>NC_140465.1:22774585-23509845 GCF_051167445.1 Perissodus microlepis | reverse complement strand
GTTCAGGTCTTGTAGCCTCTGTTGCTGACAATTCTGTTGTTTCAGGGGTTTCATCACCAATTGCATCTTCATCTTTAAATTCCTTATCACGCTGTCTTCCTTTTACTCTACGAGTGGATCCCATTTTTCTTCTATTCCCCCTGGATTCGGTGACAGCATGGGTTTGCTTATCTGTGCTCAGAGTATTGTCCTGAAGTTGGGACTCAAAAGGTGGAGTTGCTAATGAGGTTGGAGATTGTGGAGAGACTCCACCACCTTTGCTGTCTGAAATGTCACCTTCCTCGTTTCCCTGAGTCACAAAGTGCTGTTCAGGTTGTTTGTCATCAGGAGTTGAAACTTCCACTTTGGTTACAGATTCATCAGGACTCTGCACCATCACTTGAAACTGGTAAGTGTTGCTATTTTCAGTTTGGCCTAAGTCTCCAGAAGTAAAGGAAGCGTTTTCTGTGGCATCATCAATCACATTTTCAGATGAGAAATCATTCTGCAGCACTTCTTGAATTTCTGTTCTTTCAACCTCGTCTTCATGCATTTTCCTGACAGTTTCATCTGAGTGATTGGCATCTTTGACCTCTTCACACAGAGCAGTTTCAGATTCATCCACTTCTTCCATCCCAGATTCCAATGGTTTATCTGAAACCACTTTAAAATCTTGCTCATCTTGATTTTCGTGAAGGTTTTCACTTTGAGGAATTAAACTGTTCAAGCTAATCTCAGGATGGCTTGTTGCTGTTGGGTTCTGGACCTCAGGAAAATAAGCAGGTGTAGACACTGTAAAAATGGAGCTGTCACGTGGCACAGACAGAGAAACATCATGCTCGTTTATTTGCAGTAATTGTTCAGGTCTTGTAGCCTCTGTTGCTGACATTTCTGTTGTTTCAGGGGGTTCATCACCAATTGCATCTTCGTCTTTAAATTCCTTATCACGCTGTCTTCCTTTTACTCTACGAGTGGATCCCATTTTTCTTCTATTTCCCCTGGATTCGGTGACCACATGGGATTGCTTATCTGTGCTCAGAGTATTGTCTTGAAGTTGGGACTCAAAAAGTGGAGTTGTTAATGAGAGTTCAGCTTGTAGAGGGACTCCACTGTCTTTAGTATCTGGAACATCACCTCCCTTGATTTCCTGAGTCACAAAGTGCTGTTTAGCTTGGTTGCCATCAGGGTGATGAGGATCTTTGACTTCTTCAGTCAGAGCAGTTTCAGATTTAACCACTTCTTCCATCACAGATTCCAATGGTTTATCTGAAATCACATTAAAGGTTGTCTGATTTTTATCTTCCTTAAGGTTTTCACTTTCAGAAATTAAATGCAGTAATTGTTCAGGTCTTGTAGCCTCTGTTGCTGACAATTCTGTTGTTTCAGGGGTTTCATCACCAATTGCATCTTCGTCTTTAAATTCCTTATCACGCTGTCTTCCTTTTACTCTACGAGTGGATCCCATTTTTCTTCTATTTCCCCTGGATTCGATGACTACATGGGATTGCTTATCTGTGCTCACAGTATTGTCCTGAAGTTGGGACTCAAAAGGTGGAGTTGCTAATGAGTTTGGAGATTGTGGAGAGACTCCACCACCTTTGCTGTCTGAAATGTCACCTTCCTCGTTTCCCTGAGTCACAAAGTGCTGTTCAGGTTGTTTGTCATCAGGAGTTGAAACTTCCACTTTGGTTACAGATTCATCAGGACTCTGCACCATCACTTGAAACTGGTAAGTGTTGCTATTTTCAGTTTGGCCTAAGTCTCCAGAAGTAAAGGAAGCGTTTTCTGTGGCATCATCAATCACATTTTCAGATGAGAAATCATTCTGCAGCACTTCTTGAATTTCTGTTCTTTCAACCTCGTCTTCATGCATTTTCCTGACAGTTTCATCTGAGTGATTGGCATCTTTGACCTCTTCACACAGAGCAGTTTCAGATTCATCCACTTCTTCCATCCCAGATTCCAATGGTTTATCTGAAACCACTTTAAAATCTTGCTCATCTTGATTTTCGTGAAGGTTTTCACTTTGAGGAATTAAACTGTTCAAGCTAATCTCAGGATGGCTTGTTGCTGTTGGGTTCTGGACCTCAGGAAAATAAGCAGGTGTAGACACTGTAAAAATGGAGCTGTCACGTGGCACAGACAGAGAAACATCATGCTCGTTTATTTGCAGTAATTGTTCAGGTCTTGTAGCCTCTGTTGCTGACATTTCTGTTGTTTCAGGGGGTTCATCACCAATTGCATCTTCGTCTTTAAATTCCTTATCACGCTGTCTTCCTTTTACTCTACGAGTGGATCCCATTTTTCTTCTATTTCCCCTGGATTCGGTGACCACATGGGATTGCTTATCTGTGCTCAGAGTATTGTCTTGAAGTTGGGACTCAAAAAGTGGAGTTGTTAATGAGAGTTCAGCTTGTAGAGGGACTCCACTGTCTTTAGTATCTGGAACATCACCTCCCTTGATTTCCTGAGTCACAAAGTGCTGTTTAGCTTGGTTGCCATCAGGGTGATGAGGATCTTTGACTTCTTCAGTCAGAGCAGTTTCAGATTTAACCACTTCTTCCATCACAGATTCCAATGGTTTATCTGAAATCACATTAAAGGTTGTCTGATTTTTATCTTCCTTAAGGTTTTCACTTTCAGAAATTAAATGCAGTAATTGTTCAGGTCTTGTAGCCTCTGTTGCTGACAATTCTGTTGTTTCAGGGGTTTCATCACCAATTGCATCTTCGTCTTTAAATTCCTTATCACGCTGTCTTCCTTTTACTCTACGAGTGGATCCCATTTTTCTTCTATTTCCCCTGGATTCGATGACCACATGGGATTGCTTATCTGTGCTCACAGTATTGTCCTGAAGTTGGGACTCAAAAGGTGGAGTTGCTAATGAGTTTGGAGATTGTGGAGAGACTCCACCACCTTTGCTGTCTGAAATGTCACCTTCCTCGTTTCCCTGAGTCACAAAGTGCTGTTCAGGTTGTTTGTCATCAGGAGTTGAAACTTCCACTTTGGTTACAGATTCATCAGGACTCTGCACCATCACTTGAAACTGGTAAGTGTTGCTATTTTCAGTTTGGCCTAAGTCTCCAGAAGTAAAGGAAGCGTTTTCTGTGGCATCATCAATCACATTTTCAGATGAGAAATCATTCTGCAGCACTTCTTGAATTTCTGTTCTTTCAACCTCGTCTTCATGCATTTTCCTGACAGTTTCATCTGAGTGATTGGCATCTTTGACCTCTTCACGCAGAGCAGTTTCAGATTCATCCACTTCTTCCATCCCAGATTCCAATGGTTTATCTGAAACCACTTTAAAATCTTGCTCATCTTGATTTTCGTGAAGGTTTTCACTTTGAGGAATTAAACTGTTCAAGCTAATCTCAGGATGGCTTGTTGCTGTTGGGTTCTGGACCTCAGGAAAATAAGCAGGTGTAGACACTGTAAAAATGGAGCTGTCACGTGGCACAGACAGAGAAACATCATGCTCGTTTATTTGCAGTAATTGTTCAGGTCTTGTAGCCTCTGTTGCTGACATTTCTGTTGTTTCAGGGGGTTCATCACCAATTGCATCTTCGTCTTTAAATTCCTTATCACGCTGTCTTCCTTTTACTCTACGAGTGGATCCCATTTTTCTTCTATTTCCCCTGGATTCGGTGACCACATGGGATTGCTTATCTGTGCTCAGAGTATTGTCTTGAAGTTGGGACTCAAAAAGTGGAGTTGTTAATGAGAGTTCAGCTTGTAGAGGGACTCCACTGTCTTTAGTATCTGGAACATCACCTCCCTTGATTTCCTGAGTCACAAAGTGCTGTTTAGCTTGGTTGCCATCAGGGTGATGAGGATCTTTGACTTCTTCAGTCAGAGCAGTTTCAGATTTAACCACTTCTTCCATCACAGATTCCAATGGTTTATCTGAAATCACATTAAAGGTTGTCTGATTTTTATCTTCCTTAAGGTTTTCACTTTCAGAAATTAAATGCAGTAATTGTTCAGGTCTTGTAGCCTCTGTTGCTGACAATTCTGTTGTTTCAGGGGTTTCATCACCAATTGCATCTTCGTCTTTAAATTCCTTATCACGCTGTCTTCCTTTTACTCTACGAGTGGATCCCATTTTTCTTCTATTTCCCCTGGATTCGATGACCACATGGGATTGCTTATCTGTGCTCACAGTATTGTCCTGAAGTTGGGACTCAAAAGGTGGAGTTGCTAATGAGTTTGGAGATTGTGGAGAGACTCCACCACCTTTGCTGTCTGAAATGTCACCTTCCTCGTTTCCCTGAGTCACAAAGTGCTGTTCAGGTTGTTTGTCATCAGGAGTTGAAACTTCCACTTTGGTTACAGATTCATCAGGACTCTGCACCATCACTTGAAACTGGTAAGTGTTGCTATTTTCAGTTTGGCCTAAGTCTCCAGAAGTAAAGGAAGCGTTTTCTGTGGCATCATCAATCACATTTTCAGATGAGAAATCATTCTGCAGCACTTCTTGAATTTCTGTTCTTTCAACCTCGTCTTCATGCATTTTCCTGACAGTTTCATCTGAGTGATTGGCATCTTTGACCTCTTCACGCAGAGCAGTTTCAGATTCATCCACTTCTTCCATCCCAGATTCCAATGGTTTATCTGAAACCACTTTAAAATCTTGCTCATCTTGATTTTCGTGAAGGTTTTCACTTTGAGGAATTAAACTGTTCAAGCTAATCTCAGGATGGCTTGTTGCTGTTGGGTTCTGGACCTCAGGAAAATAAGCAGGTGTAGACACTGTAAAAATGGAGCTGTCACGTGGCACAGACAGAGAAACATCATGCTCGTTTATTTGCAGTAATTCTTCAGGTCTTGTAGCCTCTGTTGCTGACATTTCTGTTGTTTCAGGGGGTTCATCACCAATTGCATCTTCGTCTTTAAATTCCTTATCACGCTGTCTTCCTTTTACTCTACGAGTGGATCCCATTTTTCTTCTATTTCCCCTGGATTCGGTGACCACATGGGATTGCTTATCTGTGCTCAGAGTATTGTCTTGAAGTTGGGACTCAAAAAGTGGAGTTGTTAATGAGAGTTCAGCTTGTAGAGGGACTCCACTGTCTTTAGTATCTGGAACATCACCTCCCTTGATTTCCTGAGTCACAAAGTGCTGTTTAGCTTGGTTGCCATCAGGGTGATGAGGATCTTTGACTTCTTCAGTCAGAGCAGTTTCAGATTTAACCACTTCTTCCATCACAGATTCCAATGGTTTATCTGAAATCACATTAAAGGTTGTCTGATTTTTATCTTCCTTAAGGTTTTCACTTTCAGAAATTAAATGCAGTAATTGTTCAGGTCTTGTAGCCTCTGTTGCTGACAATTCTGTTGTTTCAGGGGTTTCATCACCAATTGCATCTTCGTCTTTAAATTCCTTATCACGCTGTCTTCCTTTTACTCTACGAGTGGATCCCATTTTTCTTCTATTTCCCCTGGATTCGATGACCACATGGGATTGCTTATCTGTGCTCACAGTATTGTCCTGAAGTTGGGACTCAAAAGGTGGAGTTGCTAATGAGTTTGGAGATTGTGGAGAGACTCCACCACCTTTGCTGTCTGAAATGTCACCTTCCTCGTTTCCCTGAGTCACAAAGTGCTGTTCAGGTTGTTTGTCATCAGGAGTTGAAACTTCCACTTTGGTTACAGATTCATCAGGACTCTGCACCATCACTTGAAACTGGTAAGTGTTGCTATTTTCAGTTTGGCCTAAGTCTCCAGAAGTAAAGGAAGCGTTTTCTGTGGCATCATCAATCACATTTTCAGATGAGAAATCATTCTGCAGCACTTCTTGAATTTCTGTTCTTTCAACCTCGTCTTCATGCATTTTCCTGACAGTTTCATCTGAGTGATTGGCATCTTTGACCTCTTCACGCAGAGCAGTTTCAGATTCATCCACTTCTTCCATCCCAGATTCCAATGGTTTATCTGAAACCACTTTAAAATCTTGCTCATCTTGATTTTCGTGAAGGTTTTCACTTTGAGGAATTAAACTGTTCAAGCTAATCTCAGGATGGCTTGTTGCTGTTGGGTTCTGGACCTCAGGAAAATAAGCAGGTGTAGACACTGTAAAAATGGAGCTGTCACGTGGCACAGACAGAGAAACATCATGCTCGTTTATTTGCAGTAATTCTTCAGGTCTTGTAGCCTCTGTTGCTGACATTTCTGTTGTTTCAGGGGGTTCATCACCAATTGCATCTTCGTCTTTAAATTCCTTATCACGCTGTCTTCCTTTTACTCTACGAGTGGATCCCATTTTTCTTCTATTTCCCCTGGATTCGGTGACCACATGGGATTGCTTATCTGTGCTCAGAGTATTGTCTTGAAGTTGGGACTCAAAAAGTGGAGTTGTTAATGAGAGTTCAGCTTGTAGAGGGACTCCACTGTCTTTAGTATCTGGAACATCACCTCCCTTGATTTCCTGAGTCACAAAGTGCTGTTTAGCTTGGTTGCCATCAGGGTGATGAGGATCTTTGACTTCTTCAGTCAGAGCAGTTTCAGATTTAACCACTTCTTCCATCACAGATTCCAATGGTTTATCTGAAATCACATTAAAGGTTGTCTGATTTTTATCTTCCTTAAGGTTTTCACTTTCAGAAATTAAATGCAGTAATTGTTCAGGTCTTGTAGCCTCTGTTGCTGACAATTCTGTTGTTTCAGGGGTTTCATCACCAATTGCATCTTCGTCTTTAAATTCCTTATCACGCTGTCTTCCTTTTACTCTACGAGTGGATCCCATTTTTCTTCTATTTCCCCTGGATTCGATGACCACATGGGATTGCTTATCTGTGCTCACAGTATTGTCCTGAAGTTGGGACTCAAAAGGTGGAGTTGCTAATGAGTTTGGAGATTGTGGAGAGACTCCACCACCTTTGCTGTCTGAAATGTCACCTTCCTCGTTTCCCTGAGTCACAAAGTGCTGTTCAGGTTGTTTGTCATCAGGAGTTGAAACTTCCACTTTGGTTACAGATTCATCAGGACTCTGCACCATCACTTGAAACTGGTAAGTGTTGCTATTTTCAGTTTGGCCTAAGTCTCCAGAAGTAAAGGAAGCGTTTTCTGTGGCATCATCAATCACATTTTCAGATGAGAAATCATTCTGCAGCACTTCTTGAATTTCTGTTCTTTCAACCTCGTCTTCATGCATTTTCCTGACAGTTTCATCTGAGTGATTGGCATCTTTGACCTCTTCACGCAGAGCAGTTTCAGATTCATCCACTTCTTCCATCCCAGATTCCAATGGTTTATCTGAAACCACTTTAAAATCTTGCTCATCTTGATTTTCGTGAAGGTTTTCACTTTGAGGAATTAAACTGTTCAAGCTAATCTCAGGATGGCTTGTTGCTGTTGGGTTCTGGACCTCAGGAAAATAAGCAGGTGTAGACACTGTAAAAATGGAGCTGTCACGTGGCACAGACAGAGAAACATCATGCTCGTTTATTTGCAGTAATTGTTCAGGTCTTGTAGCCTCTGTTGCTGACATTTCTGTTGTTTCAGGGGGTTCATCACCAATTGCATCTTCGTCTTTAAATTCCTTATCACGCTGTCTTCCTTTTACTCTACGAGTGGATCCCATTTTTCTTCTATTTCCCCTGGATTCGGTGACCACATGGGATTGCTTATCTGTGCTCAGAGTATTGTCTTGAAGTTGGGACTCAAAAAGTGGAGTTGTTAATGAGAGTTCAGCTTGTAGAGGGACTCCACTGTCTTTAGTATCTGGAACATCACCTCCCTTGATTTCCTGAGTCACAAAGTGCTGTTTAGCTTGGTTGCCATCAGGGTGATGAGGATCTTTGACTTCTTCAGTCAGAGCAGTTTCAGATTTAACCACTTCTTCCATCACAGATTCCAATGGTTTATCTGAAATCACATTAAAGGTTGTCTGATTTTTATCTTCCTTAAGGTTTTCACTTTCAGAAATTAAATGCAGTAATTGTTCAGGTCTTGTAGCCTCTGTTGCTGACAATTCTGTTGTTTCAGGGGTTTCATCACCAATTGCATCTTCGTCTTTAAATTCCTTATCACGCTGTCTTCCTTTTACTCTACGAGTGGATCCCATTTTTCTTCTATTTCCCCTGGATTCGATGACCACATGGGATTGCTTATCTGTGCTCACAGTATTGTCCTGAAGTTGGGACTCAAAAGGTGGAGTTGCTAATGAGTTTGGAGATTGTGGAGAGACTCCACCACCTTTGCTGTCTGAAATGTCACCTTCCTCGTTTCCCTGAGTCACAAAGTGCTGTTCAGGTTGTTTGTCATCAGGAGTTGAAACTTCCACTTTGGTTACAGATTCATCAGGACTCTGCACCATCACTTGAAACTGGTAAGTGTTGCTATTTTCAGTTTGGCCTAAGTCTCCAGAAGTAAAGGAAGCGTTTTCTGTGGCATCATCAATCACATTTTCAGATGAGAAATCATTCTGCAGCACTTCTTGAATTTCTGTTCTTTCAACCTCGTCTTCATGCATTTTCCTGACAGTTTCATCTGAGTGATTGGCATCTTTGACCTCTTCACGCAGAGCAGTTTCAGATTCATCCACTTCTTCCATCCCAGATTCCAATGGTTTATCTGAAACCACTTTAAAATCTTGCTCATCTTGATTTTCGTGAAGGTTTTCACTTTGAGGAATTAAACTGTTCAAGCTAATCTCAGGATGGCTTGTTGCTGTTGGGTTCTGGACCTCAGGAAAATAAGCAGGTGTAGACACTGTAAAAATGGAGCTGTCACGTGGCACAGACAGAGAAACATCATGCTCGTTTATTTGCAGTAATTGTTCAGGTCTTGTAGCCTCTGTTGCTGACATTTCTGTTGTTTCAGGGGGTTCATCACCAATTGCATCTTCGTCTTTAAATTCCTTATCACGCTGTCTTCCTTTTACTCTACGAGTGGATCCCATTTTTCTTCTATTTCCCCTGGATTCGGTGACCACATGGGATTGCTTATCTGTGCTCAGAGTATTGTCTTGAAGTTGGGACTCAAAAAGTGGAGTTGTTAATGAGAGTTCAGCTTGTAGAGGGACTCCACTGTCTTTAGTATCTGGAACATCACCTCCCTTGATTTCCTGAGTCACAAAGTGCTGTTTAGCTTGGTTGCCATCAGGGTGATGAGGATCTTTGACTTCTTCAGTCAGAGCAGTTTCAGATTTAACCACTTCTTCCATCACAGATTCCAATGGTTTATCTGAAATCACATTAAAGGTTGTCTGATTTTTATCTTCCTTAAGGTTTTCACTTTCAGAAATTAAATGCAGTAATTGTTCAGGTCTTGTAGCCTCTGTTGCTGACAATTCTGTTGTTTCAGGGGTTTCATCACCAATTGCATCTTCGTCTTTAAATTCCTTATCACGCTGTCTTCCTTTTACTCTACGAGTGGATCCCATTTTTCTTCTATTTCCCCTGGATTCGATGACCACATGGGATTGCTTATCTGTGCTCACAGTATTGTCCTGAAGTTGGGACTCAAAAGGTGGAGTTGCTAATGAGTTTGGAGATTGTGGAGAGACTCCACCACCTTTGCTGTCTGAAATGTCACCTTCCTCGTTTCCCTGAGTCACAAAGTGCTGTTCAGGTTGTTTGTCATCAGGAGTTGAAACTTCCACTTTGGTTACAGATTCATCAGGACTCTGCACCATCACTTGAAACTGGTAAGTGTTGCTATTTTCAGTTTGGCCTAAGTCTCCAGAAGTAAAGGAAGCGTTTTCTGTGGCATCATCAATCACATTTTCAGATGAGAAATCATTCTGCAGCACTTCTTGAATTTCTGTTCTTTCAACCTCGTCTTCATGCATTTTCCTGACAGTTTCATCTGAGTGATTGGCATCTTTGACCTCTTCACGCAGAGCAGTTTCAGATTCATCCACTTCTTCCATCCCAGATTCCAATGGTTTATCTGAAACCACTTTAAAATCTTGCTCATCTTGATTTTCGTGAAGGTTTTCACTTTGAGGAATTAAACTGTTCAAGCTAATCTCAGGATGGCTTGTTGCTGTTGGGTTCTGGACCTCAGGAAAATAAGCAGGTGTAGACACTGTAAAAATGGAGCTGTCACGTGGCACAGACAGAGAAACATCATGCTCGTTTATTTGCAGTAATTCTTCAGGTCTTGTAGCCTCTGTTGCTGACATTTCTGTTGTTTCAGGGGGTTCATCACCAATTGCATCTTCGTCTTTAAATTCCTTATCACGCTGTCTTCCTTTTACTCTACGAGTGGATCCCATTTTTCTTCTATTTCCCCTGGATTCGGTGACCACATGGGATTGCTTATCTGTGCTCAGAGTATTGTCTTGAAGTTGGGACTCAAAAAGTGGAGTTGTTAATGAGAGTTCAGCTTGTAGAGGGACTCCACTGTCTTTAGTATCTGGAACATCACCTCCCTTGATTTCCTGAGTCACAAAGTGCTGTTTAGCTTGGTTGCCATCAGGGTGATGAGGATCTTTGACTTCTTCAGTCAGAGCAGTTTCAGATTTAACCACTTCTTCCATCACAGATTCCAATGGTTTATCTGAAATCACATTAAAGGTTGTCTGATTTTTATCTTCCTTAAGGTTTTCACTTTCAGAAATTAAATGCAGTAATTGTTCAGGTCTTGTAGCCTCTGTTGCTGACAATTCTGTTGTTTCAGGGGTTTCATCACCAATTGCATCTTCGTCTTTAAATTCCTTATCACGCTGTCTTCCTTTTACTCTACGAGTGGATCCCATTTTTCTTCTATTCCCCCTGGATTCGGTGACAGCATGGGTTTGCTTATCTGTGCTCACAGTATTGTCCTGAAGTTGGGACTCAAAAGGTGGAGTTGCTAATGAGGTTGGAGATTGTGGAGAGACTCCACCACCTTTGCTGTCTGAAATGTCACCTTCCTCGTTTCCCTGAGTCACAAAGTGCTGTTCAGGTTGTTTGTCATCAGGAGTTGAAACTTCCACTTTGGTTACAGATTCATCAAGACTCTGCACCATCACTTGAAACTGGTAAGTGTTGCTATTTTCAGTTTGGCCTAAGTCTCCAGAAGTAAAGGAAGAGTTTTCTGTGGCATCATCAATCACATTTTCAGATGAGAAATCATTCTGCAGCACTTCTTGAATTTCTGTTCTTTCAACCTCGTCTTCATGCATTTTCCTGACAGTTTCATCTGAATAATTGGCATCTTTGACCTCTTCACGCAGAGCAGTTTCAGATTCATCCACTTCTTCCATCCCAGATTCCAATGGTTTATCGGAAACCACTTTAAAATCTTGCTCATCTTGATTTTCGTGAAGGTTTTCACTCTGGGGAATTAAACTGTTCAAGCTAATCTCAGGATGGCTTGTTGCTGTTGGGTTCTGGACCTCAGGAAAATAAGCAGGTGTAGACACTGTAAAAATGGAGCTGTCATGTGGCACAGACAGAGAAACATCATGCTCGTTTCTTTGCAGTAATTCTTCAGGTCTTGTAGCCTCTGTTGCTGACATTTCTGTTGTTTCAGGGGTTTCATCACCAATTGTCAACTGTCTTCCTTTCTTCCTTCGAGTGGATCCCATTTTTCTTCTTTTCCCAATGGAGTCATAGACAGTATGGGATTGCTCACTTGAAGTCACATTATTTCTTTCAAGTTGGGATTCCAAAAGAGTATTTACTTCAGATGGTATACTTTGTACTGAACCATTGGTTATATCAACATCACTGTCCTCATTTTCCTCAGTTAGAGTTTCTAAATGTCCTTCTTTTCTTTGATGCTCACTTTGTTTGTAATTATTTGACACAGAATCATCAACAGTTTGCACCATGACTTGAGACTTGTTAGCATTGCTGATTTCAGTGGCTACCAACCGACTAACTGCTATGTCAGTGATCACTTGTTGCTTGGAATCATACGTCTGATTATCCTCATATTCGTCCTGTAAGCCCTCCGGATGTCTGTTATTTGTAGGATATGCATATTGTTTTTCATTAACATTTTCCTGCTCTGTGTGAAATACATTGTTTTTTACTTTCATGTCAGACGAGTGAGTATCCATCTCAGTTTGGTCTTCTGTTTTTTCAGAGCAACTAACAGCATTTTCCGTGACATCAATACCCTGAATTTTAGAGGAGTACTGATTTTGGTACATGTCCTGTATTTCTATGGGCTTAATGTTCACTTCATGTATTTTATTCATAGCACTTTCTGATTGCCATGCTTCTCTAACTTCAGATAAGCTACAAGGATCCTCATTTGCAGTCAACTTCTCTTTTGATGATGAAAATGTTTCCTGCTCAGCACTGCACACGACTTCAATATTTTGTTCCGGGCTGTTTTTATCTGTGGTTATGTTTGGTGTGACTGCCTCTAAAGCTTCAAATTCTACATGTGACTCATTTACCAAGCTGTTACCCTGTAACCTTCCATCCTGCCTGAGCATCTTCTTGTCATCTCTTTCTGTACTTTGTATTTCTGCTACAGAATACACAGTTGAAGGCTCCTCATCTGGCACGTCACTGGATGACTGTTGAGCCACAGGATGCATGTTTTCTTTGATTTCTTCACTTTGCATGTCAGATTTGTCAATCTCTTCAAGCTTGATTTCATTTCTACAAGGGTTGCACTCTTGCAGATTATTGATTTCAGGAGTTAACGTTTCCATTTCACCCTCAGAATTTTTATCATGTGTACTTTCTGAACAGTCCTTAGCTAGTGCAGACACATGATCACTTCCTTGACCGAATTCTTCCTGCTGCTTAAGTTCCACTGCCCGTGGCGTTTGTATCGTTTCAAATGTTTCATTACCCCTGCTTTTTTCCTCAAGTTCCTTTCCAGGGTTGAGGTAAGGTTCAGTTTCTAAATCATTTACCAACTGCTTTCCTTTACTGCTCCGATTAGACCCAATTTTTCTCCGGTTAAATGTGACCTCTGCTGAAGGTGGATGTCGAGTTTCTGGTTTAGAATCCTCTCGGCTGGATAAAACATTTAAAGATTCAGTACTTTCGTCTGCTGCGTAGCCTTGTGCCACAGAGGAAGCTTCTGTTAAGTGGTACTCATCAGCCTTCGGTACTTCATTTTGGCTTGGTGCCACTCGTCGTGACCCAAGTCGCTTTTTCTTTGCATTTTGCGAAGACATGACTTGAAATCCTTTCTCCTAAACATGAAATATTCAGTCATGTAATGTATTTGCAAATCAAGTTGCAATCTACAGCATACAAATTTAGAACAGAACACTAAAAGTAGTTGACGGAATATAAAAAAAATATTCAAAACAATGCGAGACACCAATATACATGAACATGTGCACCAAATGTGTTAACACCAAATGTTAGGCAAGCAAGTGAAAACTCTGCCGTTAACTTTAAACTGCAACAATTTCATTTACCTAAACATAAGATTGATGAGTTGTGTAAATTTAGCTAAATGTCTTCTACAAAAAAAAAAAAAAAAAAAAAAAAGCTTATAACACCACGTGTACTTACCACCGAAATCTGGCAACTCCTCGTGTCACAGCATGAGCTGCTGTGTTATGTCAAGTCATGCCTCTGTTCAATAGGAGTTACATTTCACACATGGGGGTGTGTTTCAATGGCAACTGTGTCAAGCTTCCTGTGTGGGCTACATTTTCAGCAAACTATAGTACTTCCTGAATTTAAAACGGGTTCATTTTCAGCATTTGCCTTTTTAGTTATAGTATATGCAACTATGAAAACAAAGCTAATGTTACAGAAAACTCACCTTGGAAAAACATTTATTGAACAAGATGTTAAACTGTATCAGTACATGTTGTTGGAGCTCAGACATTCAAAAAAAAACGAAAAAAGAAAAAAAATAGAAAAGAAAAAAAGAATCTACTCAATGCTTTCTTTCGCAAAGGAAGGCATTTAAAAAAATTAATTACAGATGATCATGTTTTAGGGATAGACTACAATAACAGCACCATATTTACAGCATTTGTTAAGAGTCTGCTTTTCTGTTACTGGTATGAGGAAAGAAAAAAAGAAAAAAAAAAACAAAAAAAAAACCAAAAAACACACCACTCCCTCTATACCATGTCACAGTAACCCGAGCAAGAATAGTAAAATAAATAACCAAATCAAAAAAAAAAGGAAAGAAAATGAAATGATGACTTTAAACAGTTTTAAAAAGAAGTAAAACCAAGTACTCATTTTCAAAGCATGCAGGGCAAGACAGAATTTAACAAAAAAAAACAAAAAAAACAAAAAACAAAAAACAAAAAAACAGTTTACACCTTTCTTGATCATTCAACAAACCATTAAGACCCAAACATGGCCAACCTTAAATTGCCACGAGCTACCCAACAAAATCTAAAAAGAAAAGACTATAAAAATGTACTTTTTTGTAACCATAGCATAAGCCGGTAGATGAGCTTTCCAAGATCTTCATTTCCTCTCATTAGACCGGGAACGACTGTAAAACAAACCAACCAGTGAATAAATGCAAAATTGATGGGGAAAAAAATTTGTTAGCTTAATATTAAGTTTGAAGTTCAAGAACAATAAATATAAAAATTCTTTTGATTTACCTCCTCGATCGTGAGAAGGATCTTGAGCGCTTACGGTTCTTCTCTCTGGAAGCAGACCGATATCTGCGTCTATCTCTTGAAACAGACCTGAAAAAATGTTTTTAACGATTTTTATCATTTGCCATAGACAAATGTGTGGTGCAAAAAAACAACAAAAAAAAAAAACACAAACAAAAGACAAATGGTGACATGGCTACCTGCTGCGGCTGCGGCTGAGGCTCCGTCTCCTTGGTGATCTACAATGTAGGGGAGGGGGGAGGAGTTAAAAAGAAAATTAAGAAGAAAACATTTTTTTAGAAATATTAAGAGAGCATATTTAACATTTCCCATCTCTAATACAACCTTTGAAATTAGTTTTTCTTGATCCCTACAGAAACATGGGTTACATGTGGAAACGTGGTTACACGTACTTCCTGGACTGTTAACAGAATGATCATCTGTATCCATGAACTGGTCAAATGTTTATAAGGAAACTTTGTCCAATGAACACAAATCATGGAGCAAGATATCAGAATGTAAAACAAAATCAAGGCTCGGCATTAAGGCTTGTCTGAGAGAAAGACCAAACAAATTATGTGACAGCTCTTTTCCTTTTTTTAAACCAAGCATAAAAACATTCTTCAATCACCCATCTACTGTGATCCTCCTTGTGCACAATGTTCCCCAAAAAGTAAAATACCTCCTTTAGCAGCAACACAGGAAAGACTGATTATTTTTGTTTTTTGTTAAAAGAAACTTTGATGTGGGACACATCCTAAGGCAACGAAAAATAGGGTAACCTACAAGTAAAAGGGTCTTTATACCAAAAAAACAAAAAAAACAAACAAACCAAAAAACAAAGAAACAAAACAAAACAAACCAAATTAAAACTGCAAAGAAAAAAAGTTTACTTCCTGTGGTTATCACTCAAGATAGCTTAATGTCGAGCCCTGAAAATGCACTCAGTAGAACAATTACAATGAACACCAGATAAATGTAGTTCATTTTTGAAGTGGAAATTAAAGAATGGTGGTCAAAATTCCTTGACCGGTTTTTGCAGCACTGCACTGAATTTTCTCCAAATTACATAACTGCTGAAGAAAACTGTCAAGCAGCTATGAAAGCTAGATTAAGCATTAAAACTACAAAGAGCAGGATAAAAGAAACTTACTATTTTTGGGGGAATTGGACAAGATAGAAATGACGCAAGGAAGCCAGACTGATGGTGAGGGAGGTCGAATTGCAGAGAAGATTTGCCACAAGATGCAAATGTTGGAGATATGAAGTTGCCTGGTGGCTGGTTCGAGGGGGTAGTTGTAGATTTTCCCTGCCTTTTTTGGGGGGGTGGGGGATGGGAAGGGATGTAAGCCAAGGGCTGTCCCCGCTGATACAGTAGATGTTTGGAGAATAGAAAGAGTAAAGACGCTGATTGGCTGATAATGTGAAGTGGACCGCTGTCGATTGGGTAAAGGTTGGAGGAAGGAGGAGGATGCTGGGAACTGCATGCTCAGGAACCAAAAGCTTGGTGGAACCTGACGACTGGCGGTGCGCCTGGGTCATGTGACAACACCAGCCAAGCTGATTTGGGCTCACTGGTCAGCAGTCACATGATGCTGAAAGAAGACTAGTTGATTGACTCAGATGGTGAGAAGCGTGGTGGTGACTCTGAAACGGGGTTCAGTTTTATTAATAGATGGCAACTGAACTCAGAAAAAAAATATAAATAAAATTTACACCTGCAGAATGTAAGTGTAAAAATATTTGATGGGAGATGAAGGGCTAACTATGCTTCTGAAGATGTCTTTGTAAAATAATATCACTCTGGCAGAGCTTGTTGTTTCAACAGTTATATTTCAATAAAAGATTTAACCGTTTACATAACCTGCCACTAATATACCCTTGAAATGATAAAACAATGAAAAAAAAAAATTGTATCAAAATTATTACTTCAATCTTCGTGGGATCAGGGGCCGTATTCACAAAATATCGAAAAGCTTGAATGTAGCTCTCAAGTGACCAATTAGTAGAAACATGAAAACGAAAAATGAAAAAACTAAACAAAACACTCATCACTTGCTGGGTTGGGGGAGACGGGTTAGAAACTCCAGAGCTCTGTCTTATAGAGCCTGGAAATAATGTGCTTAATTTTGGTGAGAAAGCTGGCAGGACAGGACTTGTTGGATGCGAATTCACCGGGCATTACCCGACTGTACTCACAACAGCACAATCACATGTCCAAAGAATAGTTGAGATCTCCAGTTTATGAGCGAAAACTGTAATGAAATGAGTGCCTACTATGTAAATGTTTTTTTTCCCCTCTTTGCTTTAGTCTGGCACTTTTAGTTTGCTTTAAAAAGAAAGTATGACACTTTGTGAATACAGCCACAGATTTCTTTTTTTAATTTTTAAAGAAATAAAAAAAAAAGGCAAGAACGCTTGAATGCAAGTGTGCAAACAATTTGTTTCAAGCTGTCAGAAACTTGATTCCTTGCTTAGTTTTAGTTTAGACTATAACAAAACTAAAAATAGTCTGAGATGGTAAGAGACTAGATTTTTGCCAATATATTTGGCCATTTAGTCGATCTAAAACTGTTTTGCCAAAATCAGAAGCTGAAAAATAAGTGCGTATTTAATGAACGTGTGCTTTGTCATTTGTACTCTTATTGAACACTGCAAGTGAGAATATTGCTTGAAAAGAAAATGTCTACAGATAAATAAAACGGTAAAATAACTGTCAAGTAGGAAATGCATACCTGCGTCTAACAGGAGGACTGCGTCGCCTAAAATCATCTCGAGGGTATCGGCTCCAGGATGGAGGAGGGCCACGGCTCCTGGAGCGCTTTTCTCCAGTGGATAACTCAACGCGTACTCGACAGCCACACATGGTTCTGAACAGAAGTCAACAAATGAGCAGAAAGCAATGCAAAAATCAAACATAACTACTAATAAGTGTAGCATGTTGAAGGAGTTACCTGCCATCCAATTCTCTCACAGCATCTGAGGCATCTCTGGGATCTTCAAACTCTACAAAAGCAAAACCTGGGGGATTCCTGGCAACCCAAACACTTCTTAGAGGACCATAGTAACCAAACGCTCTTTCTAACTCCGTCTTATTTCCATTGTTTCCCAGATTCCCGACATAAACCTTGCAGTCGAGGGGACAGTCTCGATGAAAAGCAGGGTCTTAAAAGTGACAGAAACACAAACACACATCAAACGATGAAGTAGAACAAATTACGTATCATTCATCAAAAATGTGCAAATTAAATGTAAATTATGTTAACCTGCTTTAAAATATTTTATTTTTCTATGTTGACTAATCCAAAGCCGCCCCCCCCCCCGCCTCAAAGTTTTCTGATCTACTGTACATAGCCTTACTTTAAAAGACTTCAATATTTCTGCAGCCAACCATGGAAAATAAAGTCAACTAATGCTATTCCTTGTTTAATTTTATTTCACCAATTTTCAACTTCTTTTTCTTTTTATTGAAAAAAACAAAAAACAATCAAGCAAAAAAAAAAAAAAAAAAAAAGCTGGGGTGAAAGCTCAGTCTACCGCCCTGCATCTTAGACTGTCCACAGTAAGAGCTTAAAGTGCTGTGAGTACTACTATCATGACAGTGATGGAGCCACATGTAACTAGAGTGTGAAAAAAAAATTGACAAGACAGCATGAGTCCACCATGACACAGAACAAACAGTGGATGTGGTTTGTAAAAACAAAACAAAACAAAACAAAAAAAAAAAAAACATTAAGTGCTTGCATGAGCAGCTGAACTTAAACACACTGCAACCAATACACAAAACACATGTAGCAGGTTAATTCAGTAAATGTTTTTGTCTTCTTTAACTTCTTGTGTAATGTGCACATATTTAGAGAATATAATTTTTTATTGACAAACTCATTCATTGGAGTCACCATCTGTTAGCTTTGCAGTGTTTGAATTAGGGGCTGTGTCCAGCAAAGTACTTTTTGCCTGACGATAATGCTAGGCCATCCTCTGAAAATGTCCAGCTGAGAATACTTGAGAGTACTTAGAAGTCACCGCACATTTTCAGCACAGACAATTTGGTTGCTATGATACATAACATCTACTTTACCTGACTGCTACTGACCTGGTGAACGAACTGTTCTTCTAGGCCTTTATATTTAACATCAATATTGTGGTAGACATGGATACTCAGAGAAGCAACATTCACTTCTCATCCATTGTTGCTCAGATGGTTGTCAGCATGTGTGCAGTGGGAAAGCCTGTCTGCATGGCATTTGTCCCAGTTCTGCTTGATGGGGTAAAAAGTGACAAGCACAGCTTTCTACCAAAAGTTCAAGATCTTAAGGCCTGGCAACCAGTAAAACAACCCAATCACAAAGCTTGGGAGAGATGCTCAGTGCCCCAACGCTGCTGGCGTTTTAACAATACCATCAATACATGCCACTCCTATTCCAAGCAATTCCAAGAACATTGCTCTTAGGAACTACGCTGGCCTCAGGAAAAAAATACTTTGGTCTTTGGACACACCCCTTAAGTTCACAAATACTGTAATTCTTTTAAAGTCACTTAGCATGTCCTGTGTTGTTTCATGGGACACCAGGGCACCTCCCTACTGCAAAACAAAGCAAGAAAAGCTACATGACTAACTTTCTGAGTTGTCATACCTCCCATTTCAAATTTATTCTTGTTTAAGTCCAACACTCTGTTATCCCTGAAAAGAAAAAAACAAAACAAAATTACAAGAAACAGTTACAGTCAAACAGCTCTGAGAACAGTTAATCTATGGCCCCATTTAAAGCTACCTAACTGGTATCAGTGAATTATTATATTTGCATTCACTTTGCAGCACTGCAAAGCCTTTTCTAACAAAGAATCTCATTCAGGTTTATACATGACTGGGTTGCTTATAACTGCAGTACCTACACAGGATTTTTAAATATTTAACAACCGCACACTAAAAAAAAAAAAAAAAAAAATTCAAAGCCAACGCGTTTCTTTTTGGGGATGGGGCGGGGGGCGGTCTCTTTAGTGCTTCTTTGGTGCTTTTCGGATGAATGGTGAATAAAACTATGTTGGTTAATTGGTCAGAGGTATATAATATATAATACAACAATAAGCTAGAAAATGGGGGTGGCTTCTATTAGCAGACTCCTGAGCCTTAACACTGGCTATACATTTCCAGACTAACAGCACCAAAAATAGTTCGCTTTAGCTTGATTGTTGACGGGTAACATTAAAATTGGATTTTAGTTAATCTAAAAAGACATTTCCTCTGAATATTACAAATTACTTTTGAGTCCAACTTTTCATCCGAACGATAATGCAGCCAAGTTTTCCACCACCCTCCAAAACCAACCATGCGAGCATTAACGTTACGCTAGCAAATTTAGCATTTATTACCGCGAAACGATTTACAAAAGAATTCGTCGCGATGCGAATCGGCATCCTAGCTGAATTCACACGAGAAACGTGTGGAAGACCGAACCTACCCTCCTGTATGGAATATAACTCACCTTTTTACAGCTAAAACTCAACAAAAAACCGATTGCAGAAGATTTCACGCCGCTCGTTTGAGCAGCAGGCCTAGCCTGTTAGCTTATTAGCGCCTCGAGTAAAGCGGAAGACCGAGGGGGAAAAAAGAAAAAGCCCACTCTTCTTCTGCGTGTGTAAAACGCCATTAAAACACCGATAAATGTTTATACTGCCACCTACTGTACCAAAGAGGAATGTCTGCCACAACACATTAAACTGGCAAACGTGTGAGATCTTCACTCAACTTTTATAACAGAAAAATGTAACCAGAGAAAGTTTAGAACATTTTACGTGACTGAATTTTTTAAAAAGCGCCTTTACTTCCATCATCACATCATTATATTTAAATATTACTGTTATATTTGTTACTTCATGGGATAATCAAGGTATAATAAAGTGAACCAAGCTGCTATTAGTCTAAGGAGCGACTGGACTTTAAGTTTTGTGAAGACGTTTCACTTCTCATCCAAGAACCTTCTTCAGTTCTAAAAGCTGCTATTACATTGAGTAAAACTTCATAATCCCTTTTAGTCTACTTTGGCTATAGGTAAACCTATCCCTGCCCCGAGCCACTTTAAATTATATCTACACTGTTAAAAACAAACTCAAAGCAAGCTTATTTGTAAAGGGCATTGTTTCATTTATTCATAGAGGTCAAGTAAAATGTACAACCATGTAAAAAAAGGGGATACAAGTTGAACTAGTAAAACTATAGCCTAACTTTACATTTAAACTATGTACACCATGTACTCTATATACCGCAATAACACTTATTTTTTTTAAATGATCTAAGAAAAAAAGTGTTATAACTGTGGAGACTGGCCAGATGTCATACTCTTGCTTCTGTCTTCTTACTGGCGCTTTTCTTTTCAGACCTTATCTGTGCTACAAGGCTGAAGATTTTTTTAACATCTGTTCTTGTTCCTGTGTCCTGTAGCCGGTAATCTTTTTCAGATATTTACTGCAATACTAGATTTCCCCTGTGTAAACACGTAAGGCTCTTCTGCCTGAAAAAATATCTTCCTTTCTTCCGCCATGTCAAGCTAACCTTTGAAAAAATAAAATGTCAAGATGTTCTTATTATTGTGACATTTTAAACCCCATCACCTCATGGAAAAAAGAAAAAAAAACTTTAGAGGTGTTCAATGGAAATAACTGAAACTGAAAATAATTAGTCAAAAATGTTTAAATAAAAGCACAAATGCTATCAGAGGAATTGCAGTGATATCTATAAATGAACACAGACCATTTTTCCACATACATAGAGTACAACTACATTAAACACATATTAGGACCCTGTAGAAAGCCCATAAGTGCATTTACTCAAGAAAAAAAATATTATAATGCTTGTATTTTACTTAAGTGTTTCCATTTTATGCTGCATTACACTTCTACACCACTCTAATTTAGTGTTTGTGAGTTGTGTTGTAGCCCTACAACAAAAAAGGATTTTACACTGTTTCCTTCAAGCTCTTGATGCTTTAGTGATGTAACACTTGCTTGAAGTAATTCAAATATGTGTAGCAATTCTTGTTTCTTCCTTTATTTACCCCCCTTTTCAAGCATCTAACAAACCCTCGGCCTTAACTATGACCCTGACCTTTTGACTGTCCTCAGATTTTTAAAGAGAAATTTGATTACCGTCTTAACGTTTGGCTGCAGTAATCACTATTATGATAAGAAAATGCACAGACTCAAGCATGAAGCCCACTGTCTAGATAAAAATTCACTGCAAATGTTTTTGCTGTGGCGCATAAAATGTAGTCATAGTACAGATATGATGTTTTCTATGTTCTGTGACAAGAATCGCACAGTTTGCTCAGTTTGACCTTAAGAAGATAAAGCAGTGCAAAAACAGCTGCCTGCCATTTAGTAAAACACACAAGTAAATCAACAGACAGGGCTATTGCTCAACACATGTGACCTCTTAGAAGCGCGCAGGTGGGTGGGTAGATAATGTATGTACACTTCCCGTATAGAGGCGCATTCAAGACGTAGTGTGGAAAAGGGGGAAGAATTGTGTAACAGAAGTCTTCATGCATCTCTGACCATGAGGCTTACCTCAGGTCACAAAGGGGCACAGTCAGAGAAAAATTAGCAGCTCAGTCTTTATTTATTGCACGATGGATGGATGAATAGGGAACTCTGTTTTGCTTGTTCTCCAACGTTATGTGTAACCATATGTGTAATCTTTAATTAGACACATATCGGAGACATTAATGTTTCATTTAAACTTGTTGCAAAACACCCTGATTTGTATCCCATTCTGACACAGTTTGTGATAACGGTGTTGTGATTTAACCGTCTAACATGTCTGGATAAAGCCAATCGGATTCAAATTAGTTTTTGAGCAATTAGTAATTTCAACCTCATGCTTTTGGTTAATGATTGCCTGACGTGACAGGTTAAATTGCTGTGTACTAAACTTCTTAGTAATCGACACCCTATAATTAAGAATAATAACCCTTATTACCACAAGTTTGTTGAGCGGGGGTATCACTACTTTAAACTTTTTTTTACTGAACTGGGCTCTAAGGAGGTCTGGAGGGAAACTATTTAGTGGATGGCAAATGGTTTACAATAACTTCATGTACAGCAGAGGGGTTTGTGGGACTCCAAATCATGATGACATTGTGTCAGTGGCAACAATCTGTTCATAAATGTTCAATGAACGTGAGAAAATGCAGAAAAGACCACAGAGCGTTGTCATTGGATCATTGGATGCCCTGTGCATAAACAGATATACTCAGCAGCCATTTTATTAGGTACGCATAGCTTAAAAGTACACTCTGTCCTCACAGTCCCACGATGAAACATCCTTTCATAAAGCAAATAAGGGAAGTTTTGACTCTGTGTTATGATTTATTTGAATGTCGCAGCTGGTTTTATTACACTGACAGGTGTTTCTATCACTTCGTTCATTGATATAAACTCAATGAAATGCAGAAACCTATTTGGGATTTTTAATATATAAAAAAATGAAATAAAATAAAATCTCCTTTACAGTTGCATTCTGTTTTTGGGATTTAAATCGGATATTTCCTGTGGCAGTTTACTTAGAACACATCCAAATACTGTGTGAAAGCCCTGATGTAAAAAAGTCTTCAGCTGATTTGAAATGATTTCAAAAAGGTTTCATTCTCTCCGAGACTCAAAACAAACCATTAAGCTCCTGTTTTTCTTTTAACTCAAAAACAAAAAGAAGTTAAAATCTTTCAGGACAGTTATACAAAGGGATAAATGTCAGACATAACATAAAACACACCAAAACTGAACTATGCTGACAATAAAACACAACCTTTTAAGGTTTGTGTTGACATGATGAAAATAGGACTGCTGTTATTCACTGCCCCATTTCTCAGTCGTTTATTCAGGGCCCTTGGCAGACACAACAGTAAAGAACTCTTGCTTTTGGTGGGGTGGGGGGGCAAAAGTTCAGGGATAAAAAGGATCACTCGGGAGATTACTCCCCTGTACGTAACACGGATGCCTAGAACACAAACAAAGAGCATTATGTTGCTCAGCCTGTAGCTGCAGAGTGCATGTTTGTGTGAGAGCAAGTGCTTCTTTAACCTCACCCTCCCATTTGCCTTTTGCTTTACCAAATGAAGCATTAAGCTGCCTTTGTTTTTCCGTGTATATATTCCCCTGCTGCCATAGGGTTCTCCTTGTTGCTATTTAAATGAATCATCTCTTTTTTCAAGCATCTACTCAGCACAGTGTTTTTCAATCAGATTAGTACAGCACATTCTGTTCTGTTTCACTTCCTGATGACTGTGCAGCCCGTATCCCTGAATGAACTCACCCGCGTGCTTCTGGTTACACCAAGATACTCATTCAGACAGATGGATTCTTGCAACTGCCTGTCAGATTTTTGTACTTTACACAGTATTTAGCAAAATCTGTTAGACACCTATCAGATTTGCTGTTTACTGTTTTGTTTTAGCAAAGATTAAATGACTTTCCGATGCAAAGTGATAGGTAAGTAGCAGTAAGAAGGCCACAAAGTTCTAAAAATAAGTTACAACTGCATGTATAAAACAGCCACAGACCATTGATGTAACCTTTGACCATCTAATTTTCATTTGTCTTCTTCTTCTTTTTTTTTTCTCGCCTGCCTGGGTGCTTTCACCAGAACAGAAACAAGATGTTCTTGATGTTTCAGGAAGGAAAACAACATCTCAAGCATGTGTCACTATACATATCTATTCATGCATCTCAGTTCAGCCCAAGCCTGTTTAGTTCATTTTGACCTCCAGTTAAGCATTACAGTGTAGGGGAAAAGAAGACAGACAAAGCAACCAGGACGCCACGGTTCACGAATTTTGGTAAAACAAACAAACCAACCTTTGCCCGTGCAGGAATTAACCGTCCTGACATGGTGTTTTATTTTAGATAATCAGTACTATTATTTTAAGGGTTTCATGCGGGCAGTGACACATAGTGAGGTTGTGTTTTTACATCTTTCTGTTTCTGTGCTGTTTTTTTTTCTTTAAATGTTAATAACATGTTCTAAAACACATGTGTGTGAAAGCTACTTTCTTCCGATAACCAGATGCTCAGAAGATTACTCACCCCAGCTGACAATATCCCTGTTGTGTTTGCAGAGTCAGGTTCACTTGTGTTATGTCACCTATATAATTAACAGGATCATCATGTTCCCTCTCAATAGCAGCTTGCTGTCTGCCAGCAGTGTGGTCAGACAGTATCCTTACCACCTATAATGGTGGGATTCATCATCTAGAGAGACGAGGCTCTTTGAGTATCTCGGTTCTATAAAGGAAAGTTTTCCTCTCGCTGTCTGACATGAACAAATTTTGGTTAAGTTCTCGTTAATGATTCACTCATAACATTAATTCGAGGCATATTTTATAGTTTTTAATACAATAAATGTGATAAACATAGACACAAGAAGCAGCCATAAAGCATGTCATATTTTCAGCACTGTTTATTGACATATTAATGCCAACATCCTCAACCGCAAACACTTGCTTTAATCATGTATAATATAAAAAGCAATATAAAAAGCCTAGAAATGAGATAAAGGCTGTTTGAACACAAGATTTCATCAGCATGCAGAGTGTGAGTCTGGGGTTTCCACATGACGAGAGCTTTCAGCCTCCTTACAGGCTGTTTAGGAGTCATGGTCAAAATATACTCAAACACGTGCCCTTTGGAGAAGAACATGACCACTGTCAAAAGTTTGATTACAACATAAATCAACTCCCGCTGGGTTTTTATATATATATCATTCTGATAATATTTTAAAAATATTATATTAAAATACTCTGTGTTGTGTCTCTCACGTTCATCTCTTTTGGTGTGTGTTTAGTACTTCACTACTATTTAGACTTCTTGTATATTTCAGGTGAAAACTGTCTCTCCCTGATAACTGCGGTCTTTCTTGACCAGGACAAAATTTGACTTGCAAAGCATCCTTCATAAAATGCAATGCATTTCATGCTCACCTGAAGCAGGTTGCTACTTTAAGTTGTTATGTAACATTTTGCTTCACAGTGAGCACTTTAGATATGTGTTAGATGTGACACTTTTTTCTAATCCTGGTAATATGGAATGCATAATGAATCAAAATGACTTCAGTAACTAAATTACAATTTACAATTTTGAATATTTATTATTTTATTTTTCATGTGGATTTCCAGGTTAAAAAGCAACTCCCAAATTATAATGTGTTTATAGTGCCTCATTACATATAGTAACACTTAGACAATAGTATTTTTTAGGTTTTTACTTTAATTAAACTTTGAAGACTTTAAGAAGAACTGTACTTTACAGTAAGCAATTTTCATTTTGTAATTTACTAGGATACAGTAGCAATTATTAGACTACAGTAATGGCCTAGACAGGTTTAACATACTGGTTCTCTAGTGAGCATCCACATCAGAGTAAAATACTGACTGATTCACTACAAAATATGAAAACTATTGTATCGGGAGGTTAATGATTAATAATGATTTATAGGATGAGACAGGATTAGGCATATTCACCATATGTTCTTGGTTTATTACATTGATTTATCATTCAGCACTTTGGCAGGGACTGCCATTATGTTCCCTCACAATGAGTACTTCTACTTTTAATAATGACTTATATTTTTATCACAGTGCATACAGGGAAGGCTATTCCCTAGCCTGTATTTATAGGAACGTATAGTTCCCAAAATTTGACTTGCAAAACAAGAGTTAATAGAATATGATGCGCATCACTAGAATACCATAATACTAGAATCACACACAGCACCACCTGAACCGTGTTTATACATTTAAATGGACGCCTAACACTCTGGCAGGACTTTTCACTGTTACTGGTTTGACAGCAAAACAGCTGTCGCCAAGATTTTACTTGCAAAGTTGGTAAAACAATAGCTTACACCATGTAGTGAGAATAGAGAATTTGTATGTAACATGAGGAGTTAGATTTTTATATCTAACGTGATTGAGTGGTATTTTTTTCCAACTAGTAAAAGATCTTCATACTTTGTTGCAAAGCCGTAAACACCACAATAATGTAAACACAGACTGTTTGGGAAAAGATGACAAATTATCTCCGCCCAGTAAAAATGCCAACATGGAAAAATACCACCAGGAATTAATAAAAGAAACAATAATAGGAAAAAAAAAACATGCATGCGCTTTTGTAGAAGTCCTTACCCTGAAATAAGTGACAGTAAACTGTCCTTTAAGCCATAAAAGTCTCCGATAAGCAAATACGCTACTCCCCCCCCTCTTTTCTTTGTAAGTCTACAGAAACAGTGCGCTAATCCGTATCACCGCGCGTCTTATCGGGCAGTGAGGTGTGCTTTTACTTCGGTGATTACACATCCTCGTCTGTGTCTGCAGGCGGGCTGTTACACAGTACTGTTGACGATACGTGTCGTCAGCTGAGCGGGGAGGACAGCCTGCTGCGGTACAGGCTGTTCCCGGCCTGGCTGTCTCGGCACGGAACGGGTTACAGGTCAGGGTGTCTATTGGAACACAGTGTTCTCATCAGCAGCGGCAGCGGTACAGCTACAGTACAGCCGGAACATTGTGTTACTTTGTGGCTGCTTTCCAAGACCTGCCCTTAATTTTACTCTAAACGTCCTCCCACAACTCTACTCGTTTCGACCCCCCCCCCCTCCTCTCTCTTTCTCTCTCTCTTTTCTTTCTCTGTGTGCTTCTCTGCCTCACTACCTCCCCGGTGTCATTTTGAAGTCTGAGCTCCATGTGGCTACTACTACACCGGCAGGTTTATCGTCACCGGCAAAGACGGAGATTAAAAAAAAGAGAGCGGGAAGGAGCGATAACTGGACTGAAAGAGCGCTGCTTAATAACCACATGGACAGAACATTTAGTACCATGGATATGAGATGAGAAGGGCGGGCTTGAATTAGGTGAAAGAGACGCGCTTTTCCAATTTATCGACCGACTCGCTGAAGAAATTATTATTATCGGATCACAAGAACATGTAAGTGATTTAATTTACTCCTCTTTATTCTGCTGCTGAGGAACTTAATTAAGGAGCTAATTAAGGCATATTCATGCCTGGCTGAGTTAAACTGACACTTGTGATACATCGTGAAGGTTTAGCCTTCATTGTATTTAAAGACTGCTTTTTAAAAGCACACACACACACACGCACATATATAAAAACAGAGAAACTCAAAACGTATCTCAGAATTGATACCGAATTTTTCACACGCATGAGGTTACAGCTATATCCCACTGTGCGCTGGAAAATAAAGGCTGATAAGGCACTGTGCGCGCGCGTGTGTTTGTGGGGGGTGGTGGGGGTTAATAGGTGAAAGTGTGTGTGTGTGTGTGTGTGTGTGTAAATGTGGCACTTAGCTGTGGGTCCCTGTGGAAGGGAAGGATGAGGACAACAGTTTATATCTAGACTACGTGCAAGCCTAGGTGTACCTACATAAATTACAGGTTGTGTAACTGTTTCTGAGAATTACACCAGCAACTCTGGCGCTTGAGCATTTATTCTGGAGCACTTAAACATTACAGGATATGATGGTGGCCCCTTGAATAACTTCAAATACACGGGCGTCCCCGCACGGGTAGTTTGATTTAAGGCACAAGCAGAGGTGGCCTTGTAAAACAGAGGCTGAGGCGACATCCCAGAGATGAATCAAACTGCCTCAAGGTAGATACGGAATATAGATAAACTGGTTGTTGTTGTTTTTAAAAGCACTGAAATTTACGACATATTATTTTGTAAAAAGGGGGGTTCTCTGTTACCTTTTAACAAAAAAATATATTTTTAAGGTTTGCAGTGTCAAATTTCACGTCAAATCTATTTTTGCAAGCATTTTCAAAAAGTCAACTCCTGTCGCTTTTTAAACTCTGCAAAGGGTTGTTGGGTGAAAGGGAAAAATCCCGTATGTCAAACAGTGCTTTGGTTCAGGATGTCTGTTTGCCATGCACATTGTGTACTCACACGTTCACATATTAATCAGCAGACTACGGATATGAGGCAGAACGTACAGATAGGCTGAAGTGTGTGTGTCTTTGTCTTAATGTGCTCTGTTCCTGTATTCCTCTGCAAAGTAGCTGTACATGTAGTCTACATGCCATCATCTCTCTGCTGTCACTGTTTGTCCACTGTTCCTCTTTACATTGTTAGATATAGTTGGATATTTATCATAAAGAAAAAGCAAAAGCTAAAAGGGTCAAATTGATAGAACACACAACTTTTACTTGAAATGATGCTAATATATGTCTGCATTCACCTACTTGTTTTACCCTATTTAAATCATATGTTAATCTAATTGTAAATATAGGTTCTGTTTGACTTGTTTAAATCACCTTGTTTTGGTTTAAAAATTGAAACTGGGCTGTATGTGAGGGGGTCTCAGATTGGTGAACACCGTCAGGCTTTGCCAGCGGGGGAACTGTGAATAGAAGGAACATTGTGTACAGACACACAAATGCACACACACATGCACGAGTTACATCTAAAACCAAATCCATCAGATATCAAAGACACAAGACAAGATGCTGCTAATGAGGGATGGACAGTTTGTGCTCAGTGCACAAACACTTTGAGGGGAGACACAAGGCTGAAGAACCAGAACAAACAGTGCAAATGTCAGTAAAACAGATCTTTATGGTTTCACCCTGTGGTTTGAGGCACTCAGGTTGCGCCATAGTTTACGTTTCCTAAGATCTCATTTAGTATGAGGTCAATTTCTTTATCGGTATTCAGTACACTGGACATGTTGCTTATTGATGAGACTCAGACCAAGTGCTGTTGCTTAATGTTAGTGTTTGCAGGCTCTTTGTCGCCACAGCAGAACATAACGTAAGACAGGGCGACTGATGGAAAAATCCAGAAAACTGATGCAGGGTAGGCGAGCTGCTGCTCCTCTCCAGTAAAACAACATGCCGCCCGAAGAATGGTTATTGCCTCAAATGAAGTCTGTGGAAATTTTAGAACTGTCGTCTGATCAGCAGCTGTGTCCTTGTCACTGCATCCCTCACGTTACTCTGAATGGACACTTGCACTTTTTATTTTGACTATTTGAAACAGTCTGTCCTGACAGCCCTACCTAAACTTGAGCTAGAAACGTGGTGCAATGTGAGAAGATTTCTGCTTGTGACATCACTGAGATCTCGTATCTTCAACATCTCTGCTTAAAAAACAGGCGATACAAAGATTGCCTTTACATAAAATCCCCTTTCTCACGGCTTTCCAGCATACAGTCAGCAATTTAATCATCAAAAACCAAAGCAGTTGAAGTCAAATATTTTCTTTATTTGCTCATTCTAAAACGAATATGTTTACATTTGCTTGTCAGTGGGAAAAATATAAATTTCAAGTATATTGCGCAATACGTTATTGTGCTGCTCAAAGATTCGCTGCACTGTAGAAGGCTTATTTAAAAATAAATAAATAAAGGAAAGACCTTAATTATGTTCAGATGAAGTATAACTCTATGAGTCCAAACTGGCTTGATACCAAGAGGCCATTTTAGCTCGAAATGGTATACTTCTACATATAAAAACATTTTAAAGGAAGCGTTTTACAAAGGAGATCCAGCACTGTGGTGCAGCCTCGGCAAAGAAGACTACCGTAACGACCAATTCTCCCCCCACATACCCTCATAAAAATCAGTTTGCCACTACATTAATTGGTTTACTTCATCACCTGTTAAACAATAAATAACATCATAGACAAAAAACGTGTCTTAGTGTTTAAATGACAAAGGATTGCAATAAATACATACATTACTCAACAATACTCTGTTAAAGATTCTCTCACATTAAAAAATGCAGCTGTTGTTCTTTGCATGTGGGGCTTCTGTAATCTAACTACGGAGCCCCAGTAAGGCAACGGTTCTATACTATGTAGTGCCTTTGCAGGAGTACGTGTACTCTCAACACTTCTCATTCTTTGACCCTACCTAAGTAGCTTTGAATGATTCACAATTCCTTATTTATGTCCTTATGGTGGGGCCATTGGTGCATCTCCAATGTTCAACCACTGTGATGACCGTATAAGAGATGTCATACGAAGCCTGAGCTTTTGGTGTTTTACAGGCATTACTTGCACATATGCTCATCTCATTTTTTTGAATCTTTAATAGCCATTTGTATGAGAGAAACTAAGGAAAAGCTTAATAGGTCTCCTTTAAGAGGGTTTTATAGTTATCACTGCAAAATGTGCCAATAGGAGAGCCTAATTAGAAGCTTCTCTTTTTGTTAGGAGACCAAAGGGTGTTTGCTTAGTTTGCCTCTCTGGACAGTGTGCTTCTGAGTGTGGTAAAGCCCCCCAAAAAGTGCTAGCCTTAGTAACATCCCTAGCACGATGATATGTGAGAAAGTGTTAATGTGTCAACAGCTGCATATGATAACAATCACCAAACGGTGTTTGCCAACATGCTTAACATAACTATGTGGCCTTTTTTCAAACAATGTCAACATTATTGTGCCAGAGGAGATGGTAGTTTTGTGTATGGGAGAAGCAGCATGCAGACAGTGATTGCTGCTTTGATGAGAGAAGCAACATGTCCAACATGTCATTACAGTTTTTATGGGTCTGGCAAAGCTGCTATTGAAATTATTGCCAGCAAACCTTTCATCAGGCTGAATATTAAGTGTTTTTGATATAGAAAGGTTGTTTTTTTTTAACAGCAAGTTTATTATTTGGAATTTGCCATCTGTATACTTTTGAATTTAGCCAGTTTACGTATTTGGCTGCTTGTGTTTCCACATTTTGTTAAAACTATTTTTGTCCAAATCTAAAGCACTTTGGTATGAAGAAACCGAAGCTTTGTATCGTCTCTGGTTTAAAACATTTCCAATAATCTTTGAACACTAACATTTTCGGTTAGGTGTCAGTGCTTGTACTGTCAGCAGCATAACAGAAATTCACATGACACCTAGTTGTGTGAACTTTTTAATCTGACATCGATGCCGCTCTTGATTCACAAGAGACAATGTTTGAGCTGTATCGCATTTCCAGAGAAAGCCAGACAGTGTGGGGCCTCATGTTGTGATATTTTATTAGTGTATCACCTCAGATCCTTGACTGAATTCAACACTTTTAACTGTGTCATCATAAACACTGGGAAGATCATGTGGCTGTTTAGGATGCTGCAGGTTTAGCGTTGCGGTGTGTTTCCCCTGTGCATGTGAGGCTTTTAGATGGAGGGCTCTGCTACGTTAAAAAGGCTTTTTTTAAACTAAACAGTAAAACTATGCGAATGAGGTTCTGAAGAATTCATTTTGGTGTCCAATAAAAATCCAGATGTGTTTATATATTTTTCCAAGCACACACAAAGGTCATTAAGTAATGGTCTTGGAGATACACGCTTTGCGAGTACTCCGTGTACTCTGTAAGTACAGAGCGTGCTACAAAATAAAATGAGTGAAGTGAGCAACTTGCTGTTCGCTTTCACTTAGATTCACAGTTATGTAATTACTTTATCTGTTGGGGGGAATCAGAAAAGGTGCCATAGCCTACAAATGTGTTTCTCTTAAAGCTGGGATCAATGATGATGTGGATGCTGCTAACAATAACTGTAAATGTATTTCTTGTACAAGATACTGATTTAGACATGTGTCCCTAAAATAGCTTCAAGTTATATAAGGTGAAGTAACAGTAATATTCGGTGGGTGGATTGTGGTCATCACATTGATATTTTTATCCTATATCCTGATTTTTCTAGCCCTGCTCCACAAATTTGATCTATATTATGCATAATTTTCCTGTTTAAACATGAGATGCAAGGAAATTTAATGACCAAGCAGTCAGTCAGATAGCTAACATCTAGGCTTGTGTGTTTGTATCGTTGGCAGTGTTATACTATCGGTTTTCCACGCGCAGAAATGACAACTGATCAGGATTTGCCAATGGATCACCAGTCAGTCACAGCCCTATTTGCTGCAAAGGGCATTGATGTAACAACCAATAAAGACCAAGGAGTTATCAAGGTATTTACAATACTGTCATCATGTGACTGTTGACATTCATTCACAAGTAGGACTCATTTTTCCACCATATGGAACATCATGTTTTTTTTTTATCTGTTCCCTTTTAGATCTAGGAGTTATCTTTTTTATTTTCTTTGTTAAATGGTAGAAGCTTTTATTGTTAAAGGAGACACTTGTCTTTCTTTCTGCAGGTTATAAAGCGTGCAGGGGTAGATGGAGACAGGCCCATGATTGGGGACAAAGTAACGGTTCACTACACTGGGAAACTGGTCACTGGGAAGAAATTTGACTGTAGTCGAGAGCGCAAAGAGCCCTTTTGTTTCCATGTGGGCAAAGGTAGGTGACTGGCATGACTGTCTCTAACTGTTGATAAATTAAAGGTAAATGCAGTATTGTATTATATTTTACTACCAAGGAGCCAGTCTTTGTAATTCTGTACCTTTAAGTAGTTTCAACCAATAGTTCTCCAGAATTTTGGAAGGTCTTTCAAAGATGTTCATGATGTATATTTCCTTCACTTATTTTCAGTCCAGTCCTTTAATTTACATAAAAAATCCAACTACTATGCCAGTTTGAGAGGCATAGTAGTTTTGCAGCAACACACTACTGAAAACTTGCAACCCAATATCACAGCAAAATGTATAATTCACATGTCGGTCCACCGTATCCATTTCACACTTTACTTTTTCAAAGCGTGACATGGACGTGCATACAGAAGTCGCAGTACCAGCAGGGGGAGATAATATACTTAAAGGCAAGAACTAGCTAGTGAGTAAGGAAGGTATGAACTGTATTCCAGGGCTCTTAATTGCCACAAATGATTAAGGTAGGCAGGCAATATGTATTTACATGTAAATGTGTTAGCAATGTCTGATTAAACACTTTCCTGTGATTAATTTCAAGTTGGACTGAAATAAAATATCTTCTGACGATGCATGTCAGATCCTTGTATTAACTCCCACATTTGCTTAATTTAATCAGATTAGCTTACCTAAGCAGTATATATGGAAAGATGCAAGGCTCTCCATTTCAAGCGAAAACAAAATCAGCCTGTCAGAACTTTGATTTTTTTTACGCATTAAAAAAAAAGACATATAATTTTAATAAGTAAGCTTTAGAGATGCTGGCTGATTTGTTGAACTCTTTCAGTCTTTAAGCTAAGCTGGATATTTTATATTTACAAATATCAACATTTTCATGTAATCCTCAGCAAAATGATCGGTTTGAAATGTGTGCAGGAAAAATTGTTGCTTTAAATTTATATATCTGAATGATGTAATATAACCTTTGAACTTATCGAACGAGCCAACAAAGTCTTGTTTAATTGTTTAAATATTTTTGATCTACTCACAGGACAAGTCCTCAGGGCTTGGGACATTGCTGTGTTGTCCATGCAGAGAGGAGAGGTGTGCACACTGCTGTGCAAACCTGAGTATGCTTATGGAGCTGCTGGAAATCCTGACAAAATTCCTCCCAGCTCTTCAGTAGTATTTGAGGTAGGCATGTCACATTAGCGCTGTCATTTGTGTGACGCATTAATCCAGCATTGCACTGAGGGCCTTAATTTAGGAGCATGTCTCTGCAGATGGAACTCGCTGGTCACAAAATTAACTTGTTTGTCTATTTTAATCCCCCTCAGTCATACAGCCAGCATAGTTTCATATGCCACCTTTACAAGTGTGTTTGGGGCTCAGTGACACTACAGTTCAGATCTTCTCTTTCCTGAATAATCAGTGTTAAGTATAATTTAGTTTTCTGATCTGCTTTTCATGTTGGCCCCATTAAATGCATTATATTCATGAAAATATATTTTATTCTCCCAGTTGGTGATTCAACTCAGTTCAGCTTTCACTTTGTAGGCTCATCAAATGTTGCTCAAGCAGACATAATCAGCTAATAAATTTATCAATATATGTTTTTTATTTATACTCTTAAAAGAGAGTATAAAGGATTATAAAAAACATTACCAAGTTTTGCTCTTATTGAAAAAAATACACATACACTGAAAAAGTCTGAACTACTTCAGTATTTAGCACATATGAGAGAGCTGGATATGCACTGCGTAGAATGCTCCACATTCGGTGGTTTTCTGGTTCTTCATATTGTTTTACGTACTCAAATTGTGTGCATATGTCTGGTTTTCATGTGCACAGGTTTTGAGACTACTGGGACATCATACTTAACCCCAAACCTGACAGAACTTTGAAGTTTGCATTCCAGCCAAACACCAAGAGAGTCTTGGGTTTGCAGATGTAGTTAGTTATCCTTAAAATGCTTGAGCATTTATAATTTTTTTAAACATATATACAGAAAAAGTTAAATTTAATATTCTTTCCCAACTTTAAACCGATCTACAGTGAAATAAAACAAATAAAACTGATGTTTTCATACGTGAGACTTGGTTTTCTTAGCTAGCTGGCTAGTTATGACATAGAAGGCATAGAAACAGTATGTGTCTGGTTACACAGTGTACTTGCTTCATTTCTTATTATTTCATTACCATAAGTCATTAATTTTTTTATTTTCAGTGATAACTCCTACTTGTTTTTAGTTATGTATTAATTCACCTCCCACACCTACTGAAAGTTCTGCAGAGCTGTAATTTTGTATTTTGCGTTGTCCCACCATTTGTTAGTATAGTGATGGCATTTCTATGTTCACACAGTTGGAGCTAATTAAGTTTGAAGGCGAGGTACTTACAGGCGATGGTGGAATTGTGAGAAGAATAAAGGTCAAAGGGGAAGGTTACACTAATCCCAACGATGGATCAATTGTGAACGGTAACGACATGATTTGTTTATTCATCAATAATTGGCATTGTGCCAGTTTGATAAACGATCTGTATAGTAATTGACAACATCATAGATTAAATTGTGCCCTGTGTCTCACAGTGCACCTGGAGGGAAGGTGTGGTGACCGACTGTTTGACTGCAGGGACGTCAGCTTTATTGTTGGTCAGGCTGAAGATAAAAGCATTCCTCTGGGAGTGGACCGAGCCATGGACAAGATGCAGAAAGGAGAGTGCTGTTTACTTTACTTAAAACCAAAGTAAGTTCCTAACAAATGTAAAAATGTCATGTGACTTTGTTAATGAAATACAATCAGTAATTATTTATGTGCGCTTTGTTTATTATTATCTCATGAAATTTTTATTTAAGGTGTCTTAACTGTAGGACTGTAGGTTCCTGTAAGATGATAACTTTAATTTAATTATTTTATATCTCATTTTTATTTCATAAATATCAAAGCTATTAAAGCTTTTTTTCATGTAATTTTATTGTATTTTTCAATATTTCTCAATAATTTAAAAAACAATATTAGTGATAAACATTAAATATAGTGAAGTCACTAATCAGCTAACAAAGGAAGAAACCTTAAAGGAAATATTTTCTTAATATCTGGTTCAGAGCTCTCTATTTTTGCAGATTTAAACAGACTTTTCACTGATATAATAAAATCTTTCTTTTATACTATTAAGGTTACAATTACATACAACATTTGCATTTTTTTGGTTTATTTAAACCTTTCCATTAAGTACTACACACCATTTTTTCGAGTATATATGTCAGTGCATATCATACATATAAGTGTTTATGTTCTGTATGTTCTGCAATTGATTTATATTTATTCGAAACACTCAAAATATATGCCCTGTATCCATATTCAACTTCACTGAAAGCAGTTGTCCAATGATATCATTCAGAAATTCAGATCTAAAAAAAGTTAAATAAAATTCATTTGATGTCATTTCAAAGGGTTTGTGTGTTTACTAGAAATGTTTGATGGTTATAGCATGTGGGGAATTTTCAGCAGCAGTTTCAAATCATGTCACAAATTGGAGCTTGAATGTCAAGTGGTTCGGGTCAACTGTTGACACAGATGTTGGTATGCAGAAATGGCATGCTTCAAAATAGTAATTATTGGTTAGTATAATCAGGTGGTCATTTATATGCTTACAGGTATGGTTTTGGAAGCGAAGGCAAACCAGAATACAAAATAGGACCAGACAAAGACATCGTATATGAGATTACTCTTAAAGACTTCCAAAGGGTGAGCACTAGTTTCTACATAATAAGATGAGATGAGAGGCAAACTTGATCTCATAGATTTTATAGACATATTTTCAGTTCACTAACTCCAATTAAAAAAAGTCATTATGCTGTTTCTGTGTTTTCACAAGGCTAAAGATTCCTGGGAAATGGACTTGAAAGAAAAGCTAGATCTGTCTACTGAAGTAAAAAGTAAAGGGAATCAGTATTTTAAGGTACAGCTCCTGGTGCTCACTCAAGCCAGTAAATGATTTATTTATTTATTTATTTTTAGATCTTAGATTTATAAAGATATATTCTGTTCCTTCATCAGGCAGGGCGGTATTACCAGGCAGTCATCCAGTACCAGCGCATAATTTCTTGGCTAGAGATAGAGTATGGTACCGGAGACATGCAACAGAAGAAGATACAAGATTATATTCTGACTTCCCACCTTAACTTGGCCTTGTGTTTCCTGCGATTAAAAGAGTTCACACAAGCAGTGGACAACTGCAACAAGGTGAGCTGATGTCTGCCCATCTCCTGTACGTGTAGCTGATGAATGTTTAACTACTACTATACTATTACTATACTGTTCATTTATTTTGTGTCCGTTAAAGGTCATTGAGCTTGATGAAAACAATGAGAAGGCTTTGTATCGTCGTGGGGAAGCCCGGCTCCGCCGCAATGAGTTCAGCCTGGCCTTGGCAGACTTTCAGCAAGTACTGCGAGTCAACTCAGCAAATCGAGCAGCTCGTGCTCAGATTTCCATTTGTCAAAGCAAGATTAAGGAACATCACGAAAAAGACAAAAAGACCTATGCTAACATGTTCCAGAAATTTGCAGAACGGGATGCCAAGGTCTGTAGACAAATTTAGAAAGTCAGCATGACTTGTTTTTGTGTTTTTCTCTTTTCCTTTCCTTTCTTTTTCCTTTTCTTTTCTGACATGTTTATGATCCTTTCAAGTAAATGTACTTAAAAATACTTAAAAAAATAAGTAATAATAATTAATAATAATAATCTAATTAATCTAACAAATATTCATATAGCCCCATTTAAAACACTTTTTTTTCTGATGCTTTCCTGGCACCGATAGCAACTAAACTTCAGAACTGTTAGAAAGTGGAGAAGACAATTTTGCATTTTTCATCTTTTAAGGACAACCACATTCTGTCACACCTGTCAAAACGTTTGCATTTACAACTAGTTTTCAGCCATTTCGTATTTCATGGTGTGAGATACTCGTGCACTCTGAAGACATCCACCACTATGTGCTAGAATAATGTCAGAATGATTTGGTGTTTACTACACGAGCCATAGATTTAAAAGTTTTACATTAGAAGAATGTTTTAAAAAATGTTTATGTTTATTTATTTGTAAAATTGTCTGGCTGGATTGTTCATGTACTTCTTCAATGTTATACTGACCTCTAGTGGTTAGGTTGATTCTTTCACCCATTGATCTCTGTTAAAGTAAGGTAAAATGCCATGTGCAAAAAAGCAAGATTACATAACAATATTAACTGCATGTATCTAAATGATGATGTCAGTTTACGCCATTGGACAACACGGCCAAACTCATTGGCTGTGTAGAGTCCATGATTTGATTTTTCTTTTCACAATATTTCTATCAGTTTTCCTTTATAGGAAATTATCTTAATGTATATTTTTCAGTCATTTGCAATTCAACTGAAGCCCTGTATCTTCTGAACAGACTGGGAAGACAAAGAGAAGGCGGGATGACAGTGCGAGGACCAGCTTCAATGGTGAAGTGAGCATTAAACAACGCCGGAGGAGTCAGGAATGCCCGTCGTAATGGGGACATTTGAAAGGGATAAGAGAAAGCCTCTTTTTGCTTTCCAAGTCCAGGGAGCAGAGGCAAGAATGAAGATGAAAAAAAGCCTCCAAACCAAACCCTTTTTTTTTTATCCCAAAATCCAGCGTGACCATTCCTGCATATAAAGCAGACTGTAAGCAGGGACATTTGCAAGCCAAACAGCCTTTCCCCTGTCACAAGGACTATTGAACTGCTGGAGCGTACCTTCCAGTGGAGACAGAAACATTGAGTTAAGACTGGCAAACACTTTTAGCCCTCACCTTTTATCCTGAAAGAATATATTTTTATTTTCCTCAAAATGCAAGAAACACAATTACTTTGTCCTTAGGCTACTGTGTTGAAGTGCCTCCACAGTGTTTCTGATTGTAAAACCACGTTCATGATCTGTATTTGTTTTTAAGCCTGTTTGGAGCAGCTGCATGCATCACAAGGTGTTTTTGATTCAGACTTGAACTTTGCTAATTTTATATGTGCAATATGTACTTTTGGTGTAACAAGTCCTGTTAGTATGGTGAGTTAAAAAAACAAACAAAAACAATAAATTCAGTATTTTTGCTTTGGTCAAAACTTAATACTGTCATAAATAAAATAAGCCGAAGAAAATCCTAGTTGCTTTTCTGAAATGTAAAATTTACTGTATTTGGTTATTGCATGTAACTTCTGCTTTCTGTGAAGCCAAATTAGTTCTGGTATTTATTAACACCTGCAAGACTTTGGCATGGAGTGCCTATTTTTACATATAAAATTCAAATTTAGCTTTTGTGTTTCGGGCAAGAATTATTTATTTTCCTAAGATGCATCTGAAAGTGGTCATGCACTAAAATAATTTATTCCTGTTTTGAGGTATTCTTTTGTATCCTAACGGTTAAAGACATGAGTCAATAATGCACACTTTATTTTGTAAAAAGCCACTTTGGTATTGTAATTGATCAAGTAAAAAAAAAAGATGACAGGGAGAACTTCACAATTTAAGTCTGTTAAACTGATGGCAGCTGTAAAAACATTAAAGGCGAAATAATCATACTGTATATAAAATTGAATATTTCTCCTACTGAGCTTGAGTTGAATTTAGTGAATAAGGAGTCAGTCTTTCTTCTTCTGGTGCATTCATCATATTTTCTGACCCCTTTTACTCTTATCAGGCTAAAGGCATAACTTTTAGAGCACATAAAATCATAATTTAGAAGGTAAATACATGAAGCATTCATTTTGCAGTCTTTTTCACCTTATAGAAACGTATTTTTTAGAATGTGATCAGCTATGTCGGTGCAGTCTGGAAACAGGTTTTTCTTTATCTCGAGAGTGTGAATGTGTATCAGACAACTGTCCACTTTGGTAACTATAAAACCAACACTGTTTTCTTTTCATAAAATATCTGGACAGAGTCTGGACAATAATATTGAAATGTTTTATAAACATTGGCTGGTTCAGAATGAAAACCTTAGCTGTCTTAAATATGTTGTGTAAAACAATTACCTGTATGTGTGTGTGTGTATGTGTGTGTGTGCTAATCTATATTATTGTTGTGTGGTTTGTAAGCAGATTGTTGCTAAATGTTTTCAACTACTGCTGGCTCTAAACATTTAAACAGTTTGTGCAGTGTTGAATAGTAGTACTTTTTTCTATCTTTTATAAATTGTACATCGTAATGTACGTACTATTTCGCCACACTTTCAGCTACATCTGAAAGATCTGTAGAACTTAGTGCTGGAGAATTTTTGGCCTACAAGTGGAAAAACAGTGGCATGGCTAATGTGAGATTAGAGATATGACATAAAATATGTTCATATGTATTTGGAAGATCGTTGCCATGTAGACATAAGATAAACACAAAACCCCCACAAAATACATATGGTACCTTTGTTCATGTGTTCTTCATATATATATATATTTTTTACACTCTAAAACCAAACAAATAAATAAATTAAACTGTTGTATTCAAATAGACAGATCATCTTCTAGGCCACTATTTTATAATCTAATTATATTTTTAAAGAGCACATTGATAAATAGGGAGACATTTTTCGTTGAGACACTATTAATCAGATTAATCAAATACACACTTACCGGCCAGTCCATTAGGCACACCTCCAAATATGGGGTTACACCCACTTTTGCCTCCAGAACGGCCTTAGTTCTTCATGGCATAGATTCAACATGATGTATGTATTTTTATATTTGAAATTTAGAATAAGTCTTAGAAAAAGATCCATCTAGCCATCCATTTTCTTAAGCTTATATCATTGTGTGTCACAGGGGGGCCCTCTGAATGACGGTCACCAGTTTATTACATGGCTTGAAAAAAAGTCTTAGCAACTTTAATTACACACCTGGCTTTTAACAGTTCAGCCAACTGCAGTCTACAGTATTTAAGCAGATAATATGTGAGCCATTAGAAGCTCAGCAGCTGTGCTATAATCTACTGTATACGGGTACTTTCTGGGGCAGTTGTCTAAAGGAAATTTCATTCCAGTGGTACTGTATCATAAAAACTGTGCATACAAAATATCTAGCCAATTCTGATACAAATACAGTGATACATTTCTAACACTATCCTTAGTGATTCAAAATTTTCCCATAATTTACAATTAATAATTATTCAGGGCTGTGTCTCTCTTTTATATCTCTGCTGTTATCCAAGTCTTAACCTGGTAGTGACCATGGATATCACAGTCTGTCCCTACTCCAGCATCCATCACCTGGAACTGTACCACAATACTACAAAGTACCCCATGTTCACTGTCCCACATAACCTTTGAAAAACACAAAAGTACCACAATTTACCTTGCTCTCAGACATTATGTCATTGGGAAACAACCTACTTTAGAAACACATCAACTGTTCAGGTAAAAAACATAAATTACATTACACGCAGTCTTTATGGATGAGGCATTCGTATCCTTGCCTTTCAAAATAATTTCTCGACATCTTCACTTACATCTTTTTCTATCGCCTTTGAGTGAACTTATCACAATTTAAGCTTTGTTTTGCCTCTCTGGAAACTACATAAACTCTACCTTTAGTTAGCACACAGACTGTAGTGACATTTATCGAGCTGTGCGAAACATTGCATTTGAAATTAGGCACCACTTGAAGGAAAAAAACTTCAGAATTACCATGACCACAGCTTTACTGGTGCATGCATGAACATTACAAGGATAAGATGAAAAACAAAGATGTTTGCAGTAGTGTTTTACTGTCTCTGTGGTATCAGCTGAAAAAAACTGGGTGTTCGATTTGATAACTCACTGCATTTTTCTCCTCTTATAAAAAAGGCCTATTTAGTAAACAGTTTTTGTTTTTAAAGGTTTTTCTTAGGTTAATTCATGCATCTTGGGTTAAAAAACAATGAAGGAGGGTTCATGTGATACACTGATATTATAAAGCTATTAAATGGACGATGTAGTGACACTGTTCCTGGTTCCAAGGTCAAGTATGACGCCAGATTTTAGACAGCGTGTATGAAAAAGTGGATGTCCTTTACATGTTCAAAATGAAAAAAGGAATGTTTAAAGAGAAAAGAAAAGAGTTGTATAAAATAAATCTATTATTACATATCTGCAAGACATTCAGGTGAAGAATTAAAGGTAACCTTGTTTTCTTAAAAGCATTAGCAGAAAATTAAAATGTTCTCATGTCATTCAAGGGCACAGAAAAACTGCCATTTTTACTTTTTCAGACTCTCCTCTGGATCTGTGTAGTGACAATCAAAAAGCAAAACAGTTATGAATTTATTAAGATTTTATACATTTTATTAAGTCTGTCTGCAAATGATGATTTTACCACAGTCACCTCACTGGTCATTGCTGCAGTAAATCCTAAGGAATGATTCTAATGTCAGTTTAACCAAATAGTAATAGGAAGACATGAGGAAATCCATAAATAATATTTATCATATTAACATATGATTATCTCATTATAGATCATATTTAAAGAATGGCACGTTGTTTAATAAAATCATTCAATTAACATTTACAAACCAAAGCTATGATTCAGTTCATCATACCAACACTTCACAAAAAAAAAAGCAAACCTTTTTGTTCCTGTTGTATCTAGTGGCAACAGTGGATTATAAAAAAAATTACAGTGTAAATGTCAATATGATTTCTCACATGAAAAAATGTGTTATTACAAAATTTGTACAGTGCAGAGGTGTGATTCAAAAGTTCAGAAAACCTTCTTTTTAAAGAAAGAAAGAAAAAACAATAAAAACAACAACAAAGAAAAAACCAACAACATAAAAGATTTCAAGCTGGCCTCTGACCAATCCTTAGGATCACCATTCAGGGTCGCCACTGCTTTGATTTTTAAAGGCCAGTTCCCAGAACCTTTAGATCACACTCTACATGTTATACATAAAAATGTTGCCACAAATCTCAATGACATATGATACAAAATATTAAAAATATAAATTTGGACACTCGATAAGGAAGGTTTCTGAAAAGAAAAAAAAGTTGAGAATACAGCAGAAAAATGTATTTTATAATCAATATTACCATATTGAGTTTCCTTGGTTCTAACAGGTTTATAATACATAACGCAGTTATCGTAATGCTGCATTTACTGCCTACATGAAAAACCCATATACAATATTTACAGTATCAGTACTTTGTAGAGGTCACAAACACTTCTGTATTGGGACAGCCAGATGGCTCAGATAAACACAGTGTTCAGGGTTTCAATTGATTGGATGCTTATTGCCTGACAAACTCCCTTCTGTCATTGTTTTTTAGTTACAGTTTACACCATCTGTATAATTCATACTGGCCTTAAAGTAACTAAGGTGTTAGATCTGTAAGGGTTTGTCAAATACCTGTCAGTATTATTTTACTCAAAAGAGTTCTACAGCCTGAGGCCTTGACCACAAAATGTAATAATACAATGTAAGAGACAAAAACACTTGGTGTACAAAAACCTTTCATTTCCACTCTCTTCTTAATAAGTGCTCATTACAAAAGGATGAGTGTTTGCAAAATGGTGTTGCTTGAAACCATAACAGGCAATAGTCCCAAAAAGACTGATTTAAACATGAAGCACATTTCTGCAGGTGTAAATACCCTGTGCTGTATTTTATTTAAAAGAAGAAGGATTTTCATAATAAATACACCATTATTTTTTTCCATGATTGAAAATGCAACATTTTAATGTGACAGAATTAATCAGGCATCATCTTCTCTCTCTTCTCCAACTATGGCATCAGAAACAGTCTACCGTATGCTAAAGGTACGTAAAATTTTTCACCACATGACAAATTTCCCAGCGATTCATCACATGAATATCATGTTAAGTATTCCACTAATCGCTCTGATATAAATTGTGATTAACAACAGTGCTAGTATCATAAAGATGTACGAATAGCTGGGGTTTAAAAAAGAGCTTTGTAATCAGACATAGTGAAAGCAGATAGCTCAATATATTCAGATGAAGGTAAACCTGAAAAAAATATGCTTCTTACTAATGAACTTTGGATGAGGAGCAATTTAAAATGTCAAATAATATGCTCAGTGCAAATGGCCACGAGAGAAATTTCAGAACTAGTCCTTGCTGTAGAGATGGGTTATCAGAACAAACATGAACAAGACAATCGTCAGAAGCAATAATATAGAAAATGAAATCATGGCCTAAACCATTTTCTTTAAGCAAAAGTCCACATCCTCTCTGGTTCCATATTCTTATTTCTGACGTTTCTGTGGTTTCCTCTTCTGGTTTTGGACTGTAAATCAGATGATGAAGATGCCATCCCAAACTCAGGGAAACTACACATTTGTGCTCAGACTATCATTACGCAGTTTTTTACAATCACCTCTTGTTTGTGTGAATTCATTCAGGTTGTAGTTTTTGATTGAATTAATCTCACTGGTTTATCTAGCCAGTTAGATGGGGACACAAAATAAATATCAGTGTTTTAAGGGGTTAAATTCCAAACAGACTGGAATGATGCAGCGCTACAGAGGATTGAGCCACTGGATTTAATGTTAGATTTTCCTTATAACTGTGTTAATTGTAAAATGCATCTGAGTTTGCTTCACTTTTCATGTTTATTCTAGAACACTCTGTTATCGAAGGATGATGGCAAGTTAAGCAGTTCAAGAGCCTTTTTCTCTGATTTGGTCAGAGGGAGGTCTTCGGCAGGAGTACATAAGATGGAGAACCTCTAACAAAGAAGAATATTGGTTTTAATAAAAGATGAACGGAAACAGTTTTTTGGAAATTTATATTAATACACAAATAGCTCACCTGTCGCAGTGTACCAGGAGTGGTGCTCAGATTGTACAGCATCCAGAAGGGAACCATGAGCGTAGAGGACAGTGTAAACCACCAGCCTAGAGCATAACCCCACCATGGATACTCTAGTGTGTTGTTGAACTTCAGTGGAGTGTATTTGACCAAGGAGAAAATAAACGTTCCCTGAAAATTACAATGGAAGAGGTAAATATGGAATAAATTACATACTACGTGGGGAATGGAAACCCATCTCATAAGGCTCCTAGTCCACAGTTTTTCTGCTTATGTTAACACCAGTGGTGGCTCAGAGCTCTATGGTTATTCAGCAGAGTGTTGGAGACTTTTACACACTATGCACCTCAGCAGTCAGCAACCTTGGTCTGTAACTTCATGTGGTCTGACGCCATCAGTTGCTGTGGTGCTTAGCCTAACAATTTTCCAAAAGTAACACTTAGTCACGGAATATCTAGGAAGGAAGAAATTTCATGAATTTTATGACGTGTTGCAAAGGTGGGACCCTATGACATTACCATGCTCAAATTCAGTAAGCTCTTCCCATTCATTCACAAATAATGGGAGACTGCATGGCTAGCTGCACACCCAAAACTGTTGGCTAGTAAATGCTAAAATGATACTTCCCCATCAAGGATTTTTGTCTTGGTTCATTACTAAAAATAACCAATTAATGTGATTTTACTTTGATGAATTATAAATGCTGGAACACATACTGACATTTTTTACTTTCAGATGGAGAGTTTTTCACCACCTCACAGAATTAATCCTAACTTAAGTAATGAAGTCAGTCAGAGTTAATAACATATTGCACTAACAGCTACCATTTAAGTCAGCAAAACTGATGATCACCTACTAGATAAGAGAGTTTGTCTCGATTAATAATGTCTGTCTGACATTACTGACATATGCTGTGCAAGAATGGGCGGGAAGGGCTGCAGAGCATTACTAACTTTTGCTGCAACTCACCGTGCAAATTACTGGAGTGACATATTTCAAACAGTACTTTATTAGGGGTAAAGGCTTGTATCCAATCATGTCCTCTAAGTTGTCATAAAATCGGTCTGCACCTGTGAAAAGATGGAAACACAGAGTTGAGGAAACATTTGTTTCATTATGAAGACACTTTGATATTTCTGTAATTCATGAACTTACCATATACCCATCCAACACCTACAGACTGCAGTATGGCAATGAGAAGTAAAGTCATTCCACTGCAGGCATAGTAGTCAAACACCTGGAAGATGTATAGTCCACCCTGTGTGTGGAGCAGTTTCATTAGCTTTCGAGCTTTAGCATATAAAATAAATGCAGTTATTGTGACAAACATGTGACTTTTAAATTTGTTCTTACCTCTGTAACCATCACAAGGCCGATGAAGAAACTGACAACACTGACAGCAAGCAGCAAGAGTTTACGTCGGTGGCCGACATGGAAGAAGGCTGGATTCATGTCGGAAATGGCTGTTGTGAGAGCTTCCAAACCCACAAACTGAAACACAAACCTCTAAGTTATATACTTACCATTAAAAATGCATAATTTTTGCTCAAGATTAAACTGTTTTAATCTGCATCTCAATAGAGAACCTGCGCCAGGCCTGAGCCAGATAACAATCATATTTAGTGGAACGTAAGTAAGTTTAAAATTGTTTTTAAAAAAAATTTAAATTTCCATTTCAATTTATTTCAGTTGTCCCTCCCCCTTCACCCCCCCCCCCCCCCCACACCAAAAAACCCCAAAACAAAACAAAACAAAACAGAGCTTACCTCACTGTCCAGCCCCAGCAAGATGATCATAACGAAAAAAAATACTGCCCAGATCTGAGGAAAAGGCATCATGGCGACGGCTCGAGGATAGGCAATGAATGCCAAGCCAGGACCTGCAGAGAATAAGAGAATACAGTGGAAACGGAAGCCCAACCTGCTACTAACCAGTTATACCTAACAGAGGTCGGTGAGAGTATACACGCATATATTGATTGTAAGGTGTAAAGTGTAGCTGGCATTTATCCTCTTCTAAAAACAGATGAGAAACGCCATCCACTGCACATACAAAGACAAGCTTGTAACATTCTCCCATACGAACATGTAAATAATATTACATCCATAAATGCTGTCAGGTCTAAATTGTTCATTGTAAAGCTCCTTGTGTCTTTTCACACTTTCTTTTATAAACTCACCTGACTCTGCCACTTTGGATATATCTGTGTTCTGCTCATATGCCATGAATCCAAGTGCAGAGAATATGGCAAAGCCAGCAACAAAGCTGGTCCCACTGTTCAGAAGGCACAAATACACACAATCCCTAAAATAAAAAGAGAACAAATTACATCAAATTATTTTGTATTAAAGTCAGTAAGGGTTTATAATAATAATAATAATGATAATGGATTGCATTTATATAGCGATTTTCGAGACCCTCAAAGCGCTTTACAATTCCACTATTCATTCATTCTGGCATTCACACACTGGTGGAGGCAAGCTACAGCTGTAGCCACAGCTGCCCTGGGGCAGACTGACAGAAGCGAGGCTGCCATATCGCGCCATCGGCCCTGTCATGGTCCTGAGTCTGACAACTCAGTGTTTTGTGTTTCTTTATATTATTCTATGTTCTTGTTTATTCTGTTATGTCTTTTGTTTAGGTTTGTTAGGGTTTTGTTTCATGCATGCCTGTGTTCCCTCTGTCTATCCATGGTGTCACTGTGTCTGCTCGTGAGTCTGTCTGTTAAATTCAGTGTCTTGTCTGGTCCTCTGTGTCTGTTAGTTTCCTGTTTTATTCTGAAGGTCCTTGTCTCATGTGAGTGTGTTCAGGTTACGTTTCCCCTGTCTCGTCATCTGTGATTTCTCCCAGGTGTGTTCCCCTCCTGTCTCCCATCCCTTGATTACTGCTGTGTGTATTTAAGCCCTGTGTCTTCTCCCGCATGTTGCCGGTTCGTCTGTGTTAATTCCCTGTGTGTTTCTATGTTTCCTCCAGCGCTCCAGGTTTGTTTTGTTAGTTTTTTCCAGTTTAGGTTTTGTTTAGTTTCCTCCGCTCCTCTGCTGTTTCTGTTTGTATCTCCACCTTGTCAATAAAAAATCCCCTGTATCTCAGCTGCCTGCATCTTGGGTCCTCATTAAATTCCACACGGCTCATCCCGCAAGCCTTGACAGGCCCCTCTGGCCAGCACCAGTAGGCGATAGGTGAAATGTCTTGCCCAAGGTCACAACGACCAAGACAGACAGAGCAGGGGATCGAACTGGCAACCTTCTGGTTACAAGATGAGCTTCCCAATCCCCTGAACCACGGTTTGCATGTTTCTTGCCTAACTGTGACACACAACCTGTTTTTTTCCATATCAGTAGCTCATGGCATGAGACATGACTGAAGGGAGATATTTTTGGATAATGGTAAATATCAGAAGAAAGTTATTAGTGTTAGTAAAAAGCATTAAAGAAACCTGCTTTTTCCAGTTTTGTCATAATGATTTTATATGTTTATGTTACATTCTTCTTCTTTCATTAAAACTGTGATATTTTGTGATATTCTTACATTAAAAAACCAAAAACATTTTACTTACTTGTAGCAGTCATTGTTGTACTTATTATAGCTGCCAAGTGCAATTAGACACCCAATGCAAATAGCATAGGAATAAAATATTTGTGTGCCAGCATCCATCCACACCTGCAAAAGAAAAAAAAGGTCATTTCCTCACCCCTACATTCAATTACATGAGAATTTTTTTTTATTGTGCGTGTGTGTGTGTGTGTGTGTGTTGGACTGCACATAGTGCATCTGTACAGAACATTTGCTAATGTTTTACCCTATGTGACATCAGCAAAGCAATCATCTGCAAACGCACTGAAAGTTGTAACACAGTCTAATACACATAAGTAACCCATCACTGTTTGTAAGAATTTTGATGATGCAACATGGTTAAGCAGAAGTTAAAGAGTAAAACCACATTTTATTTACAGTGGGAAGTCATGAATGATGTTTGTACCTGGGGATCAGCGAGACGGGATGGATCTGGGTACAGGTAAAACTTGATCCCATCTATGGCCCCAGGCAACGTGAGTCCACGAACAAGCAACACCACCAGCATCACATATGGAAATGTGGCAGTAAAATAAACTACCTGCAGAGGAGGAATGATGTGGCCAAGTTATGAACATTCACTGCCGATATTATGTAATCACACTCCCTCTGTGCTTCAGAACATACACCGAACACTGCTTAACCTCACATTGAAACTTTAGTTTCACACAGTGTATCTCAAACTAAACACATGCTGCTGATTTTTTCTTTATTCTTGCCACCCAGGGAAAACGGCAGTTCACTACTCCTTAAGTCTAACGCACAATTTAAATTTTCAAGAAAGCAAATTGCAGCTTTAGATTAAAGAAAATCTTTCTGACAGCTTCTTTTGCCTTTTTTAATGCTGGCACAACACTGTTTGCAGCTAAATGCTGTCTGCATGTTACCTTGTTCAAAATAATAAATCTTGCAGGATTTGCAGCTCTCAGCAAGTAACGTCATGTTCACCATTTATTTAGTTGGCATGCTAACAGTTAATCAACAAATACAGAGGACATCTGCAGATGAAGAGGATCAAAAGAAGATCAGAAAACTGATTACAGTTCAACTTCATATCATGAAATTCACTGCTATCTGGCACAGATACTACTATCAAATCAGGTCTAAGTGCAACACTCCCATTTATTTTTAAATGGGGTAATCAAATTTAATTAGTAAGTATGTTTCAATGATTACATACCTTATATAACTATTTTAGCATAAAATCCAGCATATAGCTGTGTAAATCTTTCTGGTTTAGTGGTACAAAGAGTGCAACAATTTGAAAGAGGAAGTTTTTACTGATATCACAGGTCCGCAACTTTGTATTCTGCTTTTGTATTTATTAAAAATAAACACCGTCATTGTTGCATAAAATACAATCTCTTCTCTGCCCTGCCCTGGTGTGCGTGTGTAGCTCATGTCCACCCTCAATAAATATATGAACAGTGACAATCAATGAATGGGAAGGAAAGGGGACAAAGGATAAAGCCAGGGAAGCAAAGATGATTACTAAGAAACATGTTTGTGGCATGTTCTTCATGATATTTCAGAAAGATACTTCATCTCCATCTATTTTAACCTGGCCTGCTGCTAGTTGTACCTTTAATTTAAGTGCAGTGGGAACAAAAGTTTGGGCTTAGCTTGATATCTTTGAATCATAAAGGACTGTAATAATGTTGGCTCATATTTATGGTTAGCCTTAAACTGCGTACAATCACATCCTGTCTCTAATAGGTAATTAACCTATAAAGATAGAGGCATGTTTGGTGTGTAACATATTACTGTGTTTTTAGGCACTAGCAGATTCTGTTATTTGTTACACTGTGTACCACAAGGAAAAAAAGTATTAAGCCCATGTCTTACCTTCCCAGTAGACTTGACACCTTTCCACACACAAAAGTAGCAGATGATCCAGGACAACAAAAGGCACAAAGCCAACTCCCATCGAATATTGCCCAACTCATTGATGCTTCCAGTTATATTCAAAACTCTTCGCCTGCAGTTGACAGTTAGTGATGGTCATAACTCACAAATGCCGATTCACTTGTCCAAATAATGCCTTAAAAGTTTTTGGATTTTGGAAAAGTTACTCACTCCCAAAACTCTCTCACTGGTGAAGTTGCATTTTCATGTACAGTCATGTTGAAATAATCAGCCTTTCTGTCAAATTCCACACAGGTTTCTGAGAAATGTCAACAAGTGATTTAAAGCACAAACAAAGAAAGGTCATATAACACATCTTGTCAAAGCCTTGGTCTGTGTTAACAAAAATCTCCAGTTACATTTTGGTATTTTTTTTCTTTTTTATTCTTACATATAAGCTATGCTAGTGTTCTACTGATTTTTACTATATAAGCTTTTCTATTCACATAACAAATTGGTTCTTCATTTGTAGTTTGCTATATTAAATAAAACATGTGTGACTACAGAAGGTGTTTTCTACTTTATGTTTGCTGAAGGAGGGGGTCGAGGGATTATTTCAGTGTCTCCACCAATTACATAAAAAAACAATAAATAATAAAAAGACAGTGATCTAAGTTTGTGTGACTGCATTAGATTGCTGACAGTTGTTTATTTGTGTGCGTGTGTGATTGTTGTTCGCTGGCTTTAGTATTCTGTCCCCCTGAGAGGGAAACTCACTTGCGTGAAGTGCTGAATAAAGCCACAAGGTGGTGCCTCTTTCATTTTACTGGGTTGAAAGAGAAGGTTGAGAGTTTTACTCAGGCACCAAGTGGTGCTGCAAGCATTCCCACTAAATTAATGGCAATGACCAGTAGCTGACTTGACTATGGCCAAGTGGAAAGTGCTGTGGTGAGTAAAGACTTTGTTGGTGTTGCCATAAAATTGTTATCAGTTTGCTGGTGCACACCAAGTAAGGCTTTTCTGTGGTTCTCATAATTCTAGATTCTAAGTAAGCATACACCTATTTTTATTTATTTATTAAGAATATTTATATGTGGCATCCCATGACAGTACCATTCATAGGATGCCACATTCAGTGAGCTTTTTAGAACCACCCATTCTTTCACAAATGTTGTAAGGGCAGGCGGCATGGCTAGGTGTAGCCCAATACTTTTGTCCATATAGTGCATGTAGCGGCCAGCTACATGGTAAAAAGATACTTCCGAATAAAACGTTTTTTCCTGAGGAGGTTTGGATCTCTGCAGTTACTGAGTCAGCAGAGTGTTGGTGACTTTTACACCCTAAAAGCCTCCATACTCGATGGCCCTGCTCTGTAACTTTACGTGGATGAGCTGCTCTGTTTCCTGAACATTTCCACTTTCCAATAATTCCACTTATAGTTGTCTGTGGAATACCTACATGAGAAGAAGCGGCACTTGCTACACTGGTGTTATCTTATGACACTCAGTGAGCTCTTTAGAATGTGCCAATCTTTCAAAAATTATTTGCAAAGACAGACTGCATAATTAGGTGCTTGATTTTATACACCTGTGGCAATGGGACTGAAAACTGAAGTGCGGCCTGCAATTTTTTTTTATCCATATACTGTATAAAGCAATGTAAAATTGTCAGTGCAAATAAATACACCTAAATTTTTCAACTGCTATTATTAATAAATATCAGCATGAGTGAAGAATACTGAGTGTTAGTCCTTCATAAGATAAAATGTTTCCAGCCTTTGCTCTATAGACACAAAAAAACCCTCAGTGCCAACATTGTGCCAGAATCGAATAAAACCCTCAAACAGCCAATTTTATGACATTAAAAGCAACCTAACATGTAAAAAATGGAAACCAGCTAGTATCATGATGAGTTCCCCAAAGCTTGTTAAAATGCAGTGAGTCATAATTGCTCTCATGATGTTTAGCTACTTCTTTGTTTTTGCATTTCTAATCACATAGTGGGACTTACCAGTGTTCCAGCTGTTTTTGCAGCTTGCCCAGGGAAGCTCAGAATTGAAAGAGGAGAAGAGATATAGGAATGCCCAGGCTAATATGATAATGTAATAAATACTGGAGTATAAAACAACCACTCCACTGCAATAACCAAGGCCTGAAAAACAACAAAAAGGGAACAAATTAAACACTTAAAAGGAGGCAAAATCACATACATATAGAATAATTAAAGAAACGCACTGTGTCCAGTATGTTAATATAAATACTTGTTAACAACCCAACACACTTTGAAAAATAAATACATATTTAAATGATGGCATATATTTAAATTACATAAAGGAGTGCCAAAGTAAATGTAGTGCAGTGAACAATTGTAGAGGGGAAACACAGAAAACAAGTAAGAAAGGAGCTAATAGTATACAAGTCCCCTGGCTGGCAGTCAAAGAAGAGGTAATGTTCAACCAGTGTAAGTAATGTGAAAGATGAAACCCCTGATGCAGATCTGCGAGTTTCTTAAAAAGGTTTTGTCTTGCCAATAATCAGAAAAGGAGCTTTGTTAAACTTTAAATATTAAGTTTGTTACACAACTTTTGCATAAGTGTCAGACTCAAAACTCAGGTTTCCTGGAATACAGCATCTGATTGTTTACAGTATAATGTTCTAGGGGGAAAATAGTTTGTTTAGTTAGTTTAAATGAGGAATTATAATAAAAATTCATAATTTCATTGAAAACTCATCAAATGCTACAACAGCAGGAAAATGTGAGTGAGTAAAATGTGCAGTTTGTGATTAAAATATGCATTTAAAAACATACTAATATTTTCCACAGGTTTTCTATTTATAATTAGATTCAGCTTCATTAATTAAAGGCCTTGTCATAGCTTGTTAGCATACAGTATGATCTTAACTTGTGTTTTCTTCTTTATTGGTAGTCTGATAAATGAAAACTTCCAAACATGTAAAAACCATGTAGTCAATATAATAAAGTGATAAAACATAATTTGTTTTCAGACTAGTAGCTGTTTCAGTCATGAAACAGATGTTTGGTGGAAATTGTCACACATTCAAATTTTTTTTTAAGAGAGAGATTTTTACCTTCAAAAAGGGGGCAAATTTTCTTCCAGCAGGTAATCCCTCCCTGGTTCGTGTACTGGCCAAGAGACGTCTCCAGCAGAAACACGGGTATGCCGCAGGTGAAGAGGAAGAGTATATACGGGATGAAGAACACCCCTGGACAAAATCCAAAGTTGCACCACATAAGTTATTTGTATTGATCGATTCAACTGTTTTATTAATCCAGGGTTATCACACTGACACAGGTCAATCCCAGGGGAGATCAACACTGGCTTACTTTGCATCTAATCTCTAAATAAGATAGACATAATGTTAGTTCATTTTAAAAAGACCTTTCTTTTAAAACTTATTTTGTGTTTTGTTGTTTTTTACAGCTTGTAGATGTGTTGACATTTTATTTTTTCTTTTTGGATATGTGGTTCTTAATTTGTGTTTAGCTACTTTCTGAAATATTTTTCTTCCAAATGTAATTATTTTTGGAAATCGTAAAATTACTCCAGGCTTTGTCTCGCTGTGTGGAGTTTGCATGTTCTGTTTGTGCCTGGGTGCCAGAGGGAAAACATTGCCCTCTGGGTAATCTGGCTTCCACCAACAGTCCAAAGACATGCTTGTTAGGTTAATTGGTGACTAGTGTGAATATGAGCATGAATGGTTGTCTCTTTGTGTTAGCCCTGTGATAATCTGGCAGGATGCATTCTGCCTCTCTCTCAGTGACAGCTGGGATAGACTCCAGACTCCCTGCAACCCTGAATTGGATAAAAAGTTAAGAAACTGGATGGATTCACTTGATTATCTTTTCCTAACTATGATGTAAATTCCTTTAAAACGATTTTTCTCTGCCACTCTACACAAATGTTAAACTGACAGGATTTTTAAACAAATGCAGCTAAGATAGAATTAAAAATGAAAAACAGATTAAAGTAACTGTGTCGATTATGTTCCTTTGAGTTCTTTTAAATTGATATATTTTGAACTAAAATATAAAATTTGGCTTAGTTATACAGAAATAAACAAAAGGGAAGCTGACACAGAAATGCAGTTCCTCCAAATTTATTTTTAAAAGGCCCAAAGGAAACATTAACAGACTAATATAAACAGTGGTTCTGGGCTCTGTAGTTAAGTTCATGTAATCAGCTAATTAACATTAACATTAAAAAAATATGTATAATTATGGGGATGGCTGCTGAACTATCACTTAGTTATGCTGCTATAGAATCAGGATGCTGGGCGACCTACCATGATACAATGAACAGTGAGCAAGTGAGCAAGTTTATCTTCTCTCTTCTATAGTTTGTGTTTTGTTCTGCCTCGCTAAGCCCTTTTTTTCTTTTCTCTTTACCATCACCCCAAACCGCCTGAGGCCAATGGATGCCCCTCCCCGAGTCTGGTTCTGCCGGTTTCTTCTTGTTAAAATGGAGTTCCTACCCACTGCCACCTAATGCTTACTTCACAGGGTGGTACCCTGTGGAGTTTTCTCTCTAACATTGTAAGGTCTTCACCTTAAAAGTTCCCTGAGGTGAATGTTTTGTGATTTGTTGCAACATAAATAAAACTTAATTGAAAAAATCTGAATTCAACTGAAAGTTGTACTGAAAGAGATTCTGAGGATGTGTTTAATTTAACCCTTTTAACCATTAAGTACAAATACATACAGTTCGGTACAATGCATCTTGCTGATAAAGTCTATCACCCATTGTTAGAGATAGCTTATAACTTATGGGTTCTTTAAGGAAGCTCCAGACTTCAAAACAGCTTTCTGCAAACCAGTGATCCCAAGTTCATTATTTGGAGACGGTAAAACTGGAAAAGAGGAGCTAAATAGGTAGACAGCCACAGCACAATATAGTGTCTACATTTGTTCACTATTTTGATACTCACCTCCTCCATTTTTGTAGCATAGGTAAGGAAACCGCCACACATTTCCCAGCCCTATGATCTGCCCAGCAACAGCCAAGAGGAACTCAATTTTGCTAGACCACTGTCCTCTCGTATGGGTGCTGGGTTCAGGTTCGGCTGTGCCCTTATCCAGCTTGAAGTTGTCATCTGGATCATGGGGCTTTTCCATTATCCTTTAACAAGAAGGGAAGAAAGCCCATTTAGGTACATTTGATCACATTTTTGACCAAAACAGATGATTTGGAAGGCGCAAAATTTGATATTCCAGAGACCATCTGGTTATCTGCACACATCAGTGCCAAGTAAGCCACACAATAACAAAATCACCAATCACTTCAGGAATAGTGATGTGAGTTAATTACAGGACATTAGCGTTCATTATCAGCACAATGCCAGCAGTCTTGCTGCATTAGGTCAGAAAAGGGTCGGTGCAGCTTGGTATGAGAATAAATCTTTTCATCAATGTTGCTTTTGTGTGGCTGGCTAGGATTTGATGTGGGAGTGAAGCAGACAGACTGGAAAATATGTGTGCTACGACAGTAGTAAGAAGGTTCAAATGCTGAGATGCTAAAAAACAGCTTTTCTAAAGTATTTTATGGATCATTTAATGAGCCAACCAAGAGAAAAAAACTAACACTAGATGCTGGAGTATGGCAATTACAGTATGTGTTGCTTTTATGTGGCAGGTAAACACTAGAATAGCAAAAGAAAAGCTTTATAGTCTTTAAAGCTTGTGTACAGGAAAGCTTGTCTAATCACTATGGATACTAAAACCTAATCTTCCTGGCTAATGCCAACATTGTTATTTTTGAGTAAACAAATATGTGATAAATGGATATGTCCATAATTATTATGAAATGTAAATAAAATCATTTTTTTTTTCATATTGTGCTCACAGTCATGTATATTCTGATAAAAATTGTTGAATATTTTGCAGTCAGTTCTCTTAGATATGTCACAATATGGAAAATTCTAGATGACCTGAAATCAAGTTGAACTTCTTGCAGTGTAAGTGTTGGTTGTTGGGTATGGGTGTGCATGCAGTAGCTAGACAATTGTATATGAATGACACCTAGCTCTGACGTAATCTGAATTTACAGAATTGTAGTAACGGGCTTTTTAACTAGAAGGCTGTAAGGCTGAAACAGAACACGTGTGCCTTTCTGATGCTGTGCAGATTTTAGCATTGTGAGGACTGTGTGGCTGGTTTCACAGCTTTAGTTTGTTCTTTGTTGTCCAGATTAGTCGATGAGTTCAACTCGAAGCATTTTCTGAACACTTTGGTTTCTTTTTACTCAGAGAAGCCATGTGATCCTAAACGGATCCATATTTTGGTGTTGGGCTCTGAACTAAGGCATATATCAATGGGGGGAAAACTGCTCAGCTATCATATTATCATTTTGCAAAATGTCTGATAAGTAAAAGCACAGGACTTTTCCTTTTCGATAAATTTCTAGTTTGGACCAGACTGAATGACCCTGAATGATGTCTTATTTATGCCATAGATAACCCAGCCCAGACTTCCCATGACAGACTGAGAACTATCAAACTCTTTTCTTTTACTTCATATAAATCCATATGCTGCTACTGCATTAATGCTCCTTATATTTCTCATCTCTTTTCTCTCACTCCAATAGGTTGTGGCAGATTGCAGCCAATCATAGGTCTGGTTCAATTAACATTAATAAAAGATTATATAGCATTGACTATAAAATGATAACACGGTGTAAATTAATGGTTCGGATAACCTCTTTCTGTCTTCTTTTGCCTTCTCTGCAACATTTCTATCTCCTTTGCGTGAGAAGAAACCGAGATAAAAGGAAGATAATACTACTCACGCCAACTAACACCCTAACAAGTGTTAGCCTGTCTTATGATAATAGTTTTACTTAGTGATGGGATTAAACATTCAGTGGGACTAATTTATCAGTTAGTTTTGTTCCCTTAATTCTCTGTTCAGTTAGTGACGTCACTGCAAACTGCTGAAAACTAATGTTCTAACTTTATGTGGTCTTTGTTGGCACCGCCTTCTGACTGTTAGCTCAGCTGAGTCATAGTTCAGCAACGTTACCAAAGTGAAGTCATCGTGTGTGCTGTGATTATTTTTTTATAGACCTGGACTTTAAAAACAACCTGGGTAGAAGTTACTCAGGGGGCTGACACTATTGCTTAAGAAGATTCGGGGCCAGTTTATCCACAGCATGTGTACAAATGCTTTCATCAACTATAAGGTGCAAATAAACATATCTTTATGTCTTTGAGAATAGTAAAATGCATGTTTTTGAAAGAACTTTATTTACTGTAAAAAAAAAAAAAATCAAAGATAATAGAAAGTTTATAGTTTATAGAAAGGCTACAGTGTAGTCAGGCATAATATAATATTCACCTGATTCACTACTATACAGGGTGGGCCATTTATATGGATACACCGTAATAAAATGGGAATAGTTGGTGATATTAAAGTCCTGTTTGTGGCACATTAGTATATGTGAGGGGGAAAACTCCTCAAGATGGGTGGTGACCATGGTGGCCATTTAGGCCATTGTTTTTCTTGTGACATTACCAATAAGTTTGATGTGTCACATGGCCCTCTTCCTATTGAAAAAACAAAAGTTGTATCCAAGATGGCCGACTTATATATATATATATATATATATATATATATATAAATAAAACCAGTAACTAAAGATGTAAAATACTGAACCACAGTGCATGCATCTACAAATTCACGAGCTTAAATATAGATTGCACTGGTAGAATTTTAAGGTGTAATTTTATCTAAGGATAAATTAAGAATGATATTGCTCAGTTAAGTTGCAGTTTACATCAAGCACCTGCCAAAGTCATTCTCACAGAATAACACACAATTTTTTGCCTCCATCATCACGACAGGGGATGTTAAATCCAATCAGATTGGATTCAGTCTATTCTGATTTAATTGAACAAATTTTGTAAAGAATTTCCCATGAACTGTTTAGGAATTACAATTATTTTTAGACAGAGCCCCCCAGTTCAACAGACTCAAAATTAACTGGGCAAACTAACAAAATTATAAATATAGGGACTGTTTTTAATACTTGGATGAAAATCCTTTGGAGCCAGTGCTTGGATTAAGATTAGAACCAATGAACATCACTGAATGTTGTGTTTCTGCCAAGGTGTTTACTGCAGCTGCTTTCAGTTGCTTGTGGGTCTTCCTGTCTTTAGTTCTGTCTTCATCAACTGAAAGGCATGCCAGAACATGAGCTGCATCATTTTTAAACCGATAACATGGCCTGGCCTTTTACGTACTCTTAAAGTTAAACTTCGTTTCATACGCCCAAAGTCTAATCTGGTCATCTTGCTCAAGTGTTATCAGTACCTTATTTTAAACTCTGAATTTACATTCACTGAAAGTGTCACTTGATTGTAGACCTTGAGAATGATACATTTATCTCCTCAGTGTTACTGACTTAACTACATGTTGCGAAGCTGTTTTTTCCTAACAATGGAAAGAATGTTCCAGGTTGTTCCATAAATGAAATTTTGCCCTCTGACAGGTTTATTTTAATTTCCCAGCCTAATGATGGTCTTCTTTAGTTGCACTGATATCACTTTGTACCTCACATTGAGAGTACAATGAAACAAAACTAAATGGAAGCTGACATTTGGCCATTTAAAAATAAATGTTACAAAATTGTAAAATTGTAATGTTACAAAATTGTAATCAGTTCATTAGTAAGTCCAAGTGAACATTTGTGCCGGACATAATAAAACTGACTCCAGGAGTTCCCGAGATATCACATTTAGAAGAATGGGACAGGTGTGAGGTCATAGTTATATTGACCTTTGACCATTAAAATCTAATCAGTCCTTCCATGCATCCAAGTAAACTTTATCTGTGTTTCAAGAGTTAACAAATGTGACAGAATGAGATATGCATATATGCACCACCTACATCGAGGGCACACGGATTAGAAAAGCATGGCTGAGTGGTTGCAAAGAAAGGGAGAGTAGTGTTGACTGAAGAGGAATGGGCATTATAGTGGGGATACAGGACAGCTACAAGTACCTGGGTATCCCACAGGCCAACAGAGTGGTGAAGATCCATGAATGTCAACCACGGATTTGAGCTATGAATACATACACCCTAAAGGTCATGAAATACCTAGCTGGAATTTAAAAAAAAAATGGCCTCAGTAGAAGATAGATGCTACTGATGTCAAAACATAAAAATTACTCATAAATTATGGAGATCTCTACAGTCCAGCATCCTGAGGCTCTATGAGCAACGTAAAGAGGAAGGGCAGTGATTAGTTAGTGTTAGAACCATCCAGTATGAAACATAGGAGTCTGTGAATACATTAGGAAGATGTATCTCAGGCCCTCTAAGATGAGCTGTTTCAAGCAGTGGAGGAGAAGGAAGTATCATGGAAGACCAAGCTGCTGCATGGCATGTAGCATCCACAGATAGAAGAAGTGGCAGATAACAAAGAATCTTAATATTTGCTAGAAAAGGCTGCCTTAAAAGGACAGCACAGAACAGAAAGGAGTCTGCCACAACTAACAAGATCCAAGTTGGAGACTGTGCAAAAATGCCCCAGAGACCGTCCAGTGCACAGTAGCAGAATTTAAGATGCAAGGATACAGTGAGAAAAAACAACCAAGTGGCTGAAAAAGTCTACAGGAACATCTGTGCCACATATGGATTAGAAGTCCCCAGTTTCTAAATAAATAACAGGCTCAGACCCAGTGGGTCTTTGAGTTTCTGACAGACAAGCAGCTGTTGACAAACCAACCATATGCAGAATGATTGTTGACAAGAAACAGAACACCGCAGGTGTGATAGATGCAGCAATCCCAGAGGACAGCAACATCAGAAAGAAGGAGAAAAATAAGTAAGTACCGGGGGCTGAAGAAACAACTAAAGTACATGGAACCACTTTGGTAACATCCAAAATGGTCCCAGTGGTAACAGGAGGGTTAGCAGCTGGAAAGGTGGCTGCAACAGATTCCAGACACACAAAAAGAACATAGTCCTAGGAACAGCTAGGGTACTTCACAGACCTCCCAGAGGATCTGAACTTCAAGACAGATACCAACTGCATATATACACATATATATATACATACTGTCACTATACACATTGTACACTGACAACAGCAGTTTTGATTTTAGAAAAAAGAAAAACTAATTTATATCACTACCTGCTGCAAACATTATCTAGAAGAAAAAACAATTTCATTATCTTTTACAGTTTTGTCCAAGTAACCCTTTCAGCGCTTATTATTATGCAAGCTGTTCCAATATTTGCGCAATAGTGGTGGGTGTATTTGGTAGCTTTTTGTAGCCATGATCACAGAGCAGCTGAGGTGTTACGCTAAAGGGGAAATAACTAAACCTCGCTGCAGCGTAACCGGTAACCTTTGGCCTACATTATACAGCAAGGCTTAACTGCAGCTATAAACACTAATTTGTTTACTGTAGGGGAAAGTACAACAGCAGAAAAGTCCACTCACAATCAAAACAAAGAAGAAGCATAAAGAAAAACTTCACATAACGTAAAGGAATACCTAGGAAAAAAAACTGTCTCACGTCTGCAGTAATTCTTTATGTTTCCATTCCGGGTTAACTCATCAGCAGCTTTCTGAGTCAAATACTAATGGTCCAGATCTTCCAGTCTCAACAAGACAAGTGCAATTCCCAGAAGTGACCGCAAGTGAGTCCATGAGTGGAGAAGTGACAGTGTGAGCGGTGACAATGATAGACAACCAAAAGGAACCACAGGGACAGAGAAAGGAGGGGCGGGTTGTTTCTGAATGACGAGGCGGAGACTGTTCCCTAGACCACATGGCCTCTCAGTAAAGGCAACTGGAGGCGGCTGGTTGGTTTGCACGTTAGCCATGCTAAGCTGCATAGATGCCTCTGTTTGGATCATACGTCGTCGTCAGTGAATGCACCAGCGCTCTGGTCGTGAAAGCGAGTTCGTTTCTCGGTGCCTCAGCGACACCATGAGGTCGATAGCATGAACAACAGGTGAAGCAAATCGCAAGATTTAAACCTTCCCTATTGCAGGGAGTATAAAGAAAGACAGGTTAGTTTTGATTGAGCGGCAGAAAAAAGTCAAACTTCACTCATAAGAAACGGAATTGTAACCACACAGGGTTTAATCATTAATTAAGTTTTCCTAAGAGGCCACGTGAAAAACTAACTGTTGTGAAGGGCCCCACCAGAAAGCTGAACTCACTTTTGCTCACTGTTAGATTATTGGTGCGGCCCTTCACAACAGTCACAGTTTCTTATTTGTGTCTCTGTGAAAGTTTACTTCCCAACCCAGATTTAATCACTATCAGTATCAGCTCCCAGCTCATTTTAGAGACATGCCAGGTTTTCTTATTGAGATGGGAGATGGGAGTTTTGTTCAAAATTCAGCCAAGTTTCAAGAATTGATTTTGCTTTTTGAAAATCTTTAGATATAGTTTTTATTTGGTTCAGTTTTCTTTTAGTTATTATAATTATTCTTATACCGGGGTGTGAGTCGAGGAAGTGCTTGGAATGATGAACCCGTTTCACTAAACTATAAACTGTTGATAAATAAAGGAAAATACTATGGAGGACCACAAGAGCCACGCCCATCGAAATAAAGAATTCTTTGCTTAAATAATGAATTGTAGAATAAATTCTGCATTTGTAAATTCATGAAATACAAGGTGTTGAGTCACTCATCAAACCATTTAAGTACCATTCAATGCCCACTACTGAAGTGACCTTGGATAGGGTGCAATGTTATTTTGGAAGACTAAAGCCAATAATTAAGAACAGCTTTTTAAACATTTTTTCTTTTAGCAGTGACCTCAAGTACATGTGAAAAAAATCAGTAAAACACAAACCAGAGCCATCACATCCTGTTTAATCCGCGTTTAATGATTAGGAAACATGAAGTCAGTATCTGCTATTGTGTAGTATACACTCCTCTAGTCATTTTCTCCCGCTGCCCTTGTTTCTTGTTTTTTCTCAGGACACTTTCCACTAACCGGCCCTTTAGCTCCACAGCTGTCAGCTGTTCAGACTGCTGTGAAGTCAGGGCACAGCAACAGTCCCGAAACACACGATGCCTTTTGTCTTACTGACCTTTCTTTGGTAATGAAAGGGGTGTTCATATTTATCTGCAGTGAATTAGTCATTGATTGTTTAGCTTATGTGTTAGGTGAGCACTTATATACATAGTCCTGAAAAACTGGCCACATCTAAACTGTTAATTTAGTGCCTTAAGAACACATTTGGAGAGGTTTGAGTGAAAGCTATCTGAAGTAAAAACCCCAACAGTGACTGTTCTGAAACACAATACAAAAATTTTGTTTAGTTGGGATCAACAGAATAAAAAACCTCAAACCTGTTGTTGTACATTAAGAAATAGTACCATATATGAACACCTAACTCCCAATAAATCAAATTACTCAAATCAAATTCTCAGCTTTTCATTACTATTTAAGTCCAGATCGAACAAAATTAATCCAAACTCAAGAAGCACTTTTATTTTCCTGAATGTGAGTTCTAACTGATGCAGAACAACAATCATTTAACAGCTTTACATTTGTTAAGCAGTTATACTTTTATTCAAAATGTTTTAAAAAATTCCATTCACTAGTTAAAATGATTTGCATAGTGTGTGGTGGCCACATGATGGGTTAAAGTTGGTTCAAGATGATTAAAGCAGGTTAAAGTTATTCAGTTTTAGAAACATCAGAGCGGCAAGAGCTTAGTTTCTAGGAAGTTTCTGGATCTTATACTCACAGTTTGTTGTCTTCTGAGGTCACTTGTGGAAGTCCTGCTTTTTCAGTTTGAAACACACCTTGTCTCTTCAGACAGAACTAACGTTTTTCTGTGTGTCCCTGGCAGAAGAGCCTTTAATAACCACCCTAGATTTATTTTGGACAAATCATTGTTGGGGTTGTTAATGAATCATCATTGACAACGTGTTTCAAAGTGAGGGCTACTTGAGTTCAAAGAAACACAGCTGTCTCCTGATTTAACAGGACCAGTCTCACTTTGATCAAGCTCTTGCACATAGGTATTTAATTTCACTTCATGTTTATCATGTTCACTACATGTTATTTGTATTTAACACAAAAACACCTTTTCACCAAAATACAGCATGCAGGAGGCAGTAGGTTTCTGGAAAAAATCTTGATAGAGTAGCTAAAAGAAAATAATAGTGCACGATTCTCTTTAAAAGCTAATAATTTTTTTTTATTTTTGTTTTTTTATAGTACTAAGGATAATGAATCCTTTATTCCTCAAATTTAAAAAATAGCTATATCATACACGCAGGCTTGTTGTTGGACAGGTCATTTCTCATTAGAATTAAATGATTAAATTAAAAAGACAGTTAAAATAAAACTAAAAATAGGCCTTAAGCTAAATCCTTTTCATACCCACTAATTTTAAGCTTTTCTTGGTATAAGTTAGCATTAATGCTGTGTTAAAAATATATTTTACTATAGCACAAAAAACTTTACACAGATAAAACTAAAAATGTACACTGAGTACAAAAAGATTTATACATCTGTGATCTGTTTAAAAATGCGTACTGATGTTTTCTGACACGTGCTTCACCACACTACAATGATGGAAGACCATAGACTGCGACCTCTCTGTGACCTTCAACTGTCCTCACGTTGTGTGAGTGATGACTGTCTTTACGGCGGAAGTATTTTGTTGTTATTCTTTAACCAAAGCTCCTTCCCTTCTTTGGGAAACTTGGGGAGATTGTTTCATTATAAACTGTCTGACTTTAGTTCATGCCCCATCTCTTCTTTTAACATTTCCAGTGTGAATACCCTCAACTGAACTTAAGATTCATTTTGTATGGGATTTTCAAATGTGTCCTGTTTAGATAAAACATCTCTCAGTGAGCAGGGAGAGTATGGAGGATTAAAATTGCCCCTTTGCCATGGTCACAGATCACTGCAGGCTTGTGGTGGTTAGACTCAAGTGCAGGACACAAGCAGACTTATGGCTCAGCCACATTAGAGCAAAAAGATGACATCTTCCTTGCAACTAGGAATTATCTGATTGTCCAGACTGCATTACATTTTTTGCTTTTGGCAGCTGATTGTAAGTGTTCCAATATTTGGCACTATTTGGTTCCAATATACTCACTTTGAAGATAATTATTGACACTGTCCTGGTCTTTTAACCAACCGCTTCAAAGGGAAGATCACAAATTCATTGCACATGGCTGCAATACTTTTGGTCATACTACAGATGGCAAGCACTGTTTTCACTAGAAAGAATGTAGCATTAGACCTTGCAATTTTGTAACTTAATCTGAAGTTAGGGTTTGATCATGAGCAGGACTACTACAGCTAATATTAATATACCTGAATCAAAAGTAAGACTCCTCACTAAAATACAGTAAACCCAGGAACTGAAAAGCCACACAAAAGCCGTGGATCCATTTCAGGAAGAACCAAACTGTCATCTAATTTGAAAATTCCTGCAATGCTTTGCATTTCGTGTATGAGACTTTAAATGCAAGCTATTCTGACTGATATGCAAGCAACATTTTTCACACCTAACAATGAACAAATATTCAGCTATTCACCTGAATCTTAGGTACGCACATAGTTACATAGATAACTATATTTGAGACCAACATTTATGATGAGAAAACAACTCCTCTGATGTTTATTTTCTGAGACATGATATCTTCTTTTTAGTCCTCTTGTTACGAAAGGTCACGTGAGAGAAAGGAGGGGAAAAAACCTGCCACGTGCAGCCTTCGAACTGAGCTGAAGGTTGGTTTTCTGTGAAATCACTAACAACACATTCCATAATGTAGCACCACCTTTAGCACCTGTGCAAAAAAAAAAAAAAAAAATAGATTCATTTATGATTAACTAATCATTATAAAAACGAATGTTTCAAATGTATTTCACAAAACAACAAGAGGGAAACAGATGTTCTGCATGTTACCCTGTTATAAAAAGATAACCCTCCCCCCATAAAAGTGACTTTATCTTGACCAACACACAAAACATAAACCAACTCCAAACCACATACGTGTGTGTGTGTGTGTGTGTGTGTGTGTCAGTGTTCTCTACTGGTTCCAAAGAAAAGACTGTGTTAGTCTCTATGGCCACTCCTCACAGAAACTCATTTTACCAAAGATACTTTCTAGAAAGAAGCAGGTGTTTTATTTCAGAAGACGGCTTTTAAAGGGGAAACAGCCTGAGCTGCTCAAGGTATGTTGGTTTACATTTTCCTTTTGTTTAAAGTGTTGGTAAAACTCTTACAATTGGTTAAATGATGCCACTAAGCTTGTTTCTATGTTTTACGTCTATACTGCAATACCATTAGTTAGGAGAAAAGATACTTTTTTATTCTTCCTTCCAGTTCAGTAAGTTATATCTTTGTAAAAAATAGTCAGGTACTTGTGTTGTTTCTCAGTACAGATTATAAGAATAGGAAGAATAAAGTGAGCAGGCATACAATGCATGCATTCTCTAAACTGGGGCTGTTCTAAATAGTAAATTGGAAATTATATGTGCTTTCACGTTACCTGCTATAATAAAGATGCTGTAAGTTGTTAAATATTATACTTTTGGAATAAGATCATTGCTTGGTAACTCCAGTATCTTTGTATATATGTTAACATGATTCCTAAGGTTATGCCAACACTAAGATGACCAGGATAAAGCCACGATGTCTAGCTGAAACAACTACATTTGTTTTCACTAATTTTTTAGTTCAAGACTCATTTTAAAAATAGTCTTAAACAACAGTTCACCAGGGTTTCTGAAGGTCTTTCAAAGTTTTTCTTTGGACAATGGCTGCTTTTTCACTCATTTTCAGTCTGATGAACCTATTGAACATGAACCTATTGAAGCATAAAAAGGCACCTAACTGGATGTACCAGTGATGTTTCTACACATACCAGACAGCAAAAAAAAATATTTTAAAACAAAATGTAAAATTTCTTAAGGCAATTTGTTACTAATAGTCACAGAAAAACATACACCCCCCCCCCCCCCCACCACCACCACCACACACACATAATTTCTTTAGTCTAATCTGTGAAACATATCAAAGATAACACAGTATTTTCAAACCAACAGAGCTTTTAGTTAAAAACTTGGCATATCTGTTTATTGTGTCCTTAAAAAATGGGGGGAAACAGGTTCAGGACAAAACAAGAAATGGCAGACCTAAAAAAATATCTTTAGCTGACAATTAATATCTGAGAGTCATGCCCTTAAGAAATAGGAAAATTCTAGCAAAGACCTGACATAGGACCTAAGAGGTGCATCTGGCCTTTCTGTTCATCCATTTACTGATCACTGAAGCCTCATCAGAAATGGTCTCAGTGGAAGGGTGTGTGTCAAGAAGCCATTCTTAAGGATGGAGAAAAGGGAGAAAAAGCTGAGACATAACAAGAACTGGACAGAAAATTAGTGACAAAATCAGCGGCATTTTCCATTCACGTGACTCTTATTTTGTATCCTAAGGCGTAAGGTGAGTTTTTTTTTTTTGGCCTTCTTTAAACAGCACTGAGTTTTATTGAGTATACTGGATGTTGACATTCTATGTATTTTGTTTATTTTAGAAGATATTGAGATACACAAACTTAATTGTTAAAGGGCTGAAATGGACCAAAAACAGAAATCCACTGTGAAAATGAATGTGATGAACCCTGGGAACAGACTGGGACATACCCAGCCCAAAGCTCCAGAGAGAGAGCAGTGGGCCAACAAGCTGGAGTTCATCCTGGCAGTAGCTGGGCACATTATTGGGCTGGGGAATGTCTGGAGGTTTCCATACCTTTGCTACAAAAACGGAGGAGGTAGGCTGTTGTTGTTATGTCCATCTTGAAAACAAATGTCATGTAGCCTTTATTGCCAAAGATAAAGATTGAATTCAGCATGGAAAAAACAAAAACAATACTAATTGCACACATTGAGCAATACGGTGTATACACATTACTTAGATGTTATCAATAATTACTGATATTTATTTGTTTTTAAGGGGTTTTCTTCATTCCTTATGTTTTATTTTTGTTCACTTGTGGCATCCCACTCTTCTTCTTGGAGACATCTTTGGGTCAGTACACCAGTCAGGGTGGAATAACATGTTGGAGAAAAATCTGTCCATTGTTTGAAGGTAGTTTTTTTTTTGTGATTTTTTCTTTATTATTTTAATTAGATCTTGTTAGAACAGGATTTATCACCCTTTCACCTTCAGACCGGCTTTAATTATTCATGGCATAGATTCACCAAGGTGCTGGAAACATTCCTCAGTGATTTTGATCCATTTTGACTTGATAACATCAGACATCTCAAATGTACTTTATTGGATAGAGACCCGATGACTGTAAAGAAAATGGGTCTGAGATAAATTTTGTGACATGTCGTGTTAGCCTCAGCATCACTAAATGTAAACCCTAGGGATGGTATATTTCATATGTTTATGAATCTCTGAAAGGCAGGCAGACTGCTGACCAGGGCGTACCCAGGTACGCCCTGGTCAGCAGCTGGCATAAAGGTTTTCCCAGCTTTATGCCAGCTGGGAAAACCTTGGATAAGCAGTTAAGAACATTGTTTGATGGATGGATTGAAATATAATGGAGTAGAAAGTACAATACTAATACAAACGTAAAATTACATTACAACAAATGTAAGGACATCAAAATTGTTGTTGTGTATGTGACCTAAATAAAAAGCCATAGTGCAACTTTATTGTATTTTTATATATTTGTACAGATGATTTTTTTTTTTTTTTTTTTAATACAGATGAACTTTTAAAGTCTAAGCTTGATGGGAGCTTAGAATCAAATAAAAACTGATATTGTTCATCGCACTATTTCTTAATAGGTTTAGGTTACGGAAGCCAAGTGGTTGTTTTGTACACTGGTATGTATTACATCATCATACTGGCTTGGGCGTTTCTCTACCTGCTTTCATCGTTCAGGGCTGAGCTTCCATGGGCGAGCTGTCACAACAGTTGGAACACAAGTACTAAGATTTTATTTTGTATTCATTTCACATAATTGCATCATGCATGTGTTATTCGCATTTCACAAGCCTGCTTAATTTTTCATGCAAGATGGCTGTTTTGAACATAGTCACAATCAAACATTTCCTGTGGACCCAAATGGAAAGAGTGTGTCTTCAGTTGTTGAATTCTGGGAGTAAGTATGGTAATATGGACCATACCATAAAGCTTATAAGGTTTTCATATATGAAAGCTTATATATAAACGTCTGTATAAACTTTGTAACAGGAGGAGAATCTTGGGCCTGTCTGATGGAATAGATAACATTGGGAATATCCGTTGGGACCTGGCCCTTTGTCTTCTTCTTGCCTGGGTTTTGTGCTATTTCTGTATCTGGAATGGAGTGAAGACCACAGGAAAGGTGCAGAACAAACTTTATATACTAATTTTTCATTTCATTCAAACTCTTCTAAGTCAGGCTTTTTTCAACAAATACTGACAGTTGCTTGTATTGAAGGTGGTGTATTTCACTGCCACATTTCCATTTGTGATGCTGGTGGTGTTGCTGGTTCGTGGCCTTACATTACCTGGAGCCAAAGATGGAATTATGTTCTACCTCTACCCAGACCCATCCCGTCTCACTGATCCTGAGGTGCTACATTCTCTAGTACTGAAGAAGTATTCGCTTTTTTCCTATAATGCATGTCACATTGCATTTAATTGCATTGCACATCTTTTGCATTTAACAATAGCATGTAGTTAAAAAAAAAAAAGGGGGGGGGGTCAAAATGTTGGTAAACATGTTTCACCACAGAATGTGATGTTTTTGCACTTACTGTGCACAGCCCTGTACTCACCAATGGCATGGTTTAGTTTTTATCCAGCCTTTACACAGCATCATAGTTTTTATTTATTTTTTATTTCAGTGGTAATGAGGTTGAAGATTACCAGATGACCTGAAAAGAATGTGTGTGCCAATCTTATTCTCAGTCAGTGGAGAATATATGCAATTGTTCTTAATTTTCAACAAATAATTTAAATGAGCAACAGATTCCAGTAAATTCAAGGATCAGGAACATCTGTGTTGTTTTGCAAATAATTTTAGTAAATCCGTTTTTCGATAACTTGGCATATTATTGAACTTTTACTACTAGAAGCAGTTAGTATGATGTAAATGCACTTTTTTGTACACTTACATATTTACCAATCAAAATGACTTTAAATCCCTCAGGTATGGATGGATGCAGGTAGCCAAATTTTCTACTCCTATGGAGTTTGCACGGGGGTTCTGACATCATTGGGAAGCTACAACAAGTACAACAACAACTGCTACAGGTTTGGAATTCTTCCTTTACTTTTGCAATTACTGTAATTTGCTTGTTTTCTCACCTTTGAAAAATTTCACCTACAGAGACTGTGTTTACCTGTGCCTGTTAAACAGTTTAACCAGTTTTGTAGCTGGTTTCGCCATTTTCTCTGTGCTTGGTTTCATGGCAAAAGAACAAGGTTTGGATATATCGATGGTAGCTGAATCAGGTATGGATGGAAACCCAGAGTGATACTGTTAAGAGCTGTCTGAGAAAACGACTATATTTTGCTTCCATTTTTGCAGGACCTGGATTGGCATTTATTGCTTATCCTCGTGCTGTGGCTTTAATGCCGCTTCCTCAGCTCTGGGCGATTTTCTTCTTCATCATGGTCATCTTTCTGGGATTAGATAGTGAGGTAATACCAATCTATTTGTCATGTACATCTTAGAGTTGTTTCCTTTGTGGTAATACGAAATAATCTCTCCCATCACCGCAGTTTGTATATCAAGAGGCACTGGTCACAACAATCTCGGACATGTATCCTTCCTTTTTTCAAAACAACTGTCACCGTAGACTCCTTCTTCTTGGAATTAATGTCGGAAGCTTCCTTGTAGGCCTTCTGATGGTGACGGAGGTGAGCGTTTTCAGATTTTCTTGATCATTTAAAAATGGAATTTAAAAAATAAATCAATTTAAAAATGAACCTTGTAATATTTTCAACTATAAAAACATAAGGAATTCACAGGTGAGAAATACAGAGGGAAATACAGTAGATTAACTAAACTTAGCATGCACTATTTTAATCTCATTGAACAGAATTCATAAGAATGATACACCTGCTCATGTTTTGCTCTGCTTTTATATGGACTATGTTCTCAGAATATGGATTTAGTATGGTGAATCTATAGTTATAGATGCAGTCATATATTTTGTTTCTATATATTTGTAGGGAGGCCTTTATATTTTCCAGCTGTTTGACTACTATGCCTGCAGTGGGATGACCCTCCTACTTTTTGCTATTCTTCAGTCTGTCTGCATAGGATGGGTCTACGGTAAGTAGCAGTTTTAACTTGGTCAAATCATTCAGTGTATTTAAAAAATGGACCAAACACTGTAAAGTCATTCATTGGCATGTGTACTATCATCTAAAAACCTCAAATCTGCCAATTTGGCTGACACCATGTTAGCTTTTCAAACAGATGTGATCGTATTTTGCAGAAAGGGTAAAACTGGGAAATGTATCAGGTTACCCCAACACTATATAGCCAGCTTGATTGGAAAGTGCTTCATTAATTTACTATTAATAAATAATTTGAATACTTTAAGTAAAAAAAAAAAAAAATGACAGCCACGTATCACGAAATAGCCACATTTTTATTTATACACTAGAGTTATGAATTTTTTTCTTAAGTCATCATAGAACTTAAATAGTAGAGATTTTATGGTAGGTTTATGAGGTTTTATGATAGTTAAAATTAGCTAGAAATATCAAAATCTCTCTCTGGTGTAAAACTGGACATTTTAACATTGGGGTCTATGGGGACTGACTCGCTTTTGGAGCTCGCCTCAAAGAACAGCAGTTCTACAGGTTGCCACTTGGGTAGAATTTGCAACTTTTGGATGGCTTTTTATAAACCCATGTATCAAACCCATGTATTAAATTCAAATCTTGGCTTCACTTTCATTTTAACTTCTGTAAAATGAAAGTGAAGCACAATACAGAACCTCCATTATACATATGTCTTGATCCATGCTCCATCCAGGTAATGAAATCCCTAAAAGTTGATCCTGTTTATCTGGATATATCATTATCGCTGAAAACACTCTGTCCAGATCACCAAAATCATTTTTGGCATTATATATATGGTATTATGTTTGTGTGTGTGAGGAAACACTCAAATAGTTAACAATGTTTTTTTTCTGGAGGTGGAGATCGTCAGTACGACAATATAAAGGACATGATTGGATATCGACCATGGCCTTTTATGAAATACTGTTGGCAGTACTTCACACCAGCGATCTGTACTGTAAGTATTAGAAATGTTGTGAAATGCTGTTAAGTGAGTGTACGTGAAACCTGTCAGAATCTTCTGTTCTAAGACTAGTCTATGTCTTAACCAGATGGAAAACAATTCCACTTTGACACTGCATAGCAACTCGAAGACATTTAATGTAATTTGAGTTGCATTTATAAAGAGGATCTATTATACTCCATAGTTTAATTTTAGTGCCATAGTTTAGTTTTGGGCTACTCTGGAGTAGCTTTGCATGATTCACAGTTCAAAATAAACTTTTGTTTTAGGATTTACTGCTTCCTAGTACAGCCCCTTACGTCATCCTTTTTTTTGAAACAAACCATTTTAGAGCCTCTCTCTTTCAGGCCACCCTCTATTTAAGCTAACTTATAGAGTTTAAACAAAACGTGAGTAAGGCTGCTGTACTAAGAGTCAAGGCTGTGTCTGTGAAATGAACATATTAAGGATATCAACTCTCAGATCCATTAAAAGCCTATGTTTGGGCTCATTGACATTACTTGCACATGCTGTACACTGACCTCATATTTGAAATGTTGACCTTATTTCAGAGGAGTATTTTCCACTGTGATAGCATAAATGTGACAGAAGAAGTCAATTTTTAGCTTCACACAATTGGTGAAATATTATTTTGTGTACTAGTCTAATGTGACTTCAGTTGATTTAATAAAAAGCTTTGCAAAATTTTTAAATTCAGCTGCGGATGGATCAAAAATGCATGTATGTTTTAAGTAGTTATAAAATTATGTCTAGTTAAAACCAATTTATATCAAATAGACCAGAGAGAAAAGCATACATAGACACTGGATATAATCACAGTCACCTGTACCTAAAGTTTTGACATGACTGACAGGAGTGTTTGGAAACAAATGGCACTACAAAAGCAAAGGCTGTAAATGTGAATGAATATAATTTGAAATCTTATTTATAAGTGTTTGTTTTACATCATCATCAGCTGGGATAGGCTCCAGCGCCTCCCGCGACCCTGAAAAGGATAAGCGGAAGCGAATGGATGGATGGATGGATGTTTTACATCATATAATGTCAAAATTAATCCCCCATGAATATGAATTTTCTCTTCTTGAATACAAATCAGGCTTTAAGTTTATACCTGCTCTTGTCTTATGTTTTCAGTGCACATTTCTCTTCTCCCTGATCAAATATACCCCACTCAAATTCAACAACACCTATGAATATCCCTGGTGGGGATACACTATTGGAGGATTGTTTACACTCTCCTCAACACTCATGGTACCTTTGTGGATGCTGTATGCTGTGTGCATTACTCCAGGAACACTGAGACAGGTAAATAAACAAAAGGTGAGTGTGAATGGTCACAAAATCTTAAAAGTCTAAAGACAGCTTCTGATCCATCCACTGGATGCATCTTAGGCAGCTCACTGTAAATTGTATTTAGGGTAACATGAGGAATTTGAGGTCAGGAGTTCCTGTTTCTCTCTTAACTGTTTAAATTAAAGTGTATACCTTGTGGAAGTAAGGTCATTTGTGGTCACAGTGAAATACAAACCCTAGTGAAACTGCAGTGTACCTTTTATTGATTTTGAGCCTTAAACCTTGCCCTTGATGGCAGTTACTTAATGTTACAAATATGATGATATGATCATTCAGCAGAACAATCAAAAACTACGCTTCTCTTTTGCCACCCAGAGACTGAAGCTTCTGTGCATGCCAGCAAAGGACTTGCCTTCTGCAACATCAAAGAAAGCATCAAACTATGAAGCATTTCAAACTTTCACAGACTTGCACACACTGCGCAAGACAAAAAGTCCAGATGATAGAGATGAACAAATACAGGGATCATATATTATTTAAACTGAACAAAAAAAAAAAAAAGTTAAAAATACAACTACAGCAGCGAAGAATACATGTCACATACAGTTATATTCTAAGTCCATTAGGCAAACAACTCTAAACATCATCTGGTCAGTGTCCAGCTACCAAAACCAGACTCTCTGAGTAAACATAATGATCTTCTGAAACTCTGCCCTGGACTTATCATTTCAAGCTGTCCTGTCTTTTTATTTAGGGTTCCTGTGGAAAAAAAAAAAAAGCTGGAAACACTGCTTAAGGCTGAAAAACAGCCTCTCAAGCAACACTGATCGATCACTGGAACCGATCATCAATCAGATATGTCTCAGTAAAAGACCTTTTTCTCTGTAGAAGATAACAGATTTTTTAATGTTTCATTGTTAAACTGAAAATGTAGTTTGAACTGTTAGTTGTACATTTATAGTACCTTTGTGTAGCTGTTTCAGCGTGTTGTATTATTTACTGTGCTCAGTAAGCTCAAGATGAAGGAAAAAGAGGAAAAACACAAAAGTTTTGGTGGTAACAATTCTTAAATTTTACATTTGGTTTCTTTTCTTGTATTCTGACTTCATTTATAAATTCTACTATGTTAAATATTAGAGTGAGGACATACTTACTCCAAACATACATGATAAATAATAAAAAAAAAAAAAAGATGTGTGAAACATGTAAAAAGAAAAAGCGACAAAATTTTTGGAGGTGTTAGGTAACACCACTTCACAATGCGCCTTCTATTTAGCTGATAAAACAGAACACACCTGCACTCCTTGAATACCTGAAACTAAGGGAAAACTGGAACAACAGGCTGTAATCCAAGACAGTGCATGCCCACAGCTTTTATACTGAGTAAAGTGAGAACCAGGGTGCATTATGGAAAGGTTGCCATAACAAGGATAAAATTGTGTGAGCAACGATCAAAATATACACCTACACACAATTTAGAATCACCAAATGTGCAAGTGTTCGGATTGTATGAAGCTTGACTACCTGGAAGAAACCCATACAGGCACGTGGAGAACAGGCCAAATCCAGCCGATTTGGTTCAAACCCAGAACCTTCTTGCTGCGAGCCACCACTGGGCTACTGTTTTCAGATAACATGGCGCTGTAATCACTGCTTTCTCCTTGTTTTTGCCTCAGGATTCTGGATTATTGGATGTATCATCTTATATTTTATTCAAGCTTCACTGATAACATACCCTGCTAAAAATTGTTCTCATATTGTTACCCCACTGAATGCTGGAATGTTGATGTATGACTAAGTGTAAGACACAGACACCCTCTTGTGTACCTCCTCAGTTCATTATCAGCAATGAAACCACTGGTAAACTCCAGTGCACATGAACCATAAAAGTACCACTGCCATGTTTGACAGGTCCTGTGTGTGCAATCGTTTGGATCATGAGCAGTTCCATTTAAAAAAAACAAACAAAAACCACAATTTCCATCAAGCTGCTTTTTGCTTTGATGCGTTCATAAAAATAATTAATTTTAGTTAAATTTGTAGATACTATTGTTCTTATCACAAAAGTAAAGTAAAGTAAAGTAAAGTAAAGTAAAGTAAAGTAAAAAAAAAAAAAAAAAAAGTAGTTTTTCTGCCTTTAAGGCAGTCAGGATATAACCCTTAATAGACATGGACAAATATTGTGTTAAATTGTGTTATTACATGGTGTGTAACATAGCGATTTAACTGACAGTCTTTGTGTTAATATTTTACGTGTATATTCATTTTTGTGCAATATATCTAAAATTAGAAACATCCTGTCTAGCAGTGATGCCAAAACCTAGTTCATTCATTCATTACTTCTAGGCTGGACAATTGTAAATCATTAGTATCTGTTTTTTCCTGAAAGTTCCCTGGAAATCATCCTGTTAGTCAAAAATACTATAAAAAGTACTAACATGGGGAAGAAGGAGAGATCATATTTCTTCAACACTGGCTTCTCTTCATTGGCTCCCTGTTAAACCCAGAATTGAATGTAACATTTTTTGCCTCTTGTATAATCTGGCCCATCATATCTTAAAGACCTAGTAATATCATAGCCTAATAGAGTACCGGGGAATGGAGGCAGAGGTTTCAGCCTTCAGGGCCTTCTTCTATGGAACCAGCTCTCAGTTTGGATAAGAGAGACCGACACCCTCTCTACATTTAAGATTAGGATTAAAACGTTCATTTTTCATAAAGCTTATAATTAAGAATGAAACATCCCTGAAGCATCCCTTAGTTATATAGGTTCGAACTCATACAGGACTTTATGTGATGCGCTGAGCACTTCTCTGCATGCTGCTTTTGTCTGTGTTTATATATCACTGCAGCATGTCATTCAATTTTTTATACTCGCTTCCTTACTCTGTCTTTTGTCCTGTCGCCTTGTGCTCTTTTTTCCTTTTTTCTTTTCTCTTTCTTCTTTTCATTTTCCCCTCAGCCCCCAGCTGTTCACAGCAGACGGCTAACCATGACCCATGAGCCTGGAATTTCTTTCCTGATAAAAGGAAGTTTTTCCTTCCCACTGTCTCAAAGTGCTTGCTCATAGGGGATTGTTTGATTATTGGTAATTTCCCAGAATGATGCAGGGACCGTTGCTATAATTTAACTGGTTATTGCGGTAAATACACATTATTATAATTTAAATGAGGTAATAGCGCAAGTTGGGCTACTTCACTGTGTGTGAGATACTGTGATAAATAAGTAATAAGAGCTGTACATTTATGTCAGTTTTCAGGTAAATATAAACCTTGAGTATTTACATTCCCCATCATATACAGCACCCGCATTGTTTCCCCCCCACAATGCTGGAACTCAATATTTCACAAATAACTTTTATTTTTTCCCTTTTTCTGGAAAAACAGTGTCACTTTTCTTATTGTATATACTAATAAAGGTACATTCAAAGATTTGCCCTCTGGAGGGCGCTCCAGATCTGTATTTAAACCTTGCTGCTTCAACATTTGTGTGTTTAACTGCAGTGATAGATCTGAATGGTCTCAGCAGAGCTTTGTAGCCACATTGATATAGCTCTGCATCTATTCTGTGTTTCACTTTTTATCTCGCTACATAAATAATGATAATATTGCAGCCACAAAAGTCCAATATAATAGGCAACAGGCCTGCATACAGCACATGCTTAGAAAATATGCACCACACAGGTTTGTAAACATGCCTAAAGTCTTCTACTTCTGTCCTTCCCTCATTTTTAAAAAATGTTTTAACTCCCCAAAATGACACTTTTCCATTGTGCTGCAAATGAATTTGAAATAAAACAATGATAGATTCAATATCAGTTCATCTTCAGCTGGCAATCCTATCATTGCCATAATGCTGTTAACCAACCATACATGAGCATGAAATAACACTGTTAATTATTTGGTGTGCACACTGCTGACCACCAGGTGGCGCTTCAACCGCAAATGTAAACAACACACACTAAAGGTGAAACCATATGTGCAGTAGGTTCCCACAGAAGACGTACTGGTACTAGCGCACTGCAAAAAAAAACAACAAAAAAAAAACAAACAAAAAAAAGCAAAACTGAGTTCATCCTGTTTTGTTTTGTTTTTACTTTTTTTTTTTTTTTTTTTTTTTTTTTTTTTTTTTTTAAATCTTCTACCTATTATATTTTGAGGTAACCTAAAATCTATATATTTATTTATGTAGCTTTTTTAATTTTAAGTTTTAGATGGGGTAGCCTACTAAAAGGTCAGAAATAACATGCCTTATATTACCAGTACTGCTAAGGTCAAGGAACTGACCTCCCAGCCCACTGTTCCTTCAGTGGTGCTAGTTTCAGACATTATGCAAATGTACTGTTTATAAGACTGGGGAAAGCTGCAGTCAGTGGAGACTGAAGAAGTCACTTGGATAAGCGATGAAACGTTTCTCCCACTGAATACGCTATGTCCAGATGAACAGAATCAACTTTTGGGGAGTACTGCTTTTGTTACACAACAACCCCCCTCAGTCACTATGCACCCACACATACATATTCATAGAAAGAGCGCAATAGTGATGCTAATACGACATGCTTAGGTGGAGCTAAAGGAGCTGCAGGAATCCACAGAGCTGCTTCTTCAAACCAGTGGGTGGAGACGTCTGCTGACGAGAATGCCACGTTACACATCAAGGGTTGGGAATTTTCTGCTTTGCTTTAATATCTAGCCTACCCACAGTGGTTGCAATTTGAATAACATAATCAAACACAAGTTTTACTACTGACAGTAATTAAGGCTCATCCCTGCAGGTGAACCCAGGTGTCATGTCAACATGACTGCTGTGAAAGATGTATAATTCAATATCGCCACAAACTGTGGTCTTACGAAAGCACAGATGAATCACCGTCTCGCTAATACACTTTGACCATAAAATTTAATTAGTAACTTAATAAAGTGACGAATAAATCCAGGAATAAGACTTCTGTTCTTTTTCAACACTGATAAATAAATTAAAATAGGATGGATGAATGAAAGACAATCATTATTTCTATTGGAAAATAGGCAAACAATAGTAAGAACGTTGTTTTGTTTTAAATTATATCACTGCACCCATGATAGTCTGGATTGCATTTATTAATTGTACTTTGTAGCACAGCTTGGATGAAGTGTAATGTATGAGATATGGAAATATTTCCAGTGTTTTGAAGATTTATTTTAAATGGCTAGATTCAGTAGCAATGAGTAGTGATATTTATGCACGAGAGAGGAGAGGAATTGAGAAGAGAGCATTAGGGAGTAATCTGTGATGCATGTGAGTGTCTGGGCCACTCTGGAAGGTGAGATTAGACACGGCAGTAACCTCAGTCTTCACGAGACAGCAGGGTCTGGGAGAAAGTGTTTATTCCATGCTAGGACAGTTTAACAGGTGCTACATAATTTATTATTCACATGTCTCCCCACCCACCACCACTACCACGACTGTGTTATATAAAGGTCAAGTGTTGTATAGAGGATTATTTTACATACAACTCATAAAATTGTATTTATTTTCTCTAAGAAAAGCTGCCTTGATCTCTCAGTCTCATACATCTGTAACCTCAGGATACTTACTGTTCATCCAGCTAAAAAATGTATGAAAATATTGAAATTTTTTTTTCTGCTAGGCATTTTAGTCACATGTTACGTGGATTTTCCATCATTTTAATATGATTATTATTACAATATAAGCGTCACATTGTTTTAGTTTTATGGCACCTGATATCCTTTAGAGTGTTTGCTTTACATTAGTTTTAAGCTAGTGGAGTCTATTTCCATTTGCATGAATAAAATAGATTTCTTTATTATGTGATAAAATCCCCGAGCTATTTTATGCAGAACCCTGGACATCATCAGTCATAATCTCCTTTCATGCCTTTACAGAGAAACAAAACAACAACAACACTATGTATGATGTAGGGTACATAATGTCTCCTGGGTGAAAAGTGTGTGAAGTTAGTTAATACTTTTAGATACTTATTATGATAACTCAGATATCTTGAAGTGCCTACACAATGCCGTTATTGTAGTGTGTAATTATTTTGTAATGCCACTTTATGTGGTACACAACGTTCCAGATCAGTCAGTAATGTGTTTTCTTGAACTACTGAAACATTAGCAACAGTTAGTGTTTGCTTCCTGTTTCCGTTTCAACTCGCATAGCCTCCACCTGAGTGTGTTAAGTACTTGTAGCTGTAAAGCAGAGAGCTAATCCCAATTAACTATTGTTTACGTGTGACTTTAGGCACACGTCAGGCACCCTATTCATCTAAGCTTTTTTGGACTTCTCACCTACCTTGGGCTTTTACATAAATCTCATTTAGTGCTCAGCTCTCACATCCTTATCATACCAGCTGCCCTAGAATATGCAAATTGTTGCTTTGACCTTCCAATCACATTAAAACAATTAAAACAAGTTTAAATCTATCTATCTATCTATCTATCTATCTATCTATCTATCTATCTATCTATGAAAATGACAATGAACAAATAAAAAAGAAATTAATCCAGTGACTTTGCATCCTAATGTAGGTTGCCATACAGCAAAAATAGCATGCTCACTAGCATGCTAACTAGATACTATGTGTATCTAATACATAACGATGTCAGACTCAAAAGAGGCTGACAAAGTCACAGTAAAGATTTATTGCACGTGCAAGTCTTTTTTTTGTACACTTGCAGATGTATCTATTGACTTGTAATATCGATAATAATACCAATAGTCTTTACATGATTTGGTATTAGCTAAAAGTGTATTTAACTACGCTTTGCTAAATATTTACAGGCGATGGAGTTATATAGCCCAACCTTTATATATATAACACATTAATACAATACGCTATGCAAACCTTTAGTCTCTGCCCTGAGAAACCAGTGGAGCTTGTATTCGACTGTCGTAATCACTTTGGAAGACTTTGTGAATTGAAGGAGACAGGTGTCACCTCTAACATCCACCCTGACTCACAGGCAACCTACTCAACATCTCTGAATTACGTACAAGGTGTGAATCCAATTTGTAGGGATTGAGGATTAGAAAGGGACAAACCCCTCCGGTTTAACAGCTTGGTGACAATTTTTGGAAGCTAAGCGGATAAACACAAGCTCCTTGGTCTGGAAATCCCACTAGAGGAATTGGCATACTTATGAAAACTGGGTGACAGATGGTTTCCTGTTTTTCTATCCAGAGCATCCCCATAACTTTTAATATTGTTTCATCTAGTATGAACAGTTAAAGAAACATGATTTGCTTGGGTGAGGTTTATTATTGTGCTACTTGAAATTTAGTCCCAAACTAAATGAGCAGCTCTATGTGCAGGTTCATACCATTAAGTGTTACAGCAGAGAGCTGTAAAACATAGCAAATACTTTTAATATGAGTTCTCATTCAATTAAATTATAAATAACTTTTCTAGCACTGCAAGTGTTGCTCCTTTATTTTAAATCCCAAAATGTGTAATATGTACATTCCTCTGTGTTTCCAAATCAATAACTATTGAATTGTCATAACATAAAAAATGTCTGCACTATATAGTGAAAAATAATAATCTGTGTTGTTTGAGTGACTGCATCTTATTTTCAGTCAATGTATTTTTAAAATCGATATTGCAAAAATACCTTAAAAATACCTTTTTAAATAATGATCCCTTACGAGCAGTAATAACAACACAGGTAAAGAAATAACTTGAGTTTTCCAGCACTAGCAGTTTTGCCCATTGATTAGTCAGGATGACAGATGTAAATCTATAGTTTCTTTAGGACCTAACATCATCTTACAAAAACAAATTTATTTAAGGAAAATTAGACCCCTTAATGTAACCAGTATTTCAAAATTAACCCAAGGCTCCTGGTGACTATGTCACTAAAACTAAAATATTTAATGTAAACTTGGCGTATTGATGCAAATCAAAGTATTTATGAAACCCAACACTGTAAGCAAGTAAGTAAAGTTTATATATAGGTTGCGTTTCACAAAGAAAGCACTGCACAACATTAAAAACACAATATCGAAAGTCAACCATGTTAACACAGACTAAAAAGAATCAAAATTTAATAACAAAAGAATGTCAGCAGAGTGCCTTATTAAACAAAAAAGGTTTCAACTGTGTGTTTTTGGTTTTTAAACACCACAGAGTTGGGTAATCGGTAAACTGGATAAACTGTATCTGATATGGTATGGTTAACAAATAAAAGACAACAGCACTGCATGATGATTATTTATTTTAAGGGTCTAGTTAAAAAAATATAATAAATTACCTTTGCTCCTTTGTTGGATTTAAATAAAGCACTTACAATATATGTCACGGGATATACTAACACCAGCTGTATCATACATACCTCAATCACATTTGCATAAACTTTTTGAGTGGAGGCTCCTAAGCTTTGGAACAAATGACCTTTTCACATTAGAGCTGGTCAGTCTCTCAATCATTTTAAAACCTTTTTAAAAATCTATTTATTCTCACCTGCTTTCAGATTTAGTTGAGCAGAATGTCATGCTTCCTTTTTATGCAATCACAGTGGGTTTTTTTTGCTTGTTTTATATTTTATATTTTTAGTTTATTGCTAATTTAGTCACTGCTTGTATAACTCGACAGCACTTTGGACAACAGAGGTTATTTAAAAAGGTGCTATATAAATAAACTTTGACTTGTCTTTTCTACATTTTGAAAATGTATAATGCATTTCATTGTGTTATGTGTTGTGTCTGTCTGCCTTGTTATATTTTTAGGCATTTTTGCAACAACTACAAAAGGAATATAATAGGCAATGACTTTTATAGCTGAGATTTTACCACCTTTAAATCAGTAAAACTTAATTTTTAATTTTTTTTAAAATAAACTTAATTTTTCATACAGAAAGTGCAAGATTAACTCCAATGTCTGTGCACCTGCACATTTCTGCTTATTGATAAATATGAACTGTACAGTGATTTTATTCACAAATATGCCACTAGCTGTAACTAACACTATGAATACAAAGGTCTTAAGCTGAAAAATAATAGATATAAGGGGAAACAAAATGCTTAAATCAGTATTAGGGATTGGTCTTCAATATTTAATGAGGTAATGGACTTTTGACACACTAATGAACTAAGGAAGTAAGCTCACTTTTCTCATCAAAGACTGGACCCTCTTGTAAAGGGATTACCTCATGTGCTCCCAAACTTTGTTCATTACACTGACTCCAGCCTGTAATCTAGTTAATTCAACTGGTATTAAGGTTCACATAGTGCAAAGGAGTCAAAAGTTACTGTCTAGTTCCTATGAGCAGAATGATCCAACAACAGCAGGAAGGGATGGGATCTTTAATGTTTGTTTAACTCAGGAAAACCTGTTTAAATCTGAAATGAATACTGAGTTTAAAGAGATCCAGCAGTGTCTGGTCATTTTCTTCACTGTGCTCTTTCCATTGAATGGCTGCACTTGTAAATGGATTACTTGCAAATACTGTTACTGTAATTGATGAACATAATGGATGAATCTTATCTGGTTATTTAAATTGGTATTAAGATGCTGAGTGAGGCCACCAAAAAGGATTCCCAAAATTCATTAACTTATTAAATAGCACCTGACACTCATTACAAAAAAGCTCTACCAGGAAGCGGGAAGTTACTCACTATGCAGGCTGGTCAGGCCAGATAAGGATATAAGGTACAGGGAAAGAGAAAACAGCTATTAAAAAGCATCAACTATGTCTCAGGCAACGCCCAAACTTAGCAGTATTAAAGCCAGCCCTAACTTGAACTGCAGTGTTTTGGATCACCCAGTTAATTTTCAGAGAGTTACCTGGACATAGTGGCTGTAAATAATGAACAAAATACAACCAATAAGGTAGGAAAGTTTAATGACAGATGAGAAGAAAATTTGTAGTCCTTCATTTTCGATTTAAGTTAACTTTGTTGTCAATTTTGTAATATGTGCATACACAGGGTAGAAATATAGTTTCTCCCTGGACCCACTGTGTGCAAATATAAATATATTTTTATCTTAAAAATAAGATACAAAAAAGATAAAATACAGAGCTACAGAAATATGAGAAATAGATATTAAAATAAATATGAAGTATCAAAGTATTAAAAAAAATTACACAAGACATATCAAAGCCAATATATGATTACTGCTGTCTATGTATAAAAATATGAGCTGTACAAGGTATCTTAAAGATAGGTGTATTTATAAAATTTGTTATACAGCAATTCAAATCCCCTCGTGAAAGTAGGGAGGTCAAAAAAAGAAAAACTGAAAATAAATAAATAAACATTTAGACTACCTTTATGGTTAGATGTTGCTTGGCCCTAAGACAAGCATATACGGTACAGTATATGGAGAATACCATGAGTTAACTTGGAAACTATGAGGAACTCCAGAATAGACTTTTGTGCATGGAAAGATCATTAATAATATGGGTTTTTATGTCTGAGACAGGTTGGGTTGTGCTGTAAGTGAGATGTTGATGGTTTAGAAGAAGAAATTGTTTAAATGACCTCAGAGAGATGTATAGGAGTAAAAGCAGTCCGTGGTCATGGAAAGGATGTGATACTTTTTGGCTGTCTGTCTAATTGTGTGAATGTCATCACTGCCTCAGTGTAGTGTACAGATTACTTGTGGCCTCAGACTGGTAGTCCACTCTTAGTCCATAGGTGCTTCACAGAGCTTTGCAGACTCATGTGATATAATTTGGGGTACTCACTGTTGGTTCTTTGAATTATCGCCTGCTATCATGACATACAAAGAGCTTCTATGTAGTGGCCCAAAACTGAGGGTTATAAACAATTTAAACTGTCCACTGCAGCCTTCGTCTGTGGTTCTTATTGATGCCTTTTTCATCTTTGATATATTTTCAGTATTTTTCTTGTTCATTGTGAACTCTTTTCTGTTTTTTTTTTCTTTCTTTCCAGCAATGACCTTTTGGCTTTGTGCTGAACTGCATGTAAGTGCATCTCCAAGTATTCTGCCTTACTGGAAAGCCAACAGTCCATCCTTCCATTGCCCAGAACTACAAAACAGAAAAACAGGTTCATAATTTGACTTCAAACAGAAGTAGTTTTGAATAATTTGGAAGTTTTAGTTGTTATTGGTATAACAACAACAACCCACAGTATTACCTGGGATTGTTGCCATTGTTTGGTAAGTAAAAGAACATCTTCAAGCAAGGTCCTATTGCTGCCTTTGCAGGAACTGGTTTACCAGTACTAGGCATAACTTATATGCATTCATAATGAGGTAATTGGCTCCTGACTTGTCTAATTAATTAAGAGCATGATCCTTATTATCCAGCAGAGCAGTCACTACATTTGACAAATAGATTAACAGTCTCAGTTTTCCAGGCCTCCAGTATGTCCAAACTATGCAGTGAAGAGTGTAGCATCAATTGTGTCTATTACAACTTTGCTACAAGTTTGTAGTAATTCAGCCTTTGTAATATGCTGACATGGACTGCTTTAACCATCTGGAGGCCAATTTCAGGAGCCAATGTCAAATCCTAGGCAAGCAAAGAAGACAAAAATCAGAATGCAGGCTACAATTCAGGCTATTTATAACAATTCATAGTTGCAACATGATGTCACAGCATTTTGGAAACACCCAGATGGCTGAAGACACAGGCTGCCTGCTTGTTAATTTTACTAGGGTTGAGCTGGAAAATAATGGGTAGTTATTTTTCCGGCTCAATAACTATCCATTTTATTAACGGACAGTTATTAAAATGGATGCACTAACATACAAACTCTCAGCATGTTCATGACTGCAGACATCATGTAGGCTGGAGAAATGAATGCAAACTATCCTCTCTAACCCCAGTCACATAATTGCTTTGGCCAAACTGCACCAATGCTTAACTTGGTGACAGCAAACATGTTTTAAGAGGTCAGTCATATAAATAAACACAATAATATGTGATAAGATATTTCGTTAACCTAATAAAAAGATATTGCAGACTTGTTACTACTTCCTTGCTTAAAGTGACCGTCTAGCCATTAAATGAGTGACACTATGGAATGTAATGAATGACACATTAACTTTAGCTAATTAGCGCTCACCTTTGCTGAATAAACAACAGCATTATTGACCCTTCCATCTGTGCTCTCTCAGGTCTCTCACTCAGTCTTTTGAGAGGGACTGGAATTCAAAACTGTAAATTAGCTTCTTCTAAATGATTAAAGCAGGTGAGCAGGGGTTTGACCCAACAGTGCTAACCACTGCACAACTATCTATCTCTTTGTCTTGTCTTCCTCCATTCAGCCCAACTGACAGCAGATGGCTGCCCATCCCCCTTCCTTTTAAAAGGCAGTTTTTCTTTCCCACTGTCAAAGCTCTTGCTCAGAGAGGAACACATGATTGTTGGGGTTTTATCTGCTTTCTTTGTATTATTGTAGGGTCTCTACCTTACAATATAAAGCACCTTGAGGCAACTGTTGTGATTTTGAGCTATATAAATAAAACAGAATTGAATTGAATTGCACCATCATGCTGCCAAATGTGTCACTAGGGCATGTGAAAAGGCCCTTTCCATTTTGACACTGGTTTCCTCAGCAGTGCTTGTTCTTCCAGTGACAGAAAAAGGTGTTCTGCTGATGGGTTTAGTGTTTTGTCACCAAACGTTAGACTACGGCACATAGGCAGACACATATACCTGAAGAATGCATCCACTTTTTCTTGGATGCTTGAAATATTCAAATTTGATTTTCTGAGTACGTGGCTGCAGGTCCAGGTAGGCCTGCCTGTGCTCTGGGATGGTGGAAAGGATGCCATAGCCAGATAATGAAATCACATGGTGTTGCTGACAGGGATGTGGAATTAGCAGCTACTTAGCACTTGTTTAAGAGAAACTGCTGTGTGGTTGTCTAGCTGAATATTGGCGGCTTCAGTTTGAACTGCGTTCTTTTCCTTTTCCAACATGTTTCTTTTGCTTTTTTAAAACTTCTATCTTAACCTACACTAAACACTAAGCAGAATAAAAATGTCTGTTCTTCTTTGCTCACAATTGGTTTTAGGGTTTTTTGCACTGACATTGAATAATCCGACCTATGATCATCTTCACCAAATGGTAAACAATGGATTTCATTGACTGCTGGTCACTGGTTGAGACTTTAGAAAGATCTTCACATTAGCTGTACAATTTAAATTTAAAAAAGCAACAAAAATAATTTAAGTAAATTAAATCCACTGACCCCTGTGATTTGCAAGCAGGAATGGGGCAAAAAAAACAACAACTAGATTTTTTTTTGTCTCATATCAGTTCCAACATTCATCAAACATTCTGATATTACTACCCATGAGTACTGAGTTGACATTTATAGTTTGCATGGGTAATACTGCAAACTTTGACACATTATCTTTAATTCATCCATTCTTTCTTTCAAAAATAAATTTAATTTGACAAAAAAATATCATTGTTAATATCAAAATCCAGGAAAAACAGCACTTGTTATTTTAAGTACAGTTTTGCATAGTTTTCCTTGGAATTAGGCAGATATGTTAATCCAACATGAAGAACTTGTCACAGTTCTTTTGTGGATTTAGGCCGTCTCAGTGTCTTCGGTCTCTTTACATAATCCCATACTGAATCCATGATGTTTACCACAAAGCTCTGTAAGTGAGGGCCAGGCCATCTGTTACAGGACTCCTTGTTCTTCTTATGGCTTTTTTTTAGTGCCCATCGCTGTATGTTTGTAGTTATTAGATTTGCCATCCTGCTGAAGAATAAATTGCAGGAACTGGAAACCAGTCAGAAGTTGTCTCCCTGAGCTTAATGTGTGAAAGAAAGGAACCCAAACATCAACATCTAAAGTAAAGGTTTAGCACAATGCAGAGCCAGATGAAGCATATATACAGGTCCCTGAATAGACTCTACTAAAGATGTTGCAGTTCATGAGCTGTGCCTTAACAAAGTGTGCTTTGTTAAAGGAGCACAGCAGGAGAAAGAGAAATGGTCTTTCCAAATTATGGGAAAAAAAATTATCTTAATTGTGTTGTTGTATGCACAATAGAGCAAATGCAATTTCATTGAAACATAATTGCAATCAGCTTGAGGTTAAGGTCATGGAAACACTGACTAATGAAAAAATGACTTCACATTTTTTAACCCACAATAAAGTGCAATAAGAAGAAAGGGTAATCCAGCAATTAAGCAAATCTGTTAAAAACACATACTTGTAAGAATATATTCCCATTGATTTCAAGCAGAGATTTTTATTTTGAGAGTAGGTGTCAGCATAGATTTTGTGTCTGATCACAGTGCACACAACATGTGACTCACAATCAGAGATTTACCAGACTTATCATACCCAAAACTATATAATTACACAAATTAAAATCACTTGTTTTTTCACTAACACTTTAAGTGAGGGCCAGGCCATCTGTTACAGGACTCCTTGTTCTTCTTATGGCTTTTTTTTAGTGCCCATCGCTGTATGTTTGTAGTTATTAGATTTGCCATCCTGCTGAAGAATAAATTGCAGGAACTGGAAACCAGTCAGAAGTTGTCTCCCTGAGCTTAATGTGTGAAAGAAAGGAACCCAAACATCAACATCTAAAGTAAAGGTTTAGCACAATGCAGAGCCAGATGAAGCATATATACAGGTCCCTGAATAGACTCTACTAAAGATGTTGCAGTTCATGAGCTGTGCCTTAACAAAGTGTGCTTTGTTAAAGGAGCACAGCAGGAGAAAGAGAAATGGTCTTTCCAAATTATGGGAAAAAAAATTATCTTAATTGTGTTGTTGTATGCACAATAGAGCAAATGCAATTTCATTGAAACATAATTGCAATCAGCTTGAGGTTAAGGTCATGGAAACACTGACTAATGAAAAAAATGACTACACATTTTTTAACCCACAATAAAGTGCAATAAGAAGAAAGGGTAATCCAGCAATTAAGCAAATCTGTTAAAAACACATACTTGTAAGAATATATTCCCATTGATTTCAAGCAGAGATTTTTATTTTGAGAGTAGGTGTCAGCATAGATTTTGTGTCTGATCACAGTGCACACAACATGTGACTCACAATCAGAGATTTACCAGACTTATCATACCCAAAACTATATAATTACACAAATTAAAATCACTTGTTTTTTCACTAACACTTTACAATACGGCCCATGACTAAGCTCAATAAGGAGAGGACTGTAAGGATTTAGAGTCCTGTGGTGTTAATGGGAATGTGTCCCGTGAAAAGAAAGAAAGAAGAATGCACACAGCATCTATTTAACATTTACAGTATGTTGGCATTGTTGGCCTTTTACAGCATGTCCTTTTTTCTTCTTCTGGTCTTTTTGTAGTGGAAAAGGAAGTGACTAGACTAGGGCAGACTAATGGGACTAATCAACACGGCGCTGTGACGTGTGGGTGTATCCATTCTATTTCCAATTTCAGGACACAGGCACAAGTTCAGCGATGATAAATCACTGAGGTTTGTGGGTCACTGTATCAAAACACCACCTGATATAGCGGTGCAAAAAGTGCAGATGACTTGAAAAACAGTTTATTTTTAGTTTGTTTCATTTTATAAATAAACTGCAAATATCACCTGCCAAGGTTTGCGACACTCTTGCATGTGGACAGGGTTGAGTCTGCCCACTAAGAAATTGTGTGGAAAACCTTTGTGAACACGAAGTCTGAAGCTTGGCCTATGCTAAAGTTGTGACAGAAATTTGAGACCGCCAAGAATTTCTGTCTTGTTTATGAAACGCAATGGTCTATGAGTAAAACGCTCCCAGTTTAAATGGATGAATAACAGGTAAAAGCCTACTCTCAATGACCTAGTGACCATCATTTGGTAAAAGTCATGGTTTTATTTACTAAATGCTTCCTAAGAAAATGTGGAGGAAAAAGGATCACCAAGTAACAAGTGATTATACTCAGAGATTATGGGCTGAATTCTCAGATCCTCTTAGCTCATCTTCATCATCCCCTTGGGGCTATATAACTGTGGCTGCTCAGTGGTGTTTAAGAAGTTAGAAAGCAGACTCTGCTGCATTAACAGTGCTCCAAGAAGCTTAGCTGGACAACTGATCAGCAGAGATGGCTTGGGATGGAGGACTTGAGCCTAATGGCACAGAGGGCAAAAACTTCTACATCCCCTTGAACAACAAGACAGGACTCGTGAGGAGTCCTTATGAATATCCGCAGTATTATTTGGCAGATCCATGGTTCTTCAGACTGCTTGCTTTTTATATTTTTTTCCTTGTCATTACTGGATTCCCCATCAACTTTCTGACACTGCTGGTCACCGCTCAAAACAAGAAGCTCCGACAACCTCTCAACTTTATCCTGGTTAATTTGGCAGTGGCTGGACTGATCATGGTCATATTTGGATTCTCAGTCACCATTTTTTCTTGTGTCAATGGCTATTTCGCCTTGGGTCCTTTGAGCTGTGCTATTGAAGGATTCATGGCTACAGTTGGAGGTAAAGTTTTGGAATTTCATGCAGATTTAAGAAACTGTAAAAGGTGACATGGTTTAAAGGTTCTCATCATACATCCCGCTCTCTTTCCTCTCAACAGGTCAGGTATCTCTGTGGTCTCTTGTGGTTCTTGCTGTTGAGAGATACATTGTGGTCTGTAAACCCATGGGAAGTTTCAAGTTTACAGCTACCCATGCAGGAGTGGGTTGTGGTTTTACCTGGATCATGGCTTTGGCCTGTGCTGCCCCCCCATTGTTTGGCTGGTCAAGGTACTGAGATATTTACTCAAAATTCTGTATCCTATCCATGTCTGGAATGGCAGTCAAGGAGAATGGAAGTGTCTTTTATTTTAGGCGTTTCAGTCTAATTCTAAAAAAATTTAGTTGTTCCAGATAAGATGATAATATTAAATGCCCAAAGCTTGAATTTGAAAAAGCTGAAAAACATAATTCATCATTCATTCATAAGACATCAGCTTACACATACCCAAACTTTTGTTGATTACTCGTAAATCCTCTGTTTGTGCAAAGGAAGGGCTGCAAAATAGAATAGAATAGAACAGAAGAGCCCTTTATTGTCATTGTACAAGTACAACAAAATTGTGGGTGCTCCACACGAACTGTGCTAGAATAAAATATAATAGTAGACAGCAGGAATACATAGGATAAATATACAATCAAGAGGAACGTACAAAAAAAAAAGAGGACAGCTAGCACAAATGGTAATATGCTAACAAAACAAACACACAAACAAACAACAATAATGATAAAATAAGAAGCAACAAAGGAGCAAAGGAAATAACAAAGGGAAGTAATAAAGGAAAACAAACTTAAAGCAGCACAACGAACTAAAAAAAAAAACAGGCGGTTCCTATTTTAGCTGTTATTTAAAACACTTGAGGTACATCTTGTCTCAGCTTTGATGTAATATTAACAAAATTATATTAAGACACTGTTTCAAACCATAATTATGACAATGATCTGGTTTGTTCAGCTTTTTTGCCCCCAATAAATAGTTTTGTTTAAATCAGTTGATTACTTGCTATTTTCTCTGAATGTACCTCTAAAACATGTACTGTGTACATATAATGTGACTGAAGTATCGCTGTAACATTTCCAGAGAATATGCATCTTTGGGATTTAAACTGCTTCTGTTGATGAAGATTTGCTGAGTGAAACATTTCTTCCTCCTGTTCTACTTTTTGAGACGGTCTGTGGATGAAACAGAGGATTTACGAACAGTCTTGGCACCGGTTTAATAAATGTTTAGCCTTTGCAAATCTCAAGGAGGCTGGCATCTCTCCCTTTGAGGTGATATCTGTCACGGCTCTGTGTGCGGGCAGGCAGAGATGAGGATCCAAATGCAAGACTCGGAAAACGGAATGCAACTCAAAAACCTCAGCTTTATTGCTGGCAAGAAAACAAAACATGAAGTGAGGACTGAACACTGAGACCAAAAAACACACAGGCATAATCTGATGGTACGACACGACACCGAGCATGGGAAAACACAGGGCTTAAATACACAGGGTAGTAATGAGGGAATGGGCAACAGAAGGGAGACACAGCTGGGGGAGATCAGGGCTAACGAGACGGGGAGCTAAGCTGCACACACTAACATAAGACAAAGACTTTCACAATAAGACAGGAAACAAGAATTACTAAACCAGATGCAGACATGACACTGAGAGACAGACTAGACACTGAACAGAAACTGCAATACACATGAGAACCCAAAACCTAAGAACTGATCCCTCACCAAGAATAACAGAAACAGATCCATAATGATAATAATAAACCAAAACATAATAAACTCAAAACACTGGGCCCAACGGACCCAGAACCGTGACAATATCATTCACTTCAACCGGTGGATGCTAAAAACCTCTTATTTTTACCTGATGCTTCATATTCAACTAACCTTTTATGTATTCCCAGGTACATTCCTGAGGGAATTCAGGTTTCCTGTGGACCTGACTACTACACTCTGGCCCCAGGATACAACAACGAATCTTATGTCATATACATGTTCACCTGCCACTTCTGTGTCCCTGTCTTCACCATCTTCTTTACCTATGGAAATTTAGTCTTTACAGTGAAGGCCGTAAGTGATGTTTATTTCAATTAAATGTTGTTCCTCTATATCCAGATGTTTTTTGTTGTTGTTGTTGTTCAGAATATTAGGGCAATGTTAGAGATTATCTCCAACAAAACAAACATCCTTACCTGCTGACATTTTGGTCACATATTTGAACTGATGAAAATACTGATCAGCCTTCATGACCTAAGCCATGTCATCGAATAGTTTTAGCATCAACACTGAAATCAGCACAGACATTATCTAATGATTTCTTCATCTACAGGCTGCAGCCCAACAGCAGGACTCAGCTTCTACCCAAAAAGCTGAAAAGGAAGTGACACGCATGTGCATCCTGATGGTTTTCGGCTTCCTCTTGGCCTGGACCCCATATGCTTCCTTTGCTGCATGGATCTTCTTCAACAAGGGAGCTGCATTCACAGCCACAGCCATGGCTATCCCTGCTTTCTTCTCAAAGAGCTCAGCATTGTTCAACCCCGTCATCTACATCCTGATGAACAAACAGGTCAGTTTATTATTATGAACCTGCAAATCAGCAGTTATGGGGACAAGTAAGCAGCTACGATCTGTCCTCATAACTGCATGCAATTATCGTGTAATGTCTTATAAACCCTATTTTTAATAGTTTTCATGGCAAATATTTATTAGATTCAGGCTCATTTATTGGATTCTTTGCTTTGGGATGATCACAAAGATCACAATGAAGTTTCCTTCCTTCTTTTCTTTTTCTTCATTTTATCCCCATTGTAGTTTCGTAACTGCATGCTTTCAACAGTTGGAATGGGTGGTATGGTTGAAGATGAGACCTCAGTATCAACCAGCAAGACAGAAGTCTCCTCCGTTTCTTAAAAATATTACCTACATATCTCCAGCCATACTCCTTCCTGACTTTTCTCTCATTCCGAATGACTGTCTTGACATGGACATGAGAAAATGGATACAAGTTAATTTTTATCTGCAGGATTTTACTGTAATTGTTCCTTACTATTGTATGCGAAAACTTGACTCTAAATCTTTTTTTTTTGATGGGATAAAAATCCCCGTTGTATATTTGTGACATAAAGGGGTTTTCGTAGCCTCTGTCATGATATTCTGTTTATATTTTATAAACAAAAAGCCTAGGAATAATATATTAAATGCATGCATGAAAAGATTTATTACTTGGTTGTTGCCTTCATTTGAACAGTTCCACAATTCATCCTTAGATTTTATTTGAAACCACTGAGAGGTTTGAGAGATGCAGAAGTAGATTAGATGTAGATTAGATGTTGTTTATATCTTGTAAAAAGTTCATAAAAAGTGCAGGAACAATATGTTTCTGTAGGTTCTCAAGGTCATGACAGTCACTAGACAAGTTCCTAAAATGAAGGTAGCTGGATTTCTTTTTGGTTCCTGTTGACAGTTCAATTCTCATCCAAGAGCCTTCTTAAGTGTAAAAAAACGACCCCCCCCCCCCCCCCCAAAAAAAAAAAAACCCAAACAAAACAAAAACCAAACAAACAAACAAACAAAACAAAACAAAACACCCCCCCCCCCAAAAAAAAACAAACAAACAAAAAAAAAAAACAGATAAAGAGTCACAGCTATTTAGCCCCTGCTGGGGTTGTCCACTTGGAGATGGTCCTCAGACTTGCTTACCGACCCTATAATCATGTAAGTGATTATCATCATCATCATCATCGTTTATTTATATAGCACTTTAAGAACACACCAGGCAGACCAAAGTGCTGAACAACACAGATCAAAACAACTACCAAATTAAAAATACCATAAAATCATTACATACAATAAAATAAATAAGAAGGTGTCAGTTTCCTACAGAGTTAAAAGCCAGGGAATAAAAATAGGTTTTCAATCTGGACTTAAAGACCTGCACTGATGACGCTTGTCTAATTTGGAGGGGAAGGTCATTCCAGAGCATCGGAGCCGCAATTGAAAAGGCACGGTCTCCTCTGCATTTCAGCCGCGACTTAGGGACCGACAGCAGCAGCTGCTCAGCTGAACGGAGCGAGCGAGGAGAAACATGTGGCTTCAGCAAATCAGATAAGTAGACAGGAGCCAGACCATTTAAAGATTTAAAAACCAATAAAAGGACTTTAAAACGAACCCTAAATTCAATGGGAAGCCAATGCAAGGAAGCCAGAACCGGAGTGATGTGATCGAATTTCCTACTACCAGTTAAAAATCGCGCCGCCGCATTTTGCACTAACTGCAGGCGTGACAAGGTGCCCGACCCGACCCCTATTAAAAGGGAATTACAATAGTCCAGACGTGAGGTGATAAAAGCATTAATAAGAGTTTCCAAATTGGGTTTAGAAAGGAAAGGCTTAACCTTCGACAGGCGTCTGAGGTGATAAAAAGCTGATTTTACCACCCCATTTACATGACCTTCAAAAGTAAGCGCAGAATCAAGTTTAACACCAAGATTAGTGATTGAACTTTTCAGATGAGAGGTCAAATCACCAAAATCAACATCTGGGGTATCAGTAGAACGATGCGGGCCATATAAAATTACTTCCGTTTTGCGACCATTAAAATTCAAAAAATTATTTGCCATCCATAATTTAATATCGCTAAGACAGTCAAGCAGTGGTTGACATGGGGAGGTATCCAAATGACTAAAAGGTAAGTAAAGCTGACAGTCATCGGCATACAAATGAAATGACACGCCGTGTTTACGAAAAATCGCACCAAGGGGGAGTAAATACAGCGAGAAAAATAATGGCCCAAGGATAGATCCCTGGGGCACACCCCAAAGCAGAGGGGCCACAGAGGAAGCGGCCAGTCCCAGCTTGACACAAAAACTCCTTTCGGAAAGATATGATTTAATTTATCCATGACAATGCCAAACCAGAAATTCCCACACAGTGGTGTAAGCGGGAGATCAGCAGGTCGTGGTCCACTGTGTCAAATGCAGCTGTCATGTCCAATAACACAAGCACAGCATATTTACCACGATCAGTAGCAACAAGAATGTCATTCATAACTTTAACAAGAGCTGTCTCCGTACTGTGAAAGGGCTTAAAACCAGATTGGAAGATTTCAGACAGTTGCGAATCGTTCAAATAATCCAACAGTTGGGTATGTACAATCCTCTCCAAGATCTTGCTTAAAAAGGGAAGCTTGGAGATAGGTCTAAAATTTGACATAGTAGAACTATCAAGGCCAGGTTTCTTAAGTAAGGGGTGTATGACTGCATGTTTAAACCCACTAGGAACTTGACCGGTTAACAGACTAGTATTGATAATTTTCAGGATATAAGGTCCAATGATGGGAAATACTTTTTGGAGAAAGCGGGGAGTAACAACATCATTTGGGGAGCCACAGGGCTTAGCATGTAGCACCAACTCCTCTAAGTCGCGCAGAGAAATCGGTGCAAAAGCAGGGAATAGGCTTGAGCAAGGAGGATGCATGGCCGGCTCAACAATAGGTGGAATCAGAGGCCTCAGGCTAGCAATCTTGTCCACAAAAAAGGTAATAAACTTATTGCACATAGCCTCAGAGGACGGCAAAAGGTTGTAACCCTCCACGTTAAGTACAGAATTAATCGTATTGTATAAAACACGAGGGTTGTGAGAGTTGGCCGAAATAAATTGAGAAAAGTAGGAGTGTTTATCGGCCTTAACTGCCCTCTGATAAGTTTTCCAACTAATCTTTAGGGCTTCCAGGGAGACATGCAATCTGTCTTTTTTCCATTGTCTTTCACATTTCCTACATTGTCTTCTAATAGCTCGGGTACGATCTGTTAACCAAGGACTAGTCTTAGATTTACATTTTCTTAGTCTCAAAGGGGCAACAACATCAAGCACAGATTTACAAGCAAAGTCAAAATACAAAAGTAGGTCATCTGCAGTGGGCAACTCAGGGGCATAAGACATTAATTTGTCAAACAGTATAGAAAACCGTTCGGCAGAATCAGAGCCAAAGGCACGATAACATCGAACAGGTGCAGCCTGATTTGCAAAAGCGTTAGAAGGAGCAATATCAAATAAGATAGGCATATGATCAGAAAATACTGCATCTTCAACCCGTACATTGCAAACAGATAAACCATGAGATAAAACTAAGTCCAGTGTGTGACCACGTTCTTGAGTGGCACCACTAACAGATTGGACAAAATTAAAAGAGTTCACTAAGTCCAGAAAGTCCTTGGCCAGGGGCTTCCCCGGACAGCAAACGTGAATGTTAAAATCACCAAGCAGGAGGATCTGGTCATACCGTGATGCACAATCAGCAAGAAACTCTGAGAACTCTGATAAGAACACCTTGTTATATTTCGGCGGGCGATAAACAATCGCACATAACAACGAAGGCGAGTGGCCCAGTTTACATAAACAGAGTTCAAAACTGGTGTAGCGAGACGAAGGGAAAAGCTGGTTCAAGTCCAAGTGAGCCTTAAAAACAACAGCAAGCCCTCCTCCGCGACCAGAAGCTCTCGGAACATTAAAAAAGGTACAGTCAGCGGGTACTAGTTCAATGAAAGCGCTTAACTCACCGGGAGAAATCCAGGTTTCAGTCAGGAAGAGTAAATCCAGAACACGAGAAAGAAAAAAATCTTTCAATATGAAGGTCTTGTTGGCCACCGACCTGGTATTTATTAGACCCAGCCTGAGAGGAACTGGGTCCAAAACTTCCGAGGCATTAGCAACCAGATCCACCGGTCGAAGATTTTTCTTGTCAACTCCGCGCCAGCGCATATGTCGTAGAGGAGATAGTTTTTCTGGACCATTTTCGAAAGACCCAACAACAGGAACCAGCCAGGAGTCCACCGGATCCAAGGCACGCAATGGCACCAATAGTCGCGGACAAAAGCGGCGGATGCAGCGGAGCTCATGGGGAAAATGAGAAATCCAGGATTTCAGCTTCACAAGACGACCTCCACGGTTACCCCGTCTCCTGCGTCGCTTCCGCAGATCCGGTGACGGTGGTAGGGAACGCCAGTACGGTGGTATTGGTTCCAGATAGGGAGGAAAAAAGCCTTGGTTGTCATATTCAGGCCGGTCAGACATCCGGATGGATAAACCTATTTCCAATAATGTCTGGCGATCATAGGAAAAAGTACAACACACATGTGTTGCGGGAATTGCCGTCTTGTGTGTGACTGGGTGCAGTAAGGAGTGTATGTGATGTGTGTGAGCATGCGCGTGAAGAAAACGCGGGGAGCGAAAAAGGAAAAAGAGAGAGAGAGTGTGTCATGGGTAGAGAAGGCGACCGGGAGCAGCGTTCTAACGGGCTACAGCCTATGCAGTGTGTTTTTCGAAGTGTGCAGTACTGTTATTAAAGCCTCATCTCTTCAGTACTCTCCGGTGCCTCGGCTGATTTCTGTCTGCCTCACTACTCCACAAAAGTGAAGGGAGTTAACCCCGAAGGAGGACAAACTTCGGCCCTGGAGGAAGCATCTCCCCTCGCGTCTCCCGACCACGGTCAGGGGACTGACGGCGAGGAATGGTTAACACTGGCGACCACAAAGGGACCCTCTCACATTGTTAAAGGAGTGGTGAGCACTGAGAAAAACCGACAGGCTAAAGCGGCTAACGATAAAGCCGAGTGACCGTAATTACAAGTGTATTAGCCCGTAGCTAAGCTAACTCGCGATGGCCGCTGCTCGCCATTCACGTGAAAACTACGGACTTGAGACCAATTATTCCAACCCGTTCATGTCGCTGACCAGTGTCTCAGAGGGTGCCGCGAGCATTAGGGAAGCTAACAGAGACAGAGCTGTGACTAAATGTGAACATATGAACCCATTCCTGTGTGGCGAAAGTTGTGCTAACACACACGCTAATGGAGAGGGTGTATTCGCGCCGCCCGATGGTCCTGCCCAGCCGCAGTTTTCCCTCACCAATCCCTTCGTTGATGCTGAATGCCGCAGCTACGGCCGTGAGAGAAACACAGGCAGCAGCATGAACTATTATCCAGCTCCTACTCCCCAAATGAAAATCCACTATCCAGACTCAAACCCATTTTCCTCCGCTCACATGGACAGTTTTGTACACAGCACACCGGCTCAATTTAACACAATGTTAAATACACCCATGCAATGTATGCCTTCCAGTAGCCTTAATGAAGCCATAAGCTATGGGCGAACCACTGCACAGCATAAACCCCGCTCGAAACCAGGCAAGACCCGCTGTGTGCCCCGTCAGCCCCCATCTGACAGTGAAGAGGACGGTGATCCTAGAGAGAGAGTCCCCACCCTACGTCCGGGCCAATATGACGGCACCACACCGTGGAAGGAATTTCTGCACAGGTTTGAGAGCTGCGCTGAAGCCAACTATTGGTCAGAAAAAACAATGACAACTCAGCTTAAATTCTGCCTAGTTGGAGCAGCAGGGGCCATTATCCACAGAAATCCCCGCTCATCCAAATGGGATTACCGCTGCCTGGTGGACGAACTGGAAACTGCACATGGCCCTTCTTCTTCATGCAGCCGCTGTTGCTGTAGAACTGAGGCAGCGAGTGCGTAAACCTGGTGAGCCCCTGCATGTTTTCAGAGATGACATTTATGGGAAAGTGGCTGTTGCATATGGTGATAGAGCAGAGATTGAACAAGACTCTATAGCTGTTGAAGTTTTCACCAATGGGCTGGGTGATGCAGAAATAGTACAGAAGTTGCTAGAGAGGCACCCAGCCACACTTGCCTGTGCATACAAAATAGCCCACCGACACGAAACCACTAAAAGGGCTGCATCTTATGTAACCAGTGCCATGCAGCAAGGAGCCTGTAACGCAGCTGAACGCCGGCCCCGAGCTGCCGTCGTCAGAGAAAAAGACAAAGATGAGACTGTTGCTGAGCATGCACCTGCAGCTAGCCCCTCACCGAATCGTTTTGTCCCACACACACCCTCAACTACACCGAACAATCACCGAAACTTTAAAAGGAGTGGGGTTCGCTGCCATAACTGTCAAGGTTGGGGCCATGTCCAAAAGCAGTGCCCTTCCCCTCACAAAACCACCAAGGCCTTAACATTGAACAGTAGCCCTTGGGACTGCCCAAAACCCACCGTGCTCCACCTTAAGTGCCAAAGCCAAGAAATGAGTATCCCCATGCGCCTCTACGAAGTGGAGGTATGTGCTGTTTTGGACAGTGGGGCCCGGAGGAGCGTGCTGCCGCTGCCCTACTACAACTCCATCCACCCAGACGTGAGGCCACCACTACAGCCCTCAGTTGTTGAGACCTTGCTTGGTGTGGGACCTGGGGATGTGCCGGTGCTAGGTGAAGCCCAGATACCTGTCAATATCAACAATCGACAGGTGGATGTTGACTTCCTGGTGGCAGATATAGCAGGAAATGAGGTGCTGCTTGGGCATCCCTTCCTCACTCAAGCTGAAACACGTCTTGATTTCGGCAAACGCCGCATCATTCTGTTCGGTGAAGAGGTGCTCTACTACCAAACCGAAGCCAGTACAAAGTCACACGCAGTGAGAATAGCTAGAACTGTGGTGGTGGAACCGGGGCAAGAGTATATGGTGAAAGGCAATGTGCATCCTGGTGCAGCAGCTCGAGGTGACATGATGCTTAGTCCCACCAAAGGTTTTGTTGAGAAGCATAAAGTACTTATCGCCAGAGTCCTAGTCAACGCACAGCCTTCTAAAGCTGTCCCACTTCGCCTTTTTAACCTTGGCAATAAAGCAGTAACAATTAAGGAAGGATCCATTGCCGGGCTCCTCCAGCCAGCTGAGGCCGTGGAACCCTCCATGGTCTCCCCAGCTGCAGACTCTCTGACCAGCCCTCCTGTGGTTCCTCTGCATCTGCAGGAGCTCTATGCCCAGAGCTCCACAGACCTCAATGACTATGAACAGCTCCAACTGAAACGCTTGCTTTGCACTTATGGACATGTGTTTTCTACAGGGCCTGCTGACCTGGGCCGAACCAGCCTTGTGCAGCATGACATCATAACCCGTCCTGGTGCCCCAGTCAAACAAAATCCATGAAGAATGGCAGGGGAAAAGCAGCAAAATGCTGATCAGCAGATCTACGACAGTCTACAGAGCGGTCTCGCCCAACGCAGCTGCAGCAGTTGGGCCTTGCCCATCGTTATGGTGCGTAAGAAAGATGGGACATACCGCCTCTGCATTGACTACAGGGCTCTCAACGACCGCACCATAACAGACGCCTACCCGCTGCCCCGCATCCAGGACACACTGGACACACTCTCAACTGCCAGATGGTTCAGCACATTAGACCTCGCATCAGGCTACTGGCAGGTTGAGCTGACGCCTAGAGCACGCAGGGCCGCCGCTTTCTGCACTAGGACAGGCCTCTTTGAGTGGAACGTCATGCCATTTGGACTATGCAATGCCCCGGCGACGTTCCAGCGGCTGATGGACCGCGTCCTGGCTGGCATGCAGTGGGAGACCTGCCTGGTCTACTTGGACGACATCATCGTGCTGGCTAAGGACGTGTCGGGGATGCTGCAACGGCTTGGCCAGGTATTTTATAGACTTCAACAAGCTAACTTGAAACTGAAACCTGCCAAATGCTGCCTCTTTCGCCGCAAAGTTGCTTATCTTGGCCATGTGGTATCCGAGCATGGTGTGGCTACCGACCCCAGCAAAGTTCAAAAAGTTCAGATGTGGCCCACACCTACGTCCATCCAGGAGGTCAGACGCTTCATCGGCCTGGCCTCATATTATCGCCGGTTCGTGAAAGATTTTCCCTCTATAGCCGAACCCCTGCACAACCTGACCAAGAAGAACGCACATTTTCAGTGGCATGCTGAGCACCAAGCAGCTTTCGACAAGCTGAAGTGTCGACTCACCTCTGCCCCTGTTCTTGGCTATCCACTTGACCATGGAGAAATGACACTAGACACTGATGCCAGCGACACTGGCATCGGCGCGGTGCTGTCACAGATGCAACAGGGCGTGGAACGTGTGCTGGCATATGGCAGTCGTAAGCTATCAAGAACTGAACAAAACTACTGCACCACACGACGTGAACTACTAGCCGTCGTGGATTTCACGTCCCATTTTCGCCAGTACCTCCTCGGACGGCCTTTCAAAGTGCGCACAGACCACAGCAGCCTGCGCTGGCTAACAAAAATGAAAGAGCCAGAAGGACAGTTAGCGCGATGGCTCGAGAAGCTTGACGAGTACAACTTTGAGATCATCCACCGTCCAGGTCGAGTGCACACCAATGCTGATAGCCTCTCCAGAAGACCCTGTCGCCAGTCCTGTCCATGCAGAGTGCAGGACCCCCCCCAAGCATCTCGGGGGGACCAGTCATTGGGCAGTCCAATGCGAGTTGGACTCTGACACCAGCTCCCTGTTGCTGAGTCCGGTGAGGGTGGAGGGACAACCGGCTACTACAGCGGTGTGTCTAGTGGGGGTAAGTCATAACACCACTACACCAGAAACAAAGACTTTAGACCAAACTGCTCTTACAAAGTCAGACATTTTATGTCAAAACACTCCTACCAACACAGACATCTCAGAACAGATAATTCACACTAGAACAGACATATCACACCAGAACATTTCCACTAATACACACACTGTAAAGCTGACTGAGAAAGTATATGTGGCTAAAATCCTTGATACTGCTTCTCTGTTTCACGGCTGGACCATGGGGGAGCTGAGCCAAGCCCAGGACGCTGATGCAGACATTGCACCCATACGCGCCTGGATGGAGGCCAGCAGTGAGCGCCCCCCATGGACTATTGTTTCACCATGCAGCCCAGCCACTAAGACATACTGGGCTCAATGGAAACGGCTCTACTTCAGAGATGGAGTTCTGGTCCGTCGCTTCTACTGCCTTGACGAGACCCAGTTCTATCCCCAAATCGTACTGCCACGCAAGCTACAACCAGAAGTGATGGGCCAGATGCACGAAGGGCCAGTGGGTGGACATTTTGGTGTCGAGAGGACTGTGGCCAGACTACGAACCCGATTCTATTGGTATCACATGAGGGAAGACGTCGCTCTTTGGTGCCGTACTTGTACCAGCTGTGCATCCAGGGCCCGACCCCAGAAGACACCGCAAGCTCCGATGGGAACTGTCCGGGTAGGAGCCCCAATGGAGCGCGTTGCGCTGGACATTATGGGACCACTGAATGAGACGGAGCGCAGAAACCGATATGTGCTTGTGATACAAGACTATTTTACAAAGTGGACTGAAGCCTTTCCTATCCCAGATGAACGGGCTGCAACCGTTGCCGAGGTTGTTGCATCTGAGTGGGTGTGCCGCTACGGGATACCTCAAGCACTGCACAGTGACCAGGGACGCAATTTTGAATCTGATGTGTTCCAGGGGGTGTGCAGTTTGTTTGGCATAGACAAGACTCATACAACGCCATTCCGACCCCAGTCAGATGGCCAGGTTGAACGTTTCAATGCCACTCTCCAGAAGATCCTGGCCTCCACAGCAGAGCGTTGCCATTGGGACTGGGACCTGATGATCCCGTACGCTGTTATGGCCTACAGGGCGACCAAACACAGTGCTACAGGTTTCACCCCAAACTTCATGATGTTTGGCCGAGAACTGAGTGAGCCGGTGGACCTTGTCGCAGGTCTACCTCCTGATCCAGACAACCAACCCTCAGCTCCAGAGTATGTGCAGCAAATGCGTGAGCGGCTGGAGCTGGCCCACCTCATCGCCAGGGAAGCCCTGGGTGAGTCAGTCAAGCGCGCAAAAAGGCAATATGACAAGAACTGTTGCCACACACAGTATAAGACTGGAGATCCTGTGTGGTATCTCATCAAAGGAACACGTCACATCAAGAACAAGGTCAGAAAGTTCCTCCCATCGTATGAAGGACCATTCTTTGTCCTGGGGCAATTGGATGACCTAGTTTATCGGATCCAGAAGAACCCAAGGTCTAAAGTGAAAGTTGTCCACCATGACCAGCTAAAGCATTATCGCTGCTGCGAACCACTGGACAATACCTGGGTCCTTGATCAAGCTCATCAGTGGTCACCTACAGAGGTCCCACCACCAGCTTTAGAGGATGACCCAGCAGACCGTGATCTGGGTCTGCACAGTCTGTTCTCTACTGCAACTGGCAATGGCCCCAGCTCCTCTCAGCCTTCCGTCTCAGTTGCAGCTGATCCCCCTCTGGTTGTGGTTGTCCCATCGTCCCCTTCCCATGTAGACCATGAGAATGGTGGGGGTGTGGTGGGTGAGCCAGACCACCTGGGCCAGCAGTTTCAGCGACCAACCCGTCGGCGCAGAGCTCCAGACTGGTATGGAGTGTGGATCACTTAGCTTGGTTTACCTACCATGGACAGTTCCAAGTAGGACTGAAGATTCAGTTCAAGTTTAAATCGTTTCAGCCTCCTACACTGTTAGCTACAATGGTTTAAGAGAGCTATATTTTTCATTGTTCCAGTGTTTACATTTAAAAAAAAAAAAGTGAGTAAAGTATCTGAAGGACCTACGGGGTTATCTACATGCACTTATCCATTTGTATTTGTGCCTTCCTAGATGCTAGGATAAGTTAGTTATTCCCGGTCGCCATGTAATAGTTACAATTGTGTAATTTCTTTTCTACTTAACAGCCCTTGAAATGCTTTATTTTGCACATGTATGTACACCTTACTAGAGTAAACGTCTTTGTCACTGAAGTGCACTAGTTGATACTATACCTCACCTTATATGCAGTAATGGCTAACACTTTTATCTCCTGTAGGCTCCAAGTGGTAAAGGGGATTGTGTACCAGTTTTATGCATTACAATGCTGGAGTGGAATTATTGTTTAATTGCCATCCAGAGTGGGGGTAGTGTTGCGGGAATTGCCGTCTTGTGTGTGACTGGGTGCAGTAAGGAGTGTATGTGATGTGTGTGAGCATGCGCGTGAAGAAAACGCGGGGAGCGGAAAAGGAAAAAGAGAGAGAGAGTGTGTCATGGGTAGAGAAGGCGACCGGGAGCAGCGTTCTAACGGGCTACAGCCTATGCAGTGTGTTTTTCGAAGTGTGCAGTACTGTTATTAAAGCCTCATCTCTTCAGTACTCTCCGGTGCCTCGGCTGATTTCTGTCTGCCTCACTACTCCACAAAAGTGAAGGGAGTTAACCCCGAAGGAGGACAAACTTCGGCCCTGGAGGAAGCATCTCCCCTCGCGTCTCCCGACCACGGTCAGGGGACTGACGGCGAGGAATGGTTAACACATGTAACACAAAGTTGACTAAAAACAATAAAACAAAACAAATAAAGGAGAGCGATAGACGGCGTGCCGAACACACAGGCGCCATCTTGCAGTGCTCTGCATATGATTAGTATTAGTATTCTGAGATTTAAGAGAGTAAAGGAGACCATCTACATCCAGCCATTATTGAACAGAGGTGTTAGCCTGTAACAGCTATCAGTCATTCAGTCTTGAGAACCCTTCCCAGTTCACAATGCCCATTCACACCATTTCCCATCTATATCCTCCTCTTCTGTCTTCTGCCAACAGCAGAGGGGGCAGTCATTCTTAACCTGGGCTTCGACCTGCCCTTTATGATGCAACCCTCCTTATTTAGCTAGGCTTGGGAATGACAATAGGAATAAACTAGTTAATGGCCCTGATGGCAGGGTCAGAAAGAATCACTTAAACCAATGCTAAATAAACAATAACATTGTAGGAAAATAGGCATTGTTTGTTTACATATTTGTATGAATACATTTTTTTTTATGAAAGCCACTAGGAGCCATTGAAGAAGTGCGTGTAACATCAGAGCTGAAGGTTTCTGGTAGTGAAGTAAATGACAACTGTCCTTTAGGTAATGATCAATATGAAAAAACATCCATCCATTTGCTTCTGCTTGTCCTTTTCAGGGTCGCTGCCATAAAAAAAGATGAATTTATTAATTAACATGTTTGAGCCTGGTTTGTGAAGAAAATTATAGGGCCATAGATTCAAATATGATACATACCTCAGACTGTTAAGTTGCAGGATGTGGCAGTTTGAAGAAATATCTGCAGCAGAATGATTACAGGAACCAGTCATGGAGGAACTGAAAGCTGATGCATCATTCATAAGAACTCCTGTATGAGATATATGATGGATAATGAATAATTGCTGGAACTTACTGGAAAATAATGCATCACTAAATCATTTAGTGCCAATTTGCTGAGAATTACCCCCCAAATAAATCACTGATCACATTTCTGTGTCTGTCTGATCCCACATCAATTTGTCACTTGTTGCGGTTTATTCCACATTAGTTATGTGGTTTGTGCACTTTAGTGTACTGAGTAACATTCCTCACCATCAACCCCTTAACACCTAGTGTATCGTATTTGATACATAGTTTTTTGTGAATATTTCAGAATTCTACATAATCAGTGTAAATTTTCACCGTTGAAAAATCTAAATATCTAAATGTTGGTGTTTGAGCAGATCTGAGCATAATCTGTCTTCTAAATTAATCTACGAGGCTGATACTTTTATTGTTGCTACCACACCTGATCCTGCAATGAATGATTTAAAGCATTTTTCCCTGAATGTAAAAAGGGATAAACAATGTTATTAAACGTAAGAGAATTTTGACCTGGTTTAAGAAGGAGAAAACTAACATTGCTCTCCTGCGAGAAACGCACCTTTCAGATTTGGAACACCTAAAACTAAAGAGAGAATGGGTGGGGCAGGTATGCTATTCTTCCTTTTCATCAAGTAAGAGAGGGGTTGCAATTTTAATACATAAAACTACCCCATACGCTGGAGCCTATCCCAGCTATCATAGGGCGAGAGGCGGGGTACACACTGGACAGGTCGCCAGTCTGTCGCAGGGCTAACACATAGGGACAGACAACCATTCACACTCACATTCACACCTAGTGGCAATTTGGATTATCCAATTAACCTATCCCCACAAGCTGCATGTCTTTGGACGGTGGGAGGAAGCCGGAGTACCTGGAGGGAACCCACGCAAACACGGGGAGAACATGCAAACTCCACACAGAAAGACCCCGGCCTGATGGTGGAATTGAACTCAGGACCTTCTTGCTGTGTGGCAACAGTGCTAACCACCATGCCGGATTAAAATCCACCACCCACAAATTCAGTATCTAGAATGCAGGAAGCTATCAAGGGGTTGTGTTCTGACTTTCAGCTGGTAGACGTATGGAGAACTGTTCAGCCAGGTGAAAAAGACTATACATTTTATTCAAATCCACATAAGAGTTTCTCCCGTATTGATTATTTCCTTGTCTCAAGGGAGACAAGGAAATAGGTCCCTGATAGAGTTTGTCTTTTTTGTTTGTTTGTATCAAAAAATCCAAATAAAGAGATAAATAATGAAAGAAAAATCTAAATAAATTGCACAAACATTTAAAAGCGATTAAAAAAATGCCTGATATAGCAAATATGATATAAATTAAAAGTCATATAAACACATTAAAATGTAATTATCTTTTAAACAAATTTGTCAAATGGTTCAATAAACACTGCATTTTCAAAAAATGTGAATTTTCTGGTAATTTTTTCATGCTTCAGGTTTTAAAGGGTGAGCTAATTAATGTGTCACATTAAGTAAAGTGAGGCCCTTAGCTTCCTCATTACCCTCACAGTTATTTAATAAAATATAAATAAAACATAAATATTTAATAAATTAAAATGACTACAGGATTCTCAACAAGCATTTTAATCACTGCATTCAAGTTACAGACAGATTAATATTCTCATTTATGTACAGCACTGAAACCAACACATCTAATAAACAGATTTTGCAACTGTTTCATTCAGCCTAAAGATTTAACCCTTGAACTTTGTGGAAACACAAATTTTACTGATATAGTTACTGATGTTTGTCACAATAGTGCATACATGCAAACCAATCACAGACTTCTTTTTATGAATGCAATATACAGGAAGAGTAACCACACAAGTTAACCATGAGGAGACTCGTGCGAATAGGAATACGAGAATGAGAATGATGTATTGCTATTCAGTGCATACGAAGAGGAACTAACATTAAAGCAAATGGTTATGGTGAAAATGTAATTTGTAAAAATAACCTGTGAGCCACAAGGGTGACATGTCTTGGGCAGATATCCCTGTTAGGAAGCTCTGGGGTGGACGCAGAATGTGATGTAGTGATTGCCTCTGCTGGCTGTCTTCATCCCGGTGTCTCCCTGGAAGAGCTGCAGGAAGCAGCAAGAGGGAGATCTGGGCTTCTCTGCTTAGATGACTGATTCTGCAATAAACAGGAATAATGATTGCTCTTTACTGTTGGAGTTAGGAAATCCCTGATTTACTTATTTTATTATTTTTCATAGATTTTTTTCATTTTATCATATTCTGTAATTAAAATGATAAAGAAATGAAATGATAATAAAATAAATAATAATTGCTGAGACACACTACAGTATATGTTGATATATAGGCGTAGTAGGACAATGGCCAAACTGTTTGTGTGAGACTTGTTTTCACTTTATAGAAAAAAGATAAAATCACATCACTCTTATCCTGGCTTTTTTTACATCTTAGAATTAGATTATAGACTTTACTGATCACTAAAATGTCATCTGCATCTAGGTACATAGTAGACCCCATATATGCCTGCTTGGGGGCCCTTCTGGCTGTTTTAATGCTTAAATCTGATGATCACTGTTGGCTTGCCTTTAGTGTCATCAGCTTTGAAATGGGTTGGCTGAGGAGATAAGGCCAGCAGAATAAGTGATTTCCCTTTATGAGTGATTCTGTTACATTTGATTTCTTATTTTTTGGTTATCTTTCTTTATTTGTTTTCCTAATTGCAGCCTTTTGCTCTTTAATTAATTTGCTTTATTTTTTTTGTAATATTTAACCTTTTTAACCTTTTATTCTATCCCTTAAGTGTTCTGTCAAAACACTTTGAAAGTTGTTTCTCTGTTTTTAAAGGGATATATCACTTAAATCAGTTTTGTTGTTTGTTACAGTTTTTATATTTTATACTTTTCATATGTGTAGATGTTTGCTTCATATTTAATGCTATGCACCGTGTGAAGCTAGGATTTTTTTTATGCTTGCACAACAACATTAAAGGTCTTGAATCTATTTATTGTACTGTTATAAGTCTGTTTATTGTTTATTCTGTCAATTAACATTTTACTGTATTTTTTGTTTTTCTTTTAACTACCTTTGGTGAGTCTTTTTAAATCTGTTATTTTTCATTGTATCTCCTGTATTTTTTTCATACAATTATTATTATTATTATTAATAATAATAATAATAATAATAATAATTATTATTATTATTATTTCATATAATTCATATAAAATTTAAATTTAGGTTAATTGAGGTTAGCATGATCAACATGAACTTTATTCCAATGTTGATTTATTAACTCAGAGCTTTAACAGTTGCTAGTGTTCTCAGAGTAATAAATTTACCTCTTTTACTAACAGGACTGCCCCTCAAAATTTATAATACTACTAATAAAAGCACCTATTTACAAGTGGTCACCGCAGTGGGTGGATGTTTGATTTGGCAGCTTTGCCCTTCTTGATGCAACTCATTAAGAGAGAACATTTGAAAGAACTAAACATCATTTTATGTAGAACAGAGTTTTAATAAATGCATTATTTTGTGATTAGACAACAATGTAGCTACATAGCAGAGCGAGTACAACACTGACAGAAGTAGGGCAGGACTCCCAAAGCCTTGAAACATGCTGGCAGAAATGCAGCAGATGGAGACTTGGATGACTGATAAGGATGAGGTTGATGTTGGGAGGAGCCTTACTGCACGAATGGGAATCCTGCAGGCAGAATGACAGAAGAGCAGTGAGATTTATAGCACATGGGACAAAAAGTGATTGGTTCGCAGGAGCTGGGCAACAAAATGATTGGGCCAGAGTGATGACGACAGCGTTGAGTTTGACAGCGTGGGAATATGGAAGTGATGTAAAGAAGAGACCAGCAGCCACCCAGAAAATCAGACAGATAAATGAATCGAGATCTTCTTTCATTTCATTAGCTGGCCACCAATTAGTATACACATCAGTGTTATCACATCAAATTATCAGTCAAAGTTGCAGTGGTTTGTTAATCTATTTTGTTCAGTAATCTTTGAAAATAACCTTAATTTGTAAGTACAGGGTATTATATAATACCTTATTATATTGTGTACAGGGCATTAAGTAGCCTCTTTATGACCACATAAAGAGGCTACTGTTACAGGGTTGTAGTAAGTCGATGATATTGCCACATACAAAAGTACATTGCTAAAAAGCTTTTAAGCTAAAACTTGCGTCAGCATCTCTATACACAGGCTTATAACCACAACGTTTGACATAGTTCATTGCGGTCATGTGTAAAGCAGTGGGATAAGAATTTTTACCTCCAAGTCCGAGTCCATAGCTCTCAGTCATGAGTTGCTGCCCAATGTGGAGGACTTAAAATATCTCAGGTTCTTGTTCACATGTGCGTGAACTTGGGTATTTTATTGTATTGTTTACTCCTACCCTTATGCTGTCACATTATGCTTATATTTCAGATAGATCTTACCACTTTACACATTCCTATGGTGTTTAATCTATTTTAAAACAACCAGTATAGTTCATTCAACTCATAGCACTTGGTGTTCTACCAAAAAGCTAAGGTGTGCAGCCCTGGTGGGCTTGACTCGCTTCTTTTCTTTATTAAGTGGATTAACCTGATCTAGCTTTACCACACCCTTTGTGTCAGCACCGTCTTGATTGGGTAACTGTAATTACATGATCTAAAGATGCCTCTTGTGGGAGATGTTGCCCTCTACTGTCAGTAAGGAGAGATATGTGCTTGGCCAGGTTAAATCTTTAGTAGGAACACTAAAATAATTGTAAGCTCTGAACAGCATGGCAGGAATTCTTCATGGGAAAAAAAGCAAGCTTTTCTGTCAGCTGCTATTAGCCAATTTAAAGCCTGATGAATGCAATATTTAAATTATATGCCATTTGCTTCATTAAAAAATTGCAGCATTAAAAAAAGATAAAGACAAAAGATGAAAATGAAAAGATGAAATGTAGATTTAATGGTGCTACATCAAGCGTATATCACTACCTTAAATAGCAGGGGGAATTAAAGTAAGCGCACATACACTGATACGCAATTTTAAATCCACAAACACTCATGTTTGTGAATCAAGTTGTTCAAATCAAGTGGTTCGGACTCAACATGTTGACTAGTGCGCATCAAAATATATTCTACATCAAACAGACAATTAAAAAGGAAAATGTCCCGATATAGAAAAATGTGTTTTAAAAGACAGAGGAGTTTCTGTTTTGTGGGCAGAAAGTGAAGTCTTACCCATCACCTTGTCGACCACCAGCATGCACTTACCCGAATAAAAAACAATCGGCTCAGAAAGAAAAAGAAAGACAAATAATACATAAACCAACCTGCTTGTTCATCAGCACACAGATAACAGGACTGTGCACTGTTAACCTCTAAAGGTGATGATGGCACCGAAGGCAGATTCAATGCAGTGAAAGTGGCATATGGTATCCAAAGTACTAGACGCACATCATGACGCACACACATCTCACTTCCCTAACAGTCTTCTGACTGTAATCCTGTTACTGGGCTGCAAAGTAAAGTGTCTGAGATCAGATCCTATGATCAACATTTGCAACAGTTTACCAAAGATTTAATTAAAAAGCAGCTATAATGTAAATATTTTTGTTTGAGGATTAGTTAGAACTCAAAGTGAATTTAAGTTTCACTTATAACTGTTAATGTGATAAGGAAGACAACAGAAATGCAAGAAATAGATGGGTCATGATAATAGATTGTCGGAGTGCTGCATTCCCTCAGCAATGTTCCCTCTAATTTCAATTGTTCCGTCTGTCCTGCTCACATCTCCAATGGTTGTGCACGTTGTCATTAACGTGGCTTCACTCCACATTAGCCACGCCTCACTTACTGACTAAAACTGCAAAACAGAATTGTTAAAGTATTAATTTTCATTGCAATTCAGGTTCGATTTTTTTTGTGCACAACGCAGATTTTCTGTGCGCAGAGACTGTGCCAGCAGTGGGCAATTGCGCACGCGCGCAGCTTAGAGGGAAGTGCTCATATATAATATTGTGAAAAAGTAAGACTTACAACAAGCACTGCATCTCCAGTAAAACCATAATTTACACTGCTGGCTTCATAATTTGTTTGATGGATTTCAAGCTTTTCCGAATCTTAGCTGTCAGATTTTATACATGCCTGTGCTATAGTATTGTTTGGCCTGTTCATACTGTTTAATACTTTTTTTCATACTTTTTAATTGCTCAATAAAATAATGGTTTCATAAAGGTTAGAAAGTGATGGTATCAGAAACACAAATATTCAGGGGCCTGAATACACATGTGTGCTAAGTTTGGTAGGGTGAAGATAAAGAAAGAAACAACCAAACAGAAAAAATGTCTTCATATTTTGTGTCCAACAAACACAACTTTCTGTTCATCTTTTAAAAAAGAATTGACTTTGAGTGTAAGTTCTCCAGACTTTATGGCTGTTTTCTGAGTTATTCTTTGGATATGGGCTGATTTTCCACAAATTTTTGTCCAGTCCTTGTACCTGACCATTCTCAAAAGAATTTTTTGTTTGTTAATCCACTTAAAACAATGTAGTTTGTTGTTGATTTTTTTGTTGTTGTTTTGGTTTATGAACTTAAATTGTTTTATGTATGTATTGTATATAAGTGTAGACTTGTATTTAGATAAACATGTATGGATTAAAAAATGTTGAATTCTGAATATTGATTTGTAAATAATGGAATTTGAAATAAGCGGTTAGGAACAGTAAAAGAAAAAAACTGTCTATCTAAAAAAGAGCTCCTAACTCAAGGGACAAATCAGTTGTAAGTCTACATTAAAAAGCAATTCAGCAAAGAATTAATTTTAAACTGTATCTTTAGTCATTTTTTTTACTTACAGCCTTTTCCAGAAAAGCCATCATTTGCTACAATTCAACATCATGTCTATAAGATCCCTGACATCAGTGGTGATATTATCAGATTGATGGAAATATAAATACAGATAATCATATTTTGATTCACCATGCAATAACAGGTAGTAAGCACCTGTGAACAGCTTAATTTTAGCACGGGAATGATTCCAAATACACTGCCAGTGCAGTAAAAGCATACCTGAATAAAAAACGAAAAATCATCCTGACAGAGAACAGAACAAAAGGCAGCAAACATCTAAAGAAGAGCTCTGAATGCCCTTCAAGAAGACTGCAGAATTATTCCTGAAGCCTTCTTAAAGAAAAAAGAAGAAAGTTTGCCTATGAGAGTTCAGACTGTGCTGAAGAATAAATGTGGTCATAACAAATACTGACCTTCAATCTTGTTACAATGGTACATTACCTAAGCTACAACATGACTTCTACTGAACTTAAAGCTTTTCATGTGTTTCAAATGTGCATTGGCAAAGATTTCAAGAACTAAACACTGAGTATAAAGAAGTTGCTGTAATTAAATGCCTTAATGGTCTTGCTCCCCCATACCTTTCCGAGTTACTTCAGCCTTATATTCCTTCACGGACCCTCAGATCAGCTGACCAGCTCCTGTTGGTTGTCCCAAAATCAAGGCTTAAACGTAGAGGAGAATGAGCCTTTTCAGTTATGGCCCCAAAACTTTGGAATACGCTGCCTTTAAATATTAGGCAGGCATCTTCGTTTCCTGTTTTTAAAATGCTTTTGAAAACACACCTTTTTTCGATAGCGTTCAGACTGGCTTGAGTTGATATGGTTTTTATGTGTTTTATTATGTTTTATGTGAGTGTCAGTGGTTGTATCTTGTGTTTTACCCTGTGTTTCTGTACATCACTTTGGGCAAACTTTTTGTTTTTAAACATGCTATATAAATAAACTGGATTTGGATTTGGATTTACATGACTAAGTGTTTCTGCAGCAGTTCCAAATGACACATTCTGTTCTTGTTTCAGCAGAAGCTTTACAAAGGATTACTATCAGTGTGACTATAGTGTGATGACAGCTATTCTCAAATGTGCATCTGTGACTTGCATGTTCCACCTTGGTATATTTTTTGGAAATAGCCAGGCTACTACTTCAGCTAGCCATAATTTGCATTAGCTAAATCTTATCTTTTGCTCAAGAAAAAAAAGTTTGGAATTTAATCGAAAATGTCCCTTAAATGTGTGATGTTCTGCTTTGGTTTTAAGCAGCAGATAATCAAACCAGCATGTAAAAGTTAAGCAACCACACCAGTATGTTTCTTTTTATGCATGCATTTATTATATTTACTCAGTCCTATTTTTTTTTTTTCCTTTTCATATAATGCATAAAAATAACACCACTGGTAGACCAGTGAAATATATGCTCCCCCAAGTAATTGCATGAAAACAATCAACATGTGATTGTACATTCATCAGGTACAAGTGTCACATTTCAGCAGGTTTACGGTTTGAGGTGTTTTTCGTTTACAAGTTCACTCATATTCACTCTCTCAAATGCTCTCACATGCACACAGACACACAATTGCTGTACAACATCATCCCAACAGAAAATGCATTTGCCTTTCTGTTAGTTCACAGATAAGCGAGAATTCCTTAGTGTTTTTGGTCCAGACTCCATTTGTTAAATCCATTTGGCAAAAGGATTCTAATGGGATGTTTTAAAATCTGGAAGCAATCATCAATGTCCATAGATCTGAAGATGCCATCATGATTAAGACACAGAGGACACCTCTGTCTTGCTTGTTGAAACTGAGGTCTCATCCTCCACCATGCCGCCCATTCCAATGGTGGATAGCATGCAGTTACGGAACTGAAAGACACAGCCAATTCAGAAACTCAGAAAATAGTAAAAGACTGAAAAACAGAGAATAAAACTATGAGAATATGTAACACCAACCTGTTTGTTCATTAGCACGTAGATAACAGGGTTGTACAAAGCGGAGCTCTTTGCAAAGAAAGCAGGGAGGGCTGCAGTGAGGGCAGTGAAAGAAGCTCCCTTGTTCATGAAAATCCAACCGGCGAAGCTAGCATATGGTGTCCAAGCTACCAGGAAGCCCATGACCATCAAGACACACATACGGGTCACTTCCTTCTCAGCTTTCTGGGTAGAAGCTGAGTCCTGCTGCTGTGCTGCTGCCTGTTAAGTTTTTCATTTAAATGTAATCAATAATAGCAAGGTGTAATACATTCCACAGTAGCAATGGCTAGCTTGGTTAGATTAACTGATCTATTATAAATAATTTAAGAACTTTAGCTTTACTTACAGCTTTGACTGTCATCACAAGACTTCCATAAGTGAAGAAAATGACAAAGACAGGAATGAAGAAGTGGACAACAAACATGTAGATGACATATGACTCATTGTTGAAACCTGGAGCCAGTGTGTAGTAGTCAGGACCACAGGAACACTGCCTACCTACTACCTGTGTGAGATTATTTTTTTAAAATCTCATGTATTTCTTCAATAAAATTAGCTTTTATCCAGCTTTTATTCAACATTCATAATATTTCAAGACCTTTACAACTAACTACTTATTCATCTTGTTAATCTCCTTTGTGTAGTATTCTGACTGTTTTTAAAGTCATTATGATGAAATGAAAGAAATAGAAATTACCTGGACCAGCCAAAAAGTGGAGGTGCAGCACAAGCCATTGCCATGACCCATGTGAAGAAAACTCCAGCACCAGCATGAGTTCCAGAGAACTTGAAGCTTCCCATGGGTTTGCAGACCACAATGTATCTCTCGACAGCCAGGACAACAAGTGACCAGAGAGCAACTTCACCTGTAGACAGAAAAGGTAAGTTATTCATTGATATTGTATATCTGCCAATGAAATAGAAAGGATCCTGAAAAGATCTGCTTTCTTTATTACCTCCAAGTGTGGCCATGAATCCCTCAATAGCACAGAAGGTGGCTCCAAGAATGAAGTAGCCATTAAGAGCTGATGTGATGGTGATGGTGAATCCAAAGCAGCACATGATGAGTCCAGCCACAGCCAGGTTGACCAGGATATAGTTGAGAGGTTGCCGGAGCTTCTTGTTCTGAGCAGTTACGAACAATGTCAGGCCGTTGATGGGAGTCCCAGTGCAGATCAGGAAGAACATGTAGAAAGCTAGAACTTTGTAAATCATCGGGTCTACCATATAATACTGATTGTACTCATAAGGACTTCTAACAATCCCAGTCCTGTTGGACATGGGAATGTAGAAGTTCTTGCCTTCAGTGCCATTGGGCTCAATTCCTCCATCCCAAGCCATCTTTGCTAGTCAGCTGTTTAGTTGTGTCTGCGTAAAAAGTCTACTTGTGTGGACGGTGACGATGTTTCAAGTTACACCCTGTGATTTTTATACCTCTCCACTAACCCTGTCAAACAGCCAAAATGGGATTAGCGGGTTGTGAGGTAGTGCAGAAGCTAAGAGGTCACTAATTAATCTTAACACCGGATAGACAGGACAGGGTCCAAACTAATTTGCTCCCCTTTTCAAGTCCGGAGGAATTCTCTTAATCCTTACTCGAGAAAGGGAATTACGTTCCCTCAGCTTTTAAAGTCTGAAGAGAAGTTAATCATGAGCAAACACACAAATCATACCTGAAATATGAGAAATGTCTGTGTATATACACTCTAAAAAATGTTTTGTTGGCTTAACTTAAAAAAATTGAGGTAACAATTTCCACTCAGCTTTTTAAGTTACAAATTTTGCATATTATTAAGTAAATCCAGCAAGAAATTTTTAGGTTTGGCTAACTCAACTGGTTCAACAAACCAACATGATTTACTTTGACCTGTAAAAGCATAATTAAGTTTAAGCAACCTAATATTAATTTAGAATTCCTGGTAATATTGAGTTGACAAATTACATTAGTTGAGTTAATCTAACTTACTTTTTTACATATATCCTACTCACAATTATCCATGCAAACATAGCCATTTAAATTATTCCAACTGATGAAACAGTTTATTGCATAACATTTTTGAAGAAATACACTTCTGTGTCATACAACATAAATCAAACATTACAGCAGCCCTTTAATTATAAATGAGTGGGCAAAAACAATGTATTTCAGTACAATTCCTCAACAAACAACCTCAGTAACAAAAGAAAATGTAACATGTTTATTACCTGGACAAGGTGTGTTGAATCAGAAGCTAAAACATACCAATTTACTTCGTTTTTCTTACTCCACAATGGTGTCTACAACTTCTGATTAATTGAACATACCAGCCAATCAACAGTGTTTAGTTATTAATAGAAACAAGCAGAGCAGTGGGGCCTGATGACCGACTTTGAGAACCACTATAAAGATTTGTAAAGGTATATTAAATAAAGCAGCAAATATATATATATATATAAAATCTTCCAAATAACAATAATTTTAAATCACACCCTTCTAAAATACCTCAGAAAACAAACATTGCAACGTAAGGCAATTTGTTTTTGCAAATCTGCTTATTATTAAACATTAACTTTAACCTATCAACTTGGTAAATATCACAGAATCAAGAAAATTACAAAACATTTTAATATTTAACAACGCAACAATCCAAAGGTAAGGTTATATGCATTATGAACTCTCAAAACTACACTTGTCTAAGACTGCATAAAAAACACAAGCATCAGCACATCTGAATATTGCAGCCTAAATTACATTTGTTTTATGACAGAAGTTTGTACTTAAGAGACATTACCCGTGGGCTGGCTTTAAGCCCATCAAGTTCCAGAAACACCTTCTGGAATACCTCTAGAGTGTTCTTTACTTGTTTGGGGTAGCTCAGATTGAGAGCGTATATAAGTCCCATCATTAAGGCACATGCTCTGGGCACATCAAGGTCTTCCAGGACAGCTGTTCCTTCAATCACAATTTTAGCGACGGCTGGAAGAGACACTGCTGCACGTCTGGTGACTACGATCTTTACCACTTCTTCTGGGAACTGTTCTTCACCATCCTGGCAAGTAGGTTAAAAAGAAACATGTCGGTATTTTATGTGCCATTTAAAAATATAACACAAAACAATGTGATATTTACCTACCAGCTGTTCTCTGAAGAGATCCTCTTCTTTCTCTTTCAGATACACCATCAGTCAACGGATTGCGACCTCTCTTCTTGTTTCCACCGAACTCTGGAGAATAAAAAAAGTTTACTAGGCGAAAAGTCAAACATATTACATTTATAGGACTAGCGTTTTGCTAATTATTGATTTAATTTTTGTTTTTAACAAATAAACAATTTAATTTTTCTAACTTGAATTTAATCTGTTACATACTGCCCTGCTTTCAATGCACCCTTTGCTAGCAGTAGGATAAGGTGAGTGAAAGTAAATATAACCTAGATTTGGAGACTATTTCAAACAGTTTTTGTTGAGTTCTATGGATTCAACTATAATAGTTATATGTGAGATATGTGATGCAGAACTGGAAAAAGCCACCTGTGGACAAGTCTTGTAATGATGTGATTAAAACATTAAAAGCTCCTATCTACCCTCTTTAATGTATTTGTGTAACTTGTCTTCCTCATAAACGTTTATTGTGCAGTTGATGAAGATACTTGTAACACTCCAAATTATTACCTCAGTTTTTTCTCCTCACATTATTTGTAATATGACCCATACTTACCTTAATGTATTGTCAAGTTACATGTGACATGGAAAGTACCTATTTAAATTTACCCACCTCAGTTTGCAATTATGTGACCAAAAGTTACATTAATGTCTTTTCATCTCACTTATGAGGTGCAAAATACTTATGCATCTGAGTTTTACTTTTTCTCTTCAATCTGAGTTACCAAGTTACAAATACATCACTATATCCTTGACTCTTACAACAAAGAAAACAGACAAATATATTTTGAGTGATGTTTTCTTTAGCAAATTTTTACTCTGTCCACCTCTGATGTTCACTTTTTCACTCTTCAGTAAAAGATAGCCAACAATGCTCCTGAGATAATGAATTAGATAATTAACTTTTAAGGTGTGTAAGATTATCAATTATATTCAGCTTCTTTTTTCTTACCTCTTGCAACATGTTCCTGATGCGCTCAATCTTAATTTTTGCAGCACTGCCTTTTGAAGAGACCAGGGACATTATTCTTGTGGAATACTGGTCCAGTTTTGCCATGAATGTTGTTTCCAAGTTAACAGTGGTGATCCTTTGGAATTCATCATTTATCTGTAAAAAATAAAAAAAAGACACAATTAAAAGCACAATGTGTTAATGTAATGCACAATGTCACAATTATAAGTTATCCTATAAATTATTTAATAAAATCACCTGTGCTGCATCAAAAAGCGCAGGCCATCTACTTCTGAAGTCATTCACAGGTGGTGCCAGATTAACAACTTCCTGTCTGCGATTCGAGAATGTTTTGGACATTTTTTCACTGATGATCCGATAGTTGTTCCTCTTCTTCACTTCATCAAGAAGTTCCAATCTTTCCTTTTCCAAGCTTTCCTCTGTTTCTCCTTGTGGGTGAGGTGGCAAATAGTTCACCTCAGCCTTTCTTGGCTTTTTGAGGTTCTTTGAAGGTGTCTTCTCATGTGCTTGCTTTCTTTTGAGAGAGTTCACATCCAGCTCAGGGCACCCAAGCCCTCTGAGTTTACTTCTGTAATTGCCCATTTTATATTTCAGTCTTTGTTGCCATCCATAGCATCCATTATAGGATCCCGGTTCTTTAAGGCAAGGATGTTGTTGAACAAGTGCTTCAGCTACATCTGCTAATTGTGCAGATGTTGGGTAGGCAACGTACTGAAAGATCATTTCAGCCAGTTTCTCAAGGATGTCTGGAAGAAGTGGAGTAAAGTTAAGTTTAGTTCCATCCTTTTTGAAAGTTTCATTTCCTGAAGCAAGTAAAAGATCTGTGTCATAAGCAAAGCGAGGAACAGAAAAATTGGTAGGCCAGCGCTGTAAACGCCGACTCAAATGTTCAGGTGAGGAAAGAATGACTGTATCCTGAGATCCAGATGAGCAACTGGTGCCACAGGACACACTTGATGTCTCTGAGACTGATGTCTCTGAAATTGCTGAAGCATTGACCAAGGTCTCTGATGCAGATTTGAAGGAACTGTCTACATCACTAAATGTCAGAGTAATTGTGGGAGGTTCAATAATCTGAACCACCTTAAGTGTGTCCTTGTCCTTGATATCACCTGTTGATGTCAGAGAAAAATATTCTTCTCCAAAGTCAGCATCCTTATAGTGCAAAGTAAACTTCCCATCAACCTCAAAAGTCTCTTTCACAATAGATTCAAGTTCTTCCACTGTTCCAGGGATTCCATGTGGTAAGTCCAGTTTTTGAATGTTATGCTCTTTGAGTATGATCCGAAGTTTAGCAGGATGAGACATTGAGGTACCTATATAAAAAGGAAAACAAAAAAACAAAACAGAATTTAGCTTTTGAATTTTACTCGTGGTGGAATATACCTCCTATCACCCTGGAAACTAGATACTTCTGCAGAGAAGATCAGTCATGTGTAAAATGCCTTCCAGACTTGTGGTAGAGCAAGATAGTTGTACTACTAAATCTCTAATTATTGATTAAACATTACTATCCACAACATTACCATTTGAGCTATAAAGATAAACTAATACAAGGAAGATAAAGCAGCTTTGGCCATACTGTATTGAAATGGCTACTGTGCCTTCTACGGCACATGGATGTAATGCTTTAGGGTCACCATACGCTTCCCTGCTACAGTGTATGCTGCCAGTGGGATAATATCAGACAGATCACAGGACTCAATAACTTTAACACTTCTAGTGTTTTCAAGCTCAAAGCTCCTGAAATGTTCAGAATACCATGCATTTAAGCATTTCACAATGAAGCCAACTTTTCCATTAATTACCACCATCTGAATCAGTTCTACAAAATCTGGCAGGCCACCTGTTGATCCATGTGCCAGGATCATTCCAGTGGTGTAACTGGTGCCACTGTAAGACACAGTATTTGCTATCTGGACATTTGACTCCCCAGGGAACTTATTTTCCACTGCTTTCCTAATGTCTTCTCTCAGCACAGTCAAATTCACTGTTAATAGTTTTGTTACCTGTAAAGAAGGCTGGGCTGTTTGATTTCCTTGTAGATGGTAGGCAATCATTAACTGATGCTTCACTGATAGAGACAACAGAATGTTTCGAAAACAGCGGGTATGCCTCACCACACGCTTAAAAAAGCTGTGCTTGGCTTCAAAACGCATAGTCCACAGAAAAACAAGTGGACCAAAAGCTTTTATGAGTTGTGGATAGTGCTCTAGGAAATGATGTTTTGGAATCAGTCTTTCCTGTGGGAAAGCTTCCTGAAATCTTTGCCGATGCTCGAAAATCTTGCTGTCAAGAAAACAAATGGTTGAATCTGTATGAACAGATGAAAGGACAAGTTCAACTATATCCTTAAGGTTGAGAAGGAGCAGCCATGTTGGTTCACTCTCTGGTATTTTTTCCCCAACTATAAGGGGGAGGAGGCGAAGCAAAGCCCAGTTTTCATGCGCATTCCCCCCAACAGTTTTTTTTGTTGCAAAATTCAATGGAACTGGTTGTGGGGCATCAGTTTTATCAGCCCATCTGTATGGAAACTGTTTAATTGATTTGTTAAGCTCATCCAAAGTAAAATACTTTCCCTTGATTAAGGTACTAAGGCAAAGTGCTAATTCCAAAGGTACAATACCTTCAAAGAGATCATGTAGCAAATCTGGCGGATAGCCAGTTAAAACATCGAAATGTTTTAGGTTTTTGGTCAGTGGGCAAAGTTTTTTTTACTCCGTAACAGTGAGACTGACTTTTATCTCCTTTTGCAGTGTCAACATGTACCCTGTGTTCTTGTATTGTTCTTTGACTAAATGCTCCACTTCGAACGTCACTTACTTGGATTTGGGTTCGTTCTCCAAGACAAAACCTGCAGACATACGCACTTGAGAAACTCTCCACAAATCCTCCGAGAGAGTGTGCACCAAGGTTGTCTGCAACAACACAAAACACAGTACCTTTGACGCATATGCCTAATGAGGGAATGTAAAGTCTTTCTTCTTCTAGGCATGCAAGATCTTTCAAGAGTGGCTCAAAGACAGCACTGTAACCAAACTGTTTTATATCATCAGATTTGCATAGAATGGCTAGGTAGATTGATGTCAGTGAGGACCTGAGCAATGGTGGTACATTAGCCAAAACCCAATACACTGCTGTAATTTTGTGCTTTTTTCTTGAGGTACCAAGTGGATTACACACTTCAAACTCATCCACATACAAAATGAGGGAAATGGCTGGACTCTCTTCTGATAACAGTTGATTATTTTTAAAATTAGTGCCATGATGAAATGACGTGTATTGTGTTTCAGAGCTATAATCCATTTCTGAGGTCTGTGTAAGGAAATCTTGGATCTCTTTTTTTTTCAAGACTTCATTCAGTGACTTTAAAACAGGTACATACTGGAAACTTCTCCGTTCCCCAACACTAAGCAAATACTCAGTGGGTTCTACCAAACAAAAATGCTCCTTGAAATATTGGCTTCTTTTGTAAGAGGTAGAAAGAGGACCTTTATTTCCAAAAGCCAATGTGATTGGGTTGCACTGACAGAGGTCTGCAACCATATCTGAAATCACTAAATCATCAAAGGCACAATTATGCTTCTTTAGGCTTAACTGTAAAATCTCTTTTAGAATAGGACCTGAAGCAGAGGAAGAAATGAATTGTAACTGTTCAACTAACTCATCAATACACTTGTGAGAAACATTGTATATACTTTCCAGTTTTAGTAGTAGGTGGGCTAAATGTTTCTCAATTAAATTAGGCAATTCACCAATTTCTTCATCCTCTGCATTTGCTTCATCTTCACTCAATGGATTTTCAATATGTTCCTCAAGAGGATCATCTCCTGTATTCAAACGATTGACACACCTCTGTAGCAGCTCAGGCTTTAAGTCATCCAATGAGTGAGGATTGTGTTTTCGGTTCCTATGAGAAGCATATGTTCCATGAACGTTTGTTTTGAAGTTACAGTTTTCAAAAACACAAGCGACAGTTTCCAGTTTTTTTAAATGGTGCCCAATATGCTTAAAATATTCCCTTTGAGTTGAAAATGTGCTTAAAGAGCAACATGGACATTTGAAAGACAAGACTTCTGAGCATGTCATTGTATCAGAGGATGAATGGCTTCTTGATAAATGGGTTCGCAAGCTATTCCATGTTTTAAATGAGCAGTAACAATCCCAGTATAGACAAGGCATAAATAGTTCACCATGGCTATGTCTAAGCCTGTAATGCTTTAAGAGCTGATTCCTTCTTGGTGTTTCAAATTTGCAAATTTTGCAAGTCCAGTGCATTTTGAAATTTATTGCAACTTTTGGTAATGCAAAGACTTATCGAGGCTTTTGAGTTAACAAGTTATTTTAAGTATAAAACCTTCTCTAAAACACTACAATGAAACACTGAAAAGATGAATCCAAAATTCAAAAATAATAAAATAAATCTACAGACTGTAGTTTAAAATTGGAAAAATTATGTCATATCCAAATGTGTGAGAGAATTTTCTATTTAATTATTTGAAGACCACTGTTGACATGCCACAATACCACACTTCACATTATGCTTACAATTACAGAAGGTAACGAAAGCAATTCGTGTGTGCACACACACAATTTTGTTTTTTCTTGCTAGGTCAACTAACTTTAACCTCAGGCATATTTCACATTCGAGCTTAAAATATCAATACATTTGATAGAAATACTTTTACTCACATAAATACTCTGGCATAAATTCACCACATTTCACTCTGTCAGTAATTAGTTACCTCACCCAAGACCGTTGAAACACAAATTTACTCTGACACCATGGTAAAAATGCAGGCTGCTGCTGACTGGTTAATTTGAACATATACAGGTTCAAATTGAACATGCTCTGCTGTCTGCAAGGTCTATCAGCTAACCAAATGCACCCTGACAAGTGACAAACTTTAAGTATAAGTGAAAAAATTGACAATGTACTCTTGTATTTGCGAGGAACGTTTGCTAGCTAAAAGAAAGCTAGCTAACAACTTTAGCATAGTAAAGTTGCTAAAGTTAAACTATAATTAAAACCATCAAATTTAAAGTGTACAAATATAACTTGTAATTAATCTATTTAGAATTCAATGCTTAGTTAACTCACCGAACACAGTCTAAGTGAAACACACCTCTACTCCCACAAAGTGATAAGAATGAAGACAACTGCTACACCTGTGATGATACGAACATATGCTACGGGGTTACCCTCTGCTGTATGCATGGTCTCATACACACCCATGGCTAACCAAAGTAACCACCAGAGTGACAGATTTAATTGACAGATTTCATTAATAACAGGAAAAAATTCAAATGCTTTTACTTTTATAGAGTAACAACTAGCATAACACAGAGTGTCAATTCACATCATGTAGCTGCCATTGTCAGACTAAACTTATGCAGTAAATTCCTGTACCTAGTACATATTTATAAAAGAGTATAAAACAAGAAACTTACCAGGTAGTGGTGCCAACCTCAGTTTTTTTCCGTTTCTTCTTTTTTATGGCAGTTGTAATTATTTTTTCGTTATGGTCCAGTTATGGGCAGTTCAAACACGAAGGATGTTCAAACTCACTTTTACATGTTACACAAACGTAATATTTTCTGTTGTTGATTGATGACAAAAGTATTTTGTTCAATATACTAAAACATTTAAGTTAAGGAGGTGTTTATTAATTTCTGTGTTGCACTGACTTTTAACATTGATTAGTCAACTCACTGAAACGTGTACATGTAGACAACTTACTTTTTTAAGTAGAAAAATGCTTTTTTGTTAAGTTCTACCTACAAACACCATGAATATTTTTTAGAGTGTAAGAACAATAATGTGTACTGATTTTAGAGTGTTAAATATATTAACTACAGCAGATAATGTTTAGTGATAGTGTGCTTTACACAGTCTGTCTCTTTTAATGTGAGCTATGTATGTGTTGAAATGTATGTGTTGCCTTCTTCTAATCCAATTCACTGTGGGTGCTTTCTTTCCTACAGTGCTTAACTACCCTACATTAAAATTTTTATGTGTTTATTATTTCAGACAAGACCTACAGTCAAGCGTTTTTCACCCTCACAGTCTGTCTCCATATGGAGGAACTTTGGGTGTCATTATCCTGATTGGATTAACCTCAGTATCTCACCTGTGGTAGCTGTGGTGTGGTAAAAGCTTACTGTCACAGGTCGGAAAGAAAATGTCCAGTAAAGACTTAGCCAATTTGTTGTCTTCTTTAAGCTACTGCAACACTATCAGTGGCAAAGAACATCTAATATCAGTTATCCTTCTGTTTATTTGACAGATAGAAAGGATAGATTATGATTGGGCTACATGATGGAGAAACCAAGTCATTTCTCTGTTACCTGTGATTAATTCAGATCAACTTGCTTGTGATGCTCTGTTTACTCCCAGTTAAATGTGATTTGATATGATAATAAATAAATTTACTTTCTTTTATATTTTCAATATCATTTATTGCTATTTTAATTTTGGCTTTTGCTGACTGGTGTGAATATTCAATATGCTATAATTTTTGATCGACCTCTGTGTATTAACTGCCCTTTGGATGCTTAAACATATCTATACATTGCAGATATATATATATTAGTATTATTACATACACTAAGCATTTCCATTTTATTCTTTTTTAATATAATATTCTACCAGGGTTTGACTGTGGTAAGTAGCTGATAGCTAAACGGATGACACTACAGTGGAAACCAGACTGCAGATAATACCTTTCAACTCCGACACACCTCAAGGTGCCTCAGGTGGTAGCCTCATTACCTGACCTCAGGTAACAAATTAAGAGAAAGACTTAAAACACGATTTACTGTTAAGATCATTAACAAATTTCTCTTAACCTCACCCAACCTGAAATCTAATTTCGCTAAGTTGAGGTCATCACCATTTATAACATAAGGAACTGTAATTACATTAAGTGTTTGTTAATTCCTAGAGGTGTCCAGTATAATACATCTACACCCTCATTTCCAACCAGACGAGGAGGTTGAAGTCCTTTGAACACCCACAGTTTCGTTTGGTAGTTTACAGAAATAATCTACCTGGAACAATTTTAAGTTTAATGCAACATTAAAACATTAAGTGCAAATAAGGAGTAAAGAACAAAGTGCAGTTAAAGGCTGCAGAAAGTTAGATCATATTTAATGCAAATATAATACAAGCAAAAAATCTTTCTGAATCGAGCATGAATGATAATAAAAACACAATACACTTAAGCTAACAAGAATTTTACGCATGAATATATAAGATATAAGATATAAATATATAGCAATATGACTTTTAAAAGCACTGTAACTGTCTGTGTGATGACTGTGCTTCCAGATGGATGCAACAGACACAAGTCATCGCTGATGAACTGACGCACTGTTGCTCGTTATTCTGTTGGACAGAAGCTGTAAGCGCATCTCTAATGAGATTGAGCGCAAACTTTATCCTTACTCAATTTAATCTGTAAAATTTGCTTAATTGCTGACATTCAACACAAACTCCCTGTTTGTCTTAGCACCATTTCTTTCTCTTCTGCTTAAGAAACTCTTAGCCTCTTAAAAGTCTCCATTCCTACTCCTGTTTTTCACCTCAGAAGCTTACTTAAGATACTTTGTAGATAAGTTTAGTTTTAATCTGTATTTAATCTTACCTTTAAGGCAGAAATGATCAAAACACTTTACCATTTTAAGAATTTCCTTAAAGTTTAGTTACGAGGAACATCTCTTTATACTGTGAGATTTGGTGAATACGGCCAGTGATGTGCAGACATTTGAGCCTTTTATCCTTAATGAGCTGCTTCAGCAATGTCAGGCCGTTGATGGGAGTGCCAGTGCAGATCAGGAAGAACATGTAGAAAGCTAGAACTTTGTAAATTATCGGGTCTACCATTGAGTGTACTCATAAGGACTTCTAACAATCCCAGTCCTGTTCTCAGGATGAGTGTCTTTCTTGAGGTCATTTTACAGAATCTCTGTTGAATAAATGATTGGGCTCTGACAAGAACACTTACTCTATAGGAGAAGTACAGAAGACAAAGTACCTGTTTGCTTCACAATATCAAGTATTAGAGTATAGTAGTATAAGCCTCCCTCCAAGCCACAGGCTCCCACGCAGCACCAAGCCACAGGCTCAGCAGCATGGAGAGTACAGCAGTCATAAAAGCAGACCTGATGAGCCTGTCAGAAAGACAGAGCTACAGTGAGAAGTAGTCTGTTCAGGGCAAAGTAGAACATGAAATTACAAATTAGTATTTGAGCTGTAACAATATTGTTGCAATAAAGTGAGACGCTGCTTTCAATCAAAGCACAATTTCATCTGCACTGTTTTTGTAAATTCCCACTCGACTTAAGTATTAACTGGAAATTTTAAGATTTGAAATCTTTGCTTAGTCCACTACAGTGACTGTGAAAGTTTGGCTACCCTTGTAGTCAAGGGATCAGTTTAAATCATGACTATTCTACTCAGTTTAGATCTGTGGCATTTTATGTTAAGGGAAATGAATGTTTTGTTTTCAGCAGTAGAGAAAATGATATTATTAGGATGTGGTTTCATATGTGAAGCATGTTTGGTGATAAATTCTATTTATTTTAATGAGTGAGAACTTAACTATCTCAATGTGGTTATTGTAGTTATTATAGGGTATTTGCCAAATGCATATTGACTGTGTTATTAACTAACTTGAAAATTATGGATTTAAAATGAAAAGCTCTGAGCTTTTTGTCTTTGTCATACCAATTTTAATTTAACATGTTTTGTTTAGAGCTATTAGCATTCATGTAACTACTATAGTTTTGTTTTTGTTTTTTTATTTATTAATTTTGCTTGTTAAATTCATTCTTGGGATGAATTGGGATTTGGGGAAAAATTTTCATCAGTGTCCAGCCTTTTTAATTTTCTCAAATTATCTGGAAATTTCAAAAATGTAGCACAATTAAGATTTTTTAATACAAAATTCCTAATGAGGATATATGGGATTTGTTTAAGTTCATGTAGTGGTGAACATTTACTCTCTCTACAGCAGCAGGACTTGCCTACTTTGCAAAGATCAGTGGAATATTGCCTATTTACATTTAAATAACTGCTTGGTTTCTTAAAAAATCAAAACTGGAAACTGACTGCAGTGATTTAATAAACAGAAGAAGTTTTAACGTATCAAGTAAGAGTAATCAAAAGTAAAAGTACTCCTTATACATAACAGCTCATGTCAGAATTATATATTTTCTGTACCACATTGATGATGGAATAATAAAAGTAAAAAAGGACAAGTATAGAAAAATGTATTTACTTTATGTTCTATAAGTATATAATGTAGGCAGCTTGTCAAATTACTTGGAATGTAGAAACATAGTACACCAGTTTTTATGCTTTGATTGTTTATTATTATAATAAAACTTTATTCTCATGTAGAATAGAATTTGAATGCAAATAAATCTATTATTATTAGTTTATCTTAGAAAATATATGAATACATTTTCGAACATTTAGCCTAAATAAATTCAATCAAAAATGTTAATAATGTGTTAATAAAGTTCAATACATGTTAGATATGTTGTGTGGTTTATTTTCTTCCTTTTTGCAGAGTTTTAACAAGAGCGTCAAGGAGCTACTTCAATGCTGGAAACACCCTACACTCCAAAACAACATTTTCTTGATTAAGACACCGCTCTATTCCAACCAGAAACTAAAGACTCCTCTGCAAGCTGAAGCTTAACCCTTCATGATGTGAACAGGACCTCTTCATCTTCAAAATGCAAAGATGCACCCACTAAACCTAGATATGAACAGAACTGGTGAGGGCTAAAGGCAGAAATGTAAATTGAGCTCCAAGATATAACAATCTAACATTTTTCACCTTGCAGTGGTAAAAAGCTGGTCTTCATTTAGGCGTTGGGTTAATTAGAATCACCAATTAACCCCTAAAAATTGAATGTCTTTGTACTGTGGCTGCAAAAAGGTCTCCATTTTGGAGACAACACATAAGGATTTGAAGAATGTGAAGACTCAAAAAGCAAACCACAACAATCAGATGCTGTTCCCTCAACCCAAAGACACAGGTAAAAGAAATCCTCTTACCCAAAATCTCCGTACAGTATATAATCCACCTCCTCTGCAGGAGATTGTGTTGCATTCTAAGGTGAGTCTGGCTGAAGCCAAAGACCAGGCTCCCCTTTCTCCGGATTATTCCACCTATTGGAAATCAGGAACTAGATTGCCTTTGGATGTTTCCCAGTCCACTAAGGCACAGACCCATAATACATGAGGCAGGCCCAGAGAGGGTCTACTTGGCAGGCAAGAATGGCCCTGATAACCTTTTTCTTAACAATATATTTTAGTGCCTCAGTTTTCATTACATGGAATTTTTTAGAATCGATTTAAGATGTCCTTTCATCCTGGACCAATTTGCCTTTGGGAGATGCAAAAAGTGGCAAAGTGTCTCTGACAATATTTAAAGTCCTCCACTAGTGGAGGAATTTGTTCGGTTACTTTTAATAATTGGATGAAAATCCTTCAACATCACTATGTGCTGTGTTTGTTTTCTTCAGTTCAATTCAATTCAATTCAATTTTATTTATATAGCGCCAAATCACAACAAAAGTCGCCTCAAGGCGCTTCATAGATACAGAGAAAAACCCAACAATCATATGACCCCCTATGAGCAAGCACTTTGGCGACAGTGGGAAGGAAAAACTCCCTTTTAACAGGAAGAAACCTCCGGCAGAACCAGGCTCAGGGAGGGGCGGGGCCATCTGCTGCGACCGGTTGGGGTGAGAGAAGGAAGACAGGATAAAAGACATGCTGTGGAAGAGAGACAGAGGTTAATAACAGATATGATTCAATGCAGAGAGGTCTATTAATACATAGTGAGTGAGAAAGGTGACTGGAAAGGAAAAACTCAATGCATCATGGGAATCCCCCGGCAGCCTACGTCTATTGCAGCATAACTAAGGGAGGATTCAGGGTCACCTGGTCCAGCCCTAACTATATGCTTTAGCAAAAAGGAAAGTTTTAAGCCTAATCTTAAAAGTAGAGATAGTGTCTGTCTCCCGAATCCAAACTGGAAGCTGGTTCCACAGAAGAGGGGCCTGAAAACTGAAGGCTCTGCCTCCCATTCTACTTTTAAATACTCTAGGAACAACAAGTAGGCCTGCAGAGCGAGAGCGAAGTGCTCTAATAGGGTGATATGGTACTACAAGGTCATTAAGATAAGATGGGGCCTGATTATTTAAGACCTTGTATGTGACGAGCAGGATTTTGAATTCAATTCTGGACTTAACAGGAAGCCAATGAAGGGAAGCCAAAACAGGAGAAATATGCTCTCTCTTTCTAGTCCCTGTCAGTACCCTTGCTGCAGCATTTTGGATTAGCTGAAGGCTTTTCAGTGAGTTTTTTGGACATCCTGATAATAATGAATTACAGTAGTCCAGCCTGGAAGTAATAAATGCATGAACTAGTTTTTCAGCGTCACTCTGAGACAGGATATTTCTAATTTTAGAGATGTTGCGCAAATGGAAGAAAGCAGTCTTACATATTTGTTTAATATGTGCGTTGAAGGACATGTCCTGGTCAAAAATGACTCCAAGGTTCCTCACAGCGTTACTGGAGGCCAAGGTAATGCCATCCAGAGTATGAATCTGGTTAGATACCATATTTCTAAGATTTTCAGGGCCGAGTACAATAACCTCAGTTTTATCTGAATTAAGAAGCAGAAAGTTAGCGGCCATCCAGGTCTTTATGTCTTTAAGACATTCCTGCAGTTTAACTAATTGGTGTGTGTTATCTGGCTTCATGGACAGATAGAGCTGGGTGTCATCGGCATAGCAGTGAAAATGTATGCTATGTCTTCTAATGATGCTGCCTAAGGGAAGCATGTATAATGTAAACAGAATTGGTCCTAGCACTGAACCCTGTGGAACTCCATAATTAACCTCAGTGTGTGAAGAGGACTCTCCATTTACATGCACAAATTGGAGTCTATTAGATAGATATGATACAAACCACTGCAGTGCAGTACCTGTAATACCTACAGCATGTTCTAATCGCTCTAATAGGATATTATGGTCGACAGTATCGAACGCTGCACTGAGGTCTAGCAGGACAAGCACAGAGATGAGTCCACTGTCAGAGGCCATAAGAAGATCATTTGTAACCTTCACTAAAGCTGTTTCTGTGCTGTGATGAGCTCTGAAACCTGACTGAAACTCTTCAAATAAACCATTCCTCTCCAGATGATCTGTTAGCTGTTTGACAACTACTCTTTCAAGGATTTTTGATATGAAAGGAAGGTTGGAGATTGGCCTATAATTAGCTAAGACTGCTGGGTCTAGAGATGGCTTTTTGAGTAAAGGTTTAACTACAGCCAGCTTGAAGGCCTGTGGTACATAGCCGATTATTAGAGATAGGTTGATCATATTTAAGATCGAAGAATTAATTAATGGCAGGACTTCTTTGAGCAGTTTTGTAGGAATGGGGTCTAAAAGACACGTTGATGGTTTGGAGGAAGTAATTATTGAAGTTAACTCAGAAAGATCAATTGGAGAAAAAGAGTCTAACTTAACATCAATGGTACTAAGAGTAGCTGTAGACAATATTACATCTGTGGGATGATTACTGGTAATTTTTTCTCTAATGATAAAAATTTTATTTGTGAAGAAGTTCATGAAGTCATTACTAGTTAACGTTAAAGGGATGGTTGGCTCAACAGAGCTCTGACTGTTTGTCAGCCTGGCTACAGTGCTGAAGAGAAACCTGGGGTTGTTCTTATTTTCTTCAATCAGTGATGAATAGTAAGATGTTCTGGCTTTGCGGAGGGCTTTCTTATAAAGCAGCAAACTATTTCTCCAGGCTAAATGATGATCCTCTAAATTTGTGACACGCCATTTCCTCTCCAGATTACGAGTCATCTGCTTTAGGGTACGTGTTTGAGAATTATACCACGGAGTCAGATACTTCTGATTAGAGACCTTAGTTTTCACTGGAGCTACAGTATCCAGAGTCGTACGTAGTGAGGAGGTGAAATTATTAACAAGATAATCGACCTCTGTTGGGGTAGCGTTCAGATAGCTGCTCTGCTCTGTGTTGGTACAGGGCATTGAAGATGATAACAGTGGGTGGATTATATTCTTAAACTTAGTTACAGCGCTTTCAGAAAGACATCTACTTTGATAAAATCTACTCTCCACCGCTGTGTAATCAATTATTGTAAATGTAAATGTTATCAGGAAATGATCAGACAGGAGAGGGTTTTCAGGAAACACTGTTAAATGTTCAGTTTCTATGCCATATGTTAAAACAAGATCTAGAGTGTGATTAAAGTGGTGGGTGGGTTCTTTTACATTTTGAGAGAAGCCGATTGAGTCTAATAACAGACTAAATGCCATGTTGAGGCTGTCATTTTTAGCATCTACATGGATGTTAAAATCACCCACAATAATTATTTTATTTGAGCTCAGAACTAAATTAGATATAAAGTCTGAGAAATCAGACAGAAACTCTGTGTAAGGCCCAGGTGGACGATAGATGATAACAAGTAAGACTGGTTTCTGAGTTTCACAGCTGGGGTGGACAATGTTAAGCATCAGGCTTTCAAATGAATTAAAAGTCTGTCTTGGTCTTTCATTAATTAATAGGCTGGTGTGAAAAATTGCTGCCACACCGCCCCCTCGGCCTGTGCTTCGAGGTTTCTGGTAGTTAGAATGACTCGGGGGTGTTGATTCATTTAAACTAACATAATCATCCTGCTGCAACCAGGTTTCTGTAAGGCAGAGTAAATCGATTTGTTGATCAATTATTAAGTCATGTACTAACAGAGACTTGGAGGAGAGAGACCTAATATTTAATAATCCACATTTCACTGTTTTACTCTTTGGTTCAGATGTGGATACTGTACTGTTCTTTCTTTGTAATTGTTTATGTTTAAGTTGTTTGTTGCTGGTTTTTAGTTTGTTTTTTGTCTTTTTGGAAGCTAACACAGTTTCTATGGAGATGGGTTTTTGGGGGGGGTAGCAGGAGGAGAGAAGCTGCAGAGAGGCGTGTAAGACTGCAACTCTGCTTCCTGGTCCCAACTCTGGATAGTCATATTTTGGGGGGTTTAATAAATTTGTCCATATTTCTAGAAATGAGAGCTGCTCCATCCAAAGTGGGATGGATGCCGTCTCTCCTAACAAGACCAGGTTTCCTCCAGAAGGTTTGCCAATTATCTATGAAGCCCACATTGTTTCTGGGACACCACTCAGACAGCCAGCAATTTAAGGAGAACATGCGGCTAAACATGTCACTCCTGGTCTGATTGGGGAGGGGACCAGAGAAAACTACAGAGTCCGACATTGTTTTAGCAAAGTTGCACATCGATTCAATATTGATTTTAGTGACCTCCGATTGGCGTAACCGGGTGTTATTACTGCCGACGTGAATTATGATTTTACTGAATTTACGTTTACCCTTAGCCAGCAGTTTTAAATTTCCTTCAATGTCGCCTGCTCTGGCCCCTGGAAGACAATTGACTATGGTTGCCAGTGTCTCTAGCTTCACATGTCTGAGAACAGAATCACCAATTACCAGAGTTTGACCCCCGGCGGGTGTGTCACCGAGTGGGGAAAAACGGTTAGACACATGAACGGGTTGGTGGTGTACCTGGGGCTTCTGTTTAGGACTATGCTTCCTCCTCACCGTGACCCAGCCGCCCTCTTTCCCCAGCTGCTTGGGGTCTGCCGGGGAACAGCTAGCGGGGCCTACGCTATCTTCGGCTGCACCAGCTACAGGGGCCTGGCTAGCTACGGGTGAATGAAGGGTGCGAAGCCGAGTCTCCAATTCAGTAATCCTGGCCTCCAGAGCTGCAAATATGCTACATTTGTTACAGATATCATTACTGCTAAAGGAGGCCGAGGAGTAACTAAACATCTGACACAATGAGCAAGAAAGTGCAGGAGGGACAGGTGAAGTAGCCATGGTGCTAACGAGTCGGCTACGAGCTGAGCTAAGCTAAGCTAGCGAAACAGTACAGAGACAGTGAGTGAATACTTTGGCTATAAATTAGGTAGTGAGTACACAGAAAGTGTGCTTCGGATGAAGCACGTGAAGATTATACTATGAAAGAAGAATGTATTTAAAAGTTGTTAATTAAATTGCTAAGCAAATAAGCTACTCAGAAACACCACTGTGTTTGAGCAGGAACAGGAAGTGATACTCTACCGCAGGATGTGATAAATAAACAATTTTCCACAAACTGCAGACAATTTTTTTGTTTCCTTGCCAGCTTTAGTCAGGCATTGGAAAATCTCATTAAATACATTTTTTTTTTTTTAAATCTACCAAGATACAATTTTTTATACATATTTTATATATATTTTTCTTGACTTTCTCTTCCAGGTGTTTGTTTTTGCCAGGTTCCTTCAGATGTTTTCTAAATGTTTTCTAACAAAGTCTCGTCTGGCCTTCTTGTTCTTGAGTGTAACCAGAGGTTTGCATCATGATACAAAATCCTCTGGATTTCAATGAAGGCATCTCCTGTTTGTAAATGTTGATGAGATGCCTTCCTCTTCCAGAGTATTCCAGACTTGGCTAATGTTGTTTTTCGTTTTTTAAACATAAAAATAATTCTGCCACTGCATGTAGCTAGCTTCTTCTAAAATTTTGTTTACCCCTGTGACAGATTTATTTTTTAAGCCTAATGATTGATTTGTGATAAAGCAAATATGTCATGTCAAGGGAACAGGAGTCACATGGCCTTGAAATGTCTTGTCGGTCAATTTTCTAAATGAATTTTGAGCCTCTAGAAATGGCTGTGTAAAAAAACAAGGTGAAAGTATGTAATTCAATCACATATTGATTCTGTTATTAAAAATTTACTGTGGTGGTTTACACACTCAAAAAAATGAAACGTTGACTTTAATTAAAATTATTTTGTCAACAGGTTCCACGAAATTGCATTGTGTTAGTTTAAAGCAAAAATCTTTAAGTCATCTAATTTTAATAAACTACTTAGGATTAACAAGATATTTAAGACTACCTAAATCAAGTTATGTTGTATGAACATAAATGATATATTTACAGGTTAGATAGTTTAGATTAGTTACTTAAACACATTTCTTATTTGTGGCAGTAAAATGTTAAATTTAAGTTAGATTAATTCAAATATTATATTTTCAGCCACCTTGTGCTTTACTAATTAGTTTTACATAAATCTATTATGTCAACAGGTTCCACACAAATGAATTAAGTACATCTAACTTATTTTTTTAAATTTCCTTTATTGCCAACACATTCAGTGAGCCTTTGTGTAAATCCAGTCTGAAACAAAACACAACAGCTCATTAGGGTTAGTAACTAACAGTATGTAGACAGATGCAACATCAAGACTTTAAATTAAATGTCTGTATCTGCCAGAAATAAAAGAAAAAAAAAACATTGAAGACCACATAACACATTGATAAGATGACACTTGAGTTATGCACATGTGATGCTAGTAAGGTCTGTGGAGTGCTTTTTCTTTAAAGTGTCTGAAATGGATTGCAAAGTTGCTATTTGCAATGATTGCTTAGGGTCAGTTCAGTAACACAACGCCAATGAAGTGCTTTCCTTTAACAATGCAAAGTAAGTGTCCACCTCAACAGCCACAATTTAAAAAAAATTAATGAAATAATAATAATAATAATAATAATAATAATAATAACAAGAAGAAGAAGAAGAAGAAGAAGAATTAATAGTCCACTGATATTAGCAATCAAACAAAATTATATCAACATCCCAAATAAAACTTTAATAAAACATGCCAACATTATGGTCTAACAATAAAACAGCTTATCAGCTTTCAGTTTTTTTGCAACAGCACAGCAGTAACCAATTAACACTTTCTTTTACCAGTGTATGAGCAAAAAACTGGAGTTGCAAACATTTTAACATGGAAACAATTGTTCGTTTTTAAAAGTCCCCAAAATTTATATTCATCTTGCATTCCTAACTTACCCTTATTCTTAGCATGTATTGCAATTACCTTTACAATGCACACAATGTAGCACAAACACAATATGAACATATTTCCACCTCATAACAATATGCCTTGAACGTTAATATACACACCACCCTTCAACATTTCTGGTGCAGTATCATCTCTCAATTAAATCTCTATACTTTTGATTGTCTCTTACTAGCCCCGCCACATGGGTAAAATCTCTCTAATTGTAGTAGTTTACAAACTTTTACAAATTTTCTAAATTTCTCTCAAATGTAGGTTTTCCCTTCATCTGCTATTTTCAACAATTTACCATTTTATTCACATTCAGCCTCCTCAGCAAATTATAATAACAACAACATTACAACACGTGACAACATTAGTTATTCAAGATTTGGTTTAATACAGATAAAAACTACACTCAAATTACCAACCAGGTATTCTTTGAAGAGGATTCTTGGGTCTTCATTCAGGTGAGGAGGTAGTGCCCTGAGGACACACTCCCTCCCCTTTTCAATAGTTTCCTTCTGTAGAGAGTGGCAGAGATACAGGAAGAGAAAACAGAAATACTTTAGGATGACACAAACTCACATTATACGCAAAATGAATGACATATTTACTGCAGAGATAGACATGCACACAAGACCAACTGATCATCACATGGACATGAATAGTTAACCTGTTGGGCAGGGTTTCCACCACATTATATATGTCTATAACGAAGGTAAAGAAAAAAAAACATAATCTTTTTTTGCATTCAAAAACTGATCTTTAACATAAAAACATTCAGTTATGGTTTAACCCGTAATTTGAGGGATACAATGTTACTTATGATTAGGTAATTTTAATTTTCCAAAGTTTTGAGTACCAAACTTTGTCTTGCTTAATATAAATGTAAGTACAATGAACACTGTGCAGCTACCATACACTAGCTGTTTAAATTTGAAAGTGATGTTATAACGCCATAATATTTTGCTACCAACAGAATAACGCACCTTTGTGGCTGGGGCCAAAGTTTGTCTAATTTTCTTCACTGCAGCGCCTGCTTTTTTCTTGAAGATTTTTATGAGCTGGTCAGTGTATTGGTCAAGTTGTGCAAAAAGCCTTGGAACAAGTGGAGCAGTAGTAATCCTCACAAATTCTGCTTCCACCTGAAAACATGTTAACAAACACAACATACTGTACTGTAAATATACATACTATATGTACACATATACATACTTTAGAACTAAAAATAATATAGAAAGACCTCATCAAAGCTATAATTTCACACAAACATTTACACAAAATGCTAATGAAGCCATCAAAGTTGATCTGAAAAGAATTTCATACCTCAGGGCCCTATTTCAGGAAGCCGGTTTAGTGCAAACTCTGAGTAAGTATACCCTGAGTGAACGAAAACTCTGGGTCTTCGGTTTCACAAAGCGAGTTCAGATGAAGCCTGAGTGAGTCACCATGACGACACACTCCGTGAAGCTAACCTGCCCCCTAGCAGGTTTACTGCAACTAACCCTGACTGTCCCCGCCTCTTTGTCGGAAACCTGACTGTAGGAAGTGTCAGACATGGCGTGCCCCTTCCTTGAAGAGCCAGTAGATGTTGAAGCCCAAATTCTCCGCAGAGCTCTCCGCCGGGAGAGAGTGATTAGAGCGCGTTTGGACATTTTATCATTTCCTGATGATTTTCTGTGTGAACGTTACCGTTTTTCAGCACAATCTATAATTCATTTGAATAACATCCTCAGGCCTAATATTGCTCATGTGACACATCGCGGACATTCTCTCAGTTCTGTACATATTATTTGTATTGCACTTCGTTTTTTTGCAAACGGGAGCTTTCTGTATAATATTGGTGACGCTGAGCACGTTTCCAAGGCTACCGTCTGTCGGGCAGTCAGGAATGTTACAGTTGCACTGAAACGTCTCCTGTACTCGTTTGTGGTGTTCCCCGGTCACAGACCCACAAGATTTATCAAAGAGGGATTCCACAAAATTGCAGGTATCAGGATGAACAAAACTTAATTCATGATGTGGTGATACTTGAACTACTACTTAAATTTTACATTTATTTTCAGGGTTCCCAGGCGTGATTGGCTGTATAGATGGCACTCACATTCCAATCATTGCTCCTTCAGTAAATGAAGGAGACTATGTGAACAGGAAGTCTTTCCACAGTATTAATGTACAGGTACATAGTTCCCTGTAGCATTTCAAACTAACAAATTATTTCATTATAGTAATGGATGCTAATTTGTGTTCTCTGCACTGTGAAGATCATATGTGATGCTGCCAACATTATCACAAATGTGGAAGCCAAGTGGCCAGGCTCTGTTCATGACTCACGAATTTTTCGTGAATGTACACTGAGCACAAAATTTGGACATGGTGAGTTGAAAATACTTTAAAATATATAAAGACCAATTGCTACAGGGACATTTGAACTGAAGTGTATCCTTCTGTCTTAGGAGAGTTCACTGGCTACTTGCTTGGTGATAGGGGGTATCCATGTTTACCCTATTTGCTTACCCCTTACCCTGACCCTGAACCGGGCCCACAGCAGCGATATAATCTGGCTCATTGCAGGACAAGAGCCAGAGTTGAAATGACTATCGGAATGCTTAAGGCCCGGTTCCAGTGCCTTCAAAGACTCAGGGTCACCCCAGAAAGGGCATGTGACATTATTGTGGCATGTGTGATTCTTCACAACATTGCCACAATTAGAGGAGAACACTGTCCTTCTGAACCAAACATCAGCAGTGATCCAAACCATGAACATCCTGACCCTCCCACGGACATACAAGATGGAAGAGCAGTCAGTCGACACCATATGTCACAATCATTTCCTTTGACCCATCACCTCAACATGTTGAAAGAAGAATAAACAGATTTTTTGTTCAACTGGCTTTATTGGTCGCCTGTATTTCCTGTACACAAAGTATTAATAAGTATATTATTATGTTGACTACAATTGACTACAAATGACTACAATGTTGATTACAATTTAGACACATTACATGTGTCATTTATTTATAATATTTCCAGTTTAGAGCCCAGCACTGAAGGTTATGGAACCTGATAAGTAACCTTAAACCAGAGTCAACATTTCTTATCTGTACATGATGATTTTTTTATACAGATGTGCTCAGTCATGAGTGAGCTAGCATCAGTCTATCTTTTCATTAGTAATCTGTGATCTGCCATATCACATGCATTTTTAAGATCAATAAACACCCCCAAAATGTACTCCTTGTTGTCATTTGAAATTTTTGTAACGTATTTTCTACAATTTAAATGACACCCATTGAGGTGGCTATACAATAAATCGCATTTTTCAATGAAATTATCATAACTTTTCAAAAACAAAAGACACATTTTTCTTTAATGGAAAAAATGCTTCTAATCACTTGCATAAATGAGAATGACTTCTGCTGTTTTTATTTTACGTGGAAATATTACCAGTACCGATAAAAAATATGATTCAAATATGCAAACACGTTTTTCTTTTTTGCAGTAAAAACCTTAGCTAATTACCATATGTTAGTAATTAGCTATGTACGCCGTATTATATAAACAGAAAAGTAATTACATTAACATTTATTAGTCCCTTAACAAACCCAACTAACCCCACTCAACCCTAGCACGGCCAAAACAGTCAGTTATAACATCTGAATGAGAAACAAGATTAGCTTTTTCATTTCTCTGCAGGAAGAAAGAGACAAAATTTTAATAATCCATCCTACTGTAGCCTACAGTCCTGTTCCCCAGTGCTAGAGTTCAAACACTGCGCTAAGACGACAAAACCGTTTCAGCCAATTAACACACATTAGATAGATAGATAGATAGATAGATAAGTATTTATTGTCATTGTCAGAGAACAATGAAATTGCGTTTGGAGCTTCCGTACATTAGCCTACTGTTACTGCGTATCCCTTTGGCTAAATAATGCCTAAGTATAAATACACGCACTATAGTGAGCTAAAGCAACTGTACCAAACAAATCAGTGCACTATAACTAACATTTTGAGGGATAATTAAGTGAGTAAAAGTCGGCGTTGGGAGTGCAGCTCACGTCATTTATTGAATAATACATGACAGAGAGAGTAACTGTTTTTCCCAGTATGGCTCATTAGGTTGAATCTTTTGTCTGCGTGGATTACAAAAAAGGGGGGAATCGCTTAAATATTGTAACATATCATATTTTGTCCGGAGAAACTACTTAATTAATTGATGAAGCGACACCTGTTTCCCCGGTTTGGTAGTCAAACGTCAGCACAATCCTCTTACACTATTGATCCAGCTGCTGTATCAAGCTGCATGTATTTAATAAATTCCTCCAACTAGCTCAGAATATCAAACGAGTTTTACAAGCTTTGGCACTTCCTCGTATTTGGCGTAAGATATTGCATGCAGCACACTTACTCCGTGATTCACGCACGTCTAGATATTTATGGAAGTGTGTTGCGTTTATGTGCCTTTTTTTGTACACGAGGAAAGCGTGTATATGGTTGGGAAAACTACATTTAAAAACACAACGCACCACGGGAGGCATAAAAAATAGTTGTATACCCATTTTGAAAAGCGAGTGTCCAGATAACTATCACTATATTCAAACAATAAACAAAATTATCAAAGTAAAAACAACAACAACAAAAACAAAAACAAGCATATTCACTACACTACGAGCTAGAATGCCAATCTACATATTCTTTTTGTGTTATAGCGAGTGTTTTTGACTAACCTGATCCCCGACTGGGGCTTATTTTGCGGTATTTAGGTGCGTCTGACGCTGAGGGATTTCTGTCATTTTTAATTCTCTGCCTCTGTCCTTTTCTTTTCTTCCGATCATCCATTTCGCGGTTTCTCTAAAAGTAATCTGTAGCAGAAGCAGGTAGATACTGGGAGCACTGCGAAAGAAGTGCACGGGTGCATGCGCGCACACACAGTATGGGAGTCTTTAGCGCGCAGCAGGGGACACCCAGTGGCGAGTTGCACTTGAAGTGAACTCAGAGAGGTCATTTGTTACTGTTTGCAGTATAGCAGTTTGTGCAGTAACTGTTCACGCTAGGCCAAAACGACTCTCGGCACACCCGAATATGTCCTTCCGATGAGCTTCCTGCCGCTGAGGGTGGCGTTTATTAGACACACTCTAAGTAAATTAGAAATACTATATGACACCTGAAACGACCAAAATCATGCTGACACCGACGTTACATTTATGTAATGTCTGCGTGTCTGTTCTAAGCTGTTAACTGCTGGCGTGAGTTCACATATTCATGGTCAAATGTTAAACGTCTCTTTGAGGCGTTAATTAGGCATTGGACTAGTTGGCTGAATCATCTACTGTAACACCTCAGTTGTGTTGTTTTGAATACACTCAGTTTTTTTCCTAATCTTTGTGTTTGACCCCACCACGCTGATGGGGTACTGAACACGCAACATGTATTGAAACAAATAAGATATACATCGCTACATCAACAGTCTTGCTTTACCATGAATAATTGTCATAGGTATTCATATATTTAATAGTCACAATTTCCTTAATCACTTTAGTTCCTTTTAGTTCCTTTGATAAACTTCTTTTGATAAACTGTTTAAACAAATGATCAAAAGTTTAAAAACACTTCATTTTTCTATCTCCTAATTGCAAAGACTTGGGAGAAATTCTTTCAAATGCTCCAAATCACATATTTTAATACAATAGTTGTAGGATTGTGTTAAGGTTATGGTTACTTCCTTTCTGAGGTTTCATTTTTAAACACTCCAACCATAAAACTTATTTATTTATTTATTTATTTATTTTACTTTAAACTGAATTTCTAAAACTATTTGAAACAATGTTTGTACTACACTGTGAATTTAAGCAATGACAACCAAAAGCAAAGAAAAATATAATTTCCTATAAGAAGGGGGTGTGTAATGTGAAGCGTAATTTTCTGCAAAATGAAGAAATTTATATGTCGAGAGGCCAAGATGTTTGACCCTAAGGTCATTGTCCCTCTTTGCTTTTTAAAGTCAATTATCAGTCAGACTTGATCTGTTCACTTCCTCACAATCCTCTTGTAATCTAATTTTGCTAATTTGAGGATAACCCTGAGCAGGTATAAAACACCAAGGCAGCCATAAACTACCTGTGTGTGGTTGGTTTACACCTTTCTAACACTACTGGGATATTCCATCAGCTGAAACTCAAGCAAACTAGACAACAGAAGATGGCTTGGGAAGGAGGAATTGAGCCCAATGGCACTGAAGGCAAGAACTTCTACATTCCCATGTCCAACAGGACTGGGATTGTTAGAAGTCCTTATGAGTACAATCAGTATTACCTGGCAGACCCGATCTTTTTCAAGCTCCTGGCTTTCTACATGTTCTTCCTGATCTGCACTGGGACTCCCATCAATGGCCTGACATTGTTCGTAACTGCTCAGAACAAGAAGCTCCGGCAACCTCTCAACTATATCCTGGTCAACCTGGCTGTGGCTGGACTCATCATGTGCTGCTTTGGATTCACCATCACCATCACATCAGCTCTTAATGGCTACTTCATTCTTGGAGCCACCTTCTGTGCTATTGAGGGATTCATGGCCACACTAGGAGGTAAGCAAGAAGTCAGATCCTTTTCAGGATCCTTTCTATTTCATTGGCAGATATACAATATCAATGAATAACTCACCTTTTCTGTCTACAGGTGAAGTTGCTCTCTGGTCACTTGTTGTCCTGGCTGTTGAGAGATACATTGTGGTCTGCAAACCCATGGGAAGCTTCAAGTTCACTGGAACTCATGCTGGTGCTGGAGTACTCTTCACATGGATCATGGCAGCGGCTTGTGCTGCACCTCCACTCTTTGGATGGTCAAGGTACTCAAATATTTCTGAATATTTTATTTAGTTAAATAGCCTTTTGTACTTTTAAGCCACTAACTTGAAAATGAGATATTTTCACTCACAAAACTAGATGTTAAATGTAAAGAGCTATTTTTACTGAATGAGGACATGACTTTCTTTCTCACAATCTCACACAGGTACCTTCCTGAGGGAATGCAGTGTTCCTGTGGTCCTGACTACTACACACTGGCTCCAGGTTTCAACAATGAGTCATATGTCATCTACATGTTTGTTGTTCACTTCTTCTGTCCTGTCTTCATCATTTTCTTCACTTATGGAAGTCTTGTGATGACAGTCAAAGCTGTAAGTGAAGCTAAAGTTCTTAAATTATTTATAATAGATCAGTTAATCTAACCAAGCTAGCCATTGCTACTGTGGAATTTATTGGTGTTATATTAACCTAACTGACCATAAAACTTAACAGGCAGCAGCACAGCAGCAGGACTCAGCTTCTACCCAGAAAGCTGAGAAGGAAGTGACCCGTATGTGTGTCTTGATGGTCATGGGCTTCCTAATAGCTTGGACACCATATGCTAGCTTCGCCGGTTGGATTTTCATGAACAAGGGAGCTTCTTTCAGTGCCCTCACTGCAGCCATCCCTGCTTTCTTTGCAAAAAGCTCAGCCTTGTACAACCCTGTTATCTATGTGCTAATGAACAAACAGGTTGGTGTTATGTATTCTTATAGTTTTCTTCTCTGTTTTTCAGTCTTTTGCTGTTTACTGAGTTTCTGAATTGGCTGTGTCTTTCAGTTCCGTAACTGCATGCTATCCACCATTGGAATGGGCGGCATGGTGGAGGATGAGACCTCCGTTTCAACAAGCAAGACAGAGGTGTCCTCTGTGTCTTAATCATGATGGCATCTTCAGATATAAGGACACTGATGGTCGCTCGCAAATTTTCAAAATTCCCATTAGAGAAATCTTTTGCCAAATGGATTTAAGAAGCGGACTTTGGACAAAAACACTAAGGAATTCTATCTTATCTTATCTCTGAACTAACAAAAAATGCATTTTCTGTTGAGGTGATCTTGTACAGCAGTTGTGCGTCTGTGTGCATGTGAGAGCATTTGAGTGAGTGAGTCGATGTGTAGGAACTCAGATCCTCAAAATCTGATGAATGTGCAATCACATGCTGATTGTTTTCATGTACTTTTATGGTTGGGGATGTGTGTGTATACTTAACTGGTCTACCAGTGGTGTTATTTTTATGTATAAAAAATAAAATATAGACTTGAATAGAAAATAAATGCATGCATGAAAAGAAACATACCTGTTTGTTGTTTAACTCTAAAGCTTTACACACAGATTTGATTTTTATCCTGTTTAAATCCAAAGGACACACACACACACACACACACACACACACACACACAGGTTTGCACATATGTGCAGGACGATCGTGGCTCAAGAGTTGGGAGGTCGCTGTGGCTACACTGTAGCTTCCCATCACCGGTGTGTGAATGTGTGTGTGAATGGGTGGATGACTGGATGAGTAAAGCGCTTTGGGGTCCTTAGGGACTAGTAAAGCGCTATACAAATACAGGCCATTTACCATATGTGTATCATTACAGTTTTTTCTGAATGCTTAAACCCTAACTGTGATTCTTATAGCACAATTTCTAAAACTATTAATACTTATAGCAAAACCACTCACTGAGTTTGCAAAACTAAAAGCACAAACACTGCTTTGCACTCAGTTTGCCATTTTGTAACACACACTTTGCAAACCTGTAGCTACAATCCACTGCACAGCACTCTTTTTGCAGAACTGTAAACACGACTCACTGCTTTACACTCAATTCCCAACGCACTCCTAGCAAAACTATACACATTTATGGCCATTATTTACACTATTTTGCCAACTGTCTGGCACACTGTCACATGTGAAAACTTTTTTAGATAATTAGTTCACTTTGCAATCAGCCTAAGCACTATAATACAGGTAAGCTCTGTGTGTGGAGTACAATGGAGGGAGCAGGAAGAGTGAGAAGTAGAGGAGGCCGAGGAAGAGTAGGATGAAGAGGACGACAAGGACAAGGAGGACCAAGAGGAGGACGAGGAGGGGGGAGAGGAGGACGAGGAGGGGGGAGAGGAGGATGAGGAGGGTGGATAGGAGGATGAGGAGGGGGGATAGGAAGGGTAAGAAGAGTAAGAAATAGAATTACTGATGACATCAGAGCTATAATAGTGGACCATGTAATCAACCGTGGAATGACCCTGAGGGTAGCGGGCCAACGGGTCCAGCCTAACTCGAGCCGCTACACTGTAGCAAGTATCATAAGGACATTTTGAAATGAGAATCGGTTAGTACAGTCACTTTGCACTAAGATTTGTAGCACTGCCATATGCCAATGAGAAACACACCAATACCATAGATGTAAAAATACTGAAATTGTTACTTTACAGAATTGCTAGATGACCAGATGCTGGGGGCAGAGGAAGCATGTTCACTGCAGACCAAGAAACCCATATAGTCATTATGGCGATTGCAAATAATCCTATACTTGGAAATAAACACTTGTGTTTGTTTTGATGTGTTTGAATAAACACCAGTACTTGAAGTTTGGATCCCTCTATGCTTATGGATCTATGACAAAAGTATGAGCTCAAACTGACATAGCCTACCTTGTGCACAGAGAAAGCAAAAGCCAGATGTGTTTTGTATTCATACCATCAGTGTGTAGTTGGCGCATTGTGTGCTTAGTAGATGATGGCTTGTGTGTACTGTTTGATACGAAAACACCATTTTTACGAAGGTGTGAAGGGTTAATCTAGCTGTGTTCGCTTTTGCAAGAGAACTACAATGTTTTGATAATTGGGTGACAGGTTTTCTTATTTGTGTGTAGAGTTTTGCAAAAATAGCCAATAGTTACAAAAAATGTGCTTAAGCAATCAGAAAAAACTGTAAACACCCACTAAATTTCTCCAGGCTGTTATTACTGTTTTCTCAATTAAAAACAAAACAAAACATAGTCACTTGCTGATTATATTGTCAACATGTCATCTTCAAGTTAGTCAAGACTGACAGTTAATGATTCCCTTTTGGACAGGAATGGCTGTTGTTGCATACTTATAAATTATAGTAATCCACCATGAATCCTCTGAAGCAGCAATGAAAAGAAAAGGAAGTGCTCCTTAGACAGAAGTGACACACTTATTGCAATTTTTATATAGCGAAGGTTTTGTGACATGTGAATGTTTAAAATAATGAAGAACTGCTGAGATGTGAACGTAGGCCAGTGAAATAAATGACCTGCATCAGAAACTGTATGTTTCCCTGTTTCACTCTCTCATGATGGAAAACAATCACAGTGAGGGGATTATAACAACAGGTCTACAATGGGCGTCAATACATTTTTCACCAAGGGTATGATGAATACCTCTGCTGAACATTAAAATGTCCTTCGGCCTGGATCACTCACAGACAATATGATTAACAGTAAGTCATGAGTCTATGTATAAATACACAATTCTGATAGCACATTTCCTACGTCTGAAGATGTGAAGCTGATATATGAGAAATCACCCAAACATGTTTTTACAAATAATTAGTTTTTTTCTGCAATGTGGTGAAAAATGAGTGGAGACATTTTTGAGAAATATGTGTAATAAAACATTTGACACCAACAACAAGAACAAAAAACATACACTCTTTGTGGTTTGTTTCTTTTTGGAGAACAAGTGAAGAAATGACTTATTTTCCTGCAATTTGCACGGAGATGAAGAGGACATTATTAATCCTATTTATGGGAATGCATCAGTAGAAAAAACAACTTATATTTGGTGTGATGTTACACCACCCCCTTGAGGCCTAACTCCTAACATACAACCTTACGTGTCTGCTGTTATACATGCTACATTTTCTGAGACTGAAAAAAGGTACAAAATGAACAGCAAAGACCTGACATTTAGAAAGGTAGCACATAATTGTTGCTCAAGTGGAATGATAAAAAAAAGAAAAGAGTTGATGTTATTTTTTTAATAAACATAGTAGGACCCTCGCTTGGAAAGCCTACAGATGATAAAACAGGTGGATAATGCCCCCTGCAGGTGTTTACAAAAAGTGAAAAATATCTTATGTCTCTGTATCACCACTGTGTACAACATCTTCCTCATTGTGCTTCATTTGGAAATAAAAGTCACAGCTGGTTCATGTACACCAGGGAAAACAGACATAACCAACATTAAGTGCTACATGCCAGTGTGACATCTTACAAAGGGGATTAATTACATTTAAATGTAGCCTTTCCTCCATACAAGATGGGCCATCTATCTCATGATGTAGCCTTTTATTTCCTGCTGATGACCTGACCCTAATTGGCATGCTGTGGGTACATTCACTGCAATTTTCTTCAAAGAGCCTCCTCTGGACACCTGCATGTGCTCAGTCTCTTTGTCAGGGGGCCGGCAGAGAGAGCATCACCCCTCTTTGTTCTAATTGCTTTAATCAGATAGCGGACTGCACACAGAGGCCTTAATAACAAACTTGGGGATGCTCTGACTGTAACTCAAAGCTAATGTTCACTTTGAGGACGGCTGGAGCTACATAATAGTTCTGTTAGCAACAGTCTGTTAACAACCGGCCTAATTTTAAGCAGGATTCCCAGTCAGCAAGTGTAAGTTTACCACAGTTTGTTTTTAACATATGAAATCTATATTATTTTATCTCTGACAAGACAAGACAAAGTTAATTCTTTTTTTCCGAGTTTTTTTCTGCTTTGCCATTTTTCGGCAAATTTATGCAGTGGAAAATTTGCTTGCATTTTTCTTTTTTTCTTTTTTTTTTTTTTTGGCAGGTTAATGTTTGTGTGTGAAAAAAAAATGAAACATTTCTTAAAACCAATTTCTTCTGATGACATATCATCCTGGTGTTTGTTGAAACAGCCTAAAAATATCAGGCATTTCAGTATCATTTTATTTTTCTGCAGAACACAAGTTAAATCAATCAAACAGATTTTGAAGCATTTGCCTCACTGAGTATGCAGCCTCGATGCTCAGATGAGCACAAACAGTGTTGTCATATTATTTGCTGCTCAGATACCACATCAAACTACTTATGAGTATGCCTTCTCATGGGCTAAAGCAAGAACAACTTGTCAAACAACATGAAACACGTTCAAAAACAGGCAACTGTTGGGCACCATGATAACCGAATTCCATGTGTAACATTGTGGTGTTCCCGTGAATGAATGAATGAATGAGTGGTGGAGATCCACTGACACACTGAGGTTCACAAGCAAAGTCATCATTCAGTGAAGAATATTTATTCCACCTGTAGTGGCTTACTTATAACAATAATAATTTACTTAGGTGACATGGAAATGACTTTAAAATCAAAGGGGGATTATAGCATTATGAATTGGTGAACATGTACACAAATCAGCTCAACCAACAGCTACCAACTCAAAGTCATGAACAGTTTATGGTCTGAGTGGTGAAACATTTTAGGTATTAGTATTATGGCCACCTTAAACAGATGAAACTGACTTCGAAAAGATTATTCCATCTGGATTTGCAGATGAGATGATTCCATTCACAGTGTGAGTCACGCTTCTTTAAATCTGTATTCGTTAGTGATTCACTATGCTGGTTTCCCAAATTTGATTGCTTTCAGTATTTTTTAGTATTTACTACTTGTTTTGTTTCTTTTACTGAAATTAGTGGGTCGTATCTCTTTCTACACAAACTAATAATGGTATGCACCCACTTTGGCATATGTCACCCACTATCACGCTATGATTGAAGAAATATGCACAGCAACAACTGAGATGAACCATACACAAAATTGAAATGAACAGAAAAGCCTGTGTCTTTGCCAGCCCATAACATACATCCCAAAGTTAAATCCTTCAGAGTAAGATAAACTATAAACAACATGAGTCACTTGATCATATTATACATGCATAACAAAACTCTAGTACATCTGTTGGATTCAATTCTTGCACTAATCCAGCAGACTTACAGACGTGTGTATTGTATTTTTCAATTTACATGTATAATTAAAACATATATCAGCTTAAACATTGGTACAAGGCAGGAAGCCATGCTTTCATCTTGTTTACATCAAATTCTGACCCTACCATCCAAATGTCACAGTAGAAATTTAGACTGATCAGATCCAACTATGTTGTTCAATTTTCTGTTGTCCAATTTTTGTTATTTTGGTGAGCCTGTGAGAGTTGTAGCCTCAGTTTTCTGCTGTTAGCTGACAGGAGTGGAACCCAATGTGGTCTTCTTCTGCTTTAAGGTGTGATGTGGTGCGTTTTGACAGATGCTTTTCTGCATACCTTGGTTGGTTATCTGAGTTACTGTTTTCCTATCAGCTTGAAGCAGTCCAGCCATTCTCCTTCTTTTCACCCAGAACTGATGGTCACTGGATAGTTTCTCTTTTTTGGATCATTCTCTATAAACAGTACAAGTGACCTTGTAGGAAAATCCCAGTAGATCATCAATTTTTGAAATACTCATACGCCAACAACTGTGTTGTGGTAAAAGTCACTTAAATCACCTTTATTCTCCATTCTGATGCTCAGTTTGAACTTTAGGAGGTCGTCTTGACCATGTCTACATACCTAAATACACTGAGTTGCTGCCATGTGATTAGCTGATTAGAAATTGGCATTAATAAGCAGTAATACAGCTGTAACGAATCAAAAACAAACAAAATAAAAAAATCCAAAAAATTGTATATTTCTCACACTTGAATGTTTCAGATCATCAAACAAATTGTAATATTAGAAAAATATAATTTGAGTGAAAAGAAAATGCAGTTTTTAAATTAAGATTTAATTTAAATGTCCAAATCTACCTAGCCCTGTGTGAAAAAGTAAACCTAAATATAACTGCTTAAATCTAACAAATGGCAGCAAGAACTGCAATCAAGTGCTTGAGATAATATAAAATAAGATAAAATATAGCAATGAGTCTGCAGTATAACATCCCTGTGGAGGAGCTTTGGCCCACTTTTCACTGTAGAATTGTTTTATTTCAGTCATACTGCAGGAGGTTTAAACTGCAGGAAGCACAAGAATGAATACCCTGTTTAAGGTCATGTTAAAGTATCCATCCACTCTCTCTTCTTATTCATGAGGTCACCAATCTGTTGCAGGGCCAACAGAGAGAGACTGACAACCATTGACACTTACACCTATAAGCAACTTAGAATCACCCTTGACTCCACTAACTGCATGTCTTTGGACTGTGGGTGGAAGCCAAGTGAACATTTAAACTCCACACAGAAGGACCCCAGCCAGATAGTGGAGCTGAACTCAGGACTTCCTTGCCGTGAGAGAGTACGAACCACCATGCCACCGTGCTGCTAAAGTAATTCAATTAAATTTAAGTCTGAGTTATGACTGGGTACTTTCAAAAGTTTAATTTTGTTTTTTTGAGCAATTCTTTTATGACTTCCTGGATAAGTCACGGAGGCACTGTTGGAATTATTTTGGTAGGAAAATGACTCAGAGGAAGGTTCACTCTTGTGGTAGTTTTCCTGATGTCTTTTTTTCATTTGTGGATAATGACTCTCGCCGCCTTTTAAAAAGGAAGTTAATCACAGTTAAATTCTGATTTAACAAGGAGAGATTTAACATCATCATTTTGATGATCTGAAACATGTAAGTGTGTCAAATAGATTAAAAAAAAAACTAAGACATCAGGGAGGGGGCAAACACTTTCTATTATCAGCACTGTAACTGCTGTGCTGTCACAGTGCTATTTGAGCAAATCCTTTAATTTAAGGATATTTGTAAATACTGTTCATACGATAATGACTATGATGATAATGATTATAATAATAATTGTAGTGGTAGAAGTAGTAGTAGTATATAAATTTAACACAATAACAAGCTGTAAAGTTATGTGTAAAGTTCACAAGTTAAAATAATTCCTGTGGTGTCTTATGAAAACTGTTTGGGTTTCCCACTACAACCACAGGAGCACAGTTGTTTGCACAGTTTGTACAGTCGTGTTCAACTTCATGATTTTATTTAAACTGAAATGCACTGGCTGATCATGCTTGTGCCATCATGCATGTATATCACTCTGTCTTTGCAGCGACTTGTTTACAAGGACCAAACCTGTGTAGTCAAACAGGTTAAGCGGTTTTAAGTATTAGTTAGCATTTTGTTAATTGTCTCAAATAGGATGAAACAGATACCCTGAGGGATTATCCCTTTGGGCTTTGCACTTGAGATAATCCTGATACACAGTGTGAGCAACGCTTTGCTTTGGTGTTCTCATAACAGCGTTCACTAATTATTTCCTTTGGAAATATCTCCATTAGTTTTTTTTAGTATTTCCTCACTTTCAATGTCCTTTGTTTTGTTTCTTTTTTAATGAAAACATAGAGATTGACATCTTTTACTGAACAAAGTAACCACAGAATACACCGTGATTAAACTGTGACTACCTAAAAAAATCAACAATATAACTGAAGAATATGCAGTGCAACACTGATATTAAAAACATGAAATAGGCTGAAAATCCCATGAGCACATACAAGCACAAGCAGGTAAAATATACTTAAGCCTGTTTCATGTTAACAGTATGATTTTAACATGAAAATTATACTGATTTATTGGATGGGATATATAAAGGAAACATTCAGCTTTGATATAACTACGTCAAAAGGTGACTATGCATGCATTTACAGAAGCACATATCTATTAATACTCATTATAAATGTTCAAATGGAGACACTGCAGTGCTAATAACAAACAGAATCAATTATGCAGAACAGTCAAACATTAAATATTCATGGGAGAATGCTCACACACTGGTTACATGTATTTGTCCACTGATACAACATATTTCCATATTACATATTAGAGAGCACTGTAGTGTGATGTGTTTTTTCATTTAAAGTTAAGATCAAGCACTTATACAGTTTGTGAAGTAAAATCATTTCTTTATGAACAACTCAAAGCCCCAGAATGATAACGCTAAAGCAACCAGATCCTATCTCAGTGTAACTGTGAAAGGATATTTTAATTGTTTCCTGGAAATGTAGAGTTTAAATTAGATTTAGATGAAACTTAGTCTCCCCCCCCCCCCAAAAAAAAAAAAAAATTGTCCACAGAAAATAAAAGGAAAATAGAAAATGCACAGTAAAACATGCAAAAGGACCCAGAGATCTCAGCAACAGTATTCTTGAGCAATCACGAGCGTATAAGTTTATGTAGAGGATAAACTACGTTGTGATCCAAACCCTTCAGAGTTACATTTAGTCAGCAATCATGTCATTTTCACAAACTCAAAACAGCAGTAGCAAATTTTCATTCAGTTCTCTACGTGCATGTGCATGATCAAACTCTAAGTCACATCTCATTGACAAATATCATTGGACCTTGAGAAGCCACTTTATCTTCTCTGTCATAAATTACCGGTTTACCAAGATATGTCTGTGGTAAGCTGAAGCTTACCTGTGACTGGTTGATGCTAGCTTGCCTCTGCAACTGGTGATCAAAGTCTCCCTTTGACAGATTGAAACTGTTTTGTCTAGAGGGAGCAAAGTTCTCCTCTGGCTGGTCGAAGCTGCTCTCGCTGTAGAGCCGCTGTCGCATTGAACCTGAGCGTTTCCCAGATGCACTCCTGGTCGGATATCTCTGTCCAGTCTTGTACCAGCCTGTCTCTTTGAAGACAAACCAAATATTCCCAGACCAAAGGACAACATTAACAAAGCCAAAGACCTGGAGGAAAAGAAAAAAACACACTAATATAAAATGGCTTTCTATAGCAGTGCTTCAGAATGTGCGTCATTCTTTAATTATAGACATACCACAGATGTGTTAAGACGTGACCAGAGAGGCTCCTCTGTAGCTGTGCATTTGTTTTCCTGAGCTCTGCAGGAAGTGATGAGAAGAAGCACCTGTGTTGGGTTGGTGGCTGTCTTTATATCAGAAAGAGTTTTGGCCCAACAACAACTGCTGACCAACCACATGAAGGAGAAGATGATCGTAACAACAAAGTCCTGCTCAGGACAGGAGGAGACACAGGAGAAAGGAGAAAAAGTCAAAAACCAAATTGAGCAACGACTTTAAAAAAAAAAAAGTAAAGTTAGATCATGAATGTCAGCCTCAGGCCTAATACCAGCAGATATGCTTATATTAATGCCACCTCATATCAGCCAATGACTCCACTACACAGTTGGGTATCTCATACAGAGCATGCTATTTCAAGTTAGTGCAAATCTGCAAGCTACTTGACAACCAGTCTCCACCCTAGCTCCACTTTTATGCCCTGTCTGACTTAATAAGCAGGTCTTGATGCTGCTCCCCACTTTATACACTTCATGTATATGGAAGTGCAGGAAGGCTCCAGAGTGGAGTCACAAAATACTGCAACTATTCTTTTAGCTATATTGGTCACGTCTGAATTGCATTTTATATAATACATAAACAAGGCTCTATCAGACGGTAATATGAAGCTGTAACACTGAAAAATCTGAACATGAAAACTCACTGACCACAAGTGGACCTCTGTTGTTCTTCAAGTACTTGTTCTGGTAGAAGACATAGACAATCGTTGCCAACAGCGAGTACAGGAAAGCAAAGACACCCACAGTCATGAAGTATTGGGCAGCTGAGGAGAAGTCACCTTCCAGGAAAATAATCTCATCTCTGTTCTCTTTGCACAAAGGAGCTTTAAAATGCACTTGCTGTAATCTACAAAACAGAAAGAGCAGGTTTACGTGGAGAAGTGGGGGAAATTTGTTGCTGCAAAACTGATTGGTTAAATAACTCTTTATATACAATCAGTTTTCAAAGTCTGTCTGAAACAGTGTTTGGGAAAAAACAAAAAGGAAAGTTTGTGAAGGACAGCTTAGAAATCTAGTGGTGCTTTAATAAAAAATAAAGGTCAGTTTTCTCTTTCTTACCTGTTGTTTTTGTTTGTTTCTCACGAGACTCTTGTGAATTTGGTGTTGCTCGTATAAGAAGCAATACAATACAATATTTATAAAGTAGCTGCAAAAAGAAAAAAAAGCCAAGGACGTCTGCAAGATCTCTCTCCAATATGACGAAAGGACAGTGAAACTGCTTCTGAAATGTGAAGCATTGACCAGTCTGACCACAGCAAACTGAGCAACTGTTACTCAGGTTTAAATCTTTATTAATCCTCCACTCAGTGAGGATTAGTCACTTTTTTCAGTTAGCATTTTATAATGGTTTATAATGGTTGATAAAACTTCAAAAACAGCAGACGCCGTGCTTCATAGTTCATTCTGTTTTCTGTAGTCTTCTCCTCAGAGAGAAAAGTGTGATGCAAGGTGTTGCATATGCTCAAAAAGTACAATATGGCCTAAAAAGCACTGAAGAAAAAAAAATACTAAGTAGACCCAATATTAATTATGTCTTCATTATAAAATACTAAAGCATAAGGAGTACATGGTAAATGGACTGGTACTCATATAGCACTTTTTCTACTCAAGCACTCATATAGCACTTTCTTACTACAAGCTTCATTCACCTACACAAGCACCAGTTTTACCTTACTAAGTGCTTTTAACTTAATATTCACACAGATCCATCCGCATTCACTATCTTGCCAAAGGATACTTCAACATGCAGATTAGAGGACCTGCTGACCTTCTCAAGCAAATTTGCCATGAGGGCAACTTTTGCACAACTGTCAACATTTATTTTCCACAATTACACTGCGAAGGTTGACTAATACCTGCACACACACACACACACACACACACACACACACACACACACACACACACACACACACACACACACACACACACACACACACACACACACAAGACTAGTAATTATGATTAACAACAGGCACACCATTCATGGCTCACATGAAATGATGTGAAAAGTGTGACCTCCCTGTGGAAGCCACTCACCTAAACCAGGCTTTTTTTTAAACAATAAAAAACCCCAATGTTCATGCATTGCTCTTTGAACTTTACTGGTATAAAATTAAACTCTTCAACATCCACTTTTGGCTCGATTCTCTGTATCCCACAGCAATTTCATTTAATCAGTGGGTAATTACATTCTATATTCCCACCACAGATCTGAAAATATGTAATTGCTGTGAATAAAAAAAGGACCTGCCAGATTCAACAAAGCAATAAGAACAATTTTTTTTGTCATCCTGGAAGACAGCCGAGTAATGTTTATATAATGGTTCACAAAGAAAGGCTGACATGGCCCCAGGTCATTGATGCAGTGTTTTCGAGTTGTGGACTTTCTAGTATTGTTCATTTTAATATTTTCTGTTGATTCTTAGGTTGCCTTGTTATTTGCTTCATGATTTCAATTTCCTTAGTTCCTGTCTATCTTCTCATGTCAGTTTCCCTGCGTTAGTTCAGCCGTGTCTGGGTTTCCCCTGTTTAGTTATCATGCTTCACTTCCTGCTTTATTTTTATAGTTGTATTCAGTTTTACTTCTCCTCATCTTATTTTCCAGATTGTTTGCAGCAGACTGTGAGCACCTGTGTTGTTCCCTAGCTGCGTTCACTTCCCTTGAGTAGCCTTGTGTGCAGAAGCAGCTTCACTTTTCCTGTTATCCTTGCTCTGTGCATTTGTTATTCCTCCTGCTGATGTTCCTAGTTAGGTTAGTGTCCATTTTCCTGGAGTCCTTGGATTTTGTTATCTTTTTGATCTCAGTTTTCATTTGAACTGCTCCCTCATTTATTTATTAAAGGCATGCTTTAGATTTTACTCCTCACAGTGATTTTTGGGTTCACATTTGGGATCCGCTACCACACACACTATGACAAAGATACTAATTTGTGGCTCATCATAATATCAGTGGGTCGCTAAGCATTCAAATCCACCTACACGTACATGTTGTAACATGAGAGCGAGTGGTAAAATAGAAACACTGGAACAGAAGTTAAAAACAAAAAGCACCTGAAGCTAAGATTTTTCTCATAGGAGTCCAGGTACGGATGAATCTAATGATGCGGGGAAGTATTTTAGACTCTGGGACAATAAATGGGTCAGACTCCTACTCAGCTGTCAAGCAGCTCCTCTGTTTTAGAGCTGTCATGTCAATGGAGCAGGCCTGTACAATTTTAAAATACTTTCTGGGCCTATTTAAGATGATTACTGTGGACATGCTTTTTAGGAGACTAGTCACATTTCAGCTCTTAAAATAATAAAATGTAAAGAGATTTATTTAAAGTTAGCTGTGAAAGATTAAAGGAGTCTTACTTATAAGTAAACAACCAAATGGGATCAAAAAGAAAACATAAGCAATTCGTTTACCTGAAAGGATACCCGAAATCAATGTTGATGCTGCGGTTATTCTGCCTCCTGTCTGCACAGTCCACTTTAACCTGGAGATGACCATAGTATCCTCCACATGTTGCAAAAGCACAGATGGCAAAAATCTTTGAAAGAAAAATCGTAAACCAGTAACCATTAGTTGATCATTTATTCAGACTCTCCAAAAGTAGTTGACTCCAATCAGCGTGTGAATGCAGCTTCCTGCATAATGTATACACATCAATAAATTATATGACAGATTATTAAGATTTATAATTGGTTTGAAAACAAAACCTGAATAATTTAAAGGTTGGAAGACAACAAACAGAGCTCCTGACTGTGCCCTGGAAGGAGGCCACAGCAGTACAGTGAGATTCAATTTGTCAATGCTAATACCAAACTCAGAGGTCTAACTAACTGTGAGACCCAACTCACTGTGAGGCAGACAGCTTCCTATTTCTTCCACTTTACTGACACAAAGAACAAGACCTTTACTCTGCATCGGCAACTTTGAGTCCATTTATTACTTTTAGCATCAAACACAAACTAAAAATGATCCCTAATTAAACTGCAATACAATTACATTTTAAATGTGAATAGAAGCAGACGTCATCATTTTCACCAACCCGAAGAGATAAATACAGAAAATAAACCACCAAGCAAAGAAACTTACCGGAGCAAATATAACCATACACATTTAAAAATCATAGAGCCCAACTCCGCACAGTGCAGACAGCTTTAGTCACCAGGTTGAAATGTCACTGATGTAGATAGGAAAACCAGAGCGACTCCTCCAGCAGAGGGGAGGGCTGACAGGAGGTGCCTTCCCCAAGGAGGAGTCGGAGACATAGTCAGATGCTATATTTATTCAAGCGCTGCAATAAGCTGTGTAAAAAATATCAGGTAAATATTTTGTTTACTTTACTTGTGTTGCACTGATTATAAGAATGATTCCTTTTTTTAGGATTGGCGTGTCATGGCAAAAACATCTTTTCAAAATAAAGCTACATTAGGAACATGAAACAGATGCAAATATCTGGGGCAGTGTTTTCATCATGACAATTATTTCTCTGAACTTAATCAGGTGAATTTGAATGCTGAAATTAAGGTTAAACATAAAACCTTCAACATGAGACACATAAAATTGAGGGAAATTGTGTTCGTAAACATAAAAAAAAAAAAATGAAACAAATTAGTCTTGTGTTGTCTACCTTTGATTTCTGGGCTTTGAGCTGAAAATGAAAAGGCAAATGAAAGACTGGAGGTTTAATTTTCTCCTTCCATTTGGGATCATCGCAGCTTATTTAGATATCCAGTGCATTACTGAAAAACTTCAAAGTTGATGGCACCCTTAAGCCGAAATCATCCTAAAAATATTAGTTTACATGCTGTAGTTGTTTATTTCTAACGTAATGAGGGAGTCGAATTGACACAGATATGCAGTTGGTTACTCTGGTTACTCTAATTTTAATGTAGCTCCGGTGTAGCTGTGTTGCTTACACTGAGGTCTGATGAGTATATTAATTACAGTTCCTTTGAATTTCTTTGTATTCATTAATAACAACATATGGGTCTCAGTAATTATTGGGGCTCAGTAAGCCCAGAGTGTCAGGGGATCTTGAGTAATAATCCTAAGTAATATTAGTTCAGTGACCTCCACAAACAAGTATATTTCCCTTCAATATTAATTTTGATCAGTTTAACAACTGATTGAGTTAAAACTATACCTGCAGCTGCCTGTGTTGAAATGAGAGAAAGCATCACAGCTCCTGTGCATTTTGTAGATTTTAATAATTGCTGGATTCTTTAATTACATTTTATTTTCTAAGCAACTGCTGATATTTAGGTCATGTGTGCTGATATAAAAAGTATCTTGCTGACCTCTTTTGGTGACAAATCTGTACTACAGATGAATTTTTAAGTAAGGACGGAATTAGGGTTGTGTGTCACTGAAATATGTTAGCAATATACTGAACTACAACCTGGGTTTTAACTGCTTATTGGTGATCTGAAGATACTGCAGCAGGACTGTGCTTTTCCTAAAGCATACCTAAAGCAAATAAACAAAAAACCTCTTTGTAGGTTTTGGCTTCTTGTCAAAATCTGATTCTGATTTTTCGTTTACCTGAAAGGATACCCGAAATCAATGTTGATGCTGCGGTTATTCTGCCTCCTGTCTGCACAGTCCACTTTCAGTACTCAAAGTGAAGCGATTTATTTACAGTACAGCAACATGAATATGTTTAGAGATTAAAATGAGGGCGAAAGAGAGGGAAGGTATCAAGAGAGAACAGGGTGGTTTTGTTGGTACAAGAGCAGCTACTGGATCTCTTCAGCAGACCATCTCAGTGAAATGTAGTTTCCATTTTTATTTTTCACCGGGGCCTCTATAAAAGCATCGCAATTACTACACATCACACCACCAAATGTTAATACACCTGCTATCGATCATTTAAAGTGCTCCCACTAATAACGATCTAAGAAGCAAATAAGCATCAGGTAAATACATAACACACAGTAATTACATCATAAAAGCAACAATATAAAAACAGGATATAATGAAATAGATATTGTGAAATATCCTTTTACATCATGTGAATTGTTGGAATATATACTGGAATAAATTGGCCACTCAAATCTTGAAAGTAATCATTGAAGAGCAGCAGGCAGTGCGTGATTAAATAACGGCTTAAAAAAAGTCAGAAGCCTGTTATGAGAAGTTATTTTAAAATAGAAAGTGACATTGATTGCCCAATTCCCTCAGGCAGTGACCAATCACAATTTAAGTCTGCACTGAAAAGCAGCCAGAATGAGCCAGTGCCAGAGGAAACCTAGCTTCTTTGAGGTGAAAGCATCTGAAAGGTAGCAAGACGGCAGGTTTAATGTGTTTAGAAATCTCTCAAAATCAGTTGTGAAAGTGACGGATACCCAGTGTGCGAGAGTAAAGACAGATGTCATGTGGATTCTTTTAGAATGCATTTTGTTCCAGCTGGAGGCTGACAGGACCATTAAACTGATGTAAAAATAGAGGTTGATGCTGCAGTCTTGATGAGAAGAGACATGAAATCCCCTCCCTCGTTTAAGCAGAGATAAGAATAGTTTGTTTTTTTTGGTAATTCCCACGAGTAAAGACTGCTGCTTTGGGTTCTTTGCACCTCAAGTTAGTTTTTAAAAATGCTGTTTCTATGGAATGAGCCAGATAACTGTGGAGAGACAAAACAAGTCTTTGTTGTGAGACATTTTACAACATCCAGCTCTGCTTCAAATGAACTCTCATGAAGGTTGTCAGAAATGTCTTGAAAGGTCCAGTGCGTTTCAGCAATATAAATGTTTGTTGTTGAAAACTGCAATAGAAAAATTTAGATTGGGAAAAAACATCAGTTCAAATAGAGGTTGTTAGTCAATCACCTAAGGGGAAAGCGAATATCCTGTTCAGGAGGTTACATGAGCTCTGACCCACTGTGTCGATCGTTTGTTCTTCACTCAAAACAAAACTCCTAAGCACTGGGTTGTTTTTAAAAAAAAGACAAGAAAAAGTAAGTAAAAATCAACAATATGGTGAATCAGTCTCACTCTTTTTTTTCACTCAGTCTACCATAAAGAAAGATAGCCATTCACACTGACTTTCACAAGGTCTTTAGATCGTACGGAAACCCAAAAAGGTGCAAGGAGAACATGCAAACCCCAGATGACCAGCGGGTCTGATACCACTGCTGCTGCCATGCAACAATGATAGCCACTCCATCACTATACTTTATTGTAGGTCCAAGATGTATCCAAAAAAAGGCAATGAAAAAAGCTAATAAATAAATGGCAGGCAGGCAGCACACAAGGGTGGCAAACAGGAACACAACCAGATCCTCACTCCGACCGTGGCAGTTAAGTCTTTGTAAGTGTTATATTACCCTGCAGTACTTAAATGTTATTCTTTACTAATACTCATACACTGTGAAATTATCTGTGTTATTCATGTATATAAAGAAAATCCTTCTGAAAATGTGAAAATGCTCAATAACTGACATAGCCCTACTATTGTTAAGTAGTCTACCTCACCTTTATTTAAAAAGAGTGCTTCAATTAATGCAATGTAATTGATGTCAGTGTTCCCCAAGCCTCACCAGCATGCACACAGCCTGAATAAATTCAACAGACCTCACTGTTAATCTTCAGGATGTAAAACCAAGAAATTACAGATAATCATCTTTTATTTAACACTCTAAAAGATGGATTTCACTGCTAGAAAGTCAGTCACGTCATGAAGCTATAATATTGGGATATAAAATGGTAATCCATACCTGACAATAAAATAAAGAGACAGCTGTGTTTTAAAGGGGCTTGAAAAGAGGAAATGACCACAACGTCTTGCCGGCCCTCTCTTCCATTATTGTTCAACTGGTAACCATTAGTAGTTTTGTGACGGTTGACGATGGCCAACCGTGGGGATGTGAGGAAGGAGGACCCAGGCGTGGAGCTCTGAATGCAAACAGTGCGTTTATTTACAGTGAAAATGGAAAACATAACAATAAATCCTCAGTGCGTTCCCGACTCCTGTGACGTCCTCTTCCCAGTGCTAGTGTTCCTGTCTCCGCTTCTCAGTGTCTGAGCACCCCGTGCTCACTGCCCTCTCGTCTCCACGCTTCTCCTGGGGAAATCAATTAATCAATCAAAATTTATTTATATAGCACATTTTAAAGACCGAAGTACACCAAAGTGCTTTCCAGTAAAATCATGATACAGATAAAAATCACAATATAAAATATAAATTACAGATATAAATAAAATATAAAATAATTACATAATCTAAATGCAAAGCCAGATGTAAATTACCCTAATTAGCCTTGAATGCCAGGTTAAACAAATACATTTTTAGACGTGATTTAAAAGACTGAATGGAATCTGATGCGCGAATATGAAGAGGAAGAGTATTCCATAACCTGGGTGCGGCAACGGCAAAGGCACGGTCTCCTCTGGTCTTCAGCCGAGACCTAGGTTGCACTAAGAACAGTTGGCCCAATGATCTTAGTGCTCTCTGAGGGCTATACAGACAGAGGAGATCAGCTAGGTAGTCAGAAATAACAGAGAGGCCACCATCAGACACACCACCATGCAGCAGAATAAACCTAGTAACTGGTCAAGAGACTAACGTGAAGCCACGCAATGATCCAGCGTCGGAGGGAGCTCCACCACACTCTAAAGTAACTCCTCCGACAGCAACACCAAAAACACATATAATAAAATACAGGTCCATAACTGCTCAGGGACCCTGGATCGCTCAGATCCAGGGTCCCTGACAAGTTTGTATTGGCTGGTGTTTATTAAGGTTTTTTCTTAGTTCACTGCAGAGCAAGTTAACCACAAGCCCTTTTCACAAAAGATATGCTGACATTTCTCAGGAGGAAAAGCATAAATAAATGCCAAAATGTCAGTTTCGTGAACTGTGTGGATCATTAAGTGGATGAGAAACCAAACTGCAGAACAAAGGACATGTAAACAAAAGGCTCATTGGGGGGGCTGATGCAAAGCCCAAAACAAAATAAGGTCCCAAAGGTGATCAAACATATCCAAATCTGACCACAAAAGGAATTAGAACCACTAGGGATCTATCCAGGAAATCTCAGAGGAATTCAGGCAGACAAGCAGGCAAGCTACACAAACAACACAACAGAGAACAGAGAGAAGACTGAGGCTTTAAATAAACAGAGGCGTCACAGAGGACTGGACACAGCTGTGTCAAGAGAGACAGGTGAGGACACAAAGACAGTCAATGGGATGAAGTCAAATTCAAAATCAGACATGATTTTAACAAAGTAAAATAAGAAGTAACTCACAGAGCAACCATTAAACACAGACCCGAGGCAGCTAAGCACAAAGCACACACTTCACTAATACTAAACTAGGATTAAATATAACAACTAAAAGGCTCAAAATGCAAGTGTAACTAAATAAACAAAGCAAGAAAAGAGGCTCAGGATGAAACCAAACAGAAAACGCCTAAAGATACAGAACTCAAAGAATATGTGCTCAACATAATGTAAAACGACAGAGGGGAGGTTAGAGTAATAAATACAGAACATTAATGAACTCACAAAGAAAACAAGGGAACGCAAAACCAACTCTACAGTAGAACACAGAAACCAAAGATTCAAAAATATAACAAAGGACCAATCTGAGGAAAATATGTCAACACAAAATCTAAACTATTATCTTCAAAACAAGACCAAAACCCGTGACTCATAGCATTTAATCAATAATGGTTAACGTCAGGGTTTAGCTCCTTCAGTTTGTTGAGGCCAAGTGTTGCTTTGCTCCAGAAAAAATTACATCTTAAAAAACAAGAGTCCCAGTCCCCAGGGGGAATAAACATTTGGGAGGACTTGAGCCTTACATTTGTGTCCCCATGCAGCTGATATTCCAGCGTATTCCAGCTGCCACACCGCAAAAGCCAGGGAACAATCTATGCCAAGGCCATAGATATGTGAATTTTAACAGTCATGTTTCACCTAAAATACACATCACATCTTTGGCCATACTCATCTTCAAACGCAGCAGCTCAGAATACTTTAAACGACCTTTTATCATTCAGCCAACAGGGGGCAGTACTTAGCCACGGTGATGAGAAGAAAAATCTCTCGAGCTGCAGTGACGTGTTCTCTTCCTTGATCCTTCTTCTCGCTTCAAAATTCAGTTGACAAATGTGTCAGCTGTATGCACAATAAGCTAAATGCGCTGTAACTCATCTGCTGCTGTGTGCACTGGTTGGGTAAACTGTATCCTCCAGTGGGTAAGAGGACTGTGCTGGCCTAACCTGGGCTTTTCTTTTCGTCATGTAAAGTGGTGAGGCTCCAGCCTCTCGCTGCATTATTAATGAATCTTTTTCTGGCATCACATCCCTTCTATACTCTGAAAACTGTGGGAGGAAGAGACAAGCATAAATCTGGCGGTTGTCATGAAGCCTCCACCTATCAAGGCGCCAAAACATATATAATACACTCTGAGAGCCAAATGAGTTGAGTGCAGGTTGTTTTGTTTTTTCCTGAGGACTTATCTGGAGCACACAAAGATACAAATCCAGATTGACCCAGAGTTAAGACTGATTACATTTAATGTATATGAAAATGTTCTCTACAGCCTTATACTTAAGAGAAGGAGCTTAAAACTATGCATGCTATATACTGTAAAAGGAGTTCATGCCACTAACCTTTGCATTTTTAGCTGTTAAGAAAAAGGCAAATAAAACAAAACACTGAATGGGCTCTTCTGAACCTGCTGGGTAGCACTTAAAATTCACTGCAAGATTAATGTCAGGAAGGGAACATGAAAATATTAAAATTACGATTTCTAGTTTTTGGCCAAAGGGGTTTGGGGGCGGGCGTGGAAGGCCGGGTTATGTAAAAGGATTTGTAGATTGGTAATTTCCTCAGAATAGCTTTCTCTTTTCTCCTTTCCATTTTAAACTCGTAAACTGTTTCCCTCCCTGCAATCCATAAGTCCTCTCCACCGTGTTACACTTAAAACAATATCGGCTTAATCTGAAAGGGCTTAAAATCCCAGTTTCCCTGGATGTGAACTCATTCCTGGTGAAATTAATCGTCATCACTTGCTGGGTGCGAACTTCCCTAAGAGACACGGCTATCGTAGCTGGAATGCTGACGCTGACCCTATTCTATCAATCTCGCATTAAAAACACTCCGAGCATTTAAATATTTCAAAGAGCTCCTCCAGAGAAGCTCTGAGTGTGCGTGTGTGTTGTATGTGTGTGCCATTTTCCTACTGACAAACACAATTGAACTTAAAACACCAAATGAAGACTGTAGAGCTGAATGACATAAACTCCAAGTTAAATCTGTTAGTGCAAAAGTAATCCCGTCTTTGTTGTTTCACTCCATTATTTACACTGTTTCAGAGGATATAACATCACGTGAATAAAATAAACATGCTCAGTGTCTATATACCATAGAGAGGTTTTAGAAACGACTGAAGTGAGAGAGGGAAGTTATGAATATATCATCAAGCAGTTAGTCTGAGATGTTTCCACTGTGCTGCACTGTTTGGTGCATCGCTGTGCAGTTTACCTATCCAGTCTCTGCTAGCTTTACAAAGAAAAGCACAGTGCAAAAGAGACACACGTGTCTATGTACTTTAAACAGGTAAAATCGACATTGACCTGGCAAGCAACAAAGACAGGTCCGTAGTGTTTTCAAGGCTTTTGTTTGTGTGGTTATGATCTTTGTCCTTGTTTTCTTGATAGCTTTCATTAGGTCTTTTGATGTGTACTTTAAACCTTCAGAGTAAAATCCCATCTGAGAAAGCGGCTGTCAAGGAAACATTCACACTGGCATCAGGTGTGATGATGAAGTCAAGCCGGTCCTCAAAGAGTATGCCTGTAATTAATATTATGTTTCTAAGATAGAGTCAAGGATAGTTCAAATGATTCATCTCATCTCTACTAAAATCTCTGCTCAAAGTCACACATGGTCATTTTATTTACTCCAAGGGTTTTCGTTTTATGAGTTATTTGACAGATGTGTTGATAAATGTGAACACGGCTGAAGTAAAAACAAAAAATAAATAAAACATTTTGTCTGGTGTTGATTTGTTACGTGAGCAGCACATTATCTGAAACTGCATAAAACTCAGGTTCAAAGTTCAGTATTTTGTAAACAACAACAGCTGAGAGAAAGAAAATCTCACCAAAAGGTCAGTGCTGTGCTTGTTTTGGAGCTTTCCGCGATGTCACATGCTTTTCATCACCAGATGTCCTGCTCGGTGAATTGCAGATGTTAAAAATCAGTCATTTATTCTTTTTTTAAATAGTTTTTTGGCTAACAACAGATCACATGGCTGTTTGAATTTGACAAACTCACCGACAATACATTTTTGGGCAATTGCATAAGTTTTGTAATTTTTACTCTTCACAGAAGATTTTAAACCAAACGATAAAGATAAAGTGCAGACTTTCAGCTTGAATTCAAGAGGCTTAACAAAAGCATTGCATCAACTGTTCAACTGCAGCCATTTTTATACACAGTTCCTCATTTTCAGAGGCTCCAAAGTAATTGTGCAATTGATTGATAAATTATTTTATGGCCAGACAAGCCTTGTTCACAAGTTGTTACATGAAAAAATAAGCAGAAAAAAAGATTGATTCCAAGAGTTGATCTTGCATTTTCACTGAAATACTCGAAGTCCAAAGAGATTTTGATGTCAGTGAAAGAATGCATGGTTGGGCTGAAAATCCAAAATAAACCAATCAGCAAAATTAAAAAACAAAACAAAACAAACAAAAAAAACTTAGGAGCATCCAAATCCAACTTGGTGTAGCTCAGTCATCAACTAATTGGAAGGTTGGTTTTTGAATCCCTGCACCAGTCTGCATGCCCAAATATACTAGGGCAGCGGTCCCCAACCTTTTTTGCGCCACGGACCGGTTTATGCCCGACAATATTTTCATGGACCGGCCTTTAAGGTGTCGCGGATAAATACAACAAAATAAAACTAGTACCGGTACCGAAAAAAAGAAAATTTATTCATAACACACGTGAAAAGACCCAGGAAAACCAAGTAAACGATAAAAACGATAACAAAATAACGCTGAAAACCGATAAAAACCCTGAAAACTATACATTTCACACCTGAGCCTCAACTCTCACGGACCGGTACCGGTCCGAGGCCCAGGGGTTGGGAACCGCTGTACTAGGGCACACTTCATGGCCACTCAAGAACAAGAAGAGCAGATTAAACTTTGCTGGTGAAAAGAGCCTGCACAGTTCTGGAAAAAGAAATCTCAAATAGATGAAACCAAGATTAATTTGAGAATGATGGCAAGAGAAAAGTACGGAGCATATCACATCATCTGTCAGACGTGGTGAAGACAATGTTATGTCATGAGCATGTATGGCTGCCTGCAGAGCCAGGCTGTTGACAGGAGTAGCAGGAAGGCCTAACTGCTCTGTTCAGATTCATCTGAAAGCTAAAAAATAATGATTGGGCAGCATTTCACAGTGCAAATGGATAGTAGCCAGACCATCTGAGATAGTAGCCAAGTCAGTCACCTGAACAACCCAACAGAGCAGCTTTTCAAGCTCACAAACAAGCATCAATTGAAACTAACAAATTTGCAAAATTATAATAATAATGGATTGCATTTATATAGCGCTTTTCAGGACCCCTCAAAGCGCTTTACAATACCACTATTTATTCACTCTCACATTCATACACTGGTGGAGGCAAGCTACAGTTGTAGCCACAGCTGCCCTGGGGCAGACTGCCGCCTACTGGCCATCACCAGTAGGCGGCAGGTGAAGTGTCTTGCCCAAGGACACAACGACCGAGACTGTCCGAGCCGGGGCTTGAACTGGCAACCTTCCGATTACAAGACGAACACCCAACTCTTGAGCCACGAACGCCCCTATATCATTGGCCAAAAAACCTATGGACCTAACTATAGTCATACTCTGTGCTTCCCAACATGTTGTAGATTTCCAGCTTCCTGCCTCACTGTTTAGATCACTCGTGCCAGTCTCATAAAGACACTACTGAAAAATTTATCAAAAGCTCAACAAGAGACTGTCCTCCCAGGAAAAACAACTTCAGTCATTTCAGCCTGTAATGAAGACCTCTAATGACTGCATTTATTATCATGGGAGCAAAGAAGAAAGTTCTTCTTCAAACTTAAAGTTTGTTTTTCATGTTTCCAAGTGTCAATACCGAAAATAAAACTTTTGAGCTGTAACAGAGGAGAAATCTTCAAATGCTTAAATTTTTGGGGCAACTGGTATCTCAAACTAAAGTGAAGAAAAACAATACTGCAAATGTTTCCTTTAAAACAAAAACGAAAACAAATTTTGCATCAGTTGCACAACAAGAAGTTTTTTCTGCACTTTCAGTTACATTATAGTACCCTGGAGAACATCAACATTTAATGTGTACACACTCTAGCAGAAGTAGAAGAGTGGGGTGAAGAGCATCAGTCAATAATTAATGTTTAAAAGGTTTTGAAAGTTCTGCTGCTGGTTTTGGTGCTAAACCTCTCCAAGGGCTCCTTAATGTGTGCAGAAAACCGAGCCGTGTCAATGTACAAGCACCCAATGAGAGCTGGCAGTGGTCTGTTGAGGACTTAATGAGCTGAGGACTATGGGGAACAAAGGCAAATGTCATGCTTGGTATTAACATGGACAGGCTGTGTGAGTAAAACCTGAAGAAGAAGGACAGTTAAATGCCAAGTCAGGGCAACAGAAAATACGGGAGTCCTTGAAAGCATGGTTACTTGCTGCTCAGACACTTAAAGAACATCTGGAGTAGCAGCCAGTCAGTCCAGCTGTCAGAATCAATTAAATCACAGATGAAGCATGCAGGCCTGCTCATCCTCCGTCCATGCTGAGCTCACACTATATGGGCTGTCATGGATGTTCTGGATCTGGAAGTATTATAAGAGTGGGCAGGGAAGGTAAACACAAACCAGGGTCAAAAGGACAAAAATAGTAAGGAAAGATAATTTTGCAGCCAAACATAACCTAAAAATAAAGTTGGTTTCCTAATTCTGAGGAAAGTTCAAAATTACTCAGTCAACACATTCAGAAAGTCTGCTCACAAAATGTTACTACTTTGCACCACTTTTTTTTACACAGAATCAAATTAAATCTTCACACTTTTAATTACTCTGATTATTTGTGAATTTGTATCCATCTAAACCTAAATAAGCTACACTGAAAGGAAAAAAAGATTCTTTACTCTCGATAAACATGAAGCAATAATTCTGAGTAAGCTGCAAATGCAAAGGTTTATTCATTCAAATAACAAATCACTGAGGGATGATGTGCTTGGTATAAACTGTATATCAATTAAGTAAATTTCTTTAAATTTAACATTTTACATTGTATTTTGAGCAGATTTTTTTTTTATTATTTCAGTGTGTGATATATGTGAATCTCCTGAATTTGAGTTGAATTGTTCAGTACCTAAGTAGAGCAACACAAGGGTGAGCTGGCAATTGTAGAAGAAAAACCAATTATATCATAAAAAACTTCAAGTAGTGGAAACTTTTGGGTATTTTAGTGCGGCTACTTCTTGAATTTTAACACACAATATTCTTGGCAGTGCAGGTTTTATTATAAAGTATCCTAGCTGCCCCGTCCTAGACTGTAGTACACATACATTTGGATACTGACTTTGATATAATTCAGTTATTGTGTTTTGTTGTGTGGAAAGAACTTCTAACATAAGGAGGTTTTGCAAGTTCTCTCATTCAGCAGGGAATGTTAAAAAAGATTGACTCTTACCAATTTGGCATTTCAGAAGCTATTATACTCCAGATTAAAGCATTTTTTTCATGTTTTTGTTTTCTAATTTGGTTATATCATTATTTATTCAATAGAGTTTGTCCATTATTTATAGTTTTTCATTATTTTTGAAAAGGTAAGATAAAAATTTTTTTTATTTATTTATCCGTTTAACATTCAGTTTAATGGTGTCTGTTGAAAGTTAGTTGTTTTGTGTTGTTTTTATTTTCCTCGTGTGTGTATGTATCTATAATAGAAGGGAACAGTTGACAAGCAGATATTCCAGCCTGCACCTCAAAAATAACCTTGCTTTCTAAGATACTCAAAAATGTAGTTTGTGCTATTATGGGGTTGCAAGTTCTTATTGCCAGGGTTGATTTTGTGTTTTACGGACTCTGACGTCTGATCTGTTATTTAGCATTCTCTGCTTTTGATCATAATCTGAGTTTTGTTGTTTGGAGTTTTTTGTCTCTATTCTTGTAACGCTTCCTTGTTTAGTTTTTTTTCTTACAGCTTTTGTTACCTGGTTTTCTGTTAGATCAGTATTGTTTTGACCCTGGTGTTTTACTCTAGCCTTCCCAGGATGGAAAAGCTAGACAAAGGCTTCCTTTTGTGACTTGATAAGTCTTTGCCTCAGTTAGTGATTCCCTGTTTAGTTACTTCCTGTTTGATTTTGGTACTCTGTTTTTGCTGACACCTTGTATTTAGTTTTACTTCCTCCCTGTCGTTTCAGCCACGAATCCCACCAGCTACCTCTCCCCTAATTATTTTGTGTACATGTTGTTTGAGCCTCTCCTTATCATGTTGTCCACATTTCCTAAGCATATTCTGGATGTTTGGCTTCCTTGTTATCTTCTGGATTGTGAACTTTGTGACTTTGTGATTTTTTAAATTTAATTTAATTTCTGCTTTTTTTGGACCATGAAGTATTAAAGCTTGTTTAAACTTTATCTCTACCTCAAGAGTCCCACATATGTCAAACTTTGTCGTTTACACAGAATTCTGGACATTTAATGCTGGCACTGTTAATAATAATATGTACATCAAATGCAAGAAAAGGACTTACTATTTCTAAAATGCCCAGATGGGACACTATTTGGACTAAATTAGGCCAGCTACACATGACACATTACAGTAGTTTTATTACAACCCTGTATGCATTACAACCCTGATGTTGGATGAGAGAATCTGGCTTTCAGCCACCATTCATTCCAAAGGAGATCAGGGCCAGTCAAATTCTTCTATAGCAAATTCATCCAACAGAGCCATAATACACCTTGCTTTGATCATGTCCAAACAGGCTTTCTCAAGCTGAAGCATTTAGATTTTGCTTCTCTGGAACTAAAAAGGAGGCTCTTAGGTTCAAGCCCACAACATTTTCCCCCAAAATTTAACTGGCACAGTGGAGAGAGGCAGGTAATGTTATCCTGGCATTTCAAAAACTCAGATTTATCCATCAAACTGTCAGGTAGAGAAGCGTGAGTCGTCACTCCACAGGACAAGTTTCCACGGTTGCAGAGTCCAGTGGAGACATGCTTTACACCGCTCCATTCAAAGCTTGTCAGTCTTCTTGGTGATGTAAGGCTTGAAGGCGACATTAAAAGCCATGCCACACCTGGCTCACAGTTTTTGTGCTGATGTTAATGATGATGTTTACTCACTATGAAGCTCATCCCTCGGTGACCCCTCTTTGTAACTTTACTGCCTGAGTTGCTGTGGTTTCTAAACACTTACTCCTTTGCAATAACACCACTTACATTTGATGATGGAATATCTAGTAGGGTAGAAATTTCACAAGCTAACTTGTTGCATCAGTGGCATCCTATTAGAGTAACATGCTCAAATTTATTTAAGTCTTTAGAATGACCCATTATGTCTTAGTCATCAAATTTGGCATTCTGAGTAAGAGATGTGGTCCAATACTTTTGTCCATATTGTTTTTTTCGTTACCGTAAAAATTTTGGCTTTGTCTTTGAACTTTATTTAAAAAAATTCTTGATGTATAATTCATTTATCCTTTACTTTAAAGCTGCCAGTTTTTACTTCCTTGTTCCACAGCACAAGTAGAACAGCTCCCAATACTTACAAGGGAGTAAGGATCTTAGGAATCAGCAAGTATTTTTAGCTACCGAAAACACCCTGAATTTAGAAGAACTATGTGGTGAATGTTCAGAAATTACACCATGAGTCAAGGAACATAAAAGCAAATATTTCCTCTTCTTTTACTTGAACAGAGCCTTTCCATGAAATCTATTTTTTGCTTGTTGCCATATTGAAGACAAATATTAAGTAGACTTTACACAGAGTAAGATCTAAAAGACTGGGGGGTGATAACCATTCCTTTCTGCTCTACTTGTTACAGTGAAATCGAAAGCTTTAAAATCTTTACAGGAAACAATATTTTTTTCGGTTAAACTGCTTCAGAGTTATCAGTACAGGTCTATGTTAAGTACTACCATAAAAGACTGTAAGACACTGCAGTGAAGGCAAATTGAAGCATTTTATTTGAGAGTTTGTAGTTCCAGTCAGGATTAACAGGTCAGACAAGCACATCTCAGTCTCACACTCAGGAAAAAGGGTTTCTTTTGGGGGGGGGGGACTTCTATAAATATTGCATGGAGGACGGATGAAGGGAATAAAAATGTCCTTTTTTCCCTTTTTTATTAAGAAAAATGCACTTCACGAGGAGAGCAAGCCATGTGTCATATAAATGCGGTCGGACTGTGTTTCCAGTATTGTAGTGTCTGCAGGATTTAAAGTATCACGTGACTTTTGGTGTGCTAAGCTCTGGCAGAACATCACAGCTTAGTGTTGCACAAAACGACTTACTACAACACATCTGTACTGTAACACAGCCAAAACGGTGTTTTTGTTTTTGTTCTCTTTTAAAGTCCGATTCACATTAAAGATCAACGCGTTCTGTTGCATATTCACACTGGCCCAGTAACTAACAGTGAGTCAGACACCTGGGGGATTCTGTTCAGCTTGAATAATTAATTCCTGTTTAGTAGAAGAAACGCTTGTGTGGTGAGATTTCCTGAAAAGGGATGCCAGCACGTGCTGTAACAATTCATTTGTGTAGCTTCAGAGAGGTGGAGAAGGCAGCTCGCTCCGTGTTGCAACCCCACCCTTCGACAGCACACGGCATTTTACACCCGCTGTTCTGCATCCCGTGCGCGGCCCGTGCACTTCATAATGTTCCCCATTTCAGTCAGTGACAATATCAGAGAAATCCGGTGGCAGCCATCTTAGGTGTGCCACTGCGTGAAGTTATGAGGGGCTACACTACACGCGGAGCCGCGCGCGCTTCAGACTCGGATCTTTGCTTCGAGTGCGAGTTCAGGACCACGGCCAGCTCCGGTCGACCGGGTCCCAGGCTGGCAGGAAGGAAGAGGCCATCTCCCGCTTTCACTGAAAAAAAAGGAAAGGGGGAGGGAAAAAGCCGATCTCGTCCCCTCACATATACACTACAATCCCTCCACCCCTCCTCTCCGACTCTTCTCACCTCCCCCTCTCACATCCGCAGCAGCGACTGGCCAATAAAATACCGAAAATACGTAAGCACCGACGAGTGCTCGGCGCAGGCGGAGAATGGTCAGTGTGAAGCAGACTATAGCTCTTCCAGCATTACTCGTATACAGCTGACATCCCTCAGCCAGCGAGTACAACCAGGGCCTATCCCTATCTCGACTTCAGGCACATCCTGCATTATATCTATGCACGGGTAAGACAGCGGCTCGGCCATCATCTGGGGATATATACATATATATATATTTAAAACAATTTTTAAAAAAAACCCCAAACAAACTCAGTTAGTAGGTTCGGATTTCTGTAGAGGCGCACCACTTCTAGTGCAAGATGTTAGATCCGTCGTCCAGCGAGGAGGAATCTGATGGGATAGTGGAGGAGGAAAGCAAAGAGGCAATGGCTCCTCAGGCCGGATCCCGCATCTCCCCGAGCAGGACCAGCGAGAGCTCGGGTGGACTAGCGCCCAGCAGCAGCCGCAGCAGTGCCCGTCCTACTAGCCCGAGTCCCTCGGCCGTCAGCGAGGAGAAGGAGGATCTGGAGAAGCTGCACAGAGAGGAAGAAGACCGCAAAAAGAAGCTGCAGCTATATGTTTTTGTCATGCGATGCATCGCTTACCCGTTCAATGCAAAACAGCCCACGGATATGGCAAGGCGGCAGCAGAAGGTAAGAGCACCCGGTGCAAAGGCATAACTGATAGCCACATGATGACGAAATACCTCCTTTCATATCGCAGATGTTGTCTTTGATGACCTACATAAACCAGAGCACAGGTCTGGCCACTAGGCCCTATCCGATAGCGCATGGAGACAGCACGGTGCCAGTGAAAGCACCGTTTGTTTGTTTGACGCAAAATGTTGAATTCATGGAGCATGACAGGAGCATATAAAGGTGCTTCGAGCTCCTGGTAGTGAAGGGGACTCGTGGTGCTGCAGAGCTGCAGGCTGAGTGCAGTCCATGTTCCTCCAGCACTCTAGCTCGTAGATGAAAGCAGCCCTACAGCCCAGCAAGCCCATTAAGTGAAAGGGCGTTCAGGAGATGGTGGATGGCAAGTCACAACAGGACAGTGTCATTGCCCTTGTTGGCCTACATTTTTACCGAAGTCCCGATGTCAATTAGATATGCAGCTGTATATTGCTCTGTGTCCTGCCTGCTTGGCGGATACCCAATCCCAACCCGTTTGCGCCATCACTTATCCCGTCAATTTGGCCTCCCAAGGTGACTTTTAGGCACAGACCTCTTGAGGAGGTTAGCTTAATGGCCTCTCTTCTCTGAAGATGAGCTTTGCTCCTCTCAGCGGCCTGTAGAAAATTAATTGCATTAAAACATTTTCAACGTTGACACATTTTTAACCTTTTACTATTTATTATTATTATTATTATTATTATTTTAACAGGACATTTATCTTATAAGATTTATATACCTTAGCTACTGTAAAGGACAGGGCCCACACCCTGGCTTCTCAGGCTGCTATGTTGGTCCACTGATGTTGATGCCAGTTTTGGGTCATGCTGTCCTTACTGTCAAAGTCACCATGCACAGGCCTACTGTGCTAAGGGGAACGTTCAACTGATTGTAAGTTAGGATAATGCCCCTTGTATATTTCCTTTGCTGTATGCAGACTATCTGTTTGACTGACCTGTCAATTATGAATTAAGAAGCCTCTGTATGGATCAGCATGTTTTATATAGAACTGCTTGAATACTGAAACCTAGTCATCACATTGCATGACAGTATCAGGTTCCTAAATCTCTCCTCAGAAGGAAGTTCTTTGTTACTCACTGTGGTCAGGGGGCTTTCAGAAGAGTCATTCATTTTGGTCGCTCATTCATTTTAACACCATGAATACTACTATGGAAATATGCATTCATAAGTGCTGCTTTCATTTAACATGCAGACAACTTGTCTTCCTCTGGTCACTGTTAAGCCATATGGTCTGAATTTTCTGCTGACTCATGCACAAGTCCATGTAGGAGGCATAAACTGCAGTGTTTCCGTCCATTTGTTTGTTTGTAGTCTGTTGAGCGTAGGTTACTGATAGTCTAATGCACGCCTAGTAATGCACTTTCATATCTGGTTGCTCAGGCAGCCACAATTCTCAGCTGTGGGTGAGTGAATATCCGAACAAACAATCAAACCAGGAACTCAGAGTGTGTCTGTCTGCCCACAGTCTAGCTGGTGTTTCTGATTTGATCCAAACATGGATAAAAATCACACATTAAAATAATTGAAAAAAAAAATCTCAATTTTAGGCACAGTGAATTGGTTCAATCCAATCACTTGATGAGCATGGCTTATAACACAGAACTGTTAACAAAATGGTGAGCACCAACATCTACGTTGATTACTTTGAGGCAGTTGTGTGCATTTATAACATCATGGAGTTAGACAGTAGTCATCAGTTCACTGTCTTTTAATTATATTTCTGTCTTGGGTGGATATGGAGAAATAATTTATCACACAAAAAGAATATTTAACATTTGTCTAATTACGTTTCTATGGATCCATCTTAGCCATGAACCTCATGTGAATGTGGGCTCCTCAGATGTCCATAGACAATAATTTATTAAGGTAATTCCTCACATTGTTGGCAGCACAATCTAATATGTGCCCTATTACAATTTTAGCTATTATAGATTAGTCACAGAAAAATGATGAAGCAATTTCTGTAATGAAAAGACTTAAAGGCCTCAGCAAAACATGTGGAGCAGCTCCATGATAATCCGTTATTAGAAGCTCTGGCACACAAACAGCAGTGATGGGCTATCACAGAGAAACAGGCCAGGCTGTAGACTGTGCAAGCTCCACTGCTGCTTCTTGAAATATGTTGCCATAACCTTGTGGAAGATAAGCCAACAGGGCAGGAACAGGAAAGTGACTCTTTTTCAGGGTATAAAAAGTAAATCTTACAGTACAGTCTGAACAATGTCTTAAAAAACAGCAGTTTGAAGGCTGTTACTGCTCACTGCTGGCTTGGGTGTATGTGCATGACTGAGTGGTGACACATGTGTTTGCTTAAAAGGCTAAGTATCTTGAGACCCACACAGCGAATGTGTTGAGTATTGAGGTTACAGACAGATTGCGTTGGTACAATTTATGAAATTTTAGCATCATTGTGATGGTCCCAGAGGGCAAAAACCTCTTTCATTCAATGGGAATAAACTGCACACACATGGGAGTTAAATAAATAAAAATACAAAATACCAAATTTTCCCTTGTGGGCCAATTAAAGGATTATTCTATTCTATTCTATTCTATTCTATTCTATTCTAAAGACATGTTGGCAATACAGTAAAATCACAATTTTGCATTTTGTTTTTTGTTTTCAAAGTATAATGCAAAAAGAAAGATATAGGTTTTGAGAAATATGACTATTTTAATGGCTAGCAATATTGATCTGATGGTTGTCAGCTTGTTTGGTTGGTCAGTTTGACTTTAGTCAGAAAATGTAAATATTATGTAACAAGTGTTTGGTTTTTAATTGGACTGCCACTAAATGTTTGTTAAAGGAACACCTACCAAATGCCCACATGTGTCAATGAGAGCTTAACTTGTTGATGTGTACAGCTCAAAGCACAAGAAACAAGCAGGAACTAAATTCTGCTTTGATTCAAAAATGTAGCCAAGGAGAATAAAATGTTTGCAGTATGATTAATCAAACCAAGACTATTTGCTTTTATAGATCGCCGTTTATGTTGATTTTCCAAAGTGAGTAACTGCCCATGTCAGAATTACAAAGTGTGATTCCCTTGAAGATAATCTGACCTAATCAGTTCATCTGCCAGCAGGTTCACTTAATAGAGTTCCTCCTGGCTCAGCATTTTAATACTATACAGTATGCCATTTACACTGTGGGGGAGAGGGGCTGTGAATTGTGCAGCAGGGTTTGTGATGTGAATTTGAATTAGACTGAAGTGCAAACCGATGTTTGCCACACAGGTGTTTGCAGTCATGTTCGCAGAGAACTGTGGGAGTTCCACTGTGAACAACTTTTCAACGAGTGAAAAAGATGATTGTAAATCATCACGTTAACGTTGCACTTGGCTCACAGATTGCAGATCTGTCTATATGAACATCTAATTTTTTCATTGGTGCTTTTGAACAAAAGCATCAATTTTGCCGCTTTCAGTTTATATTTCTCAGTGTTTCGTTTTCGTTTCGATTGTTATCATTTCTGAGGTTTAATCTTTCATTATAATGTAGGACCATTTGTTTAGGGGCCAGACTGAATATGTTAAGAATTGGTATAACAACGCAAACACTTTGTGAAAGCAGTTGATTTACTGCCATGCAGACATTCCTATATTAATAGCAGCTGCTGTTAGCTGTGTAAATACAAATTATACACAATTTCAGCTGCTATTTGTTTCTTTAAAGTATGGTAATGTTTTATTTTTGTTAACTAAATCCACTTAATCACACTGACTTTCAGTTTTTAGTTTACTCTAACTTTGGCAAAAGACAGGAGATTATCAATATCGAAACAATAACACTGGTAGCGGTCAGGGTGTTTGCATAGACATTCAATGTTTATCATTGCCATTGACAGCTGCTACATTTGTTTATTGGATAATTATTGTAATATTCACGATTCAAGTGACTACTGCATGGTTTTAAAAGCTGCACTGTGTAGTGTGCATTCATCTCTTTACTCAGTGGCATGTATATTGCCCCTATTTCCTTCTATTTCTACCAAAAGACACCAGATTATATGAATGGTGAATATGTAGATATAAACAACTCAGAGTGAACTGACAAACCTCAATATATTCATAAGACATTCAGTCATATGTGCAAAACACAGTGGCACTAAATGGAGAGCTTAAGTATGGCACTGAAATCATTTGCATTATTATGTAAGATCGCTGAATGGTGTTCTGCTTGAAATTATAAAAAGGCATCCTTCGACAATAAAAGAAGCTTCGCTGTCAATGGCAAAGTCAAGCATTGAGCTGAAAATAAAACATGTCAGTCAGCGCTTGAGAGCTGATAATAGGAAAAATTGTTCTCTCCCATTAAGCAGCAGTCTTGGTAGCATGTTTTAGCACCGCTAGAATAGGAGAATAAAGGTGTTTATTGACGGTGCGGATAAGCAAGTGAATTCAGAAGGGGTGACAGCTGAAAAGCAGCAGGCGAAATACCCCCTCACCCACGATCTGTGCAGCCACGTGTAAATTATCACAGCTTCTCAAATTAAACATCCTCTCTATGGGGACATAACGAAGGAGGGAAGCTTAGATCTTATTTGTCAGAATACTAACAATGTCTTTTCCTAACAGCGCTGTACTTTGAAGGCAAGAAATAGGGACAGAATCAAATTGAATAATACGTGCTCTAGTAATAATCCAACATTTTGGTGTGATGCTCACATGACATGTGCCATGTGCTCAGAAAACAGGCTACCAAAATGCAAATGTTAGTGCACAGAGTCCTGGCATGTAAATGCATGGGAGTTTAAAGCTGGTATGGATGGCATCATGTGAGGGATTATTCCACATAGGTGGGAAGACGTGAGCGTGATCTGGCTTAAAAGCAATATCCCACGTAGTATTTTATCTCCTTCAATGGCTCTCAAAATACAGGATGTGCTTGTTAATTATAGTCTCATGTGTCCTCACCCGGGCTATGATTCTTGTTGGCCTTTCAAAGCAACAGATACATTTGTGCCAACGAATGTTAACCATCAGTGTGATGTGAGGCAAGATTTGTCTGGCTGAGAATAGCTGCTGTGTCCCAACACTGCATTCATGCATGGAGACAAATTAAGCAGGATTGTTTAATTGCTGCATAAGTTTTCATTCCTGCTCCCAGTATTGCACATTCGCCTTACTGGAAAAAACTTGTGCAAAAATAAGAGCCGGCTTGTTGAGAGAAGACCAAACATTAGCAATTCTAAAGCGGCATTTCATTTATCATTTTTACTGTTATACAAGCTTTTTTTTTTTACTGAGCTTACCATAATTAAAACTGCTACTGCTTTAGTTTTATTTGTATTTAATCATTTTGGTCTATAATAAGCAAAAAGCAGGGCAAAGCTGTATTTATTCAATGTATTCTCATGTAAGTTCACAACAACAGGCACAAGCTCACTTTTTATCAGTCAGAAGACTTTGACTTTGAAGTTATTTTTGTTTACATTTTTGTTTGAAAATTGATTAATGATCAACGAAATGCTGAAATGTTCCCATTTGCTGTTACATCAGTTGACTATATGATTAATCAACAAACTGTCTGAGCCCTGATCAACATGCTTCCTGTAAGCAAAGACCATTTTATTGGAAGTGTAGTGGAAGAAAACAGCAGGGATCCATTTGTACTTTGTGCCAAATGTTGACATTTACACTGCAGCAGTTGCAGCATTTATAATGCCTGTCAAACTTTGCAGAGATGGAGAATTCATTCTGAGATTGGTAGCCTGCTAGAGCAAGATCAAAACAGGTCTGCACATTTGACAAAACACTCCTTTAACCTTGAAAATGTGCAAGGTTAAAGTGCTATTCATAATGACATGTGCATTGCCTAGTCACGCCTATAAGTGTGTCATGTAAAGGAAAGCAAATCAAAACTAAATCAGCTATTGCAACATCTTCCTATTTCTGGCTATAATCGCATACTTTTTTCTTATACTGTAATTGTGACATAATTACAAGACAGTTGTCTCATAATTATGGGACTCTGATTATGCGTTATGGAAGTTATAATCACTCTAAGAGAACTTTTGTGAATCTTTTGATGGATACTATGTGCGGCTGCATGTCATCACACTTTCTGATCATTGTTGAGTCCCCTAAGAGAACTCAGGCGGCTGTTGGTGGTTATTTAGGGCTCAAGAGTTTGTTGGTGCAAATGTGTGCTGTTATGCTGAACCCTGTGTAACATTGCTTCAAAGGGAAAATTACACAGGTATGAGTAAAAAGGACAACAAGGAGAGATACTGAGAGAGAGATTACTAGTGGTGATTTTCCACATTAAAGACAGAAGAGCTATAGCAGGGCCATTACTGCACCTCTCCTATGAGCCTCTCTTTCCCACTCTCCACTGAGGCACAAAGAGCACAAACAGCAGCCTGGAGCAGGCATGAGGCGGTATGTCAGGTAGATACTCTGAGTTTATTGTCACATGTTCATGCAACCAGTGCTTTAAATGGAGTCGTTACACCATTATCGTTACACTGTTATACTCTTTCAGAGGCATTCTTCTGTGATATTGATGTAAAGTAACACAGGGGGTGTCACCAAGCAGTAAGACAACATAAAAAACAGACTTAAACATAGTGGCAAACTGTTAAAACATCTCTCAGGACATGGATTAACGCTGAGTCTACAACCTTTTATTGGTGAAGACTGTTAAGCCTTCCCAGCCAATAAATATTGGATGCGCGTTGATCTTTCCTATCACTAATTCTACAAAAGTTTTTCAAAAGCCTGATTAATGCAGTCTGTGTGATCTTTTTTTCAACGCATCTTGTGCCGCTTTCTATTGGTGAAAACCCACAACACAAACCTTATTGAACATCAAACAAGACTCTTGCGAGATAATCACCTTTGAAAGCTAAAAGGAGGGAACGAAGAGAGAAAGTCGGAGAAATTACAAAGGAAGACAGTAAGTGATTTGTGATGGGAGGGTGGTAGAAAAGGATTTGTGTTGCAGACTCTTAATGAGAGTAATGCACCAGGAATGGAGTTACTGATTCACAGTCAGCTTCGTGTGCTGTACGGTATAAAGTAATGCAGTGGTACTGCAGTGTGTAGCCCTTTAATACAAAGCTGTCATGGTTGCGGCTGTGTGCAGGCAGGATGAGGACCCAAACGCAAGCTCACAGAAGCAGGAATGAACTCAAAACACAGCTTTATTGCTGGAGAGAAAAACTATACAAACTAAACAGGAAACTAATAACATATTACACGGAGAAACACACAGCCATGAATGAGGGAGATCGCAACACTGACACAGGGAAACACAGGTCTTAAATACACTGGGAAATAACGAGGGGAATGAGACACAGAAGGGGAGCACAGCTGGGAGAAATCGGACATAACAAAACCCAAGGGAAGCAACACTCAATACATTCACGTAGGACACAGACCTTCAAAGTAAAACAGGAAATGTAACATAGACGCAGACTTGACTAGGGGAGACAGAGCAACTAAGAAACACAGAGAACAATAACAGCGGCTAACTAAATACTCAGAAAACTAAAGAGAATACAAGAAAGCCAAACTAAGACATAAAGAATAAACTGGGGCAACAAAGAGAACTAAGATCATAATACAAAAACTCAGAGACACAAGAAACTCGAAACACTGGGTCACCGACCCAGGACCGTGACAAAAACAAAGAAAAAACAATATCAAATCTTTGCTTAATTGCCTATTTGTGTTAACATATTTGTGTTTGTGTATTTTAAGTTCCGGGAGCCTGCTCCAAAGTCACTTTCTTCCAGTTTCCAATTTAACTAATGATTTAGTTCAGGCCTCCGTCATTCGTTTCCCCAAAATTCAACAGAATCTGTGGCTCTTGTTTATCATATTTCGTACGTACATTACCATACATTTCCAAAGTGATCGAGGAGTACAACACATGTGCATTTAATTACAGGTCAACAGATGAATTTCATCAAAATCTGTCAAAGAGAATTTGATTTTGGTGTTCTTAATATGTGAGTGTTCATATTCATGTGGTTTTATGTTCGCTTCTGCAAAGCGATTATTTTTCATCAAGCGAATGAGCAAAATGAAGAACCAGCAGAACAGACTGCTGCCTGTGAGATGGTGGTGTGTGGTAATGGATGACACTTACTAGAAGGGGCTTTGCTGGTTGTGAAAACAGTGTTTTTCTGAATATATCAGCAGCTCCACAGCTCCCGAATATGACAACACCGTGAAGGCTGGTTATACAGAACCGGAGCCTCTTGTTTTATCCCTGTTTGCTGTGTGTCAGGCTCTGTCTGTGGAGTCTGCACCTGGCTGTTTGCTAACCCAGCGGAGTGGTATTTACTCACACAATGCTGTGTGTGCATGTGACTTCAGAACAAATCTACGAGTGCATGTCTGGTTCCAGGATAATAGCTTGTGGATGTGTCTTTGTATAATTGTAGTTTTGTGACCATAGTCGCTACGCAGTGTTGGTGTTTTGTGTTTGATGAAGCCTGCTGTTGGTAGATTTTGTGCAGCTGTCATGCAGTACTTGTTCCTGTACCCTTGTTTGCTGTTTACTCAGATGTGGGCTGGTGGTGTCATCTACAACATGAATAACCTTGTCTGGTGATAGCAGCCACTGATAACATATTTGCTAAAAACCAAGCATTGGGACAGGGCAAACAGCAGCAAACAATAGAACTGAGTTTATATAACACCCTTTCTCCAATTTTTACATTAGATTTCACAAATGTAAAGTTTACATTTTTTTTTATCTCTATTGATATACAGATGTGTAATTGTGTGTTTTCTTTTTAAATATTTTATCTTGTTTTAATGAATTGATTACACAGCTGTTTTACTTCTGCCCAACACAGAAAACTGTTCATTTATTTTGCTGCCATTTAATTTGGGAAAGCAGCCTAATTTAACGTCCCCCTTCCCTGACATTATATAACTTTAAGGAGCTCAAGTGTGAGTCAGCAAAGCAAAGTCCTTATCGTGCTAAACTACACAAGCTACAGTACAGTGCACCACATTCAATTAGCTAATTACTCCACTGCAGACAGTGGATACAGTATACATCACAAGCTGATGACATGTTGATTCAGTCAAAGAGATACAAATATCTATATGAATCCAATCATAACCACTATGTACTGAAAATTTACTGTGAATCAGAGGTGTTATCCAACTTACTGTACTTCAGATTACATTCAGGATCTCTGATACAACATTTAATCTCAACAATGTCCATTGTTTTAGTTTTGCACATATTTATAAAACATTAGAAACTTAATTTACACCTCCCTTTGTCTGATGGTTTAAGATTAGATCTCATACACTTGGATTAGTACACGTACATTTTTTTTCAATTTTAAATATCATGCAAAAATGGCAATTACAGTTGAGGTCATTTCCTAATATTAGATGTTCAGTTTTCTAAATGTAAAATGTCCTGATTAGAATGCATGTTGATCACAGTTTTTAAGATAAAACCAATGTACACGAAGAATCAAAAACAGAAAAGGCTGTTTTTTAATCTGTTTTTATTGCAATTTTTGAAAGTGGTTTTGAGCAAGATTTTTCCAGATTTTCTGAAGATCTTTTTGACAGCTTTTTCTCTTATTTATTTATCAGTTTTAGAGAACTTTTGTTTGTTTGATAAGCCATTTCACTCTGAGCTATGAATTATTCAAACATAAAAAAAGCACCAAACTCAAAGGAAGAACCAGTATTGTGTCATTTTTTTTATTTTCAGACAAGTGAAATACAACAACTTAGCACTTAGTTTCTAGCAACCTGTCACAAAAACATATAATTTGCTCTGATTTCTTGAGTTGAATCTATGGAAAATGCCAAAGATAACACAGTTCAATAGTTTTACAACAACAACAAGGTCAATCCCAAAGAGTGATTAGCTGAAAAATTGTCGTATCCCAGCATCATGCACAGTATCCTTAAAAGTTTAAGGAAAATGGAAAACTGGTAGACAAAAGATGAAAAAGTTATGTACAGCAGAGGCACACTTTCCAGCAAAGACCTGACATAGGACCTGAGAAATGCATCTGGGTCTTTAGTTGAGACATCTACTGTTCACTGGAGCCTCATCAGAAATGGTCTCAGTGGAAGGATGGCTGTTCTTGACAGCCACAGGGAGGGAAACTATGAAAAAAATGGACTGGACTGGAAATCAGTGGCAACGGGGCTGACGGACTGATGAATCCATTTTTTTTTGGTTTAAATCATTATTAACACATTCAGAGTAGGTAGGGAGAGAGGTATAACAGTGACCGTCTACAGTCATCCTTAAAACATGGTGGAGGGTCTGTCATGACTTTCAGTCAGTGGTTCTGCAGATGTGTAGTGTAGTGGTTTATGCTGACGCAAAATCCCTTGGGGACTGCGTCAGGAACAGCATCCAGCATAAATCTGCTAAAACAAGCATGCGGCTCTGAGAGAAGCCAAAAGTAAATTTATGAACACAGAAAGGCACCCTCAGAATTTGGTCCATCATGTAATGCCATTGGGGAAGCATCTGATTAGCAACAAACATAATGGCATTGCAATACAAGCATAGCTGGATAAAAAACATCAACAGCAACAATGGATCACAACGAGTCAAGGATCGGCCTCCGCAGAGCCTCAACATTATTGAAGCAGTGTGGAATCATCTTGACAGAGAGCAAAGGGCAGCCAAATTCCCCAAAAAAGAGCTTTGAATGACCGGGAGAACTATTCATAAGGATTAGTTAAAAGAATGACAAGAAAGCTTCTCTAAGAGGGTTCAGGCTGTGTTGAAGAATAAAGTAAGCCATACCGAATATTGACTTTCAAGATCATTAGTATAGCACAACCCTTGCATTATTTGATATACTGTATTTCTGATGCAGTAAATCAGAGCGCATTTTTACCATTTTCCTTGTAAAGGCTTTGACCCCATCATGATGTACAAAACCAAAACAGTGTACAAATGAAAAAGTAACGTCATAATTCCAAATAACAAAAACAAAGAGTTATTTCATAGCAAATGCAGAGACCTGACTCAGACTGTGGCAAAATAGAAACATACCAACAGAAGAACAGAAAATTACTCCATAAGCTCACTGAAGAATGACTAAAGGTCACTGATGTTCTACAAGACATGCGCCTGAGGGAACTTAGTACCACGAATCTCTGTTAGAGACTCGGTGGGCGTTTAGATACAAACTGAAATTATGCAAAGTTAAAGTAGACAGACTTTCTAGCAAACAGTAACAAAGAATATTCCCTAGAAAACTTAGGGAATTTATCAGCGCTAATCCTTCATTGTGGCCAGTGCCATATCTTGTGACGTAAATCTGCTTTTGGTCATACAAAGTTAAAATACTGAATTTATTGACGTTTTATGCAACCTAAATATCATCCACATGGCCGAAGTGAAAAATGTACTCTCAGTTTAAACTGCAATGAAGCTTCTGTACATGTGCATGGCTCCTCTATTGATATGTGAACGGTGATTAATACCAATGCCCACTTCATTGCCACTGGGTAACACTGCAATCTTGATAAGAGCCACAGAGAAGAATCAATATGACCAAAGCAGCAAAGTATGTCTTGGGAGTCTGGCAATACTGATGAAAATGCAGGCATTTTCTTTCATCCATTAACACAGCACGGTTCTCCAATGAGGGAATAAATGAAAGCACAAAAAACTCCAAATACTTCCAGTAGTCAAGCTGTGCTTCGGCTTTCTCCCCACATATGCAAACTTGAATGGAGTTAGTAGCTTATTATGTTGTCACATGATCTCAGATCAGCCCGAAGAAACTGTCAGTGGAAGAACTATTAGCTTTGACCTTTCAAGGTAAAATCTTCAGGTAAAACACAAATGTGCTCTCCCACTGTTCCAATCACAATATCCCATCTTTTTGTCATTTTTACTGCGGTACCTTTTTAAATTTTATATTTGAAAAGAAATATCTCACATTCATATCATGTTATTGAGGACAGAAACAGTGAGGTTTTCTGTATTTCATTTTAATTACTGAAAGAACAGATTAATTATTGAAAGAGCTGCCTGATTCATTTTCTGCCAGTTGATACCTTGACTAATTGTTTCAGCTGTAATTACAAATGCTCGTTAATATCCAGTCATAATGGTCACAAATCTGTTCTGGTCTACGCAACACAGACTTTGTGTTGTGCACGAAGTCTGCAGTATAAAGAGTATATATCAGTGCTTGGCTCTATTTATGCAAGCTACACTATGAATGACCTCAGAGCTAGTATTACGAGTGTTAGCTTTGCTAAAACATTTCAGTCAGCCTGATTCATCTTTGTTTTTTGCCTCTTTTGAAAGCTCAGCAGTAAAAAGCATCTCTCAGGATGCATTTCCCTCTCAGTTTGACATATTATTCACATTGCTTTCTTTGCCTGTTTTTGAAAAACATTGTACATCATTACTGGGCATGCGACTTCAGTCTGAAGAGCCACACTCCTGTTTAGAGTTTTATTACACAGAAAGCTGCTTAGGAAATTTCCATCCATCCATTCACTTTCTTAATTGCGCTTCTAGGCTACCTGTAATAGGAGGAGAGGTAGGGTACAACCTAGACAGGTTACTAGTCTATCACAGGACCAACACAGATAAAAAGAAAACTAGAGCCAGTTTAGAATCACCAGGGAACTTAACGTGCATGTCTTTAGACAGTGGGAGGAAGCTATAACCGGTATAAACCTGGTATAAACCCGATATGGATTTATACCAGATACAGGAAGAAAATTAAAACTCTACACAAAAAGCCAACCAGGACACTGAGGTGAGACTTCTCTGCAGGTATTTCTGAAATGTATAAGAAATGTGTTATTGGGAGGAAATATAAAGGGAATTAAATCTTCGAAATTAAAGTAACTCAGTTTATTATACATGATACAAAGGACAGTGTTACAAAGTGAAAACAGATGTTTTTATCCTCAACCTCACTTTCAGATATGGACAGTGTTGGGTAAGTTACTTTAAAGTAGTAACTTAGTTACATTACCAGTTACTTCTATCAAAAGTAACTCAGTTACTTCAAGTTACTCGTTACTTTCAGAGTAACTAGTTACTAGGGAAAGTAACTTTGGTTTTACTCAGAGTTCTCTTGTTAATGTGTTGCTTCCGTAACTGGATACCCAGCCAGACTGCCAGTCTTCTAGCTTGCCTACTTGCCACAAGTGCACTGTGCCACCTACCAATAGAAAGGAAAAAAATAATGTGCACACTTCCACGAGAGAAATCCCACGCCTGGACCGTCGTTGACCGCCGCATGATTCTAACCTGCTTTTTACATCCAACACAAAAACTGCAGTCATGGTGCTTTCGATTGTACTCAGAACTCGGAAATTCTGCCTTCTGAATAGGAAGATGTAGGTAACACCAGACTGCAGATGAGCTGCTTACAGGGCTGGACTGGGACAAAAAAAAAAATCGTCCCGGGGACTAGAGACTGGCCCACCATTATAGGAAAAATCATAAAGCCTTTGAATGAAAACAAACGCTGTTGTGACAGTGATGTACACTGTTCTGATGGTATATATGCATTAATCTATCAATCGTTTGTTGTAAGACTCAGATAATTATTTTTTTAAAAGCGAGACATTTTAAATGAGAATAAGAAAGAAAAGTATTTCTTTGTGCCCCCCTCTCCCTGTTAATGCCCTACCTGCCCCCCTGGCAACACTTTGCTAGATCCGCCCCTGCACAGTTACCAGCTGTCAGCTAAGTAAAAAAAGGATCCTGGTGTTATTTGTCTCTCAGAAACAGTTCATAACTTTCCTTCAACTCATTCCTGTCACCTAAAAGGTAAACCTGTTTCTCCATCACCTGTTCAGCTCTGATGATTCAGTAAGGACATCTCCTGGTTTCATCTTCATGTTTCCCTCTCACCACATATCCAAACCGACATCTTGACCAGCAGCTTTACAGCTGTGGCTCCAGCAAACATCAGCTGATAGTAGAAAGTAATATTAAATAAATTCTAACAACAGCTGATCAAGCTTAAACGTGCTGCTGTTGTTTAGCGCGACACCCGCTGGTTTCCTCTTTCTGGCGCAAAGTAGGCGATAAATAAATAAGAGAGAAAAGCCGATCAGCTGATCATTGATCAGTTTCATGATTGAAGTAGAAACAGGAGAGGGAGGGGGAGAGAATGAGAGAAGAAGAGGCAGCTGTGCAGCGTAAACACAGAATAACTCCAGCTTTGTGTCTTTTTCATTGTAGCTGAAGTCCGGGACAAAATGTTCCTTTTCACCTCAATACGAAATGCGTAATAGTTTCTCTGAATACGAGACGATTCTGTTTTTTACGGGACAGTTGGCAACTCTAATAATTAACCTATGAACAAAATAAAGTTCAACATCAGTAACATCACAGCACCCACCCAGCTGTATAGAAACTCCGTCATGCTAGCTAGTACGCAGTACGAAAAAGTCAGCATAACGAAAATAAACTCCACCTAAACTTGATTTATATGTGACTCAGATACACTGCAGGTCATAACTTCTTACCTGAAGTTCAGTTCACCTGATACTCGGACCGGCGGCTGCTTCGGGTCTCTCCTCTTGGCCCCCTTTTCCTTCATCCACTTGCTGGCCTCCACCACTTGCTAATGTTATTGAATCTGTGGAAGCTCCGCGATACCACACGAAGTAACGAATAACGAGCCTATTTGAATCCCAGTAACGAGTAACGCGTTCCTGGTTTTGGCATAATAACTAGTTACCGTGCTCGTTACCACAATAATAACGTAGTTACTGTAACGCGTTACTTAATAACGCGTTAGTCCCAACACTGGATATCTGACTGTGGACAAGTGTGTCAACCCCAGCTCCCGTGTATCCCCATAGACCAGAACAGTTTGCATACTCGTGTTAATATTAACATTTCTTGCCTTAGGATGTTCCTTAAACGCCATGGTTTATTAAAACACAGCAGGAATTGCCTAGATTTTTCTTTAATCTCACATCTAGCTGTGGGAAACATGAATTAATCTGAAACCTGAAACAGAGGGGCAGTATCGATCCCCGATGTAGATGTGCCGTTTTATGTTGTAAGTGGAACTTGTTTGGACGTTAAGTGGATGTATCATCCTGAGATCCTCTGTACCACAACAATCGCCTAAAGTAAAAGAGATGTCTTGGTGAAATGATTTGTGATACCTCCAGTTTCAGTCCATATTATTTTTACTGGACAGGTCATCTCATTTTTAACCTCTGGTGATAGTATCGACTGGGTGTTTGTATTTTGACCTGAATACGTTAAAGCTTTCTAACTCTGGCACTTGGCTCTAATAGTGAATTCTTAGAGGCTATTACTTTCTGAGCACTATCAAACGGGGTTGGGGTAATATGATGGACACACAGATGGTGTTGAAATTGCCTCACAGGCACACGATATGTGGTGCTTTTCCACCTCACTCCTACACCAAAGTCTGTCACTTGCAATGTGCTGCTGAACGCAGGCAGACACACACATTACCAGCAGGTCCCGTATAATAACAGGTTGAACTGTAAGATTGAAGGCACTTATCAGAGGGAGACTGTCAGTCTTGACCTTTAGATTACTGAGTCAGTAACCATGTGTGAAATCAATACATGGACATCAAGACTGTAATGAAGATCGAAACTGGAACAAAAGGAAGTGATGGAGAAAATCTTACTCATGTGCACAGATGTATCTCAGGAAGTTCACAGATAACAAGCACGCCATGTTATGTACTTTAGCTCAGAATAATTTTATTTAATTGATGTTATAACATGTTATAACAAGTTTGTAATCTATAGTGAGCCATTCTGTAATGCTACATAGGTCAACATGATGATGTTAAACAATTTTATATTGACTGTAGTTTTGCAATTTAGCGTGCTTTGCTAGCTGCTAATCAGCAAAATTCGAGAGATTGCTGAGACAAATATAGTCAGTAGTTTTGTAGGGGTTTAATATGCAACCATTGCACACCTTTTTAGCTGTGTGTGATTTATTTAGTTTGGCAGATTTCCACTGTTTAGGTTTCAAGTGGGGAAGCCATTAGGCAATGCATTTCATCTATAAGTGATGGTAAAAAAGGAGTATGATTGGCTGTTGTTCAGAGGCACTAGAGGTAATGTGGGTTTAGGATGTAGATGCAAAGCTGGAGCTAGCAAACACTCAGTGTAACATCATAAATTCCACTTGCACTTATATTCTGTGGGCTACGACTGAAAGAATGAGTCACAGAATGAGAGTTAAATGAAATGAATTTGAATAAGAGGAGATATATTTGGTGAAAATGGTGAGAAGCATGCTCGATGCTTGTTCCGTGATTTGTGTGAATCTGACCGAGGTAAACAATGAAAAACTGGCTTTATTATTTGGTTTAAACGTTTTTTTTCTCATGACACAGTCTTTGTTTGTCCTTGCTTCCACAGATTACCAAGCAGCAGCTTCAGCAGACCAAGGATCGCTTCCAGGCCTTCCTCAATGGAGACACACAAATTGTGGCTGATGAGGCATTCATCAACGCTGTGCAGAGTTACTCTGAGGTACCAACAACCCACCCTACGTAGCCATAGCCGCACAATCACAGTAATAACCTTTTCATTCAAACTCAGGCGCTTAATGCTTCCAAATATGCTGCATTTCGTATGATTCTAAATGTTCACATTTTCACTCTTGTAAAGCACAGCGCTTTTTGTTGTGTGTGCAGGATATTCTGCATTATTCTCTCTAAAATGTGTAGCTTTCAATCTAAAAAGTCAGAAAAGCACTGCACAGCGCTCTTGCTTTTCCATGTCAAAATGCCTGAATTCTGAGTGGTAAAATGGTGGCTGAAGCTTTTCACTGCACAGATTATGAGTCAGAGCATGTGGTTGACACAGCCATCTTTTCCAAGCTCACTATTCAATCTGCAGATGAAAAAGTCATTACTACAATGCTTACAGGACAAAAGGAATTACATATAGGGGGATATGTTAAATTAGTGATGGAAAAACAAGCCATTATGAAAAACGTTAATGTGAGACTGGAACCCTCAGGAAGCGCACACACAATTACTCTTTTTGCAGAAGTTAATTAGGAGATAACTGACACAGGCGTGACAGCTGAACAGGAATCTCATTTATTTTGTGATATTTAATATTAATGTGAAATACACAACAAGTGTTCAGAATTAACTATTGAAAACCTGAAACTGTGCATCCCTCTTGCACTCATTTGTAGGGTACAAGATGTCTTATATAGTCATTCAGCCATCATTGGTGTCATAGAAAAATTTATGGTAAACACATTTTCATAAAATAAGAACATATGAATTTCAAAAATAAGATGTCACGAGTAATTTACCGCTGCACTCTGGTGTTTCAGCACAGTAGTCACTTCTTAGAGTCATAATGAATGCTAAGAACAAAATTTGACTGTCAAAATAACAAAGCAGTCATCTTTGATAATTGCTTCACAGTGACAATATTGCCTTGTCTGGATGTCTCCCTGTTAGGCTGTCATTAGCTGCACACAGAATGCCTGTCTTGAGTCACAGCAAATGCATACATGCTCTGATTTTTCACTCCAAAGTTATTATTCAGTTTAATGGTTTTGTTTTGCTGTTGAAGACAGATATTTGCTGTTTGAAGCCGAGAGTGACAGCAGAGCTGCCATATAATTACTGATCATCATTTTAAAATAATAACATTTTTTTTAAATGCATTTCCTATTCAGCTGCAACTATTGACACTGGTCTTTCACAATGTAGGTATTTCTTAAGAGTGACCGTGTGGCAAAGATGGTCCAGAGTGGTGGCTTCTCAGCCAACGACTTCAGGGAAGTGTTCAAGAGGCACATCGAGAAGCGCGTGCGCAGCCTTCCAGAGATCGACGGTCTGAGCAAAGAGACGGTGCTCAGCTCCTGGATGGCCAAGTTTGACACCATCTACCGTGGCGATGAGGATCCGCGGAAGGCGCAGCAACGCATGACTGCCAGCGCGGCTTCCGAGCTGATCCTCAGCAAGGACCAACTGTACGAGATGTTTCAGAATATCCTCTGCATCAAAAAGTTTGAGCACCAGCTGCTTTATCAAGCCTGCCAGGTAAGGCATCACACCTGTGTGACACATGGCTTTCCTCCTTGACTCAAATACATGCAAATTCTGTCCCAAGTTGGGACATGCCAACCTCTGAGCATGGTCCACTGACTTCTAATTCCTTAATTAGACTTACTGTTTAACATTATGCACAGTGCAAACTGTTACTGTGGTTTATTAGATCCCTCCTTTGTGTTTATTTTTTATTTTAACGCTGCAAGTTTATTTCTTCACCTTTTTTTTCCCCCTTTGCAACTATACGCCACAACTTCTCGGTTCTCCTGTCTGTGCTGTGGTTAGAACACAACAACAACACACTTTATCCTTATAATACCACAGGCCAGTTGCTTTTTTGCAGGTTGTGAACCAGATAATTTGTTCATAGATTATTAATAATAACAGTGGCACATTTATGACTGTAGGTGCATTTAGAGTTATAAATATTTGTCCCATATGGAACTGTTAGCGCTAGTGTTAAATGGGGATATTATAAAAGCAAATTAGTCTCCTTGACATATATCCCTTGATACCAGACAAGCAATGCTCCATTGTAGTGGAGATATATTGTGATTGCTGGTGGATAAAAGTGGACACTTGGGTGCTTGTGTCAGACATAACTCTCCTTCCTTTCCCTTTACTGCTCACTATGAGAAAGCTAAAAGCACTGCTAATGTTGCCTTTCTTTGCGATTTGGCAGGATTTGGAGGAAACCTCTGAAATGTTTGTATCTGGTCACTAAATAATTTCATTTAGTTCTAATGAACACATCTTATGGGAGGCAGTTTAGTTTTTAAAGCACTTAGCTACTTTGGATCAGGTGTCATTCTACCTTCAGCAGCTGCTAAAATACAAGCAGATGGCATGAGATGCTAGTAAGCTAATTAAATTAGTTTAGTATTATTGAAATGTCTCAGATGGAAACTATAGGCTGTGTTCTGCATGTGTGTATTGCTTATGAGCAATACATGGCGCTCATATTCAGTGTGTTTTTCCTCCCAAGCCTTTAAAGATGCTTAACCTATTTTTTTATACTCTGGCAGCAGGGCTGATGGTATAGGGTCACAAATTTGCATGCAAAACATACAATTTCTTCAAACAGAACCTAGCTTGAACAATGCAGATCAAGAATTAACAATTCACCAGTACAAATGTACAAATACAAATACACATAGTGCATAATTGTATTTCTACACCCTTGCATTGTAGTTGCAGGTAAGTTGGTCATTTATGTGTCTCCTCGTGAGTGAAACAATCTGAATAAGAGCGTTTTTTTTTTTTTTATCTGTTTTCACTGTAACTGTTTTTCCAGGTGTTCTTGGCATCTTGTTTCATTTCTTTTGCCGCTGTAATAAATGTATTTGACTGTACTATTGGTGCCTTGGAGCATCTCTCAGTAAGCAACCAGCTGCTGCATACTGCCCTCTACTACATGATAAAATCCGCACTAAAAGGAAATGCAGCAATCCAGTCTGCATGGCTCAGGGCTGCTGGGATTTGATGAAAGGTTTTCATGGATTGGCTGGGATTCAGAAGCCATCATTTTTTAGCTGTTATCACTGGGGATTTATATTTTTTGCACTTGCATTCAACTAGTCAAAGGAAACACTGGTCTATTTCTGTCTCGTGCTAAAGTAAGAGCAGCCCCTGGAAATGACTAACAGACTGATTAGACGTGTACGGCCAGCTGCTGCGCCAGCCAAACTCTGAGCATGGTCTACTGACTAATGGCTGCACATTTATTTATCTGCAGTGACACCAAGCATGACCAAATAACTTAAAAATGTGCTTGGTGTCTACACTGAAAAGTCATAATTAGTCTAATCTATGTTGAAGTCTGTGTCTACTTGTAATTCTTCATATGATAGCGTTTACAGAAAAATATGTTTGTATTGGGTTTTTCTTGAGTAAAATAGTAAAGTGAGAAACCAGTTTTAAAACGTCTAGGAAAGCTTTTCATGTATAAGTGTTGAGAGTTTTGTGAGCATTGGTTAACCTGCGACAGAAGAGCTTTTTACTGCTGTTACAATCGCTTTTTGTGTGACCTTATTTGGATGATTGATGGAGTGCTAAGTTATTAGCTAACTTGCTGAAACTTAAGTTTCATCAGTAGACTGTAAACAATAGAACCAGGCACCTACCAATTAGCATTCAGTAGCAAATAAAATACTCAAATTTCACTAACCAAAATTGGAGCACAGACTTTCTGTATTTTTGGTCAAATAATTGCAATAAAAATGTTCCAAAAGCCATTAGGACTACAAACAAGGATAAATTTGGTCCAAATTTCATGACTCAAATTAGCTGAGGTGAAGCCAAGAAGACAGCTACTGTTAGCAAAGATTAGGCCTTTACAAAATTTGAATTCCCTTTGTAGCCAATATACAGTTGTTGTGATTGTTATGGTTAGCTTTATAGACAAAAATTGCTATGTGTTGTTGTGAAGTTTAACATGGGCACCTAGCATGCAGATTTATACTTGGATGTTAATTCTACAGGGATGTTATAACCCCCTCTTAAACCCTATGGCGTAACTTACACCATAATCTGATGGTGCGCCTCTCTTGAAATGTAATTGTCACCTTGTCACCACCTTCTTTTATATGTGGCAAATCAACAAGGTAACTAACACATAAAACAACACACGCATGAAAGCTGGTAACAAGTTCAGCCAATTATGTAGGTTACATTGTAATGTAGGCTCTACAAGGATTGCCTGCAGAAGCCTAAATCAGAGAAAACCCACTTTAAGTGGCCATTACAGCTTTTGGCAGTTTTGTTTTTTCTTTCTATTAGCTCAAGAGTTGATGCCTGCTTTTATTGCTATTAGCTGGATTGTGTGACTGAATTTTTTAAAGGTATTAGTTAAAATGATGGAAGTAACACGAATCCAGAAACAAACACACTGCTTTAAAGCAGCAGTCCGGCAGCTCCTATGTTCTGCAAGGTAAAATTATAGCTTTTGTTAAAAAGAGTCTGGTGCTTTTTACAATCAGTTATCCATCAGGAAGAACTGTTTGGCAACATAGCGGTGAAAATAAAATGGAGACTTCAACTGATGAATTGATTTTTACTTTTTTATAGATTTCCGTCTCTGTCCTCGGCAGTACATTCTTTAGCTTTGGTCCCTATGATAAGTAGCTGATAGTGTAAACTACAACACAATTTTAAACACAGAAACAAGCAAACAAAAAAATCAAACCAACCCATAAGCATTTATGTTTGCTCTTGCAGCTAACAACAGGACATTTTGTATCCATTGTTAGCGGCTGATGCATTTTTGTTAATGGCATGATACTCACTTCTCTTGCACTCACCTCAGGAGAAGTGAGCAGTGAAGGAATGGCATTATGCACGCTTTCAGGTCAACAACTGCTCGGTAAAGTTCTTACTCTCTTGTAGAGCTGGGTGGGAACCTAGTTGCTGAAGGAACTGAAGTAATTAGCTGACAAATCATTTCGGCACGACTAATGCTACCACTGCTCGCAGATTCTCATTCTGAGTTGTTTTAATCACTGATATTTATTCACATCAATGGGCTCTCACTTAGTGAAATGATTCTCTAATCTCGAGCGACTGATTAAATTACCTAAGCCTGGGAATAAGAAGAAAAGCACAAACAAAATGAAACTTTCCCCCCTGAAGAATTGCAAATCATGGCCTGTAGACACCCACCCAGAGCGAAAGATGATATTCCAATCAGTTTGCCTTTGACAGGTTTTGAAAGGAGATCCCTCCTTTTCCCCTTAAATTTGTTATGTCAGCAACTGTTAGTTGGGAAATGAGGCCTGAGCTCTTCCTGGTTTAGCCTGTAGCTGATATAATGGCCTCTTCACTCCACACAGGATTGGGAGAGGATGAAAGCATTTGCTATGCCTGGCAAGCCACCTCTTAGCTGAAAAAGCAGTGATGCTGAAATGAATTGTGAAGCTTGATATATGGATGGAATATAGACAATATTTATTATATGGAAAAACTATAAAACAAACTATTTCCATGTTTTCTGAATCTCCATTATCGCAGCAAAATAACAACCTCTTTTCCTGAAAAGTGTACTAATAGACTATTTTATAGTCCTAGCTTGTAATATTCCCTAAGTCCAGTCCTTAAGACATGGTGCCAACTCTCTGTGGGAACACCAAGTGAGTCGTGACATCTTCTTGTTTTTCCTCTGTGCTTTGATGCATTTGGGCATCCCAGCTTTACCTATAAGCAGAAATCAGTACTTGGAAACCCATGTGGAGTCGTTTCTCTTTATCCAGAGACACTCACTAACCGGGGAGGCTTTTGCATGTTGATGGGCCCTCTCTCACACTTCCATCTTACAGAATAGCCTTGATATTGATGTGGCTCTGTAGCCTGTTTTGGTCTTCTAGCCACAGATTGCATTGAATCCAAGCTCAGTTTACTTCAGCTACTTGCATTCAAAGATCTACCATACCGTTCCATCCCATATTCTCTGGAGGTTGCAAAACATATTAGGAAACCCTGATAGTGAAGTTTTTTCTGAAGGTCTCCATCTGCCGTAGCTCAGCTCTCTCCGATCTCAGCTTTTGTTCTTCCCTTGTCTGAGTGATGACCTTCCCGCCTACTCTTGCTGATAGTTTCTCAGGCAACACAGGCCTTTATCTCTGAGACAGACTGCCCTTGTTTCACGGCACACTTTGGCTACAGCGTTGCTGTGCTTGAGCACCAGCTTTGCCTGCTTCTAATGGGGTTCACTCTAGCTCTAGGATGCTTTTGCCAAAAAACCCTATGACCAAATTTTCCACCATTGTTTCATATAGAGTACACTGCCAAATAAGGCATGGACGTAATCAAAATCACTTACATCATAGCACCAACTTGCAATTAAGTGTTGTTCTGTTGATAGAGTTATTATAGGTCAGCTATAAAGATCAAAAAAGCTATGCCCATCACAATGTTTAATAGGCTGGACCTGGTTTAAAAAGATCATGCAACAGGTTTGAAAACAGATTCATCCACATGTCAAACAGCTTCCATAAAATGATTTTACTGTCTGTGCAATGCTTCGAGTTCAAGGCTCTTATCAAGGCTTCTGAAAAGTAGAGTTACAATCTCGAACACTCATATAATAAGTGTAACGTAACATATCTTATGTGTTGTTAAGTGCTGTAAGCAGGAGCCCATTGATGTGAATTTGTATTTGTATACAAGTCTATCTCTAATAACTCAAATCATTTTTTAGGACTCAGGGTGAATATAATTCATGCGTACTTCCTGTTTTGAGGTGTCCCTAGGTTTTAAGAACAAGGCACATTTGGAGCCCTGTGTTGAAGATGTGCAGAAATGAGATGGATGTTCATGAAAAGAAAAAATGCAGTTGCAATTACATTTTCTAATTGGGGTACCTTGCACGATGGTGCGCTCAAATAAGTACAGCCTTTTCTCACATCGTGCAGATTAACACACATAAAGCACAAACGCATTGATGCACACAGCAGCAGTTCTAAATATAGGACAGCTTCAAGTCCTGCAGGTCCCATCTAGCTCCGATCTAGCTCTGCCCGCCCTGTCTTTGGTCTTTATAAAAATCTGCCTCTGGCAATGTTTACAGGCTGCCGCTAATGTCCCAGCATCCACCTGGGAATGTGTTATCAGCTGAGCTGTTAACTACCCGCCTGCTTCTGCTCTGTCACCTTTATCCTGCTGTCAGTCTAGCTAACACTGAGGAAGTGTCACCTTTATTTAGCTGCAATGGTGCTGTAACATAGACAGAAATTTACCTTTTAGCCAGTCTTATTTATATGAGATTACCTGTCCACCTATATTGTCCCTGAGAGCCACTGACAATAGTGACCTTTCAGTAGTTGCAGGCTTGATAAGATTGGGGTGCTGTGGGCCTCAGTAGGTGGTGGCTGTTAGTTCCATCAGCTCTCCTCCCCTTTCACAGCAAGCACTGTCTTTCCTTTTCAAAGCTGTCAGGGCAGAGATGGCAGTAACAGAAGAAATGCGACCCCATCCCCCCCTTCACATTGCATCCGTTAGATTCACGTGCTCTTTCCATGTTAGCAATTTTGCAGATGAACTGCAATTTACACATATCTGTAATAAAATATGTGTTAATGCCTTGTTCAATTTCACTTATAAAAGATTTTCCTGTGAAGAGATATTTCCTTGACATATGGGTTTAGGTCCGTCGTATTCTCTGGATTTAGCAGGAGGGGGAAAGCACACAGCACACATACAATAAAAATGCAGCGTCAGACACTGACAGGCTGAGCTGCTGAATTTCCAGGCTGTTCTTTTGGGATTGCAAGAATCAGATGTCGCTTGCACCGCAGTCCAACAGTACCCAGATCTCTGAGCGTTTTGACAGGCAGCACAAGACCAGCAGCAGCAGGGAAAGAAGGGAAAGGAAAGCATATAGGATCATTCAGAGCTGTGGCTGTGGATAAATCTGTTTTTGGGGTTTTTTTGCTCTTGGACAATGAAAATAATACTCTGGTTCATGATATTTCCTGCCACAGGATGCTCTCCATCACTTAAGAGTCTCAGCGTGGCAGAGTACTGCTGTGCTTCTAATGCAGACATTCTGCTGCAGCTGGTGGCAAAGTCTGATTATGTGCTCTACTAAACAGGAACTCTGGGTTATGTAGTAGGGTGGCTGTTCAGTGGCCAACACTGGTAGCACACCACACTTGACAGTTCACCATTTAACACACATCTGAATATATTACAAACTGATAACACATTTCAGTAATGAAAACAATATTCCATTAATTGCATGACTAAGCTTCTAAAATGTATTGCCTTTTTTTCAATGTACAGACCGTGACCACGGGTGTCTGTGTCAGTCTTTTCCCTCCTGTGTGTTACTTACTACACCCCTCCCCTGCTTCTAATGGCTGCACCGTGACTTCACCTCATTCTCTCTTAGAAAGGATTGCTGGAAGGGGCGAAGAATCAATATGGCAAAGCCTGAAAGACAAGGCCTGTTAATGTAATATAAGTGAGTGAAATACCATAAGGCACAGAGAGGTCAGGTCTGGCATGCATCCCATTAGCAGGAGACCAGAGGAGTTTAAAGCACTGTTATCACAAATAGAATCGGGAGCTCAGCTGGTGAGACCAAGTGGCTGTTAGTGATAAAATCAAAAATTGACTGTGATACATTACCCCTCTCAAGAACACCATGCTATATGCGTTGCATATTTTATGGTAACCTGCTTCTGTTGGGGCACTATTTCATGTTATTTTCAAGCTTGTCATATTGAAAGTCACTTAACCCAATAAGGGACATATAGTTGGAAAAAGTATTGCCACATTTTCAAATAACTGAATGATTTTTTAGACAGAGAGAAATATAAAATATTTTAAAGAACTTATATTATTACAGTGCAGCTCATGCTCCTGCTGTGCATTGAAATATTAGAGATCACAGGTTTCTTCTACAATTTTGCAATGTTTTTATCGACAGTCTCTTGTCCTGTATATTCCTTTGGCAAACTGATGTATTTTTATTCTAGAGATTTACTTTGTCTTGAATCCGCTATCAACACAAACTGATACGGTATGTGTGTGCCACGAAAACTGTAGCGTTACATTTTCCCACCAGTTTTAATGCTCATGTAAAACTCAAGAATTTTACAGTTTAACAGCGCCATGGTGAGACGGGGCTGGTTTTTATTTTTCACTGTAAAACTCACGCACACCACACCGCTGGGTGGAGAGGTTTGTGGCTCCCCAGGTGCAACTGTGCTGCAAAAAACACCCCATCTCAATTAGGCTGCAGACCTCATAGTGGGAACGGTGCTGACTGGTGAGTCACAACATCAAATCTGACAAGAATGAGACATTTTGGCTGAGAGAATAACTGAAGGAGTGAAACATGCAGAAGCACAGTGCATGAAAAAGACATCAGCCATTTCCACTATATCCTCGTGTCAGCTAATATAAAACTCTCATTCATTATTGATGTAAGAAAGACGCAGATTTCTCTGCTTATCATTACTCTGGGGCAAATTTTAGGCGAACAGATGTCAGGCCTGCATCTAATGTTGTCCAGTCGAGGCACTTTTCAAATATTGTAAATGAGTTGTGTTATCTCTCGTTTTGATCCTGCGCACGGAAAAACGTTCTGGATGTCTCATTTCAAGACAGAGCTGTTCTTTATCACTGTTGTTGTCATTTTTTTGGCCCACCCAGCTTAGCCTTTCCCAAGGCATCAATTTAAGATCAGCTGTTTGAAATGTGCAGCTTGACCATGACACATCTACACCAAAAGCTATAATGTGAATGAACCTGCGATAACAGTGAAAGCACTCAATTAAACAAATGACCCAAGCTCATGTATTTAATTTGGGATGCTAGAACAATAGAAAGCAGCAGCTTACTGATTTTAGTAATTCATTATTAATGGTGGCACAGTGGTGCAGTGGTTAGTGCTGTCACTTTATAGCAGGACGTTCCTGGAGTTTTAATGCAGTGGACAGCCGGGGTGGGTGTCCCCCTTCCGCATGCTTGTTATGTTAACTGGTGATTCTAAATTGGCCGTAGGTGTTAATGTTAGCATCTCTGTGTTAGCCTTGTGATACACTTGTCACCTGTTCAGAGAGCAATTCTGAGATACCCTCCTGCCTCTTTATGATCCTGTTTTAAAAAATGGATGCGTCATTAACATTGGATGTACTGAGAGTGGGCTGAGCAGTAATAGCAAAGGATGTGTGTCATAATGGAAAAAATAAATTAATAAATAAAAATAAAAACAATTGCCCCGAACAGCTAATTGTAACCAAATGAGCGCCCACACACAGTTGTTATGCTGTATTCCCATAAACTAGTTCAACTAGTAATCGGAAGGTTGGTGGTCCGATCCCTTGCTCCAGTCTGCATGCCAAATATCCTTGGGCAAGATACTGGCTGCTCTCCGATGCATTCATCAGAGCGTGAATGTGTGTAAATGTTAGAAAGCACTTAGGCTTGAATGGATGTGAATGAGGCATGTGCATGTTGTATAAAGGTCTTCAATTGCTCAGGTAGAGTAGAAAGGTGCTTTATAAGAACCAATCTATGTACCATTTACAATAAACAACAGCTTCACCAGTGTCGCAGTATTTTTTAGTAATAGTAGCTTTTTTGTTTACAACTTTTACTTTATTTATATTCTGTTTCTTGTGATAAATTAGATACTTGCTTAAAAAAAAAAGGCCTCTCAATAATTATCCAGTACCTTAAATTTAATTATCTAAATTTAGAGTTTTCTTTGTTCCGCTTCCAGCATCTGCAGCTGAAAGTGTGCGTGAGCCGATGTTGCCCACATCTTTGTTATGTCATTAATTATTTATGACAGCTTGCCAGAGCTCAAAGACAAAACCACATTCAGTAGAGTGTTTTTCAGTATTTTAGCAACACCAAGTCAAGTTGACTGTCCTTATGTTTGCGAATCCAGTGCGACTTGAGTCCGAGTCCCAAGTCTACAGCCTCACAGTTCATTCACTCAAATTGAGTCATTGAAAGCAACACCTTATGTGACTCCACAGGGAGCATAAGACCAGCATAAGACCTCGGGCCATGTCACTTGACTCAGCAACAGTTGTTCCTGAAGTGAAAATCTGAAAGTTTAATAATAAAATTAAAAATAAAAATCTGGGGAGCTTACCAGATCTCTGTAACGTGCTCATATTTTCTGTCCAAGGCAAAGCAGTTCAAGGTGGCATTACTTGCTTCTAATCTCACTGAACTGTTGTGGCCCAAATTACATTGTAGGAAATGTATGTGGAAGCACGTGAATTGGAGGAAGACTGCGTGAAATGAGAAATATATGTGTTCCTGCTGTATCAGTGTTGATTGTTTCCATGTGACCTCGAGGTCTGATAAACATATCAAATTTATTGTGCTATTTGTCATTGTGTTAACTACAGTTCTTTGTGTATTACCACCACCAACTGTTATCTGGCTGTATACAATAAGAGCAATATGCCGTGCAGGTCCTGTCTGGTTCCTCATGAGCGTACGTGCACCTCGTCAGTTGCCATGACATTCCAACAAAACTGGCTAAATACCTATATTCCTATGCAACCTAAACAAGTCATTATTAACAGTAACAATAATGATAATATTTCACATTTAAAGCATTGCAGTACCTAGTGGGATTCAACTGACTTGCTTTTCTCTGGTTACCAATAGCTGGACAACCTGGATGAGCAGGCTGCACAGATCAGACGAGAGCTGGATGGTCGTCTTCAGATGGCAGACCAGATTGCCAGAGTGAGTCAGACTCAGCGGGGGAATTCATGCTTTGTTATATAGTTAATATGTTGCCAATATGGTGTAACTTTTATAAACATCGTAGTGGAAGAGAGTAGTGTTTGGGCAGTATTTACAAATGTTACTGTATTTACTTTACACATAATTAGCATTGCTATAGGAAACTAATTAAACTGAGGTAAATGAACCTTTCTTTGATATTTTTATCATTTTTATTTTACCCGACTTGTTGTTCTCTTCTGAGCCTTTTTATATTTTTGTCAACAGGGTGGAAAGTTCCCCAAATTTGTGTCTAAAGAGATGGAGGCCATGTTCATCGAGGAACTCAAGTCTTCAGTGAATCAGCTGATGGCCAACTTGGAGAGCATGCCTGTGTCTAAGGGCGGGGAGTTTAAACTCCAGAAGCTGAAGCGGGGACACAATACCTCTATCATTGATATGGGCCAAGAGGATGAGAACACGCTGTCCAAATCTGATGTGGTCCTGTCCTTTACTTTAGAGGTAATTAGATACTAGATATGAGTGTGTGATGATCAATATGTGAAAATCACAAGCATTACAAAGTTTTGATGGTTTTGAGATGGAGTACTGTACAAATGTTTCAGGCACTCAAAAGAAGTATTTACAGAAAATAAACTATTTTCACACATTCGCTGCATCCCTAAACCGTTCTAGACTTTTAGAAAGGTTTAGGGATAGACCCTACGGTGATGCATGTGAGAACACAAGTGTCGGATGCAGCTGACATTAAATAGTCTTTAATTTACTTGTTATTAAGTCAGTGTGACATCTGATTGTGCTAATATGAGAATACAGGAGGTAATAGCCTGTTGAATTAGACTTCTCTTTCAGAGACATCCTTGTATCTTCTTCCTTTTCGAGCCAGCTTTTTATGAATGTCAGAATGAGTCTAGGACTAATCAGACACCTCGATGATGGTATTGTGAAATGGATATATGACATATAGCCAACTGTCATATAAATGCAAAACTGCATCTGTCTACAACATAACTTTTAATTCATAACTTGTATCAACTATTTGAGACTAAGTATAGAAACACACAGCAGACCTGTTCAGGGGACTGAACAGACGCCGTGCGAAGAGCAGACTGGCATAAACACATAGGCACAAAAACCCCCTTTTACCTGCTCCTTAACGGGAAATGTGAGTCATCTTGTTATCGGCTTGTCTGAGATGAGCTATTACCATGGAACAGGGAGCAATCGCACCTCATGTCTTATGATGCGGTGCTATTTTGGAATCAGGAAGTACATAATGTGCAGAAGAATAAGACCCTGCTTTTTCTGTTTGTTCACAAACAATTTGGCACACCACTCTAGAGATTGAAGTCTGAAATTATTTGCACAGTAGCAAAAGAAGTATGTGTTTTTGTGAGGTGGCACTGTGATAGGTCTTTGGTAAAGCACCAAGTTTATTTCCAATCACTGAAAGAATTCACCTCTTCAGAAACTCGAGGTGGAATCACTTGTGATACACAACAAGTCACTTGATTCCTGCGTTGAGTACATAGAAAGAGCAGATGTTAAGATTTTCATGCACTGTTCAAAAAATTTTTATAGGAACACCTTGTAATCAGAGTACATCATCAAGTCAATTACATTTCTGGAATATTGATCTGATCAGTTAAGTAGCAGAGGGGGTTGTTAATCAGTTTCAGCTGCTTTGGTGTTAATGAAATTGCACTGGAGGGTCAACAATGAGGCAACCCCCAAATGAGGACTGTTTTTACAGGTGATGGACACTATATTTTCCCTCCTCTTGTTTTCTTATAGTTTATTACCTAGTTTTGCATTTGATTAAGGCTAGCGTCACAACTGGCAGCATGAGGCGATACTTGGGCCCTGTAGAGGTTGCACAGGTAGTCCAGCTCCTCCAGAATTGCACATCCCAGATCCCGGAGCAGATCCACCCGCACACCGTCTGCTGTTTAGGAGCATGCCGCAATGTTGTTAGGCCATGCAAACTATCATGTTGGTGCTGCAATGCTGCAACGAAATTTGAGCACAATGGACTAGCCTGCTGCAGCATTTTTGGCTTTGGTTATTGGGTGTTTTTAATTTCAACCCCTTGTTGATCATTTCCATTTTCATCAAACCATGTGGCATCCTTTTCTTCACAACACGTTATCCAGTCCATATCAGTAAAGATATCTAGCACGATATTTCTCTCATTGAGATCTGATGCATTTTCTAAGTGTTCCTTTAATTTTTTGAGTGCAGCCCCCCCCCCCCCCCCCCCCCAAACCCCCAAGCAAAATCTGCAAGATGACTAGATAACAAACAGCATAATATACAAGAAAGTTAAAAAATACTTTTGCTAAGTAAACTCTTGTCTTGCCAGCACATATTTCTGCCTTTGGCTCTCCCATTTGAAATTCATGGTTACAATTTAAGAGTTACCTCTGGCAGTGTTATCTCTATATTGTGTTCAGAGTTATTAAAGAGTGAATATAAGACCTGATGTGACAGATTATTCCTACTAGCACTTTTGATGATAGAGAGTTATACTTCACTGGAAGGAAATCTGAAATTATTACAGCCTGTTCCAGTAAAAAAAAAAAAAAAATCAACTACAATCTACATTTTTGTACAACGAGGGCACTGGCCGTAAGCTTAAATCATCTTTGTGGCTGGCATACTGTTTCGAAAAATTACTGCCTAGAACTGCTAGCTGCTCATAAGATGCTGACTTTTTAAACTCCGTTCAGAGATAAATCACTTTACATCAGTAACCTCCACTGAGGTGTCTATGCTTCCCAGGTGGTGATCATGGAAGTGCAGGGCTTGAAATCACTGGCTCCAAACAGGATTGTTTACTGCACCATGGAGGTGGAAGGAGGCGAGAAACTCCAGACTGACCAGGCAGAGGCATCCAAGCCAACGTAAGAGCCTTAGCACGCACCTGCATGGTTTTCCACATGCATATATGTGAATGACAAATACCTTAATAATGTAACTCAAATTAGTAGAGCGTAGGCACTGATGCCTACTGAGGAATCTCTGAAGTCAAACTTCTGGTTTAATGGAAGATGAATGTTAATGAAGTGTTAATAATTGATTTTTGTTATTTCCTTTAGATGAGCCATCTGTGGTTTTGAGCTTTGCGATCAAAACTATGTAATGGTAACACGAAGTGTAATGTAAGATCCATGCTGAACCACACTTTGAGAAATTAATTGGCTCTAAGAAAAATACTCTAAACGTATGCTGTTAAACTCTCCCACAACCCAGTGGCTTCTTGGTGTTCTCTCTAGTGTTCCTTATTCTCTTTCACAGGCACTTTGTATGTAAATGACTGCATTAAAAGGAAATGGAAAAGCACTGTGAAGTTTACCAAAACATGAGTTTGCTTATTTTCTTATTTGAAACCTTTTTTCTTTTTTTGGACCAGGGCAGGAAATTCAGATCTCAAACACCTATATATGGAAAATACCTGCACTTAATGATGATGATATGATTTGCAGCAGTTGTTGGGGTATTATCTAGAAATGCAACATTCAAACTTAGGCTTTCGTTCCTGGTTCAGTGAGATAGAGAGAGAGAAAGTGAACAGCAGTTGAGGAAGATAGAAAGCGAATGAGAAGTGCAAGCATCAATAGCGAGAACAAGAGATCTATTTTTAAACATATTTTTTGATATTCTTTTATTCATAGCAGTCATTTTAAAGCACACACAACCTTTACATAACCCTGTGAAAAAGATTCTCAATAACTAGACTTTGTGTGAATGCAGAGCAGAGACATAGACCGGCTTGTCTTGCAATTTTAATGAAGTCTTCTTCAGACTCTGTACACTTGTACTGGCTTGGGGAGGGGGACTGCACATTTAGAAAATAAACAGTGGAACAGGGAAACACTGTATCCTGGCATTCACATTATGCTTCGATGCATACCGCTTATGTTTTTGAAGACGATCATCGGGATTGATGAGCAGCAGCAAGTCTAGAGTCTGTGGGAGCCCTAGGCAAAAATTCTCATTATGTTATAAATTATCTATCTACTCGTTATTATCTATGCCATTCAGAATTGCCTTACCTTTTTCTCCTTTTCCTCTTCTTTCGCCTTTTTCTTTTGTCAATCCCAGATTTTCAGTAGCTTCCCAAACAAGGCATTTTTTAGCCCATTATATTATTGATGTACTCAAATAATATTATTATGTTTATTAGATTTATATTAAATTCAATCTGCGTACTATAGATGCTATAGATTCATGTAGGCATCATCATGTATAATGTATAGTTGGGACAGAGGTGTGTGTAAGCACAGCTGTGTATCCCATCATTTTTCCAGAGTAAGTAAAAGCAGAAATGCTGTGTTTCTCTTTGATTTTAAATTGGAACTGAAAGTATCAGAGACCACACACTTCTAGTGACCTGTTAGTAATGATTTTGTCTGGGTGGAGGAGGGGGTTGCTTTTGTAGAAGTCTACACATATAGAACCTCCTGCATGTTCCACCTTTAATAAAAGTGGGTTTAATGAAAATTTGTCTTAACAGTAAATCTCTAGACTCATAGGACAGCACAGATCTTTATTATTAAAGCTGCTGGACTAAGCTATGATCTACAGCTGAAACCAACGTTTTTGACTGGTTGAGGGTTGTAAAAATCCCATAGCATGTTAAATACAAAATGGCATAACATAGTTCCCTTCTGTGAAATTCCCCACGGTTTGTACATATCCTAAATCATTTCGTTGCCTCCCTTCTTGTTACCAGTTCATTAGACTCGATTAACAACAAAGACGGTGGTGATGAAAAATATATCTGCTGCTAAATATATCTACCCTTTTTCCTCTAATTAACCAGTACTGCACAGTACAAGATACAAGAGAAATGTCCATGAAACATTCATGCAAATTTGAGCTATTTTAAGGCCCAAATGTCTTCCTCTGATCTCCTTAATTTAAGAGCCATTTTATGAAGAGAGACGGAAGGACATGAATGAGGGGACGGATTAGAGGAGAACAAGGCAAGGGTAATGTGTGTGTGTGTGTGTGTGTGTGTGTGTGTGTGTGTGTGTGTGTGTGTGTGTGTATGCAGTATATTCCATATGTTGTGGGGACATAAAGCTATTTACAGCTATTGTGAGGAACCCACACATTAAAGTTGCTTTTAGGTTAGGGTAAGCCTCCCAGAAATGATTGTAGTGACTAAAACACAACCGTGTGCGGTTGCTTATATGCAGTACAAACAAGTATACACAAAAAACCTTGCAAAGACCTATATGAGATAAATGTGTTAATGTACAGACTGCTGCAGGATATTTGCATACAATAATTGGATGTGTTCAGCAGCCATGTGCTCAGACTGACATTCAACTGACTATCGTGGTTCTGATTTAACTCAGATGAGCCGATAAATGTTTTGACATTCATTTAATTCTCTCGTAATTCTGTAACTCAGATTTTTTTCATTTGACCCATTTGAGCAAGCACATAGTTGTATCATATTTTGTAGGGGAAAATTGCAGGAGGGTAGCACTTGCACGTCCATTAATAGACCTTAGAATAAGCCACAAGGTCACCTTCATGCTGGTACAATGGTTCCATCTGAAATCAACACAGCTCACAGTCACTCCTCACTGTCAGTCAGCAGCTCTTCTTCTCTTCCTCTACATGCTGTGTCTGCAACATCTTTGTGTACATAAAGCGGCAATTAATTATGAATGTTAGAAATGCTTACAAGAAAAAATCCTTTTCTAGACTGGAAACTGACACCATGTTTGTCGTGTCTTGCTGCAGAGTGAGAACTTAGAGGCTTATATATGTTGTCTCCTATGATTACAACAAACCGCTTAGTTTCTTGTCATTCTTTTTGCTTGTGCATAGCATAGCTGGTGAGATTCCAGTTTGATATTAATGGCTTGCTGTTAAATGATAGCTTATTTTAATATTTTTGCACTCTTGTAAACATTGCCACACTCATGAATGGCAGTTTAAACTAAACATTTCAAAACTAATTCTGCAGAATCAGATATACAGTCTCATACATTACCTTACCTGTCAAAACATGGTGCCTAATTATTATATTAAACGATACATACAGGTGAAGTATCCTAGTGCCATAGCCTAAGGCAAATATGTTGAGTCACTGACAGATATCTAATGAAGCAAAAGCTCTGAGCTATTTCAGAAGTGAGCTGTAAGACTTCACTCTCACTCCTCACATCATATACTGTACCAAACACACCCTCACAGTAATCCTACATCGCTTCAAGCTGCTTTTGCCGCTCTGGACTGCTTCCTGCTATTTCAGATCCTCCAACACCCGGACATCCATCTGTAGGCTTCTAGGGCATACAGGGAGTGCAGAATTATTAGGCAAATGAGTATTTTGTCCACATCATCCTCTTCATGCATGTTGTCTTACTCCAAGCTGTATAGGCTCGAAAGCCTACTACCAATTAAGCATATTAAGTGATGTGCATCTCTGTAATGAGAAGGGGTGTGGTCTAATGACATCAACACCCTATATCAGGTGTGCATAATTATTAGGCAACGTCCTTTCCTTTGGCAAAATGGGTCAAAAGAAGGACTTGACAGGCTCAGAAAAGTCAAAAATAGTGAGATATCTTGCAGAGGGATGCAGCAGTCTCAAAATTGCAAAGCTTCTGAAGCGTGATCATCGAACAATCAAGCGTTTCATTCAAAATAGTCAACAGGGTCGCAAGAAGCGTGTGGAAAAACCAAGGCGCAAAATAACTGCCCATGAACTGAGAAAAGTCAAGCGTGCAGCTGCCAAGATGCCACTTGCCACCAGTTTGGCCATATTTCAGAGCTGCAACATCACTGGAGTGCCCAAAAGCACAAGGTGTGCAATACTCAGAGACATGGCCAAGGTAAGAAAGGCTGAAAGACAACCACCACTGAACAAGACACACAAGCTGAAACGTCAAGACTGGGCCAAGAAATATCTCAAGACTGATTTTTCTAAGGTTTTATGGACTGATGACATGAGAGTGAGTCTTGATGGGCCAGATGGATGGGCCCGTGGCTGGATTGGTAAAGGGCAGAGAGCTCCAGTCCGACTCAGACGCCAGCAAGGTGGAGGTAGAGTACTGGTTTGGGCTGGTTTCATCAAAGATGAGCTTGTGGGGCCTTTTCGGGTTGAGGATGGAGTCAAGCTCAACTCCCAGTCCTACTGCCAGTTTCTGGAAGACACCTTCTTCAAGCAGTGGTACAGGAAGAAGTCTGCATCCTTCAAGAAAAACATGATTTTCATGCAGGACAATGCTCCATCACACGCGTCCAAGTACTCCACAGCGTGGCTGGCAAGAAAGGGTATAAAAGAAGAAAAACTAATGACATGGCCTCCTTGTTCACCTGATCTGAACCCCATTGAGAACCTGTGGTCCATCATCAAATGTGAGATTTACAAGGAGGGAAAACAGTACACCTCTCTGAACAGTGTCTGGGAGGCTGTGGTTGCTGCTGCACGCAATGTTGATGGTGAACAGATCAAAACACTGACAGAATCCATGGATGGCAGGCTTTTGAGTGTCCTTGCAAAGAAAGGTGGCTATATTGGTCGCTGATTTGTTTTTGTTTTGTTTTTGAATGTCAGAAATGTATATTTGTGAATGTGGAGATGTTATATTGGTTTCACTGGTAAAAATAAATAATTGAAATGGGTATATATTTGTTTTTTGTTAAGTTGCCTAATAATTATGCACAGTAATAGTCACCTGCACACACAGATATCCCCCTAAAATAGCTAAAACTAAAAACAAACTAAAAACTACTTCCAAAAACATTCAGCTTTGATATTAATGAGTTTTTTGGGTTCATTGAGAACATGGTTGTTATTCAATAATAAAATTATTCCTCAAAAATACAACTTGCCTAATAATTCTGCACTCCCTGTATATGCACAACACTAACCAGTTTTAGTTGGATATAGTTACTTAGAAGTTCAGAAATAGAGCCATACTTAATACACTTACATGTATATTACTTTTCATTTACCCCAACCCGCCTCAACCTGTTTCTTTCTTTCTCAGTTTGGTACCAGGGGTATCTGACCAGTCAGGCCTTTCCCTAAGCACAGTCTCAGACCTAGATCTTACATAGTCTATTGATAAATGGTGCCTTGCTAGTAAATTGAACATATTTGCAGATAGTAATGAGTTTCAAACCTACATGGGAAACTACATATATATAGATATTTATACTAAGATGTAGTGCGGTGCATTAACCTCAACTATACTTACTGTTTTAAAACACTCTTTGTATTAGGATATTTTCTTGGCCGATTCCCAACTTTCCTAAGTGTGACCCGTCAATAGACATTTTTGCCTTTCTTTGCTGTAAATGACAACATATGCAAAACAACATCTACTTTCTCTTAATGCAATAAATTATTTTCTCAATAAAACAACTGAAAATATAGTGCTATGCTTTGGGAAAGATGTCCCTGAGGGGACTTCCCCAAGAGATTAATAAAATCCTATTCTATTCTATTCTATTCTGCTCTATTTTATTCTATTAAATCAAGATGAGTTGCTGTACAGCCACCTTTATCTCACATATTTTAGCTTAGCAAACAATAGCAGGAGCAATCAATTTATTTAACAAAACAGATGTCAGACACTTTTTTTAAATTTTCTTAATTTTCCAGTATGTGTATAAGTATCAGCAGATACCTTGAAACTGCTTTGATCCTTTTACTGCTCACACCGAGGCTGCTGGCTATAAGCTCTGGATCGCTGAAGCCCCTTTGCCTTTGTTGCTTCTTTGTCCATGTTCAGCTGGGTGAGGGTGATATAAGGGTCTAATTAGGTTTGTTGTTACAAATGTTTGTCTGGTGATTCCTTTGCAGTTTACTTTGGTGAACTTTGTGTCTTCACTTACAGTGAGGAGCTACTGCTAATGGCATGTTAGTGTGTGGCTGTGATGGCTGTAAGTGTGTGTGAAAGTATTTGCCTGGCTGCTGTGCACATTTTGCAAATGTTGCACACCCATGAAAAGTGTGAATGCTGGAAATCACATGATTTCAGTGTCTGGGGCTAATATGTAGTCAGTTTACTTACTGTCCTGGTAGAAATGGTAAAAACGAAATGACACCGTTGATACCAGTAGATACTGAAGTAAATTAAAGTGTGTTTTCTTTCTTTCTTTTGTGTTTCAAGTATGCAACTTTCATTGTGACCAGACTATTCCAGTCTGGCTGGAACAAGTCATGATGGACTATAGATTGATTCACAACTTGTCTAGAGTGTTTACTGCCTCTCACTGGCTCCAATCCCTCCCGTGGATGAATTATTTATAATACAAATATGAACGAGGACAAGTTTTGTTTTGTTTTTTTAAAGACAGCTAGAAGTTCCTGTTTTGCTCTCCACGTGGACCACTCGGCGGCAACTGATAAATTGATACTCCTCACAATATAAACAGACTACAAATCGACTCGAGAAATCTTCAGTACCAAAAATATTGCCCCTCAATTGCAGTTTGTCTCTATATAGATTTTAAGCGTTTTAAAGATCCTTTGTCTTACTCTTGAGTCTCAAAAATCAAGTAGAAAAGATACATTGATTTTGACTATTCTCTGGTCTCACTGTTTATTTATTTATTGCTGACAGAGAACAACAGTCAGAACAAATAAATTGTGTCTGCTATCTTGTTTGTTTTATCCTGACTTTGACTTACTGTAAGTTCATGCGACTTTGCCGTAATCCTTGTTTTTTTTTATTCCTTTAATCAGACCACCTCTATCTTTCTCCTGTGATACAAAAGATTGGAGTGTTTGTGTGCATAAACATTGCATTGTATGCTTCAGTCCCAGGAGGCTCAGCTGAATTTATTTGATTAAAGCAAAAAGCATCTGAAAACGGTTTGATTTGAATTTGAAATTGTTTACTGACATTTTCGGTGTAATTTACATATAAAATACTGCAACTAAGGTGAAATCTGTCTCCCAGACTGACTAGCAATTAAAAATGACAATTGATGGGAACACGGACTCACCGTGGTGTCATGGAAACTAACCTCTGGAGTGCTTTTTGTTGTCTGTTTCAGCTGGGGGACCCAAGGTGACTTCACCACTACACACCCTTTGCCTGCTGTCAAGGTGAAGCTGTTTACAGAGAGTACAGGGGTGCTGGCGCTGGAAGACAAAGAACTGGGCCGGGTAACATTTCTGCTTATTGTTTTATTAGCGCACTAACACTCTGATGTTGACATAGCGATGAAAATAGTGCAAACTTGTGTTTTGATTATAGAAATACATGCACAGTCACTCAAAGCAGTTTTATTTATGTAGCTGTGCATCATTCTGATTGTAATACGCTCAAAAGAGTCTCCAGGGTCCTGTCACATGACTGCGATTTATAAATAGGGTTTTGTTATTTTGCTCTAGTTCCAGTATTTTTTTTAAAAAAAATTTTATTTTTCCATGAGCTCTTTTGAAAGTACAAACGGCTCTCACATTTTGAAATTTTCACATTGTGGTGTATCTGAATTTGACTGCTGCACATCTGTTAAGAGTAGACTGATAAAAAATTCTTGCCTCATTCCTAACAAGAGACTTCCAGCCTTTGAGCATTACTCAAACATGACTCAAACGTGAACAAAGCAGAAACATGAATCGCTTCTTTACCCTGCTTTTTCCTGTCGTGTAAATGTGACAGGTAGTTAAGGAAGGTGGTGTTGCTGGTTTGCGTTGGGGCAGCGGCGCCTCAGACGTCCCTGTAGTGGCAGTGACCTTGGTTCTTTGATCTCCCACTGCAGCAGAGTTGGCAGGCTTCCTCAAAGCTCTTTAACTCAGCAAAGAGAGATTAGACCCCCCTCTTCGGGGAGGGAGAGCAAAGCACAGTTCTTCTTCCTCACTACCTTTTTTTAAAATTTCTTTTGAAAAGCAAACACACAAAATCACTAATGCATGCAAGCAGACTGATTGACACTGCTCAATGTTGTACAGATTAAAGATTTACCACCTGGTCATGTATAATTTCTTGTATTTAATGATCTGCTTTTCTGCGAGTGCAGGTTGTCCTCCACCCAACTCCTAACAGCCCCAAACAGTCAGAACTCCACAAAATGACTGTTACCAAGGCCTGCCCTGACCAAGATCTCAAGATCAAACTGGCCATACGTATGGACAAACCACAGAACATGAAACACTGCGGGTAAGCAATCCACTGTCAAGCAACACGTGCAGTGGTGTTCTTATTTTTATATTCCACATCTTTCCTATAGAACTCCAACTCTGAGCTCCTTGGCCTCATTTCTACTCACCTACCATGGAAAAGTACTGTGAAGTGCATTACTCCCCCTGGTGGATGCCAATGTGTAGTTTAATTTAATCATTTTAGAAGACGCTAACACATGCAAAGCGTTTGGCATTAATCACATTTTATTCATGTAACAGTTAAAGTGTACTTCTTAAGAATTTGGATCAACTTGGATCAATTTCTATTTTTTCGTCATTTTGTAACAAATCCACATAACTTAAGATCAAATATAAAAAACTCTGCTTCAGTGCTTCAGATGGAGTTAGCATTTGTGTTCTTTATGACAGCTTCACTGTGTTCTGTCATCATGTGTGAACAATGTTTTGACAGGTATCTGTGGGCTTTTGGGAAGAATGTTTGGAAGCGCTGGAAGAAGCGTTTCTTTGTCCTCGTGCAGGTAAAAAACAAAACGTATTTTTAAGATCATTGCAGTGTTTCGGGTTTCCTGTAAGCCTACCAAATCAATATAGAGCACATGTCACTCGGGAGTCCATGTCGTTGTTTTATATAAAACTAGCATGTCCCAGTTTACAACCCCAAAAAGCTTTAACATCCTACATCCCACATTTTTTAACCGCTAATAACAATTAAATAGAAGTTTATTTGGTCTTATTCCCTACTAGTTGGGCCTGGTCACAGTTTGAGAATCACTAGCTTAAAGATTGTATAGAATGATTTTATTTGTGACTGATTTGACTGCAACTTTTTTCTTTTTACAGGTGAGTCAGTATACGTTTGCAATGTGCAGCTACCGAGAGAAAAAGTCAGAACCACAAGAGCTTTTGCAGCTGGACGGATATACTGTGGACTACAGTGATCCCCAGCCAGGTGAGGATTCACACCGGGACATACCTATACTCACACACACATAAACAAATGACACACACAATGTAAATATCTACCAGCTAATCCCCAGCTTTGCGTTATTAGGCTTAGATGGTGGCAGGGCTTTCTTCAATGCTGTGAAGGAAGGCGACACTGTGATCTTTGCCAGCGACGACGAGCAGGACCGCATCCTGTGGGTCCAGGCCATGTATCGCGCCACTGGCCAGTCCCATAAGCCTGTCCCACCCACTCAGGTCCAGAAACTAAATTCCAAAGGGGGTGCCTCAGCCCAAATGGATGCTCCCATTTCTCAGTTCTGTAAGTAGCCCAAAACACAACATAATCACCCAAGCAATAGCAGTTTTCATCCACAAAGCAGCGAAAGCTCTAAGCCATAACTGTCTCACGCCATGCGCTCCACACTGCAGTCACAATACGTGCTGATAGAACTAACACACAAGCACGCACGCACATGCATTTATCTCTCACAGATCCCTCCAGCATCTGATGGACTTCCACTCATTGTCACCACTCCCACAGTGTGTAAAGGTGCGATTCCATGCTATTTCATCAGTCTGTTCTCAAGGAACAACCAACCTAAAAAAGACCTTATCATACAGAAGTAGGCCATGGCGTGCAAAGATTTTATGAAGATTAAATAGGTCACCATACATAAGATTTGAACATTCAAGCCTACTGGGGTTGAATTCAGACTGACAGTGCCAGGGTGTGCTGCTCTTGTCCGAACCATAGCCCTGTTTTAATACAGTTGCCAACTCTAGATGGCTGCTCCGAGGGCAGCTGTTATTCTGAGACAGTTTCTCAGATGATCCTCATGTTGAAAATTTTAACCAATTTGTCACTGTACTTGCACTTCTAAGCAGTCCACAGGTCAGGTAGCAAAGTGAAGGTAAGACTGTCTACAGTAGTGTGGCATCTCTATCACCTTCTATTCTGACCGTCTCTTATGTCCCCTCCCTCCTCATTAAAGAAGGGAAAAATATATATTTTTGTAACTATAAAATCTAGAAGCAACATCTGTATTTATTCAAGTGGTTACTAATATGCAGTGAGTCATAATCAGTAAGTTCTTATTATTCTTGTGCAAAGGTTTAAACTACCTTAAATTTGCCCATGAGAACACTAACACAAAGCTTATTTACTTACTAAATGTAAAGTCACATGCTGCTTAACAATTCACAATAATAGATCCTGCTATTCAGAACCAAACACGACTTTTTTGTGTGCATCTTTTGACTCTTTGGGCTGAGAATAATTTCTTTTTCAATTGTAATGAGATTTTTTTTTCTTAGAATAATTATGTAAATTTAATTGGCTTTAAATACAAATACAAAAAACAAAACCTCAGGGTTGCAATAATACTATTCAAAAGTGCAAAGCCCCAAGTTTACTCCACTCTTTTATAAAAGTATCAGAAGACATGAATTGGGTCACTCAATGCAAATCCTGTCACATGAGATTCTATGTTGTTTCTCCATCGGTTTTTTTGTCCAGTATGTGATCGTTCTTGTGGTTAGTTGACTCCTCTGATGCCAGCTGTTGCCATTCAAAGCCTCTCACAGTGGCACAGACCTCCTTCCCCACCCTGAAACATTGTGGCACACCACGCGTACATGTTTCACCCCCTGGTGGTCTTGAATGGCACTGGGACCATAACATACACAGCCCTCCTGACTCTGCTGCAGTGAAAGGATGGAAAAGAAGAGTGCTATGAAGGTTCTGCAGCTTTAGTGCACATCACATAAAATGTTAAATAACACAGGTTTAGTCTGTGCAACAGCTTTCTGACATAATACTGCAAATAAATATGATAGAGTGTGAGGACATCCGATCAAAAGCCTTTATTTAAAAAAGAAAACCCCATATCTTGTGTTCTGTCCTTGACTGTAATATTAAAAGGGTTGTTTTCTTGACCTGACTCAGCTCCTCCAGAACAGAGAAGACAATTTCTCTCGTGAGGCGTTTCTATCGACTCGGTGTGTTGTTTTTTTTATTTGTTCAAAAACAGATGGACTTGTGGAAATTGTAGAAAAAGAATTACATCATTGCAGAAAAGCTTCCATTTCTGGCTATAGCGGAAATATCAAGCGCAACAAAGGGCAATTAGAATCAGACAGTAAAGTGCAGTAGTGACAACAATTACTTGCAAAACGAGTGGAGTGCACCTTTAAAGTGTGCTTAAATTTGTTGCTATAATTGTAAGAGGTTGGTGATAAAAACCTGACCTTCATTTCATCCAGCACCTTCATAGTCTCTTTTTCTTCTAAAAATGATTCGGGCCACCTTTTAGAGTTTCCTTTATAATGTAGGTGTTTGTGTTTGCCAGTGTCCCTTTTAAGAGTAAGCCTTGTGTTTGCTCTCTAATCAAACAAAGGGACAGTACTTACTGTGTAGCTCTCAACTCTTTAAGTAGCTGTCCATAACCAAGAGTAAACTGCAGTAGAGTGATGAGGATCGTAAGCTCTGTCTCCTTCCTCTGTCTCTGTCTGTCTGTCTCTCTCTCTTTCTCTCTCTTGCTTTCTGTCTCCCTCTTCCTTTCTCTAATATGCCTCAGCATCTGTTGTTCACATATCCTCACATGTACTCACACACCACCACCCACAAACTATCATGTTGGTATAGGTTGTTGTTTTTGAGTTGTGTTTTCTTCTTCATGCTTTGCCTGGACCCTTCTTAAGTAATGCAGCTGCTAGGTCAGGGTCTCTCGTGATTGCTCTCCTCCAGCCTTGTTGCTAGTCTTTATGTTATTCTGGTTTGTCCCTTCTTACCCTGCTGTCTTCTAGCTGGACTCAAGGGTAAGTGCTTCCCTGTAGCCGGCACAGCTCAGATAATCCCCGCCGATTATCTGACAAATGCAACGTCCTTTTCTCTCTTCTTTCCTTGTTCTCCTTTTTTTTCACGTCTCGCTTCATGTCTTAGATATTAGTTGATGACTTTTTGTTTTTAACAACCTCAGCTCTGAGGATGAAAGTATAAGCATCCATTCGTGCCAATATAGGATGCATGTATTTTATTCTTAGGAATTATTATTTGGCTCAATAATAGTTAAAGTTGATATCATAGTTGTTTCTGCATAATTGCCTTCTCTCTTTATTCTTATTGGTGGAAGGACCCCTCAGAGTAAAGCGATATCAGGCTAAAATGCGACGTGCTATTCATGAAGAAATGATTTCATAGTTTTGTATTACCAAGAATATTTAGTGTAAATGTATTATCAAAATCAAGAGCTGCAAACAACCCGATTCACAGACGAAACTGTAAAAGACTAATGTTTACATGTGTTTCTTTAAAGATAGAGATATGGATAAATTACAATGACAGCCTGTGTATGCAGTTGTTTCCCCAAAGTGTTTATGTTAATTATGCTTTACTTCAGAGGGCTCAATTGCTTTTAATTCTTTTTCTTTGAACTTTTCTTGACGAGAGTTGGCAAATATGTACGCGGAGTATTCTGAATGCCAAAGACAAGGAGTAGCTAATGCCGCCCCGTCTTATGATAAAATACTCCGGACTCCCACTCCTTCCTCCTATAGTAGATGGGCCTGTAGATAGAGGCTAGACCGGTAACTACACCTCCAGAAAGGAGCAATCTCATTTGATTTCTTTTGACTGCCCTTGTTTGCCTGAATAGGAGAACACCTGTGTCATGTGTCCATACTTTTGTACAAATACAGGAGTTTTCATTCATTTCCCCCATCTCCCAGAGAATGATACAGTTTTGCCTCTGTCGGCTTCATGCTATTTACCCATGTACTTGCACCAAAATTGTATTGCTACCCTATTAGAGTTCTCCAGTAGTGGTATGCCTGTTAGTGTGCTCTGTAGAGATCATGAATACACTGCAACATATTCAAGTATTGTCAACTTGCAAATGCGTAGAGAAGGGAAAAAAAGAGGAATGCATAAAAAAATGATCAAAATTGCAAATTTGAAAATGGGTCTGCAGATGTGCATGACATAATTAAAAGCTTTACGAAAAGTCACACTGTTCTCCAGCATGTAATCATTTAGAAATGTATGCAAAAGTACTCTCATATTTACTTTGGCAATTTGATTATTTTAACTTGAGAGTTATAGTAATGTTACTATAGCATTGAGTGTTTTCTGGACTTAAACTCCATTTTTATTCCAACTAAAGGAAATGTAGCCCACTCTCTGTGTCTCATAGTCCAACACCTGACACCTTGTGCTCACTCTTTGGATGTTTTCTCAACGCCTCACTTCCTTTTTGATGTCTCCCACAGTGTTTTCTTTGTCACCACTTTCCACCATGTTATTGTCAAATTGAAAGATTTTCTGACCAACCAGATCCTTTTTCATCCTGTCATCATCTCTTAACCAACGCTCCACTCATCTGTAACGCCGTTCACTGTCTTCTTTCATAGCGTTACCTTTATACATGATAACTTACTGTACCTGTCTTGTCCCTCCTCTCCTCTTCGCTCTGTTTCCCTGTTTTATTGTCCACATTTTACTTGTTGTCTTACAGGTTTTCTTTCTCAGATTGGAGTAAAAATTTGCTAAAATGTACCTTCCTTCAGGTTCCTTTTTTGGCAAACTTCAGCTAAGTTTTAGCACCCACATTAAACCCTTCCCCTCTTTCCCCTTCACTGACCTGGAGGTTGATAGATGTCACTTGTGCTTTATTCAATATTTTCCTGCCCTACCACGATCAGGTCTCCGCTTCCCTCACCCACCCCCCAAAATCATCATCACTCATGTCAGTGTCTCTCGGACATGACACCTGTCACTCACACAGAGGACATGGCTGTGCCTCTTATCTATTTTGAAACATCTTCGTCCCCATCATTTTTTCCATTTTTCTCTTTGACAGCTTTAATATTTGCAGAACAAGAAATGACTGTTTTGGTTTAGAGGGTAGAAAAAAAAGATTATCCCACTAATGGTTTCAACACCCATTTTTACATTACTTCCATTCCATGTTTTTCATTTTGTCATTGTTTAATGTTACTAATGTCTTTCTTCATTTAGGGAGCAGGTTTAACATTTTGAAAAGTCCTCTTGTTACAGAGAAGGTTAGTGGCAAAAGCACTGTAGCAAGATAAACATTAAAAACCCAATAGAGCTCGAGTAGAGGTTCAGGATCCATATTCAGAGAGAAATCTGCAAATCTTAAGAATTTGTTTATCAAAATAACTTTTTGTTCTTTTATTAGAACTGTTTTTTACAGCATGTTCAAATGATTTCTCCTTTGCCATATTTGTGCCTTTTTTATTAGCACACGTGTCAATATTTATCAGGACCTGAGTGACAACAGTCGCGAATGGCAGAATCTATTGAATACATAAAGAAGAATGGATCTAATATTTTTTTTTTTTTTACATATTATTTACAGCATTTCATCCAAACACCTTTTGGCTCTGTTAGGATTTTTTCCCTTGCAAAACATTAGATGCATAAATGCACATACAGTAGAAGCACCCGTCCCTCTGAGTTTAGCTTCAGTTTGATAGAATCTCATTCACCAATACAAGAAAACTCTTTACGCTATCTGACACAATGCAAGTTGACAATGTAAGCTGTAAGTGTTTATAATTTGCCCTTAGAAGTAGCCCAAAAAAAAAGCCTCCCTGGTGTTTCTCGTGTTGTAATGAAGACTTGCTGTTGCCCTGTGCCTCACTGATGTCGTCTCCTCTGAACCGTGTGCTTTTCCCTGTGCCGTTGGCCGGATAGACGCTGACAGAGCTCAGAAACATGGCATGGATGAATTTATCTCCGCTAACCCCTGTAGCTTTGACCACGCCTCGCTTTTTGAGATGATGCAGCGACTCACGTTGGACCACAGGCTCAACGACACCTTCTGCTGCCTGGTGAGTTTGTTTCCGCTCGTTGTCGCATGAATGACAGTGGGTCCTCTTTAGTCAGTTGTTATCAAGTAGTACACTGTGCGTCTGTGTTTGTGTGGTGTAGGGATGGTTCAGCCCGGGCCAGGTGTTTGTCTTGGATGAGTACTGCGCAAGGAACGGAGTTCGGGGTTGTCACAGACACCTGTGTTACCTGCGTGATCTCCTGGAAAGGGCAGAAAATGGGGCCATTATCGACCCCACACTTCTTCACTACAGCTTCGCTTTTTGTGCCTCCCATGTCCATGGGAACAGGTGTGCGCTAAGTCCTTCTTTATGAAATATTATGACATTTATAAACATATTTACATTTTGTGACTTTCAACCTTCATTTGTAACAATTACACTTTGTCAGGCAAAGCTATGCCTCCTATGGATGCAGTAGTTGAGAAAATTAAAGATGCATTAACACAGGATAAGATCAGAATGGAAAGGTTTTGTTTCCATCAAATTATTTTTGTCATGTTTATGTGTTCTTAATTTTTTATGTTGTTGCGGTTACATTTTTTTGGCCTTTCTTTCTGTATTTCATGTTATGTTGTTAATCAATTGCGTATCTCTACATATTTCCTTGTTTTCTACCACTTTCTTTGTTTTTTTTTTCTTTTCTCTCTGTCCTTTGTTGCCATAGTCTCTTACTGTCCATATTATTCATCCTCCCATGCATCTGTTAAAGTCAGAGAGGGCATCAGTTACTGGGGCCCACTGGGCTATGAGGTCCTAAAATCCCCAAAGAGCTCCCAAAGCCCAGATCCCCGTGCTGCCTCTAAACGAGCATGCATATTCAAGTTTAGAAAGAAAAAGGAGTCCAAAAATCCACTGATTCAAGGTGAAAACAGGTGAGACATGGTCATTTTTTCAATGTGTAACACTGGAGGGAACTCAAGAAAAAGAAAAAAAATTCACTCAATCAGTTCCCTGGGGTGTGAAAGCTGTTAACCAGAGATTTGGGGGCTTAGATAAGGGGTTATATACGTTGTACTTTGGGGTTGCAGCTGGGTTAACGTTTGTGGGTGCAATCTTCATAGGCCAGACGGGCTGACTACAGTGACAGTGGATGAGAAGGAGCGCTTTGAAGATATCAAGGAGCGATTGCGTGTGATATTGGAAAACCGGATTGTAAATTTCAGGTGATTGCCGCGTCACTAAAACCAGATTACACCAAGTCACAAAACATCCCGGTTATTGGTATTTTTCTCTGTTATTAAATCTGCGGTGTTCCCTTGTAGATATTGTTTCCCCTTCGGTCGTCCAGAGGGTGCACTGAAGGCCACTTTATCTTTGCTGGAGAGGGTCAGTAAATGCTTAAATAAAAACATTTTATGAACAATGAAAAAGGTGCCCTCTGAAATATTGAGGTTCTGTGAGTCATCTTCGATGTGGCCTGCAGGTCCTGATGAAGGACATTGTGACCCCGGTTCCACCAGAAGAAGTTAAAGGGGTAATTCGCAAATGTTTGGAGCAGGCTGCTCAGCTCAACTACCAGCGGATTAAAGACTATGCTAAAATTGAAGGTAACCAGAACAACACAATTCACTGTCACATAATGACTGCTGGGATCAGGGTACAAATGCTATGCATCTGCTAAACATTCCTACTGATCATGAAGATGTCATGTTTTACAGACTCAGATTGAAGTGCCCAGTCAGTGGTTTGGTAGAAAACGACAGAGTGAACAATCAGTATATCTCCATATGTTCTTTTTCTTCTGTGAGACTGCCTGTCATGTTATCAATTAATTTACACATGGTAAATTCACTTGGTATATGGTATATTTGTGTCCATATCCCAAATGATTTGTGGCAAATGATTTGTCACAGTCACTTTCTGTCTCTCAGTCCAATAACTCTCTCCTTTGTTTCAGGCCTGCTTTAGCTCTGTGCTGTTCTGTAGGTCAAGTTGGCTTTTGTGTAGAGGTGTGTGAGTAAAAATGCATTCAAATCCAAAGCCCTGAAATCTGTTGATGTGCCGATCTCTCTTTGTGCCTTGACTATTCGAGCTGTGTAGTATCCTGGCTTCTGACATTTGATGATTGGATTGTAAGTTCAGCTTAAATGACTCCCAGCTCCCAGTCGACACACACTCCCTCTCTTCCACTATCTTACTGTTAGCTCCAACCTCTCTGATACCTCCAGCTGACTCTGCCCGCCCCTCTTTACACTCCCTGCCTTGAAATACCAGCAGCTCTCCTGTCAACTGTGTCTTATGCTCTTGCTGAAGACCACTATCTTCTGCTCCCTCCCCTGTCTGCTCTGCTTTTTCCCCCCTCTCCACACAGATGTCACTTTTTCTAACCTCTCTACTATGTGATGAGTGGCTTCTAACCAAAGGAATGCTGGGATTGAATGCATACAAACCAGCATCAGCCTTGCATGTGCTTTGAGACATAACACGGCCTTTCTTTACTGGCATGGATTACATATGAAAAAATACATAAAGACATTTTAGGATGTCTTATTTCTTCCTCTTGCTGTGTCTATTTTTCAACATACCAGTTGCACTGACATGCACATTTACATAGAGATCTCTGATGTTGTTTATGCCTTGAAAGAAATCCCTCAGGGTGCTAAAGATACTAAGGACTGAAACCTTACTATCTTTTCATGCTGTGTGAATTTATTTCCACCTGTCCTTGTGAGGCATCTGATTCAAATTTTACCAACGATTTGACCTTATTATTGGGCCTCCTGCCCAACAGATTGTCTCCTTCACCTGGACAGCCCTCTTCCCATCACCCTCTGACCTTTAGACTTCCCCCTTCTGACCCCATCCTTTTGCATGCCCCGATCCTTTTTTATAGGGAAAAAGAGGGAAATGTTTGAGCACCCTGTCTTCTGCTTGGCATCTCAAGTGATGGATTTAACCATCCGTGAGTACCTTCATCATCTCCTCCCATCCCCCCCCCCCTCATTCTTTTAAGCGCACCTTCACCTCATCCCCTCCCTTCTGCCTCTTCTCTTTCTCCAGAAATGTTGCTCCTGCCATGCTTGTTTTTATCTGTGCCTTTGTCTGTGAGAGTGAGTGGGGAGTGCACCAGTTGAGAGATCTGAGCAGTACCACACAGAATCAGTAGGGGTCCATTTTTTTGCACCATCTGTTTGTGATGCACATGAATGAGCGGTCTGGTCTGTAAGCTTCTTTCTTTTGGTTTGAAGCCCATTCCTTTGACTTGAATGCATTTTTATATTGCTTACATTGGTATCTGTTTTCAGTCATTTGGTCTGATCATGTGTCAGTGGTGTGCTGTGCCGAACAGGTAGGCTTATTTGTCACCGTGTCTCCAGTGACAGTGAAAGAGCATCTGTTGACAGAGCTATTGAATGGGATCAACAGGATAGGGTGTATGGATGTAACAGCTCCAGTTTGTGTTTTAACTTGACTCAGGTCAACTCAAGTCACTCAGCGTGTCCTGTCTACGGTCCTTTAAGCTGTTTGTGTCCCCTACCTGTTTGCAATAGTCGAAGCTTTGTCTGTTTGTTAACAAAAAAAACATCTTATCACTTTTTTTTTTAAATTTTCCACAGGCTACTGTTTCAGTGTTTCTATTTTTTATTGTGTGTTTGTGACGTTTGTCTGTTGCCTAGAAGCGTCAGTCCCTGGAGCTGAAAGTGTCCCAGCAGATTCATTTAAAGGGTCACGTGGCGATGAACAACAAGCCTGAGTTCCCCCAAGCCCCCATCCCCTTTCGTGAAAATAACCATAGAGCCGTGCTAATTCTAAACATCTCCTTTTTATCTTTTCTCTCCCCTTTTTCTCGCTGAAGTTGAGAAAGGTCAAAAGGATCAAAAGGATCCAGGTGAACCCATGTTTAGCTTATGGTTTAGCTATAGTGCACACTTACATTTACATATACAAATACACCCACACCTTACACACATGTTTACTGCAAATCAGTGTAAGACATATGCATGCATTTACCATTAGCACATCTTCTATACACACTTTAAATATTGTACAAGTTCTCAAATGTCTTGGCATGTCTTAAAAAAGCAGTAAATCTGTAGAGATTGTACTACTTTATATTTTTCCAGATTAAAATCTGGAGCAGTGAATTACACGGCTGAAAATGTTATTTCCACTCCATTCAAATGTAGTGTACTCACACTTGAATAAAGGTGAACAAGTGTGTTTTTCGGTAGACATGTTAAGAGACCATCAAAACCATAAAGTAATGCAATCTCTTACATATGGTCCTATATTTTTATCTACATTATAATGTAATGTAAAAAGACATAAGCAACACTTTAATGCAACCCCCCCCCCCATCACACAAATTAGCATACATTTCCACCACAGGCCACACATGAAAATGGGTTTAAACCTGGACAGGGCCGTTCTTTGTGGAGTTTGTATGGCTTTCTCTTTGAGCGCATGTGCAATGGAATAAAAAAGCAACAACAAAACAAACAAAACTTTGCTCCTCTTTAAACCATATTATATCTAATTCAAACCCTCGTGATAAGGCATTATTAGAAGTCTTAAATATTACTTTACAGCTCAGTTCCCTCTATGTGGCATTTGAAAGTGTAATCTCTACTGCTAGCTTAGGGTTCCTTCACTTAATTTTTCACCAGGCTCCGAAAAAAAATATTCATTTGGCTTGAGCAGCAATACCCGCAGAACCCTAAAATAATAATGAAAACAGCAAAAGGCTTCCAGTCAGAACTGCAGACTTCTACTGTTTTATGTAGAGTTATGTATTTATGTGCTTTTGATTTCAGATCTGTGTAGCCATTCAGTTCCATGTTCAAAATATGTCATGCCATATAATCACAGTGTTTAAAGAACAACTCCATTTCATGACACATATCTGTTTTTATCAGATCGTTCTGCCGACAAAGGTACGAGCAAGTGATTTGGAGCTTTTGCTAATCATAGATCAAAGTCACCAGCTGATAAGTGAGGAACAGCTTTCATGAGCACATAAGCACAGTTTAAGAGAAATCCAAAATCAGCACGCTTGTAAAAATATTCATTACCTTCAGGAATTTCATCAGATAATTGGCAACTATTTTATTAATTTGATCCAAGCACCTGCCTTTTTATAAAATTAGTTCTAACAAAGAAAACTATGAGCCAGCCAATGTGTGTATTATTATATTGAGATCAGATTACTTATAAAATAATATATATTTAAGTAGATTCTTATACACTTGTTGGTCTTAAGAAAAAAATAATTACAGAAATATGTATAAATGTCCCTTTCATGTAGTTCTAGCCACGAGTGTTTGTAGAGAACCCGATCCTTAGTCATATTAGACATCCAGTATTATTAGCTTTAAATTAATAATCTCATCCAATCATATAACTTCAAAGAGAAGGAATGAATAATTTTTACTGTGCGTGTTCACAGAGTATTTTTGGCCATGAGACAGCTCCTTATACAGATGGCTTATTCAGTACCGCTACACAATATGCATGTTTTCAATGCTGCATTGCACCTCCATCTCAGCGCCACTATTCCTGTGTCTGATACTCCTCCAACATGAGTCTGATTATCCCATAAATGCATCAACTCTGTTGCTTTATGTCATGCAGCCCAAAATGCATACACAGTAAATAAGAACACGCTTTACTTGTTATGGGGGGTATGGTAGGTAAACATCACAGCGTAAGTGCTGTGTTTATACTTTTATTAAACGGTCAAAAATATAAACAGAAAAAAAATCTTTTGAATAGTCATAAAAATCCCCCTGGAATCCTCTGTGCTTGACTAACCACTCATCCCTCACCCTCATCCTTTTGTCTCAGAGAACGTAGGCCGCTTAGTCACGCCTGCCAAAAAGCTGGAGGAAACAATTCGCCTGGCGGAGTTAGTCATAGAGGTCCTCCAGCAGAACCAGGAACACCATGCGGAGGTGAGTGAGAACCCTCTCCTCCTCTCCTCCTCAAAGCACTTTCCCTCTATGCTCTCACTCTTATCTCACTTGCCCCACAGCAGGGAGCTAGCCTTATTATCAATCCTCTATAAATAAAGCTGCTTTCATCTATGGGTCACTAAAAAAAAAAAAAGGAAAAAACTTTCAAAGATTAATTCAATTTCGGAAAGCTCTAATTGGTGTTCAACAGACCATCGCCACATGGAATCAGAGGGCCATGTTTGAGGGTAGACTGTAAATTAGACAGAAATGGTACAATGGCATCTTTTTTTGCTGTGATGACAGTGCATTAGTTTTACATAAGTTGTTAAAACGGTAGTATTATGTTGAGGATACTCCAGTATAGTTGTCTGGCTGGAAGAAAAAACACAAGGTGAAACAAGTTAATGCGCATTTTCATGGCTTCTACTGTGCTGCTTCCCTTTGGTCACACACAAAAAGATCACTTATAATAAACCTCAGGCCTTACGCTGAATTTAAAGTAGTAAGTAAAACACATTGTTCCCAAGAAAACTGGTCTTTGTGAAATTAAATTAGATGCTTTTATCAATAATACTAAACTGCCATAGTCTGTATTGTAGTGTGTTTTGTGACTCTACCAATGAAAAACAAAAACATTACCTGATTTAAATATGGCTGTTATCTTCTCCAGCGCAGTCTCCTTGTACGCTTTAGGCACTGGTATGTTTAGATTGCTCCCTTGCAGTCCACCATTGTGTCAAAATGGTCAAAAGCCTTTAGCTTGAATTGCATTTTGTGGAAGAGGCCAGAGTTACAGGGACCTAAGTCTGGCAAGCTGGCTTAGCGGGGAGCAACAATCGAAAGCATTAACATTTAAATTCTGAGGGATGAATTCGAAGCTGGTGAATTTTTAAAAAGGAAGCATACTCCTGCTCAGGGCTGGACTGGGACACAAAATCGGCCCTGGCATTTTTGGTCCAGGCATCTCCCTCGCTGTGGTCCCTCCTCGTGCACTTTTTTACGAAGTCACAGCCTCCTGTGACTGTGAGGAGTTGACGGTGCAGCAGCCCCGACAGCTAACATGTCGGTTAATTTTGCTGCATTTATTTCTATTTTTCTGTCTCAGCATTTTAGCTCCACTTTTTCGCTACCTCATCAACACGAAGCTACTTGGGCGAAGGTAGTTAAGACATTTTATTGGGCAATACAGTGGCAGTAATGAAGATGAATGAATGGGCTGCTGTCAGTGCTTGTGGGGCCAGTGTGCAGCGGTCTTTCAGTTGCCCCATCGGTCCAAAAGTGAGTCGGCCCACCAGGAAAATGCCCGGTATGCCAGTTTACCAGTCTAGCCCTGCTCTTGGTCCCGCTCTTCACCTGATGAGCCACCTTCAGTCTTGTTGTCTGTTGGCTCTTCCACTGAAAAATGTTTTTCTTCTCTGGGTTGTACTGAAAAGCCAGCTCAGTAATGAGTCTCGACAGGTTGAGGTAGTTTGAGATTTGCGGTGAAAGGTTTTCCAGAGGTGCACAGGTAAAAAGCCTTCAAGGAGAGATCACCACATTTAAATCAGATAATGTTTTTGCTTTTTCTTGGGGGAATCGTGAAAGCCATGTAAATGAAACCTGAGAGGTTTAGATGGGAATTCACATAGCCACATGTGAAGTATTTCAAAAGGGTTCAAAAGCCTAAAAAACTGAAATGTATGGGTTTACATATAAACAGAGCATTCTAAGTCGTAAGTTCAAATAGGATTTTATGTGAATAAATATAGTCTTAAAGAAAAGATGTAGTGTTGAATAAATCTAGTGGAGTCACAAGTATAATACATCCCAGTGAAATGTAGTGGAGTGGAGGCATAAGGTAGCATAAACTGTAACAACTCAGTCAGTCTTAATTTCACCAGTTTATTCCAATGGAGTCAACAAAGATATACTGCTGTTTTGACATTTAGCATATTTTGTCCCAAATAAAATGGTGAAATTTACATTAGTTAACCTTTTACTTAAACACAGTCTTTGCTACTGTTTTACCTTTAGATCTGTATGGCTTTGGTTTAGCACCACAAGCTAATGGAGATGTTCTCATCCCAGGGTGTCAAACACTGCTGTCCTGTCTCATTCTGCTATATATGTTTGCAGATATATGCAAAAGTTGTTCTTTGTCAAATGTGCCTTGACACACGAGCTCTAGCAATACAAGACACCTCCACAGATCCTCCTTGAAAGAAACCAATTTGGCATTAAGTGATTGGAGGAGTCTTTGTGGAGCAAATCACTTTGGTTTGTGAGCCATTTGTGTTTTGCGCTTTGTTTTGCTTGTTTTTCACTAACGAATTTTAAGCATTTAGGCATAAAAATCGACTCGGTTAGAATTAGGAAGAGATCTCACTTTGGATTTTGCCCCTTTACAACTGTGCACACTGACAAAATGCACTTACCCAGTGGGTTTAACTGTGATATGAGTGTCTCTCAATATATTAGCAGCTTTTGACAGAATGGTAGTATTTGGCACTCTGGGAATGAGAACAAGCTGAACCAATATTCAAGGCAGGCATCTCCTTTTAAAAATCCATCTAGCTTCCTTATTCCATCGTGTTGGCGACTTTAGACATCAAGCTGATGGAAAGCATGATGAACAGCTGTGTAGATCTGAAGGTGATCCAAATGTGATCTTAGAATATACAGATAAAGCAGATTTACTGTATCTCTCTGAATATGCTTGACAGGCGGCAGTCACAAGTTCTGGAGATCAATCGGTACAGTATTTTTTTTTCTTTTTTTCCTCTTCAGTCCCCATCACGACCCTCCTGTATGGCATGTGCGCCACTATGGCAAGAAGCACGTTTCTAGACAGAGAATGAACTCAGTGGGTGGGTTTGTAGGCACAGAAGTGAGAGCAAATCTGTTTAAATATAAATTTTAAAAAAAAACACTTTAGCTTGCACAACATAATTGTTATCATAAAGCATGTTCATCGGGCCATAAAGAGGTTTCCTTTCTATCCTAGCATGCTGAACCAGTAAATTTCCCAAAGTATGCTCCATGTGAACCTTTGAAGTTTGATCCTCCATAAACATTTGTTTCCCCTCCATCCAGCAGTTAATTTCACAGTCCGCACCTGTTTAAGCATTACTTCTCCAGCTTCTCCTCTTCCATCCCTCTCTGCTGTCTATTCTCAGTTTACAAACCCTAACAAATAAATGCTTCAAAAATACATTATTGTTCTGAACATCTTCCTGTATTCTCACTGTCATATGATTGGTGACTGCCCAAGCAGGGAAAAGAGGTATGTAGTCAAGTTGAATGAGAAACTCCCGTAATGCTCTGTGCATGTCCAGTAGATGATTCTACATCTCTCCCCTAAGCAAACTACACCCCCTTTAAGACTGGTCCCTTGACATGGTTGCACTGATACAGCACTAGAGTTTGTTTTGGCTGAACAGTGGGTCTGCCGTAGATTTCTCAGGGTCCTGTATGTGTTCCTTAACCACTAACAAAGGTTGGAGGCTACTCAGCCTGGTGACCTTTGAGCCTTTCCCCTTCCCTGTTGGAAGCTATTTACTGTCCTCCCCTTTAGCTGATATAAGAGTATATATCCTTGAATGCGATGGAGAAGAGCCTTGTTTGCTGCCTGTGTTTCTAACATTAGAGCTATCATGATTTTTAAACCTTTGAAGTGACAGGTAAGTAGGAAGGTAAGTAAGGTTCTGACTGCTGCTGTGGTGGTTAAATAAGGTGGTCGATTAACAATAAACAGCAGTAAAGTAGAGCATGCAGCATAACTTGGAAAGATTCAGCTTCATTAATTGAACTTGGCAATATGTTAGTCTGAATGATAAGCAAATAAGCCAAGCCAAGACTGCCAGCAAAGCAACTACTGTACCTCTGCTGTCAAAGGGTGAGAAAGTCCTGACTGTGCTAGAAAAACGATCTGCTGAATCTCAGACACCTACTTAACTAATTGGAACAGACACACTCCAACACTAGAGATGTTGTATGCTGCAGTCTTTGGTGTGTCTAGACAGTGATGTGCATGAGACACATTCACATCTAGTGGGCTATGGGTTTGTTGGTGATGTGAATGGTGGACCCCCTCATCTCTCAGCTGGAGAGAAAAGCATGCAGGGAGATCCACGTTTGCATGAGAAGAGCACCCTAGATGTAAAGATACTGTCATGAATAGAAGGCACAAAGATGCAACCCCACTGTGCAAATCTTCTCCCAAGTATAATCTGGATTTGAATTCATGTACCAATTAGGAAGAGCTGTGGATTTGATCTAGTTGTATGCCATGGAAAACATACACAAGCACACAAGCTGACAGCTGTGATAGATTTTCTGTTCATTTGAAAGGAAATACCCGGCAATTACAGAATTCACACACGGCACGGAAAAGTCATTCGGTATCCACAAATATAACCAAATATCTTCTCAAATTAAATAACAGGGGACGTCTAATGGACACCCGTAACAGAGAGAAGCAGCTGGACTGCTCAAAGGTAGTAAATCAGTCTTCTGGCAACTCTGTTTACACTCGATTTTAAAATGCTAACCAGATCACAGATAAACAAATGCAAATAACTACGGGCGGGTTTTGCAATTACTGAAATCATTTGAGAGGGTGGTCTGTGGTGCATTCGGCTTTATATGTTTTCTACTATAACAGGAAATGTATCATCAATGCTTGGTTGAGAAAGAGAAGCGCTAGGTTATACAGTGATGCTAGCAAACTTGTGCATTCGAATACTGTGTGACCTGCCAATTAGTGTAGGTAATACAAAAAGCCCACTTAAAAACCAGGAGTGTGCCCTGCCTCTTACCCTGTGCTGTGAGACCCTGGTAGTCTAGCTGCTTCCCTCTGTTTCAAGTGTTTAAACTAAGTAAAGCCAACCAGCTTCTGACTTTAGCTTCATATTCAAGTGTAACATCCAAAGTATGAAAAATCAAGTCCCAGCAAGAAAGGGGAAGGATATTTGCCAAAATGCCAAACTATTCTCTCAACACACCAAACATGCATCAACCCAGTGGTATTTCCTTTTAAGAGCGATACTGTCCAGTAGTGTTTATTATTCCCTCATTTCCCTCTCACCTTTTAACAGGAGGACTTGTTCACCTGTTTGCTTTCCCTCCTGCTGTGTCTCTAGGCATTTGCATGGTGGACAGACCTTATGGTGGAACATGCAGAAAACTTCCTGGCCCTCTACGCCATCGACATGGATGCCGCTCTGGAGATCCAGTCACCTGAGAGCTGGGACAGCTTTCCCCTTTTCCAGCTGCTCAATGACTTCCTCCGGACAGATTGTAAGTTCATGCAGTTGGCCCATCTTTATGTTTCAGCTACCTTCAGGTATTTTCATCTAAAAAAAAAAAAAAAGTATGATATCCTTTTGTAACACGCTTTTTCCCCCCTCCTAGATCATCTGTGCAATGGAAAGTTTCACAAACATCTTCAAGATCTGTATGCTCCTCTGGTGGTTAGATATGTGGATCTGATGGAGTCCTCCATCGCACAATCAATTCACAAGGGCTTTGAGAGAGAGTCCTGGGAGCCTGTAAAGTAAGGAGCTTCCGTCTTTATAGCTAGGCTGTAGGATGGCTGGAGATGCAAAGCTTTTTTATGCAGATGACAGACTGACTGACTGTGTGGAGGCTGAAAAATCTGGTAGCGCAGCTGTAATGTTCATCCAAGCTTCCTGTAGCTTCACTTTTAAAGAACGAGCCAAGTGTGGGCTGAACAACCTCTTTATCCTGTTGAAAAAATTGGTTTTTTATTCTGAAAATAGTGCTTGATTAATGTATGTCTCACCAATTCTCGCCGACACATTGGGGTCAGGGCAAAACATAGTATCCCTGTTGTTCTGTGTGTGAACTAACATTCATGACGTGTGCTTTGACATGTTACCAGAAAAAAAATTGCCTCCAGTTTGTTATGTTGCTACTTTATTTGTTGTGGCTTTAATATGTCTGCTTTCACGTTTTCCTTTCATTGCAAAGATTATATTTAAGGTGTATTAAGGTAACCTGTATTTTCTTGGTCTTTATTCGTGTTCATTCTTTGGGTTTTCGGTATTACTTTGCTTGTCTCTATCGCTGCATTTAATACTTTATGTGTGTGTCCAGCTCTCTTTACTCTTGAGTATTTTTGTAAAATGTGAGTCTTTGACAGTTACCGTCCCTTCTATGTGCATTACTCTTTGTTCCAGTCTTCACATATTTTCAGATTTTACTTTTATGATGAGTGTTACATTGCTTTCTGCAGCTCCCACGCCACTGTTATGGATTCTTTTTTTTTTCTTTTTGTCTGTCTTTTCTGCAGGAGTTTAACAAGTAATCTGCCCAATGTGAATCTACCAAATGTGAACCTCCAAATTCCCAAAGTACCAAATCTGCCAGTGCCAGTAGCAGGACTATCAGTTAACCTTCCACAAATGCCTAGCTTTTCTACCCCGTCATGGATGGCTGCTATATATGACTCTGAGTGTGTATTCAACTAGTTCACTTTAGATTTACTGAGAAAGCAGAGATAACTTGGTATGAAGATGCCCGTGAGTAAGGACAATTAAAAAAGATATGCCAAATTTTGAAATTGTAGCAAAAAATGTAAATGAAGTCGAAACTGACATTCAAATTCAACAAAATCTGAATCGGTTTTCTCCTGTGAATACTTGCCACTTATTGCTGTTCATGTTCATGCCAAGGTCACTGAGAGGTGTTAGAGTAGATGTAAAATGAGAGGCTGTAATGCTCTCATTTGTCTCAACATGCATGCTGTTGAGCTGAGGTGTGGAGATACAGGCTGAAAAAAAAAATAAACGAATCAAGCAAAAAAAAAAAAAAAAAAGGAGTTCTAAGGCTATTGGAGTTCTACCGTGCAGAAAATGTTCCCCATTTGAAACATCAAGATCTCCATTGTACAAAATGTGTATCTCCCCAGAGTTGTTGTCCACAAACATTTGCTCTAGTGATGCTTAGCGAATTGTAGATTGTACATGGCCGTAGGTTCATCTCTGACCTTGACCACCTGCTAGTAGTCTGATTGGGAGGGCAGACAGAGCGGCTCGGAGTGGAGATGATAAAGTGGAGAGGCTTAGAGGCAGGAGTTCAAACCTCTCCGCCTCTGTTTTTATCTCCTTTCCTTCCTCACTCTAAATGTAACACTTTTCCCAATCAGCTCTACTCAGGATGCCTAAAAAGGTCTGCATGGTTTGTTTGATAATCCTTCCAGGGGTCCCACCAGCCTGGGGACATGGATGTTGAGAGAGGGCCTGTGATGAGTGAAGCCAATTTGGAGATTTTTTAAATGTTTTTTGGACACTGACTATAAATGCCTTTTTTTTTTTTTTTTTGCACGCCCTCCCTCACTTCCTCCATTCCCTACTCCTTTGTGTGATTAGCTGCTGTATCTGCAGTGACTTTACCTGCATGTGGCCACTTCACATACCAGTCAATAATCATACTCTGTAGCATGGTTATTGATCTGTTACAGTAAACCCTTCCCGCTCCTTTTTCACCCATAAACTGACTGTCCAGAAACTCCTGAACAAACAGGAAAGGAGACACGTAGGTGGACCAGTCAGTATATGGCCAGAGCAAAATTGTGTAAAAAAAAAAAAAGTGTAGCGGCACAGCATCCACCTCTGCTCCTGCCACTACAACCCCCACCCCCTCCAAACCTTTAATCCCCCCCCCCAGGAAACAGGTTGACATTTGTCTTCTGACCTGTGTATGTGTGTTTGGGTCAATGGCAGTAATGGCTCCGGGACATCGGAGGACCTCTTCTGGAAGCTGGACGCCCTCCAGACTTTCATCAGGGACCTGCACTGGCCTGAGGAGGAGTTTGCCAAACACCTCGAGAGCCGCATCAAGCTCATGTCGAGCAACATGATCGAGAACTGTGTCAAACGGTGTGTATTTGTGTGACTGTGCGTGAGATGATGACAAACTGCGAGAGACACAAAAGCTCCAAAATGCAAAGAGTTTGTTTTCTGCATAATGAACATCTGCAGCACATTTTCATTTTAGAGTGTATCATTTTTAATTTGCACTGCAGCACCAGGATGGCATTTGAGTCCAAGCTGGCAAAGAGCAGCAAGTCCACAGATTTCCGCATCTCTCCAACATTATGCACCATGTTCAACGTGATGGTGGACGCCAAGGACCAATCAGCAAAATTGTGTGCTATGGAGATGGGCCAAGAGGTAAAAACTTCATCTGGGGTAATGATTGCATGTTGGACAATGAGGCTTTGTGCTTTTAATTTGCTGACGTGAATACTTTTGTTGGAAATTCTTCTGCTTTCCACAGAAACAGTTCCACTCCCAGATAGACGAGCTGATTGAGGAGAGTGTGAGGGACATGATTCAGCTTCTGGTCGCAAAGGTGCAGCTTCATATCAGCTTACTTTGATAACAATAATAGAAAAAAATGTAACTTGACTCTTTTAAAATATGATTATTAGATTGTTCATGATTCCTCTCGTTTTTCAGTTTGTTGCCATATTGGAGGGAGTGCTGGCCAAAATTTCCAGATATGATGAAGGCACTCTCTTTTCTTCATTCCTTTCATTCACGGTAAGATTTTTCTTTCTTCAGTCCCTCAGTTTATTTTTCTTGAAACTATTCTTTAAAAAAAAAAATCACTTTATATTCTGAAAAACTACTTAGTACCAAATCCAGTGAATTTATTTCCTGAAAGCCTGCTTTTTTGTCTCATGGGGGGTTAAAAAAGGGTAAAAGAACTCTAGTTTTGTATCTTTAATAGTAAAATATTCCAAGCCCTAATGAATCTGACGATAATTAACATTTCACCTTTCAGCCACTGTTTGACGGTTTTGTTTCGACTTTCAGGTGAAAGCTGCTTCAAAATATGTGGATGTACCTGTAAGTTTAACAGCCTCTGACTTTCCTGTTTTGTTTGTGAGCATTTAGAGCTGAACAAAATATCATCTGAGTGATTTTGTTCTACCTTTTTGAAGACAGTAATTATTGGTACAGCCGCTTGTTTGCTCTTCTCCTGAGTCATGACCCTATTCTTTGTCTGTTCTTATAGAAACCTGGAATGGATGTAGCTGACGGCTACGTGACCTTTGTGCGCCACTCTCAGGATATGCTTCGTGATAAGGTCAATGAGGAGGTGTATATAGAAAGGTTATTTGATGTAAGTAAGATGCCGTCTCCTCCTCAAAAAAAGGGAGGGGCCTTCCAAAATGTGGCAAAACAACAGGGCAGAGAGGGATAAGTCCCATTTTGAGACCAGGAAATGTATTTCTGCCTGGAAGAAGAGGCTTTTCTGATCCCTTCTCGACTTTTCTGTCTCTCTGTCTCTTTTCTTTCCGAATCTCAGCTGCCCTCTGCATTCTGGTGTGCATTGCCACAGTGCTTTTAGGCCTTTGTGTATTAAAAAATCAAACTTTTACTTACCAAAGAGTCCATAAAAGCATCCTCAGAAAGGATTATCTAAAGCAGTGCTCTCTGTGGAAAGAACAGAACTGTCCATACTGATCATATGCCAGGACACCAAGTTCTTGTATTTTTTAAGTCACCACTGTCCTCTGCTTTCAGATGCTTTCCACACAAAACATGTCAGCCTCCTGAATGAAAATAAAAACCCACTCAGTCCTTTTGTCGTCAGTCCACAGTGAAGCACCTGTGCAGTTTCTGTGTGTGAAATGAAAACGCTGGGTGAATGATGCACTGCTGGACGGGCCTGGGTCAATCTGAGAGGCTGACATGGCAAATACCCTTGATCTGTTAGAACAGTGGTTCCCAACCACCCAAGGAAAATGCGATCAGTCATGATGATGATGATAAATGTGAACAGAAAGGAGACATCACACCCCCCTTTTTTTAATTACACCCCGAGCAGTCTGTTGCACAACTTAGACTGAGGTGAGTGAACAGCAGTGTAAGCATAAACCAAATTTCATCATTTAGATAAAATGCAAGAGAAAGATGAAAATAGATGCACTGGTAGTAAAAATGATAACCTGCAACAGACTTTTCAGTCCTAAAGTGCAAATTTATCTTTGCAACACCTTTTAAATAAACATTGCAATTCAAAGCATCCCCCAGGAGAATGTAAAAAGGGAATAAAATGAACACAAAATGAAAACATGCTTTGAAAAAAAAGCTAAAACTGAGTAAAAAACAGAGGGTTATAAGTTCGGGAGTCTAAGGTATTGGGAAACAATGCATGTTTGACTCATTAATACTTTAATAGGCAATTACCGATCGCTTTTGTTTAATCTTTTAATAAAAATGAATTCAATTCATGCTTATTTATATATCACCAAATCACAGCAGTAGTCAGCACAAGGCTCTTTATATAAAAGTAAAGACCCTACATCGATGTACAAAGAAACCCACTGATCCTCTGCGAGGAAGCACTTGGCGATAGTAGAGGCAAAAAACACAACAATAAAAAAAAAATCTCTTTTAACACAAGCAAACCTCCAGCAGGGCCAGGCGCAGGGAGGGGCAGCCATCTGCTGCGAACAATTGGGGTGAGGGGAAAGAGAAACAAAGGGCAACGAGACATGACAAACAACAAACCGGACAAAGCACAAAAGACTGAGCTTTTTCAAATATAAATATAGTCCTAAAAACAGCACAAAAGCCTTCTCTCTTTTCTGTTGTTTTTACACAGATGATGAGAATAGATGATGAATGACTTCCACCTGCTCGGACCAGGTTTATACTTTTATGCTCTGGGGGCCTTAATAGATCTACTTTAGCTTTCTATTGTTAGTATTCTGAGGTCCGAGCCATTTTTAGTCAGTTTTATGTAACTCCCACGCTGCTAAACTGCAGCTGAACTTCCACACGGCTGTTTCCATTGCCTCCAGGGATTTGAAACATTAATGAAAGCAACCTAAGAAGAAAACATGATGCAGGTTAAAAAGTATAAGGTCTAATGAGGGTTCATAAAAAGGCATGACTTGGATGTGAATTGTTGGGAACCAGTGTGTTACAGGGGGAAGAGAGCACTGTCTTACCAAACATAATCCTAATGGGATACATTGACATAAATGTGTCCTCCATGTGTGATTCAAACAACACATAATGCTGTGATGTGTCTGCTTCATGTCATTTAGAACCTGTTTGTAAAGACCTGTGTCTCCACAGGCGTGTGATTGCTTTGTGTGTCTGACAGATTCTCAGTTCTTTCTGTGAGGCAGTGACGTCACGTTTTTATGTCTGACAGACAATGGTTTTCTATTTTTGTGCCAGATGAATATGACTTTTTTTTAATCTTCTTTTTTATTTGGAGCCAGGAGTGATGCTGTTGTGAAGTGGGTTTTGCTTTTGTCTTTGAGGTCCACACTGGCTCCCCTGTCTCCGTGTGTCCTTAATTTTTTCTACTGTGGAGCTTTTTACCCCCTTGTGTCCCCCGTGTGGCCCCAGAGTGCCCAACTGAGATCCTAGTCAGCACCGTTGTGTTGAAATTGACTTTTTTTTTGTTTTGAGCTGTGAGTGTTTCAGTTTTAGCAACTTTGAAGCCGTCAATGTTTTTTCCTTTTTGATTTGAATGCATTTCCATTCATTCATTTGCATGCATGTGGAAGTCGTTCCTAGACGCTGCATAGGCTCTACTTTATCTCTCTTTCTTACGCTGATTTATTTCAATCCTTTTAATCTCCTGTTTTCTGATTAACTTCATTCCTGCTGCCTCCTCTAGTCAAAAAGTGGCACTTATCTCTAGCGTTGCGTTGCCTTGTTTTATCACATTATGTTGGTTGGCATGATTTTAGAGTCAAATAATCTTCCTGTGTACATCTTCTAGCATGACCCTCCTCAGAGTTCTGCCTCATTTGCACATAGAGCAGTCGTCCTTAGCACGTACTCAGCCACCCACCCACCCACCCACCCGCGAAGTCTGCATGCACTGCACGCTCAACTCGACTGTGAAGTGGACAGGCATCTGCAAGTTCAAACCTTTCAACCATTCACCTAATCCTGATCTCAATAAACCTCAACCTAAAAACTAAAAACACACCATCTAAGCTAACTCCTTCCACCTCTAATTCGGGCCTTGTAAAGCTTCTCTGCGTTCCTGCCTACTCACAAGTTTAAAGTTGACCTTTTTTGGAGGTATGACGCCCGTTTCTATCGAACATGGGTGCTGTTCTCTTGTAACTTTGGTGCAGTCTGGAAAATTGCCACCCCAAGGAAACGAGAGAGAAAAAAGTACAAGAAAACAGCACCGCTGCTCCCTGCCTGCAAACCATTTACTCACTCTCATTCTATTTTTCTTTTGCTAATGTACCCGTGTCAAAACTATAATTTCAATTCCCCATAGTAGTTTTCTATCCACAGTGTAGGGCATTTCAAACGCAGCACCGCGTTTCCACTTGAATAAATTATAAATAAAGGCTTAGTAATTGCCTTCAGTAATTGATGGGCCATGCAGCTGTTACAAAATATCGACTTGAATATTTTTTAGAAGTTGAAAAGGTAATTGCAGTTCAAGACAGATACATTTTTCAATGCGTTATGACTTCCCTCTTTTTAATTAATTCCTTCAAGTCGCTGTAATATCAGTGCACTCAGGAAAATTCCATAAACTTGCTCCTTCCATCTCTTCGTAGCGCTATAAATGCAGTTTCCTTGTGTAAAAGGTAAACGTGTGTCTGTTTGTGTCCTTGAGTGTGTTGGAATCACTAAATGAAATTCAAGCAGTTTCCATTTACTTTAGTAAACATTACATAGAATTTAATTTGATTCCATCTGTTGGTTTAGTGCGAAGTGTCGTTGGGGGATTTGACACCAAAGAAGCTCTTCTGTTTTTTTTTTTGTGTCTTATTGACCACTGGGATAAGCTTATAAGTCCGTTGTTTAGTAAAATGACCCGAGTGCATATTTCTATGACAGGGAACCTATTTTGCTCATTTCAAAATGATATTTTAATTCTTGGATATTGTTACTGTAGCTTTTCATGGTTTACTGCTCAGAATAATCATCTTCTGTTGTTTAATCGCCCTTGGTGGAGCCGCTCAATTCACCCACTGTCTAAAAACAAGCTGTCTTGAGCCACTCAATTCACCCACTGTCTAAAAACAAGCTGTCTTGGCTCCCTTTACCCTCCCTTGAAGCCAGTTTTCTTCTGATTGGTTGCCCCTCACAGACATAAGGTGGGTAGAGACCCTGTGCTCACAGCCACATCTGTGTCTGAGACGACCAAATTAACTATATCTCCTCACTTTTAACATCATGACACCGAGTGTTTAGAGCAGTGTGGATCCTGAGTTTTTGGCACACAGCTCAGTAAGGTCTGCTTTTACTTTTAGCCCTTAGTATGACAATAATTGAATATTTCTTATGGATGAAGTCAAAGCAAGGAGACAGTTTATTGCTTCATGTTTTATGCTAAGATAAGTTTTGCACTAACGTTGTGCAGTTTCTCTTACTCAGACCTAAAAAACATGTTAATTATGTTTGAGCTTTTTGATTGTACTTACCTATTGTTAAAGCCAGACTAGCTGTTTCACTGTTCCCATTCGTTGTGCTATCCTGCCTAGAGACGTTGCACCAGTTTTGATCTTTTCATCCAAATTAGAGACCCCCAAAAAGTGAGAGAAATGTTTGAGAAATGTAGCAAGTCTAATGTTTTACCATACAGTTTGAAGTTGTCACCACTTCAGTGCACCAGCGTTAACTTCCAAAGTTTAACTTTGATTTCGGCTCAGTGATTTATATTTAATGCTGTCCGGAACTCCGAGTTAAAAGCACGCGATGAAGAGATGAGGCGATCTGACATGTAAAAGTTGGAGTATTATATCTTTTAATCTACGATCAAAAGAAACAGTTGAAGCACGTCCATGTTCTGTAGCTTGTAATACTTCTGTGGCTCGTGAGATTTTATTTATTTTGAACATGATTTCCCCTTTTTCGAAAACCTCTTAACTTGCATTATTTGCTCGTTCTGACTCATGCAAGAATGGCTTTCTTGTGAAGTGCGATACAGACTTTGTACTGAGCTTTAATCCGAGTGACTGAATGCTGATGTTATTATGAAATGTACATGTTTAGGTCTGGTTTTATACCTGCGTCTTAAAGGTTAGTTTTCTGTCATGGTGTCTTTAGTACGTGTGTGGGTGTGTGTTTTGCTGGAGAGTGTTGTGTTTGTGTTTCAGCAATGGTACACTGCCACCATGAACCTGCTGGGGACCTGGCTCACTGAACGCATGGATCAGCAGCTCCACGTCTACCAGTTAAAAATCCTCATCAGGATTACAAAGGTAAGGTGTTGATATACTGGAAACCTTTTTTTTTTTGTCTACAAATCCTAACTTGGTCTATCTTAGAGCACCGTGGGTTCACATGGATGGGTTTTGGACTCCTGCAGCTTACGTGGTCCTTTAAGATCCAAAAGCTGGCCCATGGTTTCACTATTTCTCTGACTTCCATGTATCTCACGTCAACTTTCTTTTGTAGTAGCACCTTAAACTAACCTCTTTACTGATGTTAAGATGTTAAGTAAATATCTTGTCTGGAACCCTACTTTTACATTTCTTGAGCCGGTTTAGATGTTCAGATCCTGTTGGTAAGGTTAAATCTGGGATCAGTGCTAAACTGAGCTGAATTACCTTTTCTTCAGTACAGTAAATTGTCTCAGACACAGCAGGAAGTGTGTCATGTGACATATATTCGTCTTCTTGCAGAAAAAGTACCGGGACTTCCGCCTGCAGGGTGTCCTCGACTCCACCCTGAACAGTAAGATGTACGACACGGTGCGCAACAGGCTGACCATGGAGGAGGCCGCTGCTTCGGTGAGGGAAGGAGGCATGCAAGGCATCTCCATGAAGGACAGCGACGAGGAGGACGAAGAGGACGACTAGACACCGAGACTTCAGCCCCGGCCTCCCTTTAAGACCCTCCCTCACCCCGACCCCCTCCCTTTCACACTTTTGACTTTAGCCTGGTTACCGATGCATGTACCAACTCAGATAGCCACTCTAGGACCTCTTTGTCAGCTCGAAATGCCTATGAAGGAACTATTAACTATAAAAATAGTACTTATACTGAAGAAAATAAAAATAAAAATGTTTTAAAAAAAATAACCATGATTGGCAGTTTAGCTGTGTCATGATAAAGATAGCACCTATCTTGGATTCATTCATTTCTAAATTCATTTCTATGTGTTACTAAGCAATATGGAGAACCATTTGTTTGACAATGTTGAGTGAGATTAATAGGTGTGTCCCTGTCCAATGCAATCCTATATGGCGCTTCTTTGTCGTATTCTACATTCATTAATGGTACATTGTCGTGATGATGAGTGTGTGGACCCTTTTCTTTGTCTCGTCTGTTTTTAAGTGAATGCCAACTGCTTCGAACTGAAAATAAAACCTCTGTATTTGTTTACGGCTGTTACAGATAAACCGTCGTCTACTCACTGTTCTTAACATCGACAGTAAGTCTAGACCTGCATTTTTTATCATGTGTCAATGCTATGTGATCTCATCTCAATTACGAATTAGACATGGTTCAACAGGAATCTTGAACTTCGAGTGGGTATTCTAGAGATGCAATATTCTCATAGCTCCATTTTGATAACTCGGGAGATTCTATTTTTATTTCAACATTAAAAGGCCTTGAAACAGGTTCTATTTTAATTGAGTTGCACTTTTACAAGGAAAAAGAGCAAAAATAATTTTTTTTATTAAAAAAAAAAAAAGTTGGTCCGTCTTTGTTCTGTAATTGTGTAGAATGAGATGTCTGGCATTTGTTTGGGTCTCACTGTTGTTTTGTATATATTATATAAATATATATAAATATAAAATGCTGTACATTGCATTCTGAGCCATTGCTGCATGCCCGTGGGTTCCCACCCTCCCCAAACGCTTTCTGTTTTCTGTGTGAATTAGCTGGTGGATTCATTCTTGCTTTTGCCTTATGAAAGCCAACAGTTGTAATATGCAAGAGCTGTGGCCTCTAAATAAAAATTACTGTACATGTGCATCATCTGTCATGTTTCCTAAGATGTACCTGGGACACAACCGTCAACACTGAACACAAAGAGTCCCTGGTGCAAAGTAACAACATTTAGTAGTTTTGAGTATGAGGATATCCGTGATCTTTAGATTCTGTAATATATGTTTTTTCCCCTCTGTATTGTAGTTTGTACATTCATACAGAACTAAATTGAGTGTGTGGACTGCTAAAAGTTAATTATGCCTATTTATTTCCTAGCACGTATTTATCCATTTTAACCTTTTATATAGTGACAGTTCAGATGGAGAGCAAAACGAAAGAGAGAAAGAGTAGAGAAAAGAGCCTGAGGCGGACTCAAACCCACCCCTAATTTACAATACTTTTAACAGTGCCAATTTCTGCCAAAATAAAGTGCGGCATTAGGGAAAAATGAACCTATGGTGCCATTTCAGCTTATTCGGATTTTCAATTTTATGCCACTTCATATGTCTACTCCACTACATTTCACAGGGAAATATTTCAGTCCACCACATTTATTTCATAGCTCGGGTTACTCGATATATTAGGATTTTACAGTCATTTCATCATGAGTATAAATATGAATTAGAGGATGTGATAGGTTGACACGGCAGTGTATAAAGATTTAAATGAGCAAATCACTTGCATATATTAACACACAGGATTGTGCGTACTTCTTCCACCACTGTTGTTCGGCGAGAGTGTGACAGCAGGGGGCGACATGGAGAGCAGGTTCCTTATTTTATTTTCCATACTTCATGTAATACAAGGATGCAGTGCACCCAAAGCCAGACTTTATTCAATGCAGAGCAATGAGCAATACAATTTACCTAAATGACAGTATATTATAATATGGTATATAATAGCATCATAGGAATAACTATGATACTGTCATATAAACACGTAATGTGACTGACAAAACCTTTTTTTTTTTTTTTTTTTAAATTTTCGTAAGTTACAGATTAGAGTTAATGACCAGCGTAGCTGAAGTGATCCGAGACCAACATATCTGATATCTGATCTAAATCGTCATGGCGGATCTCAGAAGGGCAGCTTCGTTTGTTGGAGTTTTGCTGAGGTGTTTTCACAAAAGTACAATCTGTTACAGGTCCTCTGTACAAACCAAATCTTTGTATGAAAATATAAACTTCTATGATCACAAAGGTTACAGATTTTTTTTTTTCCTTTTTAAGTAAATGCGTGAAGCTACAGCACTTGTGTTTCAAATGTGAGCAGAGAAAGATGCTGGCATTCACACTCACACACACACCAACACGAGGTGAAAATTTAAAAATGAAAAAAAGTTTCGATGTGGAGTTTTGATGTTTCTCCAAATGTCAGAGGGGTTTCAATGGATTAAGCAAACTCCCGGGTGGAAAGGAAATAGATGTTATCAGATGAATTTTAAAAAAATGTTTAAAAAAAAATCAAAATTAAATTAAAAAAAAAAAATCGATCTCAGAAAACACAAAAATCAACCAAGAGAGGAATGTTAAGGGTTGAAAATGGGTTATAATTACAGTTCCAAACTAACGCAGTAAAGTCCAGATAAAATACAATTTACAGTCGGAATTTGAAACCTCGTCACACAAGTCTTTGATCTTGAGCTTGTGGAAGGCGAGTTTGAGGCTAGAAGTGAAACATGCTCAAAGGATAAGTTCACACTTTCCACAGTGGAAATCTGCGAGATTTAACAATATGGATTTCAAATTCTATCTGGTTTAATAGATCTCAGGATAAAACCAATAACATGTTCCAAAGCGGGACCACATCTTTGGTTACAAATAAAGCATCACCCCCCCCACCCCCACAGAAAGATTTCACCTAATTTGACTTTTTTCAGTGTTTGTTTACAATTTTAAATGGAAGTAACATAATTTTTTTGACACTGATCAACAGGGGGAGAAAAATGACCCATATCAATATATCTTTATATGAATGCAAACTCAGATCGATTAATTTGCAAACAGATTCACCCCTTTTAATAAAATCTAAAAAGTCCATCCTTCCGTAAGTTAATCCACTTTGTGATGACAGTACATTGAGCAATTTCAGCCCCATGAAGTCCAAGTCCTAGTTCATTTTCCTGCAATAACATAATTAGGAACAAAGATAACTATCATCCAAAAAAAAAACAAAAAAAAAAAAAAACATCTGAACAAGGCACTGAATAACATCTTCACCAGGACGCCTGGCAGGGATTCTTCTCTGTGGTAAAATTGGGTAAAACAATGAACTATAAAGCATGAATTACCTTAATTGAGAGCAATTTCTACTCATTTCCTGCTTCATCTTTTTTATTGTGGTACTCTAATGGAGCAGCCTTGAATGATTCACAGTTTAAAACAGCCTCTCAGTTTATCCTCTTTTAGCTCCTGTCTCGAAGTCCCTCTGCCTACTTTCTGTGAAGGGCTTCCACAAACCTTATGCTTGTAAGGCTCACCTCCACATCTCAAGCTCAGGCATGCACCATATTTTATTTTGATCTATATCTATATCTATCTATATATCTATATATCTATATATATATCTATATCTATATATCTATATCTATATATATAGATATATATATATAGATATATATATATATATATATGTGTAGAGAGGGGGAGAGAGAGAGAGAGAGAGAGTCCAGATTAAGTCTTGAAAAACTGGCAGTTTGCTCACATCAGCTTGGCAGGATTATAAAGAACAAAACTGCAGTATCTTTATCCACAAAACTGATGTGCACATATCCTCAAATGACTCAACCCAACCAACTTATACATGCTGCCAAAGATCCCTCTGTGAATGTGGCCTTGAAGTCCTTGAACGTTTGTGCAGAAAAATGTGGGATTTGGATTTTTAAATGTTGAAAACGAATCCGCTGCCAGTTGTTTTCACTTTGACGTGAATTTTATTTATTCATTTATTCAATTTTGGTGTTGATCAGCGTCAAAAATAAATTCTCGTTACATCCACTGCATTGCAAAAACACATGGAAAAAAAAAATGATGTAGAGCGATTACATTTTGTTGGTACAGATGTTTAACAGCTGAGCTTGGACCGCTTGGGTTAGAAAAGCTCAAAGAAATGCTGAAAAAAAAAAAGAAAAACACAGCTGGAGATTTGTAGGCAATACATGACAAGCTACAGATCTCCATTTATTTAAAAAAAAGAAAAAGAAAAGAAAAGTAAGTTTACACCAAGGCAGGTGGACAAATAAGAAGAAAAAAAAAACAATCATTGGCTGGCTATTAGGGATATAATATTTATAGATATATTTATATATATTACAAAACAATTTAACAATATAACAATATAAATCCCTGTAAAAAGCAATAAATGTTCACATTAGATGTTGTAACACACTTTAACAAAATAAGCCATAGGTACATTTTACAAGACAGCAGTGAGATACTGGGGAAATAATATATAGGCAGGTGTGAGTCTCTTCACGAGATAAAAAGCTTCACCCCTGTGGAGCGGAGCCTCAAAACAGTTAGTCTGACTGAAGTGATAAAGTGACATAATTCATGCTTGTAAAATGAAGTGAAGTTTTGTTCCGAGACAATCAGGAAGTGGATCGCTTCAGCGCATCCCGGCCTTCGTGCCTCGCGTTTGTCTCAGCGCGGTCCAAGATCCGAGTTTCCTCGCGATGCCAGGATTTAATGATGTCATACTTTTGCTCACTGGATTTTAGGCAGTAACACTGATAGTATAGTGCAAACTGGACAAAGCTGCTTATTCCTCGTGTCAACTTAAAACAGGTGCAAACGCTCAGCAGGATAACATTTAAGACAAGAAATAAAGGACAAAAACATAAATATCAAAAAACTTTTATCAGTATAAAAAGTAATAAGGTTATTCATTTTAATCAATAGTCTGGCAAAAAGGCCTCAGAAATGTTCTCGGATTTTTACAAATTAAGTGCCTGTAAGAATGTCCTCAGACGAGCGACTCCATGCTCTCTGCGGGGTCCGACTCGTCTGCGATCACCACCGCCCCATTAGTGTCCATGTGCATGGGGCTCAGGCCACACTCTCGGTTACTGACCAGGCTGAGCATGGCTTTGTAAAGGTACTGGTACTGCTCCTGTGCACACAAACACAAAAAATAGGCACCAAGTTCACTCTAAAGATCACTTAATTTTCTTAATATAATCACAAGCATGTCTACGTTCCACCACCAAAGGACGTTTCTGTTACAAACAGTTGAATGAAAGTGACTTTTGCAGTGAGTCACCTAAAAAGTAGAAACATCCAGTTCGCCAGCCTTTTTGCCCAAACGATCCATTTATGAATTCTCATCATATACCATAGAAAGCTTTAAAAAATAATACTAGATGGTGAACACCATGAGGCATTTAGCAGCTAAAGCCGAAGACATTTTGTCAGGAATTGGTGAAGAAAACAGAGCTTAAGGAAAACTGGACAAAGCCAAGAATACTAATGGAGCTCCATCTCTGCTGAATGAAAAGTGTGCTTGATGTGAAGACACCTGGCAATTTGTGTATCTGCCAGGCTGTTTTTCTGCCTGCTGTTGACAAGAAAATAATCAATGCAGCAGTAAATGCAGCTTAAGGCAGTATTAATTGACTTTCTGGCCACTTGGGGGCAGCAGAACAAGCTGTAAACAACAATGTCAATCGCAAGCTAATGAAGTTGATATGCTAAAGGTGTTAGCAACCCAATCCAAATCTATTTATACTTCCGGCAGATACAGAGCAACATTTAGCATTAATTCAGAGGCCCATTCGGAGCAGATACTCGTTTTTAGTTGGGTTTTATGGAAAATGGTGACAGTAGACTACACAGTAAAGCACTGTGCAAGCAGATAATCCACTTCAACTTCAAAGGTGTTTGACATGCTTGTTAAAGGAAAAAAAAAAATGATAAAAATATTTGACAATTGTGACACAAAATTTTAGGCACTCGATGTTTTACCACAGTGTGAACTTACTATGTCAGTGAAGACTCCTGGCCTCATGAGATTGATCATCTTAGCCACCTGATAGATGTCGACAACACCCTCGTTCTCCAGCTGCTGGGACAGCGTGGTGAGGGCACAGAGCATTCCTGCTGACACTGCTCCATACCTGAGAGGAGATACCCAGAATCAGCTCTGCTGGCTGTTTTCCTATTTTTGTGTTATCGCCTTAATGACTGCATATATAGGGCTAATTTCTTGTATGTCGCTTTATAGATTGAATACAGCTACTACAAATAAGCTGCTGACGTTATGCATAGTCACTGCTGGTTTCTGGACTACTGTTTTGGTTTTGTTTGTTTTTTTTAAACCGCAAACACTACACGTTCATTCTGCAGCAACTTATCAAGTAAAATGTTGCCAGGCCTAAAAGTAAACTCTTATTTATTCAACTCTAATTGGGACAAAATGAACATCATGTTCTATTAAGGAAGACTTGAATGTAGCGCTTGTGACCACAAACTCATAGGGTTAATTAGGCATGGCAAAATTATTTAGTGTCATAAATTGTTATTTTTGCCCTGCACATGCGTACTAGTGTCCTCTTTGATCATAAGCATTTCTGGTTCAAAGACATCGGAAAGGTTCTTCCTCCCTCCCCCAAAGTTAACGGTTTCACTTTGCCATGTCCCTTTCACATAGTTCCTTGTGCTTATATCACTCTTAAACTGAAGTTAGATCATTGTGATCTTCATTGTGTGCTCTAAAGACTGACATGTCACGACACAGTATCACTCAAGGTTATCGGACACTGAGAGAAAGGGCTGTCAGCGAGTACACTTGAATCACAATGCCTCGGCAGCCTCTGCACTAGAATCCAGTTGAACTGCATAATGTTTGATTGAATGGTTTAACATTACCAGTTAAGAGTCATGCATGCAGTTGCATATAGAAAGCACTGATGGAGGTCACAACTATATTTGCCACCACTGTAAATAACTGAATAAGTAAAAGTGAGAAAAATGTCAAATTAATTAATATAAAATAAAAGGTACAGTGCCAATTTAAAGGCAAAGTTGTAAGCAAATTAAATTAATTGGGCAGTAAGATGTGTTTCCCACTGACCTCTAATACTACTGGGTGTCTTTCTGCAAGACTCACAACAAGTTAATTTATAAAGAAAAAAAATCATCACTGCACTGAATCAAAGAAAGCATGAACCTGGCTGCATACAGCTTCCCTTGTCAGTCATAAGCATCCCATCATGTTCACACCTAGTATATAAATGAGTGGGGGAACACTGGGGCGGTTTTTTTGGTCTTTGACAACTACAGGGAGCAAACCGATTTATTTTTCATTGTGAGGAAATTGTGCGATGAGAACTATTCTGATAGGCGCTGCTGTTACCAACAGCAGCTAAGGATTTGTACAGACGTCTGGAGGAAAGACATCAGCTGGGAACATGGAAACCATTTTGGTTGCCTGGTTACTAAAAACACTTCTGCTGTTTTGGTTTATCCTCCAAGTGCACACACTTAAGGACTTTTCAAAGCCCAAGCCATGGAAAGCACTCCATCTGTATCCCACTTGTGAAGACCCTACAATGTCACCACATCTACCAAAAATTAATTTAACATCTGAGGAGACCTTCCCTTCTGAACTCTTCACATTTAGATTTCGACTCATGTTTATAACTGAACTTGAACCTTAACCCAAAGATTATTTAGTCTTTTCTCATCACAAAAGCCATAAAGGTAAATATAAACATACTCATCATGCACAATAGTGGGGCCATCTCGAGTCATGGCTTCCTCCTTGATGACACTAATGAGCTCGAAGGTGCTGCTGAGAGGGGCATCAGGGTTTGGCCATTTAGGGCACTGGAAATGCCTCACCTCCAGAACGTAATCGTCCTGTTGGAGAAGAAGAGTGCACACCCATGACATGTTTAATTAGGATTCTACACATTACAGCATTTCCCTACTGAAATAAAATGTAATAAAGACGAACTCCTGACGTGATGCGTCATGTAATAATAACCCAACACTGATGTAATGAGGCAGAGGAGCAGCTACCTGTGTGGCCTCTAGAATGAAGTCATGGATGATGATCTGCTCCTCGTTGGAGAGGCACAGTCTGTCCTTACTGATGAGTGTGACAGTGAAGGCGATGCAGTTCATGGCCTCTTCGCGACTCGGCCAGTAAACAAATTCATCCTCAGCCTGCAGGGAAACCATGAAGAAACCTGGTATTTACTTTTTCACTAATGATTCATTTTCATTCTAAATGTTCACGTACAAACGGCGCACGTCCATCAGAAACTGCGGGACAGACAAATAAGAAACTTCAGAGAAAAATGTATAATCTTCCTCCATTACTTACCAGGCCGTGGTTGTCGGGCAACATGACAATAATTTGAGCGTTATGGTCCCAAATCATTCTCCAGAAGTCTGTGGTGGTATGAGGCAAAGGATGCTGGGTAATGATGAACTCATTGCTCCTGTAGTAGCCCTGAAATGACAGACAGTGAGCTTTTAGTTTTTCTCAAGGCCACAGCACTCATGCATATGAAATATTTCCCACACCAAAAAAAAAACAACCCTTAAACGTAGTTAGGTCCATAATTTGTGGAAAAAGTAATTTTGCCTCTGTACACCACCACAGGTGATTTTAAATCAAACAACTGAAATGTGAATGAAATGCAGATTTGAGTTCAGCTGAAATTAAATTTCGAATTAAATGTTTAAGAATTCCAGGCATTTTAATACAAGAGATCCAAAATTTAGTAAAGAATTGACTGACGACCACATTTCATGTCCAGGTGAAGCTTTGTAATTTCACGACAAATGAAGAAGACATAACATCTGAAGCCGATTCAATGTGGTTAGTTTTGCAGTTTTTCCTTGTAATTTGAAATAAACAATCAGGAGATGCTTTCATGAATGTAAATACAGAGGGTTTATGACATGGTGCAAACCACTGGTTACACTCAGGAACAAGAAGAGCAGATCAGACTTTGTCGGGAAACATTTAAAAGAACTCGGAAACAAAGACTTCAGACCGATGAACCAAGACTAATGTACCAGCATGATGGCGAGAGAGGAATACGGAGAAGGAGAGAAACAAGCATGACACGTCATCTGTCAAACAGGGTGGAGGCAATGTTAATGGCATGGGCATGTACGGCTGGAAATGGAACTCAGTCCCTAGTTCTTATTGATGATGTGACTGCTGATAGAAGCAGCAGGATGAAATGTGACATGTTCCGGGCTACACTCTGCTCAGATTCAGCCAAATGCTGCAGAACCGATCACATAGTAAAGACAATGTGGTGGTTTTGTGAGGTAGAACTATAAAATTCATGTCTCTGCTCAACAAATTATGGACCTACTTGTAACCTCCACATCACAATCACCATCATTGTCATTTAAATATAGATCGCTCTTTCAGAACTAGCCAGGGACACAGCTACAAACTAGTCTATAGCTCTAACTCTGGTTCATTTATAGCTATTTTCTCAGACACTCAGCACTGTCCCTGTCAAACAATTGCAAGACAGGAAACATCAGTCAATAAAATTCTTCAGAAAAAGACCCCCCAAAACACAAAAAAACCCACAATGACAAAGAGTAAACAAACAAAAAAAATCTCTGGATCTATCACACTGTACCATTATGTAGGATGCATTAATGTAATCTGTTCCTTTCATGCCAGGCAGAGTGGCGAGTCCAACCCTTGCTCGCTCCGCTGTTGAGAGGCAGAGATAGAAAAACACATTTTGAATCAGAACCCCGGCCTCTGTAATATTGCACTGACTGATAATGCACACATTTATTACCGGTCCCGACTGTTGCTATAGCAACAAGGACCTCCTTTTCCATCATCAGGGTTTCACCAAGGCATAGAAAGATTAACTTATAGGACTACGGCAACCGATTTTAATGTTGGAAATATGAATAAAGAGAGGCTGCAAAATCTGCCATAAGCAAATCTGAGTCCAATTCTCATTTCCTTTCATTTACAAAATTAACCAACACAAGATTGATACGATTCGTGGAAGATTATTTAAACACGTTCTTGCCGAGAGCTTGTTCGACATGACCTTGGTTCGCCGAAGCCTCGGCTCCATGTCAAGTATGCTGTTGTAAATACTCACAGGGAACCACTGAGGAATTGCGGTTCTTTTCCTTGTTGCAGTCTTTGTGGGCGCTGAAGCACTCCACAAAGCGTGTGTTGCACTGAGTCAGCAGCTGGCGAGAGAGAAGGCAACATTAGATTTTAGTCCGGAGAGTCGCTGTAAATTAAAATCAAACACACAAAAACTAAGATATAATACTGTTTAAACCCCAAAATTAACAGCAAGTCTTTCACATTAATAACAAGCATGTGAATCTCAGGAGGAAGTGACATTATGTGGGAGCAATTAGTTTGTCTCTCCTGATGTTGAAAGAGCAGGAGCTTAATGAAACATTCATCAAGCTTTGCATAAGGCGGCAGGGGTGACAGACATGACTTTATTAGCATCAACATCAGAGACGCTCTCAATTTATTTCTGTCTGCAAGTGGAAAGCCGCCTGCGTGTTGCTAACAAGCTTCTGAGTCAAAGACCACCTCAAATGCAGCTGATGGAGCCACTGCTGACGCAGACAGCTCGTCTAACGCAACTAGTTAGACTTGCAGAAGGCTTACTAACCCTGAACTGCTTCTCCAGCCGTGTGCGGCCTGTTGAGTTGGGTGTAAGGACGCTGTTGACATAGCTGTGAAGCTGCCAGGCAGGCACCTCCGTCTCTCTGCTCAGGATAGCCTCCATTAAAGCATCGTGGATGAAAACATACTGCTCCTGGTGGGAGACAAAAGGTATACAGCATTCAGAAATGTTTTAATGTATCTTACTATCTATCTATCTATCTATCTATCTATCTATCTATCTATCTATCTATCTATACTGTGTAAAAGTCTTAATCCATCCCTCATTTCTTTATATTTTGCTTCCAAGGAGCCAGATTTTTTTAAAGTAGTCTCCAGCAATATCTCTCCAGGCTTTTTGAAGGTGTTTCAAAGTTTTTATTTTGACAACACTCTCTTTTCGCTCATTTTCAGTCCAGTCGTTATACCTAAACAGTCTCACAGGAATTTTTTGTTTTGTTTGTTAAGTCACTTGACACTGACCTACGAATCATTCAAACATAAAAAGGCACCAAACTCAAAGGATGAATCAGTGATGTGTCAACACATAAAAGACAACGCAGCAAAGAACTGATTTTAAATTGTATCTTTAGGCACTTTGTTACTGGTAACCTGCTGCAAAAAACACAAAATTTGTTCCCATTTGTTTTGTTGAATATGTGAAAAAAGCCAGAGACAACAGGCACAAAATAGTGTTTTCCCTCCAACCAGATGATTCCCAAAGAGCTTTAAAAAAAAAAAAAAAAAACAGAGGAAGATGGACATGTGGAGAACAAAGGAGCCATTCTTACCAGAAAAAGCTGATGTATCCCAAATTACATAAGAACTAGACTTCATCCAGTTATAGCCACCAAGCCAATTTACTTTTATTGACAAAAAGTGAGTTTATTAATTAAAATGCTTATTTAAAATGATTGTTAGGAAAAAAACATTATTATTATTATTATACATTTTTAATTCCAAGTACTCTTCCATGCCAAGTTTTAGCATTGTTTACTGAAGATAAAAATCAGACATTTACAGACATAACAGACAAAAACAATATATTTAATTAAAATATAAATGATTAGTTAATAAATATTGGATTCTGCAGAGTAACTAGTATAGTCAGTCAAAAGAAATAAAAAAAGAAAACAAAACATTTAATCTGAATTTGTCTGATTCCCCTTTAAAAGTTGCTTCCTGGAAATCTTTCACTGCAGACGTCAAACTGACAGCAGGCAGAAACTTCTCTGTCAAACTGAACCTTTCACGGTGAGGATCATCAGTGCTGATCAGAGCTGGGTCTGCCGCTATGAGCCCGATACCAAAAGGCAGTTTTCAGTTTGAAGAGTTTGCAGGTCAGGAGCGTGTCCAGGAGTCTGCTTTTTGTTGGACATTCTCAGGGTTGTGTGCCGTGAGGTGGGTCAGCCTGTCATTGTGGACTTCTAATGTAACATCCAAATCTTTGACAGTGAAATCAAAACTACAATACCTGCCTCTAACATTTAGTGAGGGTATTAAGATAAAATATGTAATATCTGGTTAAATTAACTGTTTTTTTCCAAGGTAAACTGGTACTAAAAAGCTTACATGAAACCGTGGAAGAGACAACAACATCACATTTCCTGACAGTTGTCTGTGAACTGATCTCATAGAGAAGATAGCAGGAATATAAATGGATAGGGGCAGCAGGTAACTATGATCAATCATCCCATAGTTAAAAAAATGACTAAAGTGCTGCCAGAGGACAGCCAGTATGGACTCATTCTGGTCTCACCACATCACATTTTGCTCTGCGTGTTGCACTGAAACTGCAGGAAGCGTGACCTTTACCTGAGCTTAGAGTATCAAAGTGAACAGCTTTCATAACTCCCTATCCATCTTTAATCAGAGATGACCTTTAGAGACATTTCCCAGAGTAACTGATTATTTAGTGCTTCTTACCTCAGTCTGGACTAGGTAGTTGCGTTGTGTGCGGATATGTTTGAGAAAATCCAGGACGCTGACTGTGCTTTTGTCCTTGATTTGTTGCAGCATGCTGTCAATGACAATGTATGTTCCGGTGCGCCCCACGCCTGCACTGAAGAGCAGAGCGACAAGCAATATAAGCAAACCTGTACAGGAAGCTTTTGGCCAGGTCAGCAAATATGAGCCTAATGCTAATAAGTAACACTCATCTAACCCAGGAGCTAAGTAATAACGATGTACCTGCAGTGCACCAGGACAGGGCCCATGTCTGCAGCACGAGCTGCAGACGAGCGGTTGATGAAGGTGAGGACAGGAAGGGTGTACTCCGGTACTCCCATGTCAGGCCACTGAGTGTAGTGATACTGGACCACAATGCGCTCATTTAGTTTCCCTTTCGGGTTCCCCTTCTGCCCCTGAAAGACATCAGAAACAACATTTCTGAGCATGGAACAAAATAGTCGGGAGATAAACAGCATAGCATTTGAAATCTCCCACTCAGCATTTCTAAACAGAAAATAAAGCCTTTATTTGTTCTTTACAACATTATAATGCGTGTCCTAGCGTAAGCATGTACAAAAAACTCTGGATCTCCCCGTGGTTACCCATGAACTGTGTACGGCTGGTTACTGAAAGAAAAAAAAAAAAAAAAGGGTGATGAATGAATAGAAAAACTCGCACCGTTCACCTTTACACAAGGACATCCTGCGACTGCTCAGCGCTGTTTGGGTCCACATAATCCCTTAGAGGGTAGGGATACTACAAATCAATATTTCTCAGTGATTGCTTTTATTCTGTCCTGACGCAAATTTGGCACGGCCTCCGTTCACAGGACATGAGAGCTCACTAATGGTTTGATGAATATGACATTTTACTCTGTAACCTGCCCACAATCACTTAAAGTTCTATCCCCACAACACAAACAAGTTCTAATATTAAGAATAGTTGTTACTAAATATTTGTTTCCAGGAAATGACTGGTGCAAGGTAGTCGCTATGGTTACTGAATCGTCTGGGGGGGGGGGGAGGAGAAGAAGACATACCAAAATGAATGATAATGAAAGCTGCGTTAAGATTTAACAGAGAGAGAACATGTTGGATAAATGTGACCTGATAAATCTGATTACACTTATAAATCTGTCCTGATTTCATTTTTTGGGAAGGTTTTTAATTATAATCCAGAAACCCCCGCGCCCCCCTCCAAAAAAACATGACGCATCTCATGTTACACATGGATACAACCTTGGCTTGATCCGTTGATCTGTTCAGTGTAATCAGATGTTTCCCACTAATTCCAAATTGGAACAATATTAATAATTTTCAGAGTACACAAAAATTCTCTGCGATTAGCGCAGATTCATATTTACGAAATACATTTCTGAAGCAGGCAGATGTCGACCAGTGTTTTCTTTTGACTGGACCGTGATGTCGATGTTTCAATATTTCAGCAGGTTCAACCCACTAAGACAAAGTTTATTATAGTGCAAGTGTCTGGTTACCTTTTTAACTTTAGTGTTCCTAATGAGGAAACGGCGCAATGTGTAGCAAGCGTGCACTTTGGTGCTTTTCAGGGTCACCACGATGCTTCCATACTGCTCGCTGTTCTCTGTTGGCCAGTACTGGTCACATTTCCTCTGAAACACACAGCATGCACCGAGTTACATTTGAACCTATCTGAATTACAGTCAAATGTTTGCTTCGATTATGTGAAAGATCAAAGTGAACCTACTCTTCCTTTCTCCACAAGGTTCGTGATCATGACTATGACTCCAGTGTTCTGCTCCCACACCATCCTCCAGAAGTCCTCGAATGTAGACTTGAGAGGGCCCTGAGCAGCTATATAAGCTCGGGGCTGGTTGTAGCCCTGAAAACAGGAGAGTGCAGGGAGTGTTGTTTACTGGTAAGATGCAATCACTCCTCTATCAATATTCCTGATATAGCTGATGCAACCGATTCACTGGCGAAACATTTGCCGGTCATGAAATTCACTCCTTGAGCTGACAGTAATGATACGTATTCATGCATGAATACATTTCTCAAATATAAATTTACAATTTTTTATTACTATCTGTCAGGTTTATGACTTGGACACCTCGATTGATATTTTAAACAAAGCTGTCAGCAAGCCGTTTAGCACTGCCAATAACTCTTTCACATCACACTATTGCTTCATTCAAGTCGCTGTTCAGCTGATGCGGTTCAGACTCGCAACCTTTCCATTTCAAAAACAAAAAAAAGAAAAGTAAACCTTCGACAATGTTAAGTGGCTGGTTGAACTCACATCCACATAGTTGGCATTAATGTAATCCGAATGTTTGGCATCTTTTCCTGCCAAAGCCCGTAATTTCACCCGGCTGTGGTCGTCTAAGGGGAAGCATTGACATATTTGTGAGAATTATTAAAAAGATGAAAACCGTTTTATGAACATTATTGGAATCCAAAGCGGCAGACGTAATCAGATTTTACAGCTGACTCACAGGCCACAATGTTGATGTATCTGTTTTTGTGCTTGTTGTCAGGATGATTGGAATGTTCTGCTGTGATTTTCAGGTCGGCTGTGGAGCGTTGGACCTCCTGCAGGGAGGAAAAAAAATAAACAGAAATTGATTTTATTAAGGAGGCTAGATCGAACAGAATTACATTCTAAAAAGAAGTTATATTTACTCAAAATCTTAGTGTTCTTTCTGATACTATATTGTTGGGGAAGTTTTATTTTTTTCCACCCTACAGATCTCCCCTGTGCACAGCTCATAGCCCCCAATTTAAAGCCGAACCTCTAGCATGGATTCTGTGTCTTATTGAAGGACGCTTCAGAGCAGATGCTTGCTGCAACTGGGGCTTGAACTCGAGCCTCTAGTAGAACAGCCTTCTTCTTTTCTACAGCACGATGCATTCAGTCACCCCCCCAAAAAAAACAATCACGTCCAAAACGGCATCGTCGTGGTGCATTTGAACATTGCGCACACAGGCATCACATTACATGACCCCAATTAGAAGGAATACACTGGGGGTGAAGCTTTTGCCTCCTTTCTTAACCTAGTTACACAGAGAGTGTGTTCCCGTCCGGTCAACCGGCAGACAGACCTTCTCTAATTAACCTTCATCACTCTGGTCTCTCTCTCCATCATTCTCTCAACCATCTGTTCAAAATTAGCAACCCCGCGCACGAGTGTGTGCATGATATAATGTCCAACCATTGTTCAGATTTGGCAGGCCCATTTGGAGAGAGCGTGTACAAAAGATAAATTCTGTGCTCAGTAGTTTAGCAGTATCAGCACTAGTTTATGTGCTTTTACGCAAATTTACGTAATTTTTTTTTTTTTTTTTTACTTCAAAGAAAATCTGGAAACTTCTCATTTGGTTTGTTGGGTTTGGACTGGTGTGAAAACCCCTTAGTAGATGTATCTTGTTTATACCCCACAGACGGACAGCATTTGGGCAGAACGTCCTCTCTGTTAAGGGTGGCCATCTGTGGAACAGTCTTCCTCAACCCATTAGAGAATGCTCTACACTCAATTTGTTTAAGGCAAAGGTTAAAAACTGGTTATGGACAAATCAAGTGTGTGATCATGTATGAGTTGTATAGTTTTAATGTTTTATTTGGGAACAGAATGGTGTGTATGTGTAAGTTTGGTGATGGAGTTTTTATTATGAATGAATGATGAATTTTTATGAATTATTATGTCTATTTTTTTATGTTTAAGGACAACAGATGGAAATTAGCCTTTGGCTATAATCTGGCATGTTTACATTCATGTAATTTTTTTTTTTTTACATTTACGTTCATTAACATGCACTGTCCTAAATAAATAAATATAAACACTATCTATAAAATAATGGAAAGTGAAGATTGCAGTCACAACATTTTCATAAAGCTTGACCTCTGACCTTTAGATTGATCGAACTTGCCTGAGATTACATTAGATACAGATACACAGCCTGTCTGACTCGGTGACAACAACATACCATCAGCCTTTTATGGCTGAGCGGTAAACTACATAGAGGAAGACTACGAGGAAAGTTCCTCCCTCGAGCAGAGTGTGGCGAGGTTTGTGGCGTGAAAGCAAAGCAGATCCACTGGATTGGCTCGATTTTATGGTTCTTTGTCTAAGTGAAAGAAATACATAAAACGCAGCAACAACACAGTAATTATTTTTAAAAGCTTTTCGTACCCTTTCCACTCGCTCATCTCCATTCATGATGATGCTCCTTTATCAATCAGGACCTTTTCTTTTGTAAATACAAATGAGTAGTAAAGGACTGCAAGAACTGCCCAATCAAAGAGTTGCATGTTGGATGACCTCTTGTTTAGTTTGTAGGTTACCATGAACGTAAAGCAGAGTAGAACTAAAAGGCAACAATGGATGTTTTAGCTCCTTCATGCAGACCAACAAAACCCAGCTCTGATGTAAAACACGACTCTGTACGCAGCGAGGGTTAACAATGCTTCACAATGTTGTGTCAAAAGAGTACCTCAAACTCCTCAGCAAAACCCTGCATGTTGTTTTTGTAGAGCTCCATGACGTGTTTCACAAACTGCTTAACAGGGATGGCCTCCATGTCATCTGCAGGGGAAGCAGTAAAAACAGCAAGTGCCCATTATGTCATCGCTTTTTTACTCACTAACAGAAATTAAAGAAATTTGTGACTTTGTTTACGTTTACGCGGCATCACTACATCAGTGAGACTGGTAGATTATTTTTAACAAAAGGAAAAGATAAAAATAATAATAATAATAATAACCAAGTGACCTCTATCACAAACACCTAGATTTTGGCATTTTGAGCTTTACAGGAAGACACATCTGTCTCATCTGAGCCAAATCAGCTCCAAATCACACATGAGAGATCTTTGATAAGGCTGGTCAGCATCACACAGGGACAGTGCAGGAGACCCAGCTGTCATCGCTGCCGATTCTGGCCAATGTCTTAACTAATACACACTAGCAGCTGGGGCCTCCGAGGCTTTTACTTGCCTCAGTGGCTACAGCATAGAGGTGAATTCTTGCCTATTAATCTGGTCATTTATCAAAGTGTCTTTTTTCCATCTATATTAGTGTCAAGAGACTTATCAGTCTGATCAGTTCATCAGAGTAGCTCTGGGTGAAATGTGGCTTTGTGGCAGCTAGAAAGTGTAATAGACTAAGGCTGATTAGGCCCATTCTTGACAGGACATAAAGCTGAACAAAAGGTGGGCTTAAAGGTCCCACGGCTCCATTTCAAACTTCTGAATCACTACAAATATACACAAATAGATAAGCAGAGGGAAAATATAGCGGGGGGGAAAAAAAAGAGAGGAACAAACAAACAAACAAGAGAAACAAGGGAAGAAACAAAGAAAGAGCAATAAAAACAGAGTGCATGCAGAGTCAATACTAGCATCATGATTATAGCTCGACTGATGTCACAGCCTTGAAATGTCCCTGAGCTTTAAGCGACTGTGAAAGTAAAGTCTGATATCGACTAGCTGCCACTCCACTGCTGCCTGGGACAATAAGGGCTAAGAACAGCCAGTCACACAACTTCTACAGTGCTGTTTCTGGAGTCAATTCACATGTAAATGAACAGAAACTGCAAAGCAGACATTAAGGTAATACAGAAAACCCTTTGAAAAGATTTAATGACGCCTTGTAAATGTGCAATACATCAGTAGACATAAATCGATAAAAGTCAGTTAAGATTCCATTAGTCCTCTGTTTATGTCTTAAAAAAAACTATTTTTAAGGTTAAAGAACAGATTTAATAAACTAAATTAAAGTTTTGTCTTAAATATTTTTAAGGTTAAAGAACAGATTTATTAGATCAGACTCAAAATTTCTGCAATGGGAACATCTGCAACAGTGATTCCTTATATTTGTAGTCTGATAAATTACCTCTTCACTGGCACCATCATGTACCTGAACCATTTATGGATTACCTTTAGCAAACAAATGCTGATCTGCTACTGTTAGCCTAAAGTGGTGGAGAACTTGAGAAAACACTTCACCCATTACTTTATTTTTTGGTTCATTTAAATCACTTTTAGCAAACTTCAACTTGCTTGTTGTCCAACTTTTTTTTTTGCACATTAACTAATACAATACAGTACTTTTTTAAAGCCACAACCTCACATACAAATCGTACCAAACAGGTTTCATGCAAGTCCAGTTTCAGTCTGATGTGTGACAAAGTACACGCTGGCTTGTTAAAACTGATAAATGAAATTTCTGACACAGTATAGAAAACATAGCTCACCTGGTATAGGGATGACTGGGATATTCTCATTGGCCACCACCCGTGGAGAGCTGCTCTCCTCCACATAAAAGTGAGCTGTCTGGAAAAATCTCCTGCAGGGACCCAGAGAGATAAGTATAGTGAATGTGGCACAGTAAACCCACCCACTATCAGCTCAAATGATGCAGCCAAGTGTATTGAGGGAGTCGTTAGCCGGTTGTTCTCAGATCCGGTCCGTCAACATCAGCATAGAAATGTTGAACAGAATGACAACAGCAGAAAACTCCTAATGAAAACCCCAGAGAAGTTAGGACACAGCTGATCGCACACAGAGTGAGTGGCTCCTGGAAACAGAGCCTTCGCTGACTATAGGGACCAGGTAAACAATTCACGGTGACACGCTGCAGCGCCGAGCCGAGTTTGGCTCTTTATGCAAACCGAAGACAACTAATCCAAACACATTTTCTCTTCTCAGGGCCTCTTTCAAGGGACTTTGAGGACAAGGAAATCAACTTCAAGATGCATTTTCTGGAGTAAATACTCATTGTTGGCAGCAGCTGCTGCTGCTCAAAAAGCTGTTTCAAAAAGCCTGGATCTTTGCAAATACTGCCAGGACAATTCAATCAAAATTTTCATACAGCCTGAAGTTCAGAGTTCACAGAGTGACAAACTGCAAGCAGCCATGCTCTTTCGTAAGCATTGAGGTTATTTATCTGGTGATATTAAAACGGATTTGTAAAAAGGTCAGCTGTGCATTAAAAATAATCAGCAGCTCTAGCGTGACTGACAACAACCAGTGAGGAACCGGAACACCTGGTATACCGACTCACATGCAATCTGTCCTATAAGACCCACGTTTCATCCCAGTGCTAACATACCCCAGCTTTAACCCTACCTGTACGCCATGCAGAGGAGGGAGCAGATGCTAGTCATTCTTAGAGAGAGATGAAGCAGAAACAAAAAGGTGGAACTGCATTTAAAAAGAAAATGCACAAAGAGAGGAGCAAAACAGAGACGGTGAGAGAGAGAGAATTGATAGAGAGAAAAGAGAGCGGGAGAGAGGAAAGGTGAAAACAAACGGGGGAGGAGCGCTCCCCCCGGTTTCAGTCGCAGCCTCCCAATCTAATGGCCTCCTTTGAGGGCAGATGTGGTCCTGCTAACTAATCGGCATCGTCCATGTCGTCTTCCTGACTCTCAGAAGAGCAGCTTGCATTAAGGCCAGTTTAACAGCTTTATTAATGAATTCCAATTAAGAAGAAAAAGAAAAGAAAGAAAAAAAAAAGAGGCGGGACTGGGTTTGTTCTCGGTTTTATATCTGTCAGTTTTCAGCCAACACCTTGAGCCTCACAGGCTTCCAGATGGGCAACACCAGCAATTAACACCAGACTCATAACCTCAGATAAACCCAAACAGGGAAGCTTTAATAGATAATTCACTGGCCATACATTTCTCCATAGACGCCTCTAAAAATCAAATGTATGGTGGAATTAAGTCGATATGATAATAAACAAAACATCTGGAACTAGAGAAACTCACGGGTTTAGCCTCTGTGTCACTAAGAGAGACCACGCAGAGGATGAAGAGTAAACGGCTTGATTTCATCTTTCACCGTAGCCTTTTCCCTAAGGGAAGCAGGCATTGTCTGTGAACTGTCTGAGCTGTCACAACAGCAGCTGCGATGGCCATTTCAAATCTCAAAGCTGCCCCTGCTTTTCTACTCAAATACCCAAACTCTCGCTAACCGAATCTGTACAGTCATCTTGCTTTCAGCTCTGGTTTTTTACACCTCTGTGGAGCCAATAACCACGCTTTTAATTATATCTCACTGTTTTATTATCTGTCACAGCAAGGAGATATAAACATTTGCTGCGGCGATCAAATCAAAAAAAACAAAAAAAACAAACATTTAAATGCATTTAACACATTTCAAATATTTATTTCTAAAGAGTCTATAAACAAATAAAATCCTTTACAAGTAGCGGCAGTAAATATACACAGGACCAGCTGAGGAAGTAGCCTACAGTGCCATTTGTTACTCATTAACCAGCCGACATGTGCTTGTGGCCTGGCCTGTGTAATTACTCGGGCTCCAATAGCATGGCTGGAAATTATCCCAGCAGATGAAGACACAGCTGGGACCCATGCTGGCATTGCGGGGCCTTCAGGTCTCCTGCCCCTCACCCAGGTGGGTGATGGGCAAAATGTACAAAGCAAAGGGAAGAAAGCAGCATTAGTACCCTTGCTAAGCCCAAACCATGCTGAGGACACTTAAACGCAGGTGGGCTACTTAGTAGAAAACATGAACAGAGAAAAAAATGCATTCAAGAGGTCCAGTGTGAGTGAGGGGCAGCTGTATTTTTATTTTTATACCTCTAAAGGAGGAATCAGAGACATCATCATCCCCACACCCAGTAAAGATAAGGCTTTTTATTTTTAATAAAAGGCTACAGCACTTCATCATAGCAATTTACTGTTCTAACAAACTAAGATGGAGCCCCGGGAATGAGGTTGTGAACTCTCTCTCACCTCCAGTAGACCATCACAATTAGCAGCATGATGAGGCACAGCAGAGTGAGAGCAGACACCACCACCAAGGGGACAATCCACACCATCCTGCCCATCCCCGGGTGAGGTGGCGGCATCCCATTGGACATGGTGGTTCTGTCTGAAAGACAAAACAAACACATGTTAAATGTCTAAATATGTCGTACCGACTTAAACAGTTTCATCTGTGCTCTTATAAAGTGCCTTCATGAATATATTTAAAGGCTATTCTGATGTTTTGTTTGTAGATAAAATGGAAATCTTGGAACAGAGTAGGGTTAGTCTTTGTGTTGCTGTCTTCTCTTCAGTTAAACGCTGGGACACTATGCTAGGCTTTTCTCCATTAATTCCATAATGTTCACAAAATAAATTGTTTCCTAAAATTAAAAGCCTAGACAGAAGCCATTATGGAAAAAAACAAAAACAAACACAAACACAAACACGAATCAAGGAGAGAACAAACATTTTACAAGAGCTCAAGATTAAGTCTAATTAGATGATTAAAACAATGTGATTGGGTTGGTTGATCAGATTCAAAAGAAAACCGCAGTGTTGTTTGTTTATATTGTTATTGATAATCACTAATGTCAACTGCCTTTTTACATTTTTCAGTGCCACTTCTAGTATTTTCATGGTTTGTTGAGGGGGAAATAAGAGGCAAAGACATCTTCATAAATGCTCTCCCTTGAAACAAACTCTTTTAAAACATGCTTAAAGGAATTCCTTGAGGCGCAGTCCCTCTGGCAGACAGCCTACTTCTTCCTTCAGGTCTCTGTGTTGTAGTGACACAAACGCCTGGGGCTCCGTCTTTGACCGAGATGGTAACCAGTGTAGTTAGCGTCTTATATCAAGTTATTTGTTCTGCTAAACTGGTCTCTGTAAGTGCTGGTGGTGTTTACAGAACTGTGCTTTGGAAAGAAGTCTTGCCTGGCACAACAGCCGGCAACAAGGGAAAAAAGGCTTAACAAGAGTTTAAAAGATTTTTCAGTATGAGGAGAAAAAAAAAGAAATAAAAAACAACAACACAGGAATCGAAAGGTCCTGCTCACCAGTGTGGACAGAGAAAGGCCAGCTGTTTGCATTTTCGTTTTCAGTGGGGATCTTTGTAGGTAAATTCTTGGGAATTTGCGTCTTTACGCTGCTATTACGCGGCTCCTGAGTGGACACTGGGTTTACACCTGTAGGGTTGCTCTCCACGTCTTCACCAGTGCTCGGAGGTACTGTGGTGCCTTTAACTGTAGGTTTCCCTTCTCCTTTCTCTTTGGCTGTGGATGCGGGGGTGGGGATTAAAGGTTTTTTGGCCAGAGTGCTGTTTGCTTGTTTCTCCCCATTGTCAGTTCCAGTCTTTTCCTTCTTCTTCTTCTGCTCTTCCTCCTCCTCCTTCTCCCCATCTTTCTCGCCTTCCTCCCCCTCCTCTTCACCCTCGTGCGGAGCATTATTCTCCTCAGACGCGTTGTCTGTCTCGGAGCCCTGAGGTGGCGTCTGCTCGTTGTTGGACTTTGCGGGCGCGGTGGATGGACGTGTGGGGTTCTGAGTGGCTTGAGGCGCCTGCGTGGGCCAAACAGAGCTGGGCATGGAGGAGATGACCCCTCCGCCGACACCCAAGCCTGCCAGCAAGGTGCTCGTCACTACCGATGCCACCGTGGCCTGGCTGCCACTAGAAGAGGGGCCCATCCCTGTTGCCATGGAGACAATGGAGAAGTGGATACCAGAGGACGTCCACGTGGAGGAACCAGAACTGATTGGAGCCATGTCTGCTGAGGACGCAGGAGAAACTGTGGGCTGAGGGAGATGGGCAGAGAGGGGGGGAAAAATGGTTACCCAACAGAATATGACATGAACGTCACTGAGATGCAAAAAGAAATGTGCACTGCCATCTTCTGGTCAACTAACCATCCCAGTCTTCACAATTCGAGATCCTTCAAAAATTCTTGTTGTATTAGCTGTGAAACAAAAGAGGGAGGGACATAAAATATTTATATATCCATCTATTAGTGCATTTGAAGAAAGAACAAAGGCCTTAGAGTACACCTGTGACCACATACCTCTGAACAACAGTGTTTGGCTAAAATCACTGCGCAGATCATGTTGACACACTGCCTGCACTCTGAACAGGTACAGGATGTCAGGAGAAACGTTAGTGATGACTGCTTTCTGTAAGAGAAAACACACATAAAATACTGTCAATTCTAACTGAATCTGCATCGTAATAGATGGACACATTTGAAAAGGCAAATGCTAATAATTCAAATAGCCTCCAATGAACGCGTTCCATTTTAAACTACTGCTTGGCCAATAGTCTGTGGCCCACAACTTCCAAGCTGTTTAGAAAGGTTATTTTCTGCTTAATTTAATTGTGTTTTTGCAGGTTGCAGATGGCTTAACTTGTATTCAAAGTGCCCTCAGAATAGGTGGGTGATTGCCTCTGGTGTTGCAGAGCCAGTATTTCTCCAAAATAATTCAGATAAAGGTGTCCAGAGATAGAAACTGAAAATTGAAATGGAAATGAAGTGAGCAAAATAAGGACTTTAGTGCAGAGAGGGAGAAGTGGACAGAATAATGTGAGAAAAAGAGGCTGATCGACTGTATTAATGGAGTGTAACTGCACGGACAGAGCACCACACGGACACTATAATCACTCTCTCAGTCAGCCATTTGAAATCAAAGCACAATGCAAATTTACAGGTCTCCCACTTCACCGCGACAAATAAATCATGTTATTACATTAATGCATTCCACGCAAAATAGTCACTTAGCCTCACGAGCCCGACATGGTTCACCAGTCACATCATGGGTAATGCATCTTCCATAACAAAGTTTAGATGACACTTGATATCTAAGTAAGCATTTTCACAGTGCAGCAGCCTTTATGGAGAATGCGCTGCTCTTTTGTGGCCACAGAGTACAGAAAATGAAGAGATATAAGAAGAACATCAGGGTGCAGTAATCATTAACAGAGAGCTAAAAAAAGATGCCAAAATTCACAAATAATGAGAGAAAGCTATGGGTAACATCAGGTATAAATATTGTTGCTGCAAGTGAGATGTGAACTTCTGTCCACAATGAGCGGCAATAATTCAACAAAGGGAATAATATTAACTTATGGTATGCTTTCTGATGAGAATAACAGTTTATTTTGTGGAGGAGTTCTTGACTGCCAGAAGCCTGGTTGCATATTGATTTCAGCTCACTTGTCCATCATTTTCTAAGCTTCAGTAGCTACATTCGAAGCTCAAGTTCTCCTCCAGGCATGTTTTAGGAAACACAGTATTAAAGATAAGCTGCACGGAATAATAATTTGTGTCTGAAGTGTTTTTCCCCTCACAAAGTAGTTCAATTACCTGGTTTAAAATTCTTAAAATTACATCTCCTCCTCCTTTCTCCCAGAATCTATGAATATGCAAATCATTGTTCATTGTGTAACTGCTGAACACAACACGTCTCCTTATTCACTGAGTGTGTGCGCGCACCGGAGGCATCGAACTCGTGCAAGTTCCACGCTGCAAAATTTGCTTCTAAACTAGTCATAATGTCATGAAATCATCCTGTAGAACGATTGTTTAAAAAAAATTTCAGTGCCAGACTCTGCAATTGGATCCTTCTGCACAGTGAAGGTTAAACATCAAAGTGAGGCAAACACGCTTGAGTGAAGGGGGTTATTACCTTAAAGGATTAGCCAGCTCTTGCCTTCAGATCTCACCCCTTCTGTGCAGTTACCCACACCAAATAGGAGTCGCTAGTGCAGCAACATTACAAGATCCCTCACGAGCTTCCAGCCCATGACAACTGTGTTTATTGGAATGCGCCAAGCTGGAGGTAGCATTGCCACCAGGGAACTGATCCCAGGTCTCTGAACTGGTGAGATGAGATTTTTTTCCTCTGCACTGTTTATATCAAAAAGCCAGTCATGCAGACTATAAAAACAACTGGGGGTCAGTGGGCTTTAAAGAGATGCACAGCTGGGTGTTGGATTTCCACAAATGCAAAAATATGTGACCAGAGAGAAGAATATATAGAGTGAAAAAGAACAGCCCTGTAGGTGGAACCTCCTGCAGAGGGAGGATATATCTGTGGACACCACTGAACATTCTGCTGAAAAGCTACAGTAAGAACCAAAGTGCGCTAACTCACTGTTTAAGGCAGCGAGATGAATTATATGATCAGTGGAGCAAAGATCTAAAAGGGTACATTTGCTCTGCATATGTTACTAACAGAAGTTTCTGTTGAAAGAGCCGCTTGTACTGCCTGAAAACTGAAGATTTTTTTTAAATGATTGCTTTTTAAATTGGGAAAATAAAAGCGAATATATTATTTTGTTTACGCCGCCTCGGTCTGTATGTGGTTTTTTTTGTTGTTCACCCTGTAATAGAGGTGCCTACTTCTGAGGCTGATTCAAACCTAAATGCAAATAAACAGAGGGGTAAATGCTACACCTGGATAAAGGCCACAGCTGCAATTTTGAACACATTATATATACAGTATCTCAGTGTGACACGTCAAAGTTTGTGACGGGCCTGTGCTTCTATTCTTAGACAGGTGAGTGACAGCAGAGTGTCTGGGCCCTCATATCAGCCAACAGCCACATGCAGAGTTCATCATAACCTGTCACCTCCAATACACACCGTCACTGATCTGGCCAACCTCTGATCCTGACAGATACATCTGAGGCTCTGCACACCAATCGGAGCAGTTTATGCAACATTTATTGTAAAAGAAATAAATAAAAGCTTTTAAACAGCCACACTCACCATGCTCTGATCCCCGGTCTTGGTGAAGGTCTTTTCATCAGCGACATCACGTTTCACCCAGCTGTAGGAGACCATGTAACTGGTGATAGGTGGGTGGTAGACTGTCAGAGGGCGTTCCCAGCTCACCATCAATGCCGTCTGGTTTAGCGGCTGGATCTTCATGCTCACTGGGGCACTGCTGCACACTAAAAAGACCAGAGAGGAAAAAAAAGAAGGATATGTGAACAAGGCAGCATGAAAAGAAAGAAAAGGGGAGGAGGGGGACAAAAAAAAAGATTGACAAGGAAGTAAACATTGGTGTCACTTTTTCACTGACTGAATACAGCTCGGTGAAGATGGAAGACTGTGATTGGGATGACTGCTTGACCACATGTGTTTTTGTCTGTCGACATGTGTGGGTACAATGAAGGTTGCCTTTTAACGGGCTTATTACAAAATCCCGCTTGCTTTGACTCAAAGCCATTTCCACTTGAGAAATACCCAGAAGTGCACAAAGCTAAAGTAACTCAATAATAAAAATACTCCTGAAGGCTTCAGTTGGGTCACGCACAACCTCCGGCGTGTGCAGATTGTCAATCTGGACACGTTGCGCCTTTTTCATGCCAAAAAAAGAAGAAGAAAAAAAGCGCAAGAAAAATATAAAAGAACCAAGCGCCGCGTGGCGGGCATGTGGTACAGATTATCTAGCAGCAACATGCCCATACCCAATTTGTCAGATTAAACACTACGCACAAAGGAGACAAAAGATAATCTGTAAATCGTCCTCAAGGTGGCAGTGCAGGCTGCAGCAAGGATATTTACACAGGGCTCCATCAGTATGGGTAAGGGACAATCTGGACATGCTTCTCAGCAGATCAGGGCAACAGCAATCAGGAAATAGTGTCAAATGATTATGTGCTCTCAGAGTTTCTGCCAAATTGAAATTGTCACCACAGTTTTCTCCATTTGCACACTGAAGCTATGACACAAATTATGCACCACGATATGTGCAAGGGAGAAAAGGGAGACAGGGTGGAAAGAAATCAGTCAAGAGAACACGGGGGAAAAAAACAAAAGGAAGAAAATCTCGGGGTGTTGATTAGATGTGACAGGTGCGAAATGTATTATAAACCTGTCGGATGTGTGTTGTCAACCTCAACAATGATAATTTAATAGCAGCTGAAGATGTCACTGCGGTTTTACTGCCTGCATCACTTCTGTCATGGCAATCATCATCCTTTTAACAATCAGCACGCACGTATTAGTAACCATCTCAGCTTCTCCCGTTCTGCATATTGCAAAGAAAACTTAAAATAAAAAAATGTGATTCTTCCCCCAAAAATGTGTCATCTGAGCAACCTTTTCTTAAATGTAGTCAAGTTATGAGCAAACGCAGCGACCAGGCACTGATTTCAAACTCAGATGTGCACGTGTTCGTTTTATGAAAGCTGCACTTGGTAAAAACCGGCGCAGAGCAGGATCGAGTGGAAACAAAACCTCAAGCTGACAATAAAATGTACATACTGTTTTAAAAGTGGAGGAATTCTTTTAAACGCTGTAACCTTCAAAATTCGTGTTTCATGGAGGTTCCACCTCGGTCTACAACACCACTCAGCACAGAGCATGAATCTTTCTCCCGACACTGTCTACCGAGCGGTGATGAATCGACGGTTGTCAACAAACAGCAGTTCCAAAGCGTCTCACTTCTAAAGCCTTTACAGTATTTTTTTAGAAGAAGCTGTTTGCAGCATTGAATGATCGAGGAGACAAGGATTTTACTCTAAACACAATGGGGGGGGGGGGACAAAACTATTCATTGTGAACCCTGTAGGCGAGCTGAGTAATGCGAGTCATCTCAATCACCAAAAACCAACGCAGTAACTACAATAATCATTTAACGGTGATGCTCACTGTCTATAATAATAATAATAATAATGGATTGCATTTATATAGCACTTTTCGAGACCCTCAAAGCGCTTTACAATTCCACTATTCATTCACTCTCACATTCACTCACTGGTGGAGGCAGCTACAGGTGTAGCCACAGCTGCCCTGGGGCAGACTGACAGAAGCGAGGCTGCCATATTGCGCCATCGACCCCTCTGGCCATCACCAGTAGGCGGTAGGTGAAGTATCTTGCCCAAGAACACAACGACCGAAACTGTCCGAGCCGGGGCTCGAACCGGCAACCTTCCGATTACAAGACGAACTGCCAACTCTTGAGCCACGATCGCTATAGCTTTAACCATAATCTTAACACCTACTGATTTTTTTTTAAGACTAATGCTCCTTTAATTAAAATGAAAGGCTGACTGGGTGAAAATCGAGTAACTGCCTACTGTCGGAGTAAAATGCCAAACATTCTTCGGTTATAATTGTTCCGGAACAAGGACATGGCAGCCTTTCTCCACTTTAGATCTTTATACATTCATTACTTTTCAGTTCTGTGCTGTAAGTGACAACACAAGAAAGTTTAAAGCATCATTGTGGGTTCTTGGAAACTGTCGCTGTCATTTTCTACAGTTTCGAAACATATTATCGCCAGTTCCCTAACCTGAGAATATAATGAACACAGCAATCTGATAAGACATATAAAAAGCATTATCACCATTGTCTCAATTAATTAAATTTTAAATGGAGGGTATGGCTTTGGCAGAGCTGGGTTGTTGTTTTTTTTGTTTTTTTTACACATGCAAAGACACACCAAAGATAAAATAAATAGTGCCCTATATATCTTGGCATTATTACTGGACAAACAATGACAGTGCACCACCACAAACTAATCTGCAATCTCTATTTTGCATCTGAAAGGTTAGCTCTGCATTTGTAATGGCCAAACAAATTCCATTGCCATAAAAGCCACAGCGGTGGAGCATTCAGTGAAGGCGCGGCCCTGGCTCTCATACGCCATTTACAAGCAAAGCCATCATTTATTGTGCGCGGACAAACAGCTCCCGTTGCACAACCTTGACAGATGTCATCCTTGCAGATGAGATTGACAGTGTTTAAACCTCCAATCGCCTATAGATTCTTACACAAAAATATTCTTTGATAAAAATGCAGATTAGATTTTGCAAAACAGAAAATAAATAAATAAATAAAAAGACGAGGGATGGGTAAACAAAAAATTAAAAGACACTGGTTCCCATTCATTCTGCCTACTGACATAATGCCACAAAAGCAATTTCACAACTTAATTTGTATGGGTCTATTTTAGCTGTACCACATATTAATGATGATTGCTGATCGGCCCCGTTAGAGTGCTCCAACTTCATCACAAGCATTCCCAATCAATTCTCCCTGCCAGACACCAACAACAACACTTTAAGGAGCAGCAGCCTTTCTCATTAGTCTCCATAGTTCCTGTACTGTTCGGTTAAAGCCAGCACGGCAAGATGCACACATAAAAGAGAAAGACAAACAAAGATACTCTGATCAAGCGCTGCATGAGGTCCGTGCCTGGTATTAATATGTGCTTTGAAGAATCAGTTGTATCAGTGAGAGAATCAAATGTGCCAAGTTTTACCCAAAAAGCTCCTGAAATCGGAATTATTACATTAAACTACTGATTTCTCCTCTGTTCGACTTTTATCTAACAAAATACGAGAAAAAAAACCAACAACAAAAAAACCCACAATAAAATTGTCCCTTTACTGACAGACTGACTTTAGCAGAGCTCTATGATTGGTTCCCTATGGCTTCATAGTGTAGCGGTTTAGATATTTGACTAACAAACAAAAGATCACCAGTTTGATCCCGAGAGAAGAGACAAATCCTTTTGGGGTTGTGTAAGGAAGCGCATCTGGCATATGCCAAATCAGACATGCGGCGCCGCGCGCTATGGCAACAACTTGTGCATAAAATAGCAGCTGAAAAATATTTCTTTTTTCTCTGATTTGTTCCTGATCTCCCAGGATTCATGTTCTCTAAATTCTAACGATGCTAATGTTAGCCTGATTAGCTAGTTAGATACAGCAAATAAAATCTGCCTCTATCATTTCAGTTGGCAAAAATCAACACTTGCCAGCTAACAAACTCTTTTATCCGTTAGAATCTAGGAACAAAATCCAAACAATGCATAAACCAATTTAAATAAAGCACTTTATTCATATTAGTCATTTTATTTACGTGTATGCACCGAGTCTGCTGCCCTCTTTGCACATTTCATTTAATAATATCGATCAGTATAGACAGTTTCACACACGCCCAGGCACACAGGATTGTTAGACTTTAAGTCGAAATCATTATGTAGCTGGGCGGCTATTTCAGTGATTTGGTAGTTTGTGACCTGGTTTCCAATGTGTGTGTACACACACACACACACACACACACACACACACACATATATATATATAAATTAGGGCCATTATTGCGTGAACGGACTCAGTTCTTAAAAATCTGAAAGTTAAGTGTCTTTAGGGTTTTTCATTAGCATGTTAACATTTACTGAGCCAATCAAGTATAAAATTAACAGGTTTAGATTAATGCCCACTTATCTTGCCAGTATATATTTAGGTAAAGACTGTGATTGAAATTAACCCACCGAGATAGTTTAAACACTCATCTCCCATAAAAAAAAAAAAAAAAAAAGCATAAAAACCCATCATCATATTTAAAACCCTGATAGAAGTCCTTAAGCCCTTATATTTAGTTTACCCTTTCTAAGCATTTTCCTGCTTTTCAGTTTTTTTACTTGTATGACTTGCAAGACAGTTTCTATCACAGATCTTGGTCCATGCAACACTGACTTAATGCCAACACTATTCAGCAGAGTGTGCATTTATAACATTAATCCACGCTGCAATATTAGCTACCAATTCAAGCAACTATTCACCGCTGAAAAAGTAAGTAATAATTGTAATTATGGGAGCTCCGTGGATTAAGCAAATCCTTTTATAGTAGTGCTGCAGCTGAGAAAAATCTAAAAATCATAGAGAAAACAAAGCTTACCTTTTGAAGCCTCGGTGCTATGAGGGCTTCCCAGGATCTCGGTCAAATCCCTCTGCCATGCATTTTCTACAGCCGACTTAAAAACTTTGCGATTGCCCAGGTCCTGCAGGGGCCTGAAGTTGTTCCTCAGGTACTCAACAGACTTGACGTGGTCCTGTTGCTCTGTTGTAAAGATGGAGTAGAAAGCCTCCAGCTGGATAGAAAGAAACAAAGAATAGCTATTGAGGCAAATTCAAGTGCTATTGTGCATATGTATACGCGTCTGTCCACACGCTTTCAATATATCATGCAGAACTGCATTTGTAGCTGCATGCCAGTAGCTGACTCTTCACAACTGGAGTACAGCATTTGCAAGTAACATTCACACCACAGGCACCAGTAGGCACAGACTTCAATCATCACCCTGGGCTGCATGCTGGGCTGTAACTTCTCAATGGGGCAAATTTGTGGCCATTGATTGCCATGAATGATCTCCTGCAGTGTGCTGTAATGACTACACATTACAGATACTGTGGAATCAATGTGTCCTATGCGTGCTTGGAGAAATGAATTACAGGTTCATAAAAGACTATCTGTGAGCGTCACAAACATTGTAAAGGTGGGTCAATATTCTTGCAGGAGAAGTCATTTCTGAACAAAAGATTTGTCCTCTTGCAAGATGATAGAAATTCCACTGAGCCTCGCAAATTTCTACAGGACAGAATTCTCTAGAGGATATGCAGCTGGGTAACCTAAGAATTGTTTGTATAAAAGATGCAGCAAAGGACTGTGTATGGGATCAGCAGAAAGCACTGGGCATGGCTTGGCATATATTATCTCTCAAATCAAAACAGCAAAAACCGTGGGAGGCAAGATGCTGTAAAGCACATAAATGAATAGTTTAAAGGCATTTTTTTCATTACACGTGTCAAACTTTTACTTCAGGTAAATGAGAATTTAAATTGATGAACCTGAACAACTTTAATAATATGATAGCCAGCTTCCACACAGAGCAGTATTCCATTTAGGAGTCTTTAGTCAATGTCTCACACTAACAGCACAATATATGCATAGGTGCTATCTCACACTTACTATCATTCAAATGCCAGTAATTGGCTCTCCCTTCCTGCTTAATCATCCACTATATAGGCAGTGATGGTTTCATATGCAGAGGAGTTGGAGAGGAACGAAGGAAAAGGGAAGAAGGAGGGGAGGCAGATGAGGGGAAAAATTGCTTGTGCACTGACACCGTGGGACAGCAAGCGATCCACTGACTGTGCGCAAATGGGATCTGACTGTGTGTGGAGAATAGAGCTGTATGGACAAGTGTGTGTGTGTGCGTGCGCGTATGTGAACTTGACGCACCTGTGAGTGGGACAGATACACAGGCCTGGAGAAGATGATCCACTCCACTACCTTGCTGCAGGGCGGAGTGGTCAGAGAGCCGGTGTATCTGTAATAACTGTCCACCGACGACGGCAGCAGATCCCTCAAGACAAACGACCTGAGGTAGGTCTCCTTTTCTGTGTAAAGAGATCAAAACCTGTCAATACACAGCGCTGTAAAGCATATCGCTCGGCGCACTAAAACCCTTAATGTGTCAAGTTACAATTACACCAGCATTAACAAGGTTGTTTCATTTCATTCCCGGTGTGGCATAATTACTGCTTTCCTGAAACCTCCACGAGTGGAATGGCAGTAGTTAAAAGCCTCACCACTTGTTATCGCTCTGGCCAGATCTCTGTACTCAGATGGACTGAGAGAAGAGCAAAGGGAGAGGAGTGTGATAAAATGGCCAGCTCTGACAGCTGATCTGTGGCTGGGTGGTAGCGTGCTCTGCTCTGTGCAGCAACTGTGGCATGGGCCATGGGAATTACGACAGATCATAATGATTGCTGGATCTCTTCAGTCCTCTGATCAGAATCAGGTAAAGCTGTGCAGAAAAACAAACACTCAACAACAACAACAAAAAAAAGCAGAAGCATCTTTTAGAGGAAAATTCCTATATGTCCTGCGATTATGCAAAGTGGATTATGCAAGTCTGTTTGATTGTTTTTTCTCCTCGAATTATGATGACAAATATCAACATAAAGCCAAACTTAATTCAGATATAATCTCTCGTAGCTCCTGGGTTTAGGGTGTGGTTTGTATTCAGGCTGGTGAGGTACGGGAAGCTTCGCTCCTGATGCCTCATCTCTACTCCGACTGAAATTCAGCGCGCACAGCCTTTCCTCTCTCCGTCTTCAGACAGTGTACGTGCCCTATCGCTCATGGGCCACCGAGATGTTGATGGATGGATGACTGCGGGATAACGAGCTAGTTGAAAAACCAAGCATCCTAACAGAGGAGAAGGCACGGAGGAAGACAGTCCAAAAACCACCACACCCACACCAGGCTCTCTTTCAGTCAGGAAATGAAATAATGTGGTGCAAGCATGGACATCTGTGCAGTCCAGGCACTTGGAGACTCAAAATAATCAAGTATATGCAACATGTTTGGTAATCTGTCTTTATCGAGGTTATATAACAAAAGAAAAAGGAAGCTTAACTACATCTTTGGAAAATAACCACACGCACGCACGTTATCCTGGTTTAAGGCTAATCAGAATATAGTTATTTAAAATTTGCCAAAACAAATTTTTCCTGGTTCTGAGGCCAAATTCCATGTGTTCCTGTAGCCTCCAGTGATTTGCTCTGGTCAAATTTCTACCCTTATACATTTATCTTTAGCAAAAAGAAAACCGCTAATATTTTTTCCCCTCCAACGTGAATGCCAAATGTCATAACCTCGCTAGCCCACGATGCAAAACATCGAAACGCCTATCTCCAGAAAGTTGAGGTTGTTGAATTATAATTAGAATCGATTCAGTGAAGCCCAGCGCTGGTCTTTCAAATCCAGCGTGAGTGAAGAGCAATTATGCTGCGCTTCTATATATCCTCATACTCTTACATGTCCTTGTCTGTTTACGATTATGGTCACAAAAAGACCGTCAGCTGCAGGCTGTAAAACAAGTCAAACGTGTCCGTGTAAACAGAGCTGTTGTGCCCTCATCTGTAGTAAAGGATTACACACTCGTGATAAAACATATGCTTATAGACTGCATAAGCCATGAATCCCGTGACGCCGGCCCAGCAGCAGTAATTTAAAACAATATGCCATGAAGAATTGTGCCATAGCACAAAACACAAGACATTAATAGCTTAAATATGAATATAAGCCTATGCAGGAGCTGCAGTCCATGAGAGCTCATAGATTTACATTTGAGCCTGACTAAAACAAAGGGTTGTCTAATTAAGGCTGAGATGTAATTAATAGTTCTTTCTCTGTGAGTGAAGCTCCTTGGAGGTCTCCTACTGTGGAGCCACAGTAGCACGGCAGAGGCGGGATCTTACAAATTTTATCTCCTTTTGAAGTTAAACTCTGCTCATAGCTTGTTATTAGACTCATTTGGAATTTTTAAAATAATAGTGCTTAAGCAGCTGAATGCAAGAGCGTTGACATTTTGTTCCTGGAGGAGGAGGAACGGCACCGTATCTGCAATGGCAAAAGGATTTTACCTCTGCGGATAAATCAAAACATCTATTACGAAAACATCAGAGGGATTTTGTAAGGGTCAATTGCTTTTCGAAGATCCCATTAGAACTTTATTTCCCCAAATGAAATGTTTTTTTGCGAGATTGAGAGATTATGGCATTAAAGTTAAAACTATATGAAATAAACAAATAAAAGCATCGCAGCTCAACAAAGAATGACGAGCACTCAACGGCATGAAAACTATTCTTCTACGGAAAGTAGAGTGTGTCAGGGGTTACGTGCCCGTTACTTACCATGATGCACTACTCCCTTCAATCCCTGGATGATGGGGTCTACAGCTGGGTTGTCTTTTTGTCCCAGCTGCAGGAAACATCCAGAGACAAAGGATTAGAAAAGGGATTAACAGACTTCTATAATAATCCAAATAAAATACCAAAAGACAATCGACATCAGCGGACTAAACTGCAGCACCAGAAGCCATCTTTTTCCATTCTGCTTCTTGTAATGGTTTTTGTTTCGCGGTTTGATTGTTCTGGTTTACTTGGAAAATAACCACCAAAAATCTGAACTTATCATCACACAGTTTTAAAAATGTGTTACAAAATAACCTCGATGTTTATGTGCAGTACCCACTCGCCAACATAACCATAAACTAAGTCTCCAATCCCTGCCTTTAGTATGTTAACCTGCTTTTGATGCTTTGATTGTTATAAAAGACACTAAACATATCTGATCATTTCAAAGACTGCGTTCGCCTTTTTAGCTGTGATACTGTATGTACAGTAAAACCTGCACTACTTTAAAAGACAGTCACATCTGCTGCAAACGTGATTTAAAGCAAACTAAATTAAATCTCAGCTACAAAACATGCTTTCAACAAAGTTTCATACGTCTGTTACTAAGGTTCTTCGGATTGAACTTTTCTAATTAAAAACTATTCACAACACAGTACTGATAGAGTGACTTCATATCAAATGTCTTTACTCATCCGATAGGATTTTCATTATGATGTAGATGCATGAAAATCATTTTCAATAGTGTACATTTTACAGATGAAGGTAGGGAGAATGAGCTCACGAGTGTGCTTCCTAATGCTACGAAACTCAATAGAACGAAATGGTGGCAAAAATAACTCAATATCTGTCTGCTGAGGCACAGGTTTGCCGAGGACTCGGTGCTTTTACAGTCGAGTCGCAGAGTATACTGATAAATTCTGTCTGAGAGAGCTGTCTCATCCATTTTCCCAAATGCCAAATATTTTTCCAAACAAATGCACATTTTCTGGTCTTTGCAGATCTACGGGTAGTATCCATGTGTGGCCTGTGACCTAGAATGTAGATCCCACACAAAAGGGGGAAAATGGGGGGAAAAAAAACAACTAGAGATGAACATCGTGATGTTCACTGAGCAACATTCAGGGAGACACTTTCTGAAACTTTTTTCGATTTTTGAAAAATCCACATCTGATTTTCTTTTTTTCCAGATGATTTAAAATGTTTTAATGACCACAGCAGTCCTCCTCCTGTGCCGTCTCCAGAGGACTGGTGATGATGCCTTCTTTATCTGTTGGGCTGGCAGTTCATTGTTTGAAATGACAAAAGATGAGCAATATTGCTCAGTCCAACGCTTTTAAATATTCCCAGCGTCCCACTTAAGAGACAAGACTGGACAAAAACAGTGTTGGGATGCGGGGACCAATAATACCTTGCTCGACATTAATTCAGGTCAGTCAGAGGAGAGTAATTGTTTGGAGCTGAATGCTGAATGTGGATAATATGCACACCTTAGAGGCCATTAATAGGCCTTTGGGGAGCAGAGGAAGAATACTTTTCATTGATTAGAAATAGTAAATCTGAGCCAGTGTGTGCATGCCCGCTTAAAAACCTTCCCACTGTAAACTGTTTTTCCAACAAATTGTGTATGGTGGTGCTAATTGCAGTAAGCAATAGGGCTGTCAGGACCCAGCGGAGCCATTTAGGTCCTCGTGCACACGCGGTTCATCATTGTCTAAGAGCAGACCTACATTGCAAACACCTGTGTCCCGATTCCAGCCTACCTCAGTCGAAGAACAGAACCTTTTCTATAAACTATTAAGGTGAAGGTTAGCAGATATTCATCAGCTGCCACCAACTGTAAAGTTGTTGCTAATAGAAATTAGTCTAACAGAGATAGAAACCGCGGAGTTCTCAGTGCTGCTGCTTAAATCTTGGAGGTGTTTGCACACCTAATAGAAATTAGGACCATTGTTGCCCATTAAGAGCTTACGTGCTCAGATCTTCAGGGGACAATTTGTAGTATCTCAGCAAACAATCTGCTGTGTGCCACAGAACAAGAAATACAATCAGCAACCAGCTGGAGAGGAAATTTCCTATCGCAACGCAGGTGCCAAAGATCATTCCTAATAAATATTTATCATTTACGGACTTGAAAAATTTATATGATTACCTTTCTCAAAATTGGACCAAAAACAATCCCAATCTTAAATCCATAGTTCCAATTCCCAGTTTTAATCCTCTTTGACTCCTACAGGCAGCTTCCTTTTATCTATTCCATTTATTCACTCATCTCCTTGGTTTTGTAAATGATCTCTTACAGCTGGCAGCAAGTCATTTCATACAACAGTGAAAAAGGATATTTTCCATCAATATTTCCAGCAACTACACCCAGAGCTACTACAACGAGGTTTTACTCTTCTGAGACCTCTGATGAGGAAACTAAGCTGTGCTATGAAGGATGCACACTCATAAGGCTGATAGTAATGTCAGTAACTTTTACTGATGTCTGCTCATAAAACACCAATGATGCCATCCATCACAGTTCAGCTGAGAGGAACTTGAATGTGTATTAAATTTCATGGTAGGTCATCAATTGGGTATTTAGTCTGGACCTAAATGGTTGCCCAGTCCAAAAGACAAGTGCTGCAGTGCATTGTTGGATTTTCTTGTGGACCTCAAACTCCAACTCTGCTGATACTTTACCTCGAAGAAGATGGCCATGGCAGCAACGATGCGTCTTTCCTTAATGGCAGCACTGAGGCTGTCAAAGTCATCCGGATTGTAAAGGTAGATCTGCATCTGGGGTGGGAAACAGAGCATAAACAGCTTAAGGAGTGGACAAGGAGAGCGAACAGTCCTGTCATCAATCACTTGGACACACTGCTGAGGAGCTGATGAAAAGCTGTTTTGAGGGGCATAAAAGAGGGTGTATTTATCACTCCTATAAATCTCCCATAATCTGTGTCATTCCTTTTTGTGTGCTGCCACTCCTGGAGGATGTTAGAGAAATACAGCATCCCATTCCTCAGGGTGACTGTCCTAACAGACAGTCACGAGCAGAGAGGAAAAACTGGAGGAACGTGATCCCCCCTTGTGCTGAGATCTAACAGAATGGCATTCTTCTGATCACTGCTTAAATTACCTTAAATCACCCACAAACACCGCTTCGGATTTCAAAACAAAGCTTTGGGCGTGTGGGTTGTAACGGAAAACCAGCATACAGAGAATACACCATATATAGAATGTACCATGCCTTGGGTTTTCAATTAAAAAGAAAAAAAACCCCTCTTCTTTTCATATTTCAAAGCAGACATATAACCGTAATGCTGACCAGAATCAGCAAATGATTCTAAAAGTAGCAATTGGAGCTGTCTATCATCGCACATTCAAGCCTCTTTAAATTGAAAAACCCTTTCATGTCACTGAACCGAGTTAATTGGCAATAAGAAAAAGGTCCTAGATGTTGATTTAATTAAAGGGTATGCATGCCTTTTTTTCTTTTCAAAGGAAAATTACGAGAAGCCACAAACCACACGTGGCTGTGCTGACAACAGATTCAAAAAGTCAAAGTAAATAAGTGTATAAATCCATTAATGCTAACCATCAGCTTTAACCAGGTACAAAATTACTCAGATAATTTAAGTTAATCAGTTTCCTTCAGAGTTCCTTTAACTGCAGCCTTTAATGGAACTAATTTGTTGTCTGAGAACTCAGCAAGAAAGAGCACCGGCCATTCATCACCCTTCAGATGTTATTAACTACTTTACCCAATTAAGCTCACCCCCTTAGGCTTCATTTACTCAGAGAGACTGGCTCATGTGACCTGCTCTTGTTAACAGCACACTTTGGAAAACTGGATTCTTCATCGCAGTGAAAACAGTAAAGGAATTTCAATTATTTGATTGCAGAATTACAACATTTTGTTTTTAGCTTTGTCAGAATCCCTGCTCTTTAGAGTGAGCTTTATCCACGCTTACAGATAGCGCTCAAAGTCGTTGAAAAAGGAGCAGATTGTCTGACCAATCTTTAAGCTATGAGTAATGCATAGAGATATGCTGTCCACATACTCTGAGCCTCCATCTATAGCAACCCATTTTTTTTCGCCACCAAGTGAGTGTGAACACAAGTGCTGAAAGCTGTTCTGCAATCCCGAGTTCCATTTAGGCGCACACAGGTGAAAAACAAAGTCATGTTTGGCGTGATTTCCCAAGACGGCAAAATATTGAGGCAAGACACAAAATCTACAAGAAATAAGTTTGTTGGCGGAGGGAGCTTAGATGTTATCACAGTATCACAAATGCATTTCTTCTTTCCTTTACAACAAGTGTGCTACTGCAGCATTTTGTCATTAACAGATAAATCTCTCCATTCTTGCACTCCAATCGCACATAATCATCTTCGTTATCATTTTACTTGGGCACCTACAAAGTGCTAGAGATTTCATTTTCAAGACGAATAAAGTGTCAATAAGTGTGTTAATTTGCACAGTAGGTGCTGCTGAACAACTAAATTAAACTTAGTATTTCACATTACAAATGACTGACAGAACTTTACAAAGTAAAAGACAGCACATGATGGAAATCTGTGAACTGTATCTAAAAGATGGAAGTGTCAACTATGACGCCGTTTCACATAACTTGTTACTGACAAATAGTTAGCGAGCCAGCACACCCCGTTTGACTCTAATAATGACCGTGACATACAAAATAAATTTAATTTTAGTCAATATGACCTGAAAATAGTGATTTAGACTATAAAATCAACAGAAAAATGTTTACTGAGGTTATAAATCATAGAAACTAGGGGCAAATTTTTTTATAAGCATCTATAAAAATTAAGCACCTTGGCAACCAGCAGCTTCTCAGCCAGAGAAGCTAAGCTCATCCAGTCTATGTAACTAATGCTGTGTCTCAAATTGCGCATTTCCATGCTTAACACAGTGCTAATAGTGAGCGTAAGTGTATTCACACTGACAAATACAACTACATGAGGGACCTGTAGAGGTACCCAAATGAAATGATGCAACTCATAATGGCCAATATAACTGTGTGTGCTTTTCCCCTTTAACTCACCCATCTCGGCTGTGAAGCAGAAGGGAAGGGATCAGCCAGGAGGGGGAGAAGCTGCTGTCAGCGACAATACTGAATCCAATGCTAAGCAAGCGGCTAACTTTTTTATCTCCATCCATTAAAGTAACATTTGTTGTGGTGTTGCTTGGTGTTTATGCGTGTTGAAAGGTAGTCTTTGTTGTAGAAAAATCTACTATTATACGAGTAGTCAGAAGACTGAACAAGATGCTCACGAAATGCAGCAGCCATGGAGCAAATGATTCGAGTCGGCACTACCCTGTCAGAATTTGTTTCGTAAGAACGCGTGTTGTGTAGTTAGTCTCTTGAGTTATTCAAAACAAGACAATATATGTGTCAGTAAGCACAGGCATCACTGATGTACATTTAAAATGACAGCATCCGAACTAATTGTTTGCTAGAGTAAGAGTGGAACAAATATATCTCCACTTCAATGTAAAAGACTTACCAAGTACATACAGTACAATCTATACTATAGCTAGCTATCTAGCTCTTTATTTCTAAACTTTATTCACATATAAATATACACACATCCATATTTCTTTTCACCAGTTTTGTTCTTGTAACACTATCTGGATTTGTTTGCAATTTTTGTAATTGGTTGTGTGCGTGTGCGTGTGTGTCCCCTCTTTTAAACATCTTTTGCTTATTTGAGTTATCTCAGTGGTGCAGTACACTGAGATTTCAGGCTCAGCATACATCGGCTGGCCAATATTATCGACCGTTTCTGGCCTATTGAGGGGCTTTACTTGGCCCAGAAGATAATTCAGCAAAATATGCTCAAGGAAACGTTGCATCAGAGATTGTTAAGCAAAACACGCTCTGACTGCATTATTTCTGATCATCTCAGCACTGTCTGCAGCACAGAGTACCAGAGTAGGATCCATTTAGAGTCACTGTAAGTTACTTTTTTTTTTTTTTTTAAATTAATACACATATATTGCTGTAAAGCAATTAACTGTGATCCTTTTAGTATAACATCAAACCACTAAAAACAAACTTTTCTTTTCAGGAAATTGGCATCTATAATGTCCTTTACAATTGTTCTCTTGCTTTATTGAAAATGCAGATAACTTTTATTTTAGGATTTACAATATTTTGTTTAAAGAGTTTATGAATACTGAGTGGATTAACCATTATAGCAATAGAAAGTAATTTTGGTAATTACCAATACTATTATGTTTAATGCAGTTGTGGCATAAACTTTATATTGGGTAGCGGCCTAATAAATCTGTTAAGGACTGTACATAAAAAAAAAAAAATTGCTGATATGCCAATATCAGCCAATATATGGACCGGCCCCATCCTTAAATCTTTTCCAGTAGTTATTAGGGAGCTGAGGATATCTAATGGAGTGGCCCTTCGCTCATTGGACACTCATCTTTACTCAACTTCTCCCTTTCTTACTGTACACTCACCTCAACACTTTTCATACATCCCTAGTACTGTGTGCAAACGCATACCCTTCGAAGCTGTGATTTGTAATCCATGTATAATTAATCTAACCTTGGTGACACCCTCATATATTATTAGAAAAGATCTCCCTATGGTACCCCGAGGGAGAAAAAAAAATTCCAGTTTCATTTTTCACTCCGCTGTTTGAGCGAACAGGTGGTCCATCTATCGATTTCCCCACTTCACTCCCACGAAAAAGACCGCAGTTAGATTAATGTCAAGCTCAGGAGCCCATTGTTTTGTTTCCCCCCTTTACTTTTTTAAAATAACCATGGTACAAAGCCAGACCTGCTCTATAATACAGCTCGTTGAATTTAAATTTTGTGTTTCGACCCTCTGGACACATGTGAACTACATTTGTATACACTTTAGAGCTTCTGGGCAGGTGGGACAGTAAATCCCCCCCCCTCCTTTTTTTAACACTGAAAAAGCAAAAGCTTTATGCACAGTGTTATATGTGAGTCAGAGCTCAAAGTGACGCATTTAAAGTGGAGAGATAATTAGACAGCAGCAGATTGGAAAACGGTCTCTGTTTAGCAGAGACAAATAAGCCCTGGAGCTCAACCTCCAAGGTCATGCTGTTCAACTCTTGAAGAACAAAAACATATACACAGCAAAAGCCAGCCTCTGCTATAAACGATCACTGGGTACATCAAGCACAAACATTTATACATAGGCTGTAACACGCAGGGATTGGCAGCACACATCGTGTCAGGTTTGATATCATCGTAAATACATCAAATTCTGCCAAGTCATATTAAAAAAAAAAAAGGGAAAAAAAAAGGAAATGGCTAAGGGCTATATCCTACACAACCTCATTTCCCTTCAAAACATATCATTTTATTTCATGTTTGCTTTCTGGTATCTGAGGTAATCTATCATTTCTGGTGTACAGTATGCCAGCTGACTTTTTGATAAGAGGAAGAAAAAAAAAAAAGACCTCCAACTCAGAGCCGCTTTTGTGGTGCACCTTGTACATACATTTCCTTTTCCTACACAGATGGATGTATTTGCTGATGTCTGGAACATTCCTTTTTGTACTTCCTATAGAAAATGTCATCGGGAGCAGCACATTCTGATACAATACAGTCACTATTTGTAGTTACGAGTGGCTTTTGGTGAGCCTACACCCCCCAACACACACACACACTCCCATTATACTGTGCCAAGTCAGTCCTATCTGGGTTGCATGTTCTTGACATGCTTGTTCAAAGAAGACATGGCACAAGAAGAGGGTCACCCATTATTTAAGTTGCAGTGCTCATCCAGAGAGAGCTTCTTTTGAATGAGCCGACAGCACACTTGCTCTGATAAAACCACTGCAGTGATAAAATAGAAAACAGAAAGTAGGACAGCTGATAGCTACAAAGATTTGAGTTCAGAAAAAAAAATTGCAAACAGTGTACATATATCACATTCAAAATCAAATATGAGAGAGCCCTCCTTTCTACTGCCGTGCCCAACTTTTCTACAGTTTTATTATGTCTGTGAAGGTTCTCAGTCATCCAGGTCATCGTAGTCAAAGGAGCTTGTAAAGAAAAGCAGGATAGGTGAGGCCAGGTTTCACAATGAGCTCACCTGAAACCCTGGCTTATTGGGACCCACACCCATTTTCACACCTTGGCTCAGGCGATTAGAGGATCATCAGGGGGTCCTTTTGTTTGTCCCTCTGTGGGGGGATACTCCCACTAGGTTTAAATCTGGGACTCCCCACCATTTCACCTTAGAACTGAAGAAGCTTCTCGGATGAGAGGTGAAACGTCTTCAAGCAACTTAAAGAAGTCCAGACACTTTTCTTTACAAGCTCCTTTGACTACAGTTTTATTAATTAACCTCTGCTGTTGGGTGGTGCGTCATCGGTCACATGTGGCACCACCTATCAGCAGAGGTTAATTAATAAGCATACCCTAGATGTAGCTACAGTTTTTAAATCTAAATAGCCTTACATGCCTGTTGGTAGACACTACAATGTTGGTACTATCAGTGTTCAATAATGCAATCTATCAGTACAAGCTACAATTAACTGAAGTTCCTGAAATACTTGACATGCAGATGGTAACAGAAAACAACTGACAGCCACTTTACATTCAACACCCCACTTCCTTTCATCCCCAGCAGTGTGAAATAGACTGTAAGAAGATTTGCTGAGAAATACAAAGGACCCGCATGCACACATACAGAGACTCCTTCATTTATTAGTGAGATAAAGGCTATAGCAGATGTCCTTTGCAAATGGCAAGAGTTTCATTCTTGATTGCTGCCACACATTAAGGAGCATTCAGTCTAGGGTACCAGTACCATATCCACATTTTTGCAATTTCACTGTCGGCAGACAATTATTCAGTAATTGTAGATGTTTAGCTTTATTTTCTGTGTGTTTGATGATGGATGTGTGTGCTGGCATTACAGCAGAAGTTTATCTTGTGCAGCTGTAACAATATTTTTTACACCTCTGTATGTATGTATGTATGTATGTATGTATGTATGTATGTATGTATGTATGTATGTATGTATGTATATATATATATTTCTATGACTTTGGAATTTTTCCACTTAATTATTATATTATTAATGTGTATTTAACTGGTTCCAAGGCTGGTATGCTTTATGCTTATTTATATAGGGAAACACATATTAGCTTTGGAATCCATGTTCTTTGACAGAGGATTCAATGCAAAACCTTGGTGTACAAAAAAAAAGTATGCTAAGCTACAAATCTATATTTCTCATCTATAAATTGTATTACTGAAAGAAATGCTTTGTTTTCCAACAGCTGTTCAAATTGGCTATTAAAGTAAATTCTTCAGTCTTATTAGGGAGCACACCATCAAAGGAGCCATATGCACAACAGCTTTATAATGGCTGTACATTATCCGGTGCCCTTTAACACTACACTGAACACAAAATTATGTGGCAAAAATAAATCTAATTACCCAGCCATTCAGCATCAAAAGCTGTGCCTGCAGAGATGGCTCCAAAGAGGAGGGCCAAGAAACAAACACAGGAGGCTTCTAGCTGTGTGTTTGGAGATAGGACAGAAAGGCTCACTAACAGCCACTTCCTGATTTCATATGCTGCTAAATTTAAACTAATTATCAACAATTTGACATAAGAGGGGGTAAAAACCGTATTCTATGACCCCACTCTGCAAGAAGAGCATTACACAATTGCAATTCCAATTTTAGACGGCGACTAGGAATGGCTGGCATAAATGATGCATTCAAAGTCACTAATACCTCAATCTATGCATGATATTAAACGTGAAATTTGTGCTTTAATACGTGGAGACAATCAATAATTCAGAGGGGCGTCAGTCTTTACAGCCATGTTACAGGAACTGAACCACTTCCAGTCAGTTTTCTCATGTTAAGCCGGTTCCGTAATGCGATCGTAAGACGCTCCCTATCGCATAAAATCCCATGTGTTTTGAACAACATAATCCCAATTTATTAAAAAGCCTTTCTGTATTGCAAATGTCATAGGCTGTCAAAATGAGGAAAGACACAGATTTCTATCATCAGGGGTACTTTCTCACCAATTATGGCATACGGCTATTTTCTAGTAGACGTGTGAAGACAACAATCTGTAGCAATGTGGCAGCTAGCAAAAGATTATTTAAATAAATGCAAACTAAAGACGATGCACTGTTTCTCATTTTCCTTGGATCCAGAATTTACTTTAAAATATGAAGAGGATTTACTTTGATCCAATGATCTGCCTCAAACTAGTATCGTGTCTTGACTTGAAAACTAATGTTTTTGTGCATCAATATGTTCCCTTAGCTCAGTACAAAGGCTTATGACAGAAATACCTGCAAAAAATTTTAAAGAACTACCAAATCCTTGTCATAAATAATTTGGATAAATATGGGGAAGGGGGGGAGACTTACATGCTGGTGTTTATGGATAAAAAAAAAAATGCTATAAAACTAGTTCAAGCATAAACTTAGAATCTACCAAGGCAATTCACTAATCTCTCTCCAACATTCATTGTTGACCTTCAACACTCCATATCGCACATTTATCAGATTGCATGGTAGCAACATGGCATTTTACCTCTACAGGGAACCTTCTGCCATTTATGCTGTGTTCTGAGCCTGCTGATCCATTACTCTGGCCCCAGTGAAACTCCATCTTCTCAGCCTTAAAGCGCCCTGGCAGTCCAGCCCCTGCTACAAAGTACTCATCCTTCAGGAGTATAGCAACTGGAGAAAAAAAGAAAAGAGAATCGAATCAAACAAGGGAAGAAAATAAGCACACTTGTGTTAAGGCAGGGCAAAGCAGATTAATCATCAAAGAACATGGTCTACAGAAGCTCAGATGGGCAGTCTAAAGTTAGAAAAATAATTTCTGTGCCTATTAACTCAAGATCACGGCTTCATTCTCATTACCCGAATCCTGATTTGTCTTTTATTTTATTTTTTCCCCCAATCACAACTAACTCACTGGCAAGACCAATGTGACAAATCAAACTTACAGCGAGTAGCTAAGTAGCTGTGATTTGCTTTAATGATTAATGCTCGGATGAATTGTCCAAACTCAACAATTCTTTTCTACAACTTGCATTTATTAAACGGATTAACTAAGCTGCGTAGACTGCAGACTTATTCTGAAATAATTAAACTAAAAAATATATATTCATTAAAAACTAAACTATCTGGCAATAAGAAATGTAAAAACCTCAAATTATCTTAATCCTTTGGGGAGTGACTGATGCAAGAGACATTTTCTAACAGTCAGCTCATAAATTGTCATGATTTGTTTTTGTAAGACCTGTAATGCATTTATTAGTGCTCAGACCCTTTCACATTTTCCACAATTTCAAATTTATTACACAAAAAACACATTTTGAGACTATTTTTAAAATATTAAAGATATAAGAATGAAATTTTCAATTTCCTTAACATAATTAGCAAGTGTAGACACCGCTCTATACAGTGTGCCATAGTGAAATGGATGTATAAGAATGAAAACAAATAATTGAGGGTAAGAGAACTCCACGGGTTTGACAGGATTGTGAAAAGGTACAGATCTAGAGAAAGACATCATATTTCTGCAGCAGTGAAAGTGCCACAGAGCTGTATCCTCAAATCATCTTCAAGTTTTGCAGCCACCAGTCATCCTCAGTGTGAGTTTTGCAGGCTAACAGGAACACAACAGTAACTCTTTTGTGCAGACTGGAGAACCTTAATGAACAACAACCATCAGTGCAGCACTCAGCTAATCAGGCATTAATGGTAAAGTGGCCAGAAGGAATCCATACTTCACTAAAAGGTAGACTGAACTCCCAACGTGCGCGGAAGATGCCAGGCACTGAGCACCGCCTCATTAATACATTCCCTACAGTCAAACACGGTGGTGACAGGATCGTGCAAGGAGCGGGAGACTAATCAGGATGGAAGTAAAGATATATGCAGCAATCTTAAGTGAAAATCGTTTCCAGAAGCAGTCGTGATCTCGGACCGAGCGAAAGCTCTAGAAAAAGTCGTACCCAGCTAGATCTCAAACATTAACCTGCCAAAACATCTGTAGAAAGAACAGCAGTGCATCGGTGCTGCCCCTCCAGCATTGTTGAGCTTTATCAATTGTGCCAAGAAGAATGAGAAAAACTTGCAAAAGAAAAGTCTGCCAACCTTGTACAATCATTCCAAGAACACTGCTACTTAAAGCAAAAATAAAAAAAATCAACCCTATGATTAATTATCTAAATACTATGTCAACTCCATGCTAATAAACAAAAACTTATTTTTCCATTGAGCACTGTGTGTGTGCAGATTAATAAGAAAAAACTCTGCCTCTATAGAATGATTCATAAATGAATCTGCAGAATTCAGTGGTGAGCAGATGAGCAATGATCACAATGACGCATCTCAGAGAAAGCTTGCACCGGCCGCCTCCGCTGACCTCGACATTCCACTAATCGACTCAAAGACGCCGCTTTAAAAGTAAAAGCCAGAGTTTCTTTAAGTTGTTGCATGACTCGCTAAAAGACAGCCTTCTCTCACATTGTGAGCTTCTTCCATGCGCTAGCTTTTCACAAGGCTTTAATGCCATTGCCTTTTCTTAATAGCAGCCATTATTGCATTCTCTCTCAAAGCATTACAAACAGTTTCTGCAAGAAAACTTTAATTACATTTTGTGGGGAAAATTAAGCTTTTTGTAGCATTTTAAATCGTTCTATATTAGATAAGTTCATTACAATACTATTTAAGTAAAGGAATTTAATTAGCTTACATACACTGATGTGACTTTAACATGTCTACAATTATAAATTTGTCTCCCCCCAAAAAAATCTGTTAATCCATTTCTAGAAGCTCATCTGAATGTTGTTGCTACCTCTTTGAATTTACATCTGAACTTGTGATTTTATTGCAGAATGAACTAGCACATTTCCTACAAGCCTGCCATTTCTATCAGGGTTTTCATGCAGGATGTAATTAACTCACAGCGGTATTCAATACAGACATTTTTTTTTTTTGCCTCAGTTCTCTGAACTGAGTATCAAAAGCCTAAGAGACAGAAAATGAAGCAGTATAAAAATATTTCCAGCTTGAGAACTTTATGCAAAGTTAAAATATGTAGGAAATTACTTAAACATCGAGAATATCATACTCAAAAACTGATACTTATGGACCATGTTGGTATTTGAGAGAGGAAAAAAAGAAAGCTGGTTGTATCAAAAGTCTCACACGGGCAGCCCATCAAATATTTTCAATGTGGAAATTCTACACCTTTTCAACAAACTACTTGTCAATAAGGTCATGTGACACAGTTGTTGATTCGTTGGAGCCAAGTCTATGAATCCTTTGTTCCGCCAAATCCCAAAGGTGCTCTGTCAGATTGAGATCTGGCGATTGTGGATGGCATTTGTGGACAGTGATGTTCATGTTCAAGAAACTAGTGTGAGATCATTTAAACTTGGTGAACGCCGTTTTATCCTGCTGGATGCAAGGTCATGAACACAGTTACCAACAATACTCAGGTAAGTGTTTAAATCATGTTCAGTTGGTGTGACTGTGGCTCAGGTGGTAGAGCAGATCAGCTACTGACTGGAAGGCTGGTGGTTCGATTCCTGGCTCCCCCAGTCTGCATGCCAAATATCCTTGGGCAAGATACTAACCCCAAATTGCCTTCCGATGCGTTCATCGGAGTGTGAATGTGTGTGAATGTTTATTAGTTGCACTTGAGTTTAGAAGTGCTTGTATGAATGGGTGAATGAGGCATGTTGTATGCAGCGCTTTGAGTACTCCGGGAGAGTAGAAAAGCGCTATATAACACTCAGTCCATTTACCAAGGGTCCTGAAATGGACACACACTATTACACCATCGTCCTCATACTTTTATGTCGTTTATGCCGCATTCTGACCCCACCATCCGAATGTTACGGCTGAAATCGAGACTCATCATCAACGTTTTTCCTATTTTCTATTGTCCAATTTTGGTGAGCATGTACAAATTGTAGCCTCAGTTTCATATTCGCAGAGACGCTCTTCTGCATACCCTGGTTGTTATGACTGGTTATTTGAATTACTGTTACAGTCCTTTCAGCTTGAAGCAGCCCGTCCATTCTCCTCTGACCTCTGGCATCAGCAAGCCATTTTCAAACCAATAACTGCCGCTCACTGGATATTTTCTCTTTTTCGCACCATTTTCTGTAAACTCTAGAAATAGGCAGACCACCCTATCTACCACCAACAACCATGATGAATTTAAAGTAGCTTAAATCACCTTTCTTCCTCATTCTGCACAGTTTAATGTTCAGCAGGTCATCCTCTCCATGTCCACATGCCTAAATGCATTGAGCTGCAGATGTGTGATTGGCTGATTCATTCAATTCAATTCTATTCATATGGCACCAAATTACAGTCGTCTCAAGGCACCTTATATTGTGAGGTAAAGACCCTACAGAAGAAAATGAACCTAATGAAGTGACTGGAAAGTACAGATTGCTCAGATTATAACCTTACGCATCAATGGAAACTTTAAATATCTAACTCAAAGGCTGATGTGTGAGCGGAAGATCTGCAACCCTTCTTCAGAAGTTAAAAAATGTTCTTATGTTTTCATGCATCCGCAGCTACTGGGATTCACCTTAAAAATTCACCTTATCTGCCTGCTGTTACACTCAGAAAGGTTGTGTAATGTTGAGTTTAAGCTGTGTTAAATTTCCACAGCATCTGAAACACCATGGCACAGCAGATTATCATCCCTCCCACTGTCCTGGCTGAGGTTATATGCTAATGCTTCTACAGCCCTTTACCACATCTATGTTTGACATCATTAGCCAGATTAGACCTGGTGCTCCGTCAGTTGATCCCTCTAGTTACAGAGGATTTAGTCAGCCTGTGAATAAGAAAAGCCCACTTTTAATCATTTCACAAAGCAAACTAGGAGGATGAGCATCTGAACAAGCAAACACAGACTGTCAGTAAACAGATAACATGGCGAACAAGTTGTCCTGAGCGAATGAATGGAATCAAAGTAACTCAAACAGACCAGTGACAGGTAGCAGGAAGAAAATGAGTACGAGATCTTGAGAAAAAGAACCAAGAGACAAGACGATCTGAAGAGAGGAGAACATTGTGTGATGAGGGATGATCCGAGCCCCTGTCGTGAGGCAAGAAAGAATCTGCCAGCAGTATTAACGTGCCAGTGCCGCTTAAGCTGAAGGCCCACAGCATGAAGGAGAAGAAACGATGCCGGAGATTTCCAAGACTGAAAGCATCAGGTCAAAGTGAAGGATCAATCTGCACAGGAAATAACTACCCACGGCATTATCATAATTGTGCAACTGCTTTGCAAAACCGCAAAAAACATTTACATAGATGGTAATAAATCCCTGTTACTGCCGTTGTTGAAGTAGTGTAATCCTGTGTGCAACACAAGAAAGCCAAGAAAAGGGGTTGCTGGCTGGCCTTGGGAGTTTCATTAAAAATGCGGCCCTGCGTGTGTTTGAACCCTCCAACAGCAGAGGAGGAATTAGAAGCTAAGCCAAAAAGACCTTGAATCACAGCCTGTGAAAGAAGGGGAGTGTGTGTGAAAGTAAATCCTTGATCAATGCAAATGTCTCTGGGGCCTTCCGATTCCCCATGAATTTGGTTGGGAGTTGTTTGAAATTTTACTGAGAAATGTTTTGTTGAGGAATACTGCTTGAATGGCAGCCAATCAGCCTGATCTCAAAGCAGGTCAAGGCACAAGGGAATGCCATGAAATCAATCGCAATGAACTTTTAAGATCTATTCACTCACTTCTTAATTACAACACTGACTTTTAAATAGTGTAATGTTAAAGCCACTCCCTGGAGGAACTCAGCACTTTGATTCCAGCACCTCCTGGTGGCGATGATGTGTTGAAAAACGCAACGCTCGAAAGAGTCGGGCCATCGATCTCGAGAAAATGCTAAAATTGCTCGAATACTTTGCACAAGTATTGGATTTTAAACGCCAATTTAAAAACTTAAGGTATTTGTGCCATTAAATCAATTATAATGTGTCAAATAACACAAAAGCCAAACATGACAACATGAAGAGTCAATAAAAATGACAAACGTGGCTGAAATCTGCAGCTGCCTTTCCCTTCACAGAGCTCTATACAAAGTGTCAGCTTTTGTTTAGCTTTCATTCTTGAGACTTTAATGTTTTGTTCAGTTTTCAGCATCAGCAGGCAACTGCTTTCAGCAAAACACTGTGAAACATACTACACTCCACCGGCTCAGCTCCAAATGACAGGAACAGTTAGCAGCTAGCTGATGAACATGGTGGAACAATCTGCTCCTAAGAACAAAATATTTCTTTTAGAGGGAAAATAAAACAAGTTTGGCCAATTTGAAAACGCTCCAACTTCAGGATGTCTTCGCATGGACAGAGATGAAGCAGACTTGGTGTATAGACCTAATGTGGCTATAATTCATGATATCAACAACTAGGATGACAAAAAGGGAAATGTAAAGAGGTTATCACGGATCAAAATGATGATTTAGAACATCTTAACCTTCATGAGAACATAGCAAAAAAAAAGTTTGCCAATCTCACCAACCAAAAGCAGTTGAAGACTGCAGCACGGCCAAAATCACGCTAACTGTTTGTGATAATGCAGCTATTAAATGTGATAAATCAGCTAAAAATCGCAAATCTGTAGCAGTCTGTTCCAAATGTATTGCCAACTACACATACAGAAATTCACATTACCTTCTTAAAATCAGACTCAAGCCAGATCGGAAGATCTGAAACTGAAATTCCTCTACAGGTAGTGGAATAGTTGCTGCAGGATGGTGATTTCACAGCAAATTGACAGTCAGTCAGTCTTGCTTTATCTTGGAATATAACCAGAACACTAGCTGCGACCAGTTGAGTCCAATCCCCGATTGCAAGGAGACGTGTCAGACAGGTTGTGCACATTGGCACAGGCTGAATTTGATGGTGACTATTTGCAAACCTTTGCCAATGTCAGTGAGTGTGACCACAGGCAGTCTGAGTCGGACCACGATTACAGTGGTCCCTCGCTATAAGGTGGCCTCTCTGTTTCGCTGATTTTTATTTTTTTGGTGCAATTTTGCATGCTTTTTGTTTTTAAACACCACATTGTGTTCTGCGTCCTGATTGGCTGTAGACCATTGTCAATCAACCTTGTGCCGTGTCTCCTGTACAGCACAGAATCCGTTTAGCTTGTCAAATTTACATAAATCTTCGATCGCTAGCAGTGTGACTTTGAAGTGCTGTACTGTATATTGTAAGTTATCTCCCCAACAAACACAACAATGTCCACGAAACGTTTTGCACTGTCAGAGGCAGCTGCAGTAGCACCAAAGAGTGTTTAAACAACAGAGAAAAGTGTGAAGATGTTCATGCCTGTCTGAGAAAAGTGTATAAAGTGTTTAGTGAGGGGTTTCACAGCCTTAAAACAGCTATAATAATTGTAAAAAAATAAAGTTGATTACTTTTCGGATTTCACCGATAACAGGTTATTTTTAGAACTTAACTCCCGCGATAAACGAGGGGCCACTGTATTTGTTAGGTTGCCTCCCAAAAGACGACCTGTCCAACTGCCTTGCTATCAAAGGTGATCAACAGTGTTGCAGGCTCAGCCTCTGGGCAACCAGTTGGTCGACTGGCTATCCGTCTCTGACGGTCTCCATTTTATTTTTAAATAAATAAAAATAAAATACATAAGATCACAAGGAAACCATCTAGTTTTCCTAGTTGCAAGGAGGCTGACGTTCTGTTTAGCTAAAGCAGTAAAAGAGGTTACAACTTTATAGTAGTTTCATTTAGTGCGTGTTTATATGCCAAATGTACATGCTAAAAAGAAAAATTTTAAAGTTACTTGAAACACTGACAAAAAAATGAATGGAATTGACAATATTTTTATTTGCTTGTTAAAAAAAAAATCCATGTTAACATAAAACTGCTATGACTATTGCGTCTTGTGTTAGCTTTATGCTCAAAATTTGTTTCTGTTGATAAAACTGGCTAAGAAAAAGCAGAACTACGACACAATTAGAAGTAGATCATTTTTAAAAAAAAAAAAAAATCTTATTAATACAAGCCATTTTTTTTACTGGCGTTAAACATCACTTATTCACACAAAATGGCCATATGGTAATGCACTTTTGACTGAAGGTTATACCACTGAGACTAATGATTTGACAATAATGCTACCTCCTGCTTTAGTCTTTTGAAGCAGACCTTGAAAACTAAAGAGCCTTGAATAAAAACTGTGATAATCTAACAGGCAAAAAGAAATGTCATATTGCAGCCAAGCGGAGAAGGGATACAAAATACTAACATTTGACACAGGTCAGGAATAAAGGACCGCTCTACTTATTAAGATGAGTTAGTGGCAATAACAAGAAACCAAGACCCACAGCACTATTACAATCAATGCACTTGATAAACTTTGTCATCTCAGGCAGAGGCTGAATTGAGAACCATCAAAAGAACAAAAGATTGTATTCCTGCTATTCTGTTGACTGAGCTAGACCGAGTAAACAACAAATCAAGGATGCAACAAGTAATGATGTGGAAAACAAAAGATGATGAATGTGAAGGCCAAAAAGTAATCTTCATGCACAGCTTTGCTGAATAGTTGGATCAATAAAGTATTAACAACCTCACCCTGTGAAAATATTTCAAGTGATGATTTCAAGGCCTCTGAGAAACTAATAAAAGTTTACACACTGATTTTAAACACGTTCTGAGCTTCTCTTTTATTCATTTATCTCTCTCTCTATATATATATTTTAGGGTTGAAAGAAATCTATACCTCCATCCATACAAATCTGATTTTCACACATTTCAAAAGAAAAATCATGTACAGTGCTATTGAAAAGTCTTGAGCTGCTCTTCATTTCTTTAAATTTGGTGGGAAAAATGGGAAATTGGTGCAGCAATTATTCAAAAATGTGGTAAATGTAAATACAATTTATGAGACAAAAAACAGTAACGAAGAGAAGATATAATTTAAAATTGGTTCTTTGCTAAGTTGTCTGTTATGTGTAAACACAACACTTGTTCATCCATTGAGTCAGGTGGGGGTTTTTATGTTTGAGTGTTTCATGGGTCACTGTTAAGTGGCTTAACAAACAAAAAAAAGAAGAAAAAAACCACAGTCCTCTTAATATGGTCAGGAACAAGGACTCGACTGAAAATGAGTGAAACTTTTTCTTTGGAACTTGACTATCTTTTCAAAGACCTTCAGAAAGTCTATTGATGAGACTATTTAAAAAAATAAATAAATAATACAAGAGTGTGGTGCCTTGAAAACAAAATATAAAGAAATGAGTGGCTTTAGATACTGGCATAGTACTATATCTATATTTCATATTGGAAATGTAATATTTTCAGTAATTCATCAGTCAAGTCAACCTGTCCTCTCATTAAAAATCCAAAAACCTCCATTCAAGTGAAACTGATTAAATCAAATTTCATGAGACAATGACATGAATTTGCTAAAAAAAAATTAAGTAGACCTCATCTAACTAGCTTTTGCACTGTAATATTCTGTGGCGGTATGGTTTCATTTTCCTGATTTGGACAGTGCTTTAACAATTCAAAATTCCCTTTGTACTGTAAACGTCCAAAAATTGCACCCAGCCGTGTTAGTTCCATTTTTGTAAATAAGCACCCCGCAGCACTGCTCGGCTGTGTCAGTGCCCTTGGTTGTCATGGAGGCTAAAAACTCTCATTATGATCAAATGCAAAGGATGACATTACTCGCAGAGAGAAACCGTGCCAAAAGCGCAGAGATCAATTAGGGTCAAGGTTTTCACACCAGTGGTCCACGGATTTGCTCAGTGGGGGGATAAAAAAAAATTAAGTTCACGGTTTGAAGTAGCAGTCAACAAGTAAACTTCAAAATGCATCTGTAAACAAGGCACTGAACACAAAGAGAATGAGCAAAGCAGAGGAGGAGGATAGTAGAGCCAATAACAAAGAAATCTCTGGATCCACTGATAGATGTACAGAAATCTTGGCAGATACTACTGAGTGTAATTTCAGTGTTTGTGCTGCTGTGGTTTGAAATTTGACATTTCAAGTATAAACTCTCTGAAATCCACATGCTTAAATTCCTGTGATATCATATTGGATAACTTCAGTCTTGCATCACAGCAGTGAAATTATATTTTAAAGCAGTTTCTAGACATAATGACCACATTTTGACTAATCTAGTGATTACATGCAAAGTGAAGCTACATGATTACAATGATCCTGCAAATCAGAGTCCCATATTTCCAGATGAGGATTTTCCTGCTGTATGAGTGTAGCATTACCCCCAATGGTCATAAACAACTACAGATAAAACACATTAAAGCAATCTTAAGTCATGTTGTATAATATAACCGTAGCATGGAAAACTCTGGTCAGTAATTCCCATTACTGTAAAGAGCTAAGTGAGTAGAAGATGAATGATTTCCACATACTGTAAAGTAAAAGATAATTTGCATTTTTTTAAGCACAGGAGAGAGAAAAAATAGAGCCCCACATAACCGTCTCTACACCCTGAGAGATTTGAGCTCTCCGATATCTTTTATCAAGGTCTCGGAGATAAATTAGCTTTTTAGGGATTTGGCTTTTTCACAATCATCCTTAGGAAAGGCCAGGTGATTTAAATATCAAAGCTTTAACTATACAGCGACTCTTCAAACCTTGTCCCAACAATCAGAAGCAATTGGCTCCTCCAAGCAGCGTTTTAGTATGCTAAAAGCTAAAATCCTCCACAAAGCAGGAGAAGGAAAGAAACAAAGGGTTTTCATGTAGCCACTTCCTCAGTTCATGATATAATTAAGAAATAGCAGTGAACAGGAACCGTAGGGTCAATATAAGTTCAGAAAACTTTTTTTTTTTTTCCCCAGAAAGAACTGCTATAAGAATGTGAGCTTTATGGAAATGTCAGGTGGGAAAAATAAACTTTCATGCATCATTATCAGAAAAGTCAGCTTTGGAAATCTGCAAATAAACAGCTAAACAAGCATTTTAGAGACGAGTTCTGTGGACTGGAAAAGTAAAAAAAAATCATTTTGAGACTGCAATAAGCAAAGCTGTTTTGTGCAGGATTTCATAAAAAAAAATGCACTACAGTAGCAACTGCTAAGCAAGGGGATAGCTCGATCGTACTTTTGGCTTGTGTTTCAGCCAGTGGCACGGGAAACATTTCGGTGGTAGAGAGAAGAATGGATTCAATGAAATACCAGCAAATTCTGCAAGCAAACATGAGACCATCTGTATAGATGCTGTAGTAGGAAAGAGGATGGCTTCTACAACAGGATAATGATCCTAAACACACTTTAAAATCCGCAGTGGAGTATCTCAAGAAGCACAGGCCCTGACAGCCACCCCAACTGTGGATCACAAAAGAAAAGACGGTCAAAGACTCTCACAGAACTTTTGTAAAGAAAAGGGTTGAAAAAGCACACCTAAAATGAAAGACTCTAAGCTGGCTGAAAAATGTGTTTACAAACTACGATACTTGCCAGAAGGGGTGTTACTAAGAGCTGACCGTGCTCAGTCTCATGCTTCAGGTTTGTGATTCTCCTCTATTTTGAATAGTAGATGATGGAAATGATTAAATAATCCTGCCCAAATTATCAAAGAAATGTATCTGGTTTGAAAACCAGGTCATCTATTACTCACTTTGTGTATTCACGGGAAGAGAAATTTTAACCAAGGGTACCAAAATCTGCAAGCCACTGTATATAGTTAGGGATTAAATTATTTCAACTCCAGCTGATTTTGTAGGTCAGTCTAGAATTTCAATGGAAGGTTTATTTGAACAGTAAGAGACAGGAACAATATGACATTGGGAGCCTTCGCAACTCGTTACCTGTATAAAAGACAGCCGTCCATAGAAGCAATCATTCTATCTAGATTCCAAACTCTGCACCATGGCCAAGGCCAGAGAGCATTCCAAGCATGTCAGGGACAAGATTGTGAACCAACGCAAGGCTGGAATGGGCTACAAGACCATCACAAAGCAGCTGGGTGAGAAGGTGAAAACAGATGGCGCGATTATTCGCACATGGAAGAACCATAAAATAACTGCCGATCTCCCTCAGTCTGGAGCTCCACGCAAGATCTCGCACGTTTCAATGATAATGAGAACGGTGAGGAACCAGGCCAGAACTACTTGGGAGGAACTTGTCAATGATCTCAAGGCCGCTGGGACCATAGTCACCAACACACTACGCCGAGAAGGACTGAAATCGTGCAGTGCCCGCACAGTCCCCCTGCTCAACAAAGCACGTGTACAAGCCTGTTTGAAGTTTTCCATTGAACATCTCGATGATTCAGAGGAGGACTGGGTGAAATTGTTGTGGTCAGATGAGACCAAAATCGAGCTATTTTGGCCTCAACTCAACTTGCCGTGTTTGGAGGAGGAAGAAAGCTGCATATGACTCCAAGAACACAGTAACCACCGTCAAACACGGAGGTGGAAACATTATGCTTTGGGGGTGTTTTTATGCCAAGGGGACAGGACAACTGCATCGCATCAAAGGGAGAATGGATGGGGCCATGTCAGCTCTTGAGTGAGAACCTCCTTCCCTCAGCAAGGCATTGTAAATGGGTCGTGGGTCAGTATTCCACCATGACAGTGACACACGGCCAAGGCAACAAAAGATTGGCTCAAGAAGAAGCATATTAAGGTCTTGTAGTGGCCAAGTCAGTCCCCAGACCTTAATATGGTAAATGGTAAATGGCCTGTATTTGTACAGCGCTTTACTTAGTCCCTATGGACCCCAAAGCGCTTTACACTACATTCAGTCATCCACCCATTCACACACTGGTGATGGCAAGCTACATTGTGGCCACAGCTGTCCTGGGGCGCACTGACAGAGGCGAGGCTGCCGGACACTGGCGCCACCGGGCCCTCTGACCACCACCAGTAGGCAACGGGTGAAGTGTCTTGCCACAACGACCAAGACTGTCAGAGCCAGGGCTCGAACCGGCAACCTTCCGATTACAAGACAAACTGCCAACTCTTGAGCCACGACCGCCCCATCAAATACCATCAAAAATCTGTGGAGGGGGCTGACGGTTCGAGTTGTCAAACATCAGCCACGAAACATTAATGACCTGGAGAGGATCCGCAAAGAGGAGTGGGACAAAATCCCCCCTGAGATGTGTGCAAGACTTGTGACCAACTGTAAGACTGGTCTGACCTCTATGATTACCAACAATTGTTTTTCCACCAAGTACTACAGCATGTTTTGCAAATACTTATTTCACTCATGCAAATGTAAATTAATTTATAACTTTTTTGAAATGCATTTTTCTGGATTTTATGGTTATTGTTTAAATAAACCCACATCTGAAATCATAGACTGATCATTTCTTTGTTAGTGGGCAAACTTACAAAATCAGCTGGGGTTCAAATCATTTTTTCCCTGGCTGTGTAACCATCACGTGTCATGTCTCAAAATAGCAGTCGTGGAAATTAAAGATGATTGGTATTGCTGCTGCATTGCTTTTCGAATGAGGGATAAACAAATTCTCTACTGCAAACCTGTCTTTCCAGTGTTCTTCATCGTGGTCTGGTTGGAGGACTCTGTGTTGAACTTGTCAAGCTCCAGCTTCAGGTACTCCTGAGAAATCTGAGCTTGTTCATCTGCAATGTCCACAGGTGATTGGTTGTTTCCGGCACATTCTGGGTATAAGGCTGCCCAGCCTCGAGGTCCATGGCTTCCTGCAGAAATAAAAGACACAAGATGTATGATGATTATGCACAATGCAGACTAGCCCCTAGAAATCACATCTGTTTAAGCATACTGGCTCTGACACACACATAGAAACCCTGACAATATTACTGGAACAGCAGCAATAAGAGTTCTGTGCTATATTCACTGAGCTGCAGTGCCTTCTAACTCTGTTCACACCCCACCCTCCCACTGCAGGGAAAACATGTAAACATTATGAAAATTCATCATCTGGGTAAAGGCAATTCCAGTCTTAATTGTCTATGTATATGATATAAATATCCATAGGAAGCATAATCCCATCGTGCTGCACTAATTGAAATTGAGCCTACAGTGGGCACAGAATTGATGGGCACCCATCTCTCCTTCCATCCTTAAAACAAAGAAAAATATAGAAAAAAAAATAGGGGGGAAAAAAACCTACAACAAATATTTAAACATATTCAACAGAAAATACTCCAGATTAACCATTAATCTGCTGTGTGTGCTGAAAACGAACTTCCTGTAACATCATCATCCACTGTCTGCACTTTTCTAATCCTCTATCCCCTACAGTGGCGGCGCTACAAAGGAATAATCCACAACCGACAGGGGTCCCCTTGATCTCTTCTCGGGTACAATTGGCCAATGCAACAACAAAAGCTGAGGGGATCAGGGGAACAAGGAAGCATGCATGGATTTGAACTTTTCTGGGTTAACACAATATTCATGATCCCATTCCCCACAGACATAGGGCAACTTTGCTACAGGCTTATGAAAAAGATATAAGAACTCGCCTTCATGAGAAGACGCCGAATCAAGGGTGGCTTTAGGGCTTGCTGCATTGAAATACCTTGCAGCCAATGAGGCTGTGCTCAAGTCTCTTAAAATGATAGTGTGACATTTATTATTTGGAAATAATCAGTGTTTTAACATATCGACCAGAGGACAAATATGCACTTGAAGTGTGTGCAGATCCAGGAAGGGAAGTTGCTTTATTAATCGCTCAAATAAAAAGGGAAAGGTTCTTAAAAGTGCACTAAAATCAAGGAAATATCTTTGATTTGTCCACCAAATTCACAAGACCACCTACAAGAGTATAGAATAATAACGTCTGAATCATAGTGAAATATTTAAATGGACTGGAGCTACATTTCTAACTAATGAGTACATCTACAGAGTGGGATTATATTTATCAGTCATGATTGTAGACTCACCAATATATTTGTACCAATATCAAGCCTAATATTTCATAAAATGAAAGAGGACTCCATTATGAAAAACCAGTAATACTATGAAGCAAGTGAAAGCTGCTTGCCAATCATAAATCCCGAAAGGATTTGCATAAAATTCTGTGCATGTAACATACAATGTTACATGCACAGAAGTTTGTTACGCCTTTGTGTAAAAATGTACATTTTTCCCTTATGATGTTTAACTTGTATTTTAAGGTAGTTACTACCTTGCTATCTAAATGGAAATTGTATCAAGACCAATTTTTTTAAAAAGCTAATTTTTAAATGAAAGTTCTGTAATCTATTAAATTTCCCATCAACAATGAAACAACTGCTTCCTATATTGTAAAAAGCTGCTTGCTACTAAGGCAAACCACCAAATATCTAGCAATTCAAAGTGATTTTATACAGCAACCACAGCAAAAACATCCTCAGGATCACAAAGCAGTTGGATTCTCATATTGCTTCACTTAAAAAAAAAAGAAAAGAAAAAAAAAACTAATTCTTAGAATCAAAAAATTCTTTAACTGGTTAAAGAAAATCCATCTTACTCAATCTAAATCAAGACAACCTTTCAAGTAGGTAATCTCGTTCAAAATTCTAACAATCACTTCCAAGAAGGTGCAAACCACTGGTTACACTCAAGAACAGGAAGGACAGATTAGACTTAGACAACTTGTAGCTTCTGTCAGAATGATAGGAAGAGAAAAGAACGGAGAAGGAAAGGAACAGCTCATGATTGAAAGCATAACACATCAATCTGTCAATCATATTGGAGGCAATGTTATGGCACTGGCATGCATGACTGCCAACAAAACCAGTCTGTTAACAGAAGTAGCAGGATGAATTCTGAAGTGTACAGGGCTATGCTCTCTGCTCAGATTCATCCAAAAGCTACAAAAACTGATTGGACAGAGCTTCACAGGGTAAATGGATAAGACCCAAAGGACACTGCAAAACCAACCCAAGAGCTTCCCGGTGCATAAAAAAAAGTCATGATATTCTTCAGCAGCCAAGTCAGTCACGTGATGTCAACCCAACAGAGCTCGCTTTTCAGTTAGTGAAGACAAGTTGAAGGCAGAGAGATGTTCAAACAACCATCAACTGAAGGTGACTGCAGTGAAAGCCTAACAGAGCATCTCAAGGAGGTTCACTGACAGTCACTGAAAGCTAAGAATTTTCATCCAAGTATTAAAAACAATTCCTACATTTAAAATGTGTAATTTTGTCCATTTAAGCTGCCGGAAATGGAAATGTATGAAAATTGTACCGTGCAATTTCTAAATAGTTACAGCAATATTTTGTTTAAACCTCTTAAGTTAAAGCTGAAAATCTACAGTTCAATCACATCTTGGCTGTTTGATTTTAAAATCAACTGTGGTAGTCTGCAGAGGTGTAATTATAAATGGTTTTCAGATTGAAAATTTGTTTGGTTACCAATGTTGCTGATAAAATTACATATTACACACACAATTACACAAGTACACATTTGAGGTAGTTGTACAGTTGGCTACGACTTGCTTCAGTCTCATTTGTGTTTGCAGAAAATGTATGTTTTCTTTGGCAGAGCAATCTGAAATGTCTCCAACTGCTCTGAATGCTTACCATTTCCCTAACTGACAAGATAAAAATAAATAAACTAAATTAAAATCCATCACCCTAAAAACTGCTCTGGTTCTGCAGTGGGCAATTTCAACCCTCATTCTCTTGCTTTCCCGTTCTCCCCCTTTAGTGAATCGTTTCAAACGACAACAAATTTCAGATGTTACTGAGATCCACAAGGCTTCACAGACCTTGATAACATATTTCAAAATGAGTAAGTCACAGAATATAAAAACAACTTTGAATTATTGTTGGTAAGCAATATGATATTCAGTCAAAGTTCAGGTGTAAATGTTATTAAACTAGCACATTGGATTGACTGTTGTTTCACAGGTTTCTTTCATTTGAAGAAACTGTGTAATCTTTTGCTAATTTTCCAGTGAAACAAACATTACATCCCATTTACTGCAAGAGAAATCATTCAGCCTTTCAAGAAGAGAAAGGGAGGAGCAGTGCTAAAATCAGATAAGTGCGGGTTACACAGCAGTCGATTAATCTGTCTCATCACCATCCATCAGAATGACTATAATCCTAGCGGTTAAGCCTTTCTCATTGCAGCCTTGCCTCTCTATGAGGCTGAGGTGAAGAAATTAAAAAAAGGTACTGGTTCCAAAATGCGGTGAAATGATTTATCTGAAACATTACACACTATAGGTATTTTCAACTACACTGAGTATGTGACTCTGTGAGAAGAGCTCCTGCAATATGCTACATGTCACATTTATTCTACTGAAAATCTTTTGTGCCGTCAGGTAGTTCAATGAGTATGCTGGATTTTATGAGCATATATTTGACAAACAAAAATAAATGACTTGCGCTTATGTAAAAGCACCTATCTCAGGAATATCTCCAGCTTAAACGGAAAATCACAGCATGGTTCAACAGCTATGAATCACCGCTCACATTTACAGTTCGCTGTGGGATTCAAGAAGGGGGAAAGAATGAAACTAAATGGCAGTTCAGCTGGTAACTGCAGGCGTGATTAGAAGCATGGTTGTGTGACTTTTCAAGACCAGTTGCAAGTTAGAAATATCAAGTTCTTCAGTTCTACAGAATAAGCTAGATGCTGCGCTGATACTAAATTAATAAATACCCAGTGGTATCAAAACAAAAGCTCACAAATGTGATCATATGGTAAAAAAAAAAAAAAAAAAGAAAAAAAAAAAGAAAAAGAAAGAAAGAAAGTAGAAGCTAAATCATCAAAAAAAAAAAAAGGTTTTATTTGGTCAGCTTTTTCTAATTCTTTGCAAGAAAAGAGATGGTGATGAGTGACAAGTGGCTCATTTATGCAGTTTGGTGTCTTTGAGGGATTTGCAACACACTGCATTCTTAGAGGGCATATTGTATGCAATAACTGCTTAACAATTAACTGATGATTATAGGTTATTATAAGGTGCAATCTTGGTTCAGAAAATTCAATGCACACAGCAGCAAACAAAACCTCTGACAAGAAAGAATAAATAGCCGAACAGCAATCAGCTCAAAACATGCTGAAAAAGCCTCACCAAGGTAAAACTATTTTTATTCCTGCAGGTTTAATGCTACAATGTCTATATGCCGACATTTTTTTCTGATGGGTTAAAATGCAGGCTTACTGCTAAAACATCACCTCTAAATATGGATTTTATGTAATCAAGCCTTCATCGGGCTACTTACAATCTTCGCTAGAAGTAAGATGGGTGAGGCCTATAACATTCTTCGCTCATTTTTGTTAATCCGAGCCGTTCCGGGCTTAGCTCTGTGTGATGTGACTCTGCTCTCTGCTATCTACTTGTTTTTAAGTAAAACAGGCACATGTTTCTCTCAATCTGGCACTTTCAGTTCCAGGCGTCATCCCATTAACCTTGGGATAAACAGCCGTGCCTGTGCTACCATGGCAATGCTGACAGAATGGCGATTGCCTTGTCATTTCCGTTTTGTCCCCTGCAGTGAAAGCACGCATGCTGTATGCCGGCTGGCAGACCTCCCAGAATTGGCACACTAGCACTTGCAAAAATCTACGCCGATCAGTCCATATGCATGAGTACCACTGACAACAAAACATGGCCAGAAGATAGAAGGCACAGTGTCAGCAGTAAGGAGGGTCACAGCGGTTGTATAGATGGAGAAGCGCAAAAGAAGATCAGCCTATGTGTGTGCTGCCTAATCTGTTCAGTGAATGCAGGCGCATCGGATAACATTTCGAACAACGCTCCTGCTGTCAGTTTCAATATGCTGATAACACTCCAGAGGGTGGAGCCGCACATGCTGCAGCACTCAGGAGTATCAAATGTCCAGGTTAGACAAGCGATGAGCTCACGGCTTGTATGATGTTCAGACAAGCCAAAGGAACAGACTGAGTCGCTAATCAGACAACGGCTGCCAAGGATGATTTCTTTTTTTTTCTTGTGCCCTCACAAAATAATGGCGTGGTAACATTAACGTTGTTTAATGTAATATCGTACTGTGTGAGATTAGACCCAACGCAGTAAAATCGTGCACATGGTGTACACGTTAAACTAGATTATTTTGGCAACATATTAAACTAACTGAAGCTAAAACAAAAAGTATATCATTACCAAATACCTAAAAGGTTATGGACCAGCCAATGGACTTGCTCAATATTGCCATTTACAGAATGGTGTAATCAGCACAGCTCACGTATATATACACATGTTTTTTTTTTTAACCTTCAAATTAAGATACTGATTCACAGTGAGGTCAATCTAATTATACATAGCTTTTGAAGCCTGGATGGGGCCCTCGCTGAGGATGTAGAGCGTTTAAGGGTTTCTATATTAAAAATGAACTTTTAGGCACGGCGAGTAAAAACCACTAGTCTGTCACACTACGTGCATTTTACAGTCCTATCTTCAGTAAACTGCTAAGCCGGAGCTCCTTTGCATAAAACAAACCGACAGACTTTATCCCTTTGTTCCACTTTCCCTGTGTCAGGCAGATCTCCTTACATGCTTCCTGGCAGCTCTGTGACCTAATGGCTGGGATGTGATGTGATGAAGGAAAGAGAGAGCGAGTTCAGAGCAAAAGCTGAAACAACTGAGGGAAGGGCGGGGGGCAAAAAAAAAAAAAAACAAAAAAAAAAAAAAACACAATTCAGTTTACTGAATGATGCTGATTGTGAGTGTTTAGCAATTAAGATACAAACTCCCACTGCACCAACTATAAGCTGCCAGGAACGGTCTGCAGTTCATTGTCATTTCTTGGATTTGCTACAGTGGGGCTTGGCCTAACACCTTTATTTTCTATGCAATGTGGGATTTTGGTATCATTGTAAAACACAAGAGGCTTCTTTGAAAGAAAGAGAACAGAGGGGAAGATCTACCATAAAGCTCTGATTGCAAAGGAGTCTGAATACATTTGAAACTGTATCAGACAGCATGCAACTACAATCAAAGTGAGGAAACTCATTCTGGCAAAACTGGGGCAGCCAATTTTGGTGACTGACTGTTCCAGTCTAAATGGGGTCATGCTGCCAAAACTACCAATGTTACACCATAGTGAAACAACATTTCAAGCGGAGACAGAGTCCTTTTTGCTGGTGTTCAACAAGAGAAATGTAATGAATAAAAACTGGTACTCTTAGAAGTTTCAACACGTCCACAGATGTCTTACCCAGACATATAATGGAAACTTTCAGGTAACTGGAAAGGTGTTTATGAAAGTGAATCATTAGTTGCAACAATTAAGATTTCTATTTCCTGTACTCTCAAAAGGAGTTTCTTGTCAGAATCCTTTACTGGCTAATCTGCATAAGACGACTCAATTATCAGTGAACCATGAAGGTACAAACCATAATGCCCTCAGTGGGCGTCGGGATGCTTCAAAGAAAAGTGAAGAAATACATGAATAAGAACAGTCAACCCAGGAATTGCAAAACAAGAAAATAATTGCAGTCGGCCTACCCACTTTTAAAACATTTTTCTCAGCGTTCTCAACCAATATCCACTTCTCAGTGAGATCTAGTACTTGTATATCAGTGCAGTTGGCGAGAATGAAAAAAAAGGCGTCTGGGGGTCACTGTGGGGGTACATAGAGGGTGAAGCATGAGTGAGTCTTCAGTTACACTTCACCAAATTAAATGTGCATTTGCTTGACCTTGTCAATTCTGTGATGAACAAAGAGGTAGAGGAAAGCAAGTACACCAAAAATGTCTCTGTTCACAGTACTGTAGTGGCACTGGCTCAACTAGGAGAATTAGAAAGCCTCAGAAAGCTAATACAATATGGCAACAATTGGGCCTCCAGGAAGAAGGGGGGAAAAGAATCACCAACAAGGCATGCATCTTTAAACTTTAGTTTACATTTTCACAAATGATCACCAGATTTTTATTTTGCGTTTATATGTAGGGCTGTGCGATATGACAAAAATCTCATATCCCGATATAAGACATTTATCGTCCTGACAACGATATAAATCACAAACATGTAACATTTTCTGTCAATTCTGTGAATCTCGGGCAACTTGACTTGCGTGAAGTTTTTCCAGCTGGGCGTCCTTTACCTGGATTCGAGTGTTTTAACCGATGCATGAAACGAGACATTTTTAGACATAAGTTGTAACGGCTACCAAGTCTAAGGTTTATTTTTTAGCACCTGACGGCTCTTTTTTTTTTTTTTTTCCCTTCTCATCCGTAAATAATCTCTTTCACGTGATTCAGTTTATTTTGAAAAGTCTCAATAGGATCTTGAGCTTTATTGTGAAAGGTTTACGTGGAAAACAAACAAGCGGACAGCAGAGCCACGTGATGGTTTTACTGTCATTGTTGCTAACGATAACACGTAAAAACAGGCGCTTGTCCATCCGTAGTGTGGTTATATTAAATATAAGAGAAAGAGAGAACTTTGACCATGACCATCAAAACGGTGAAAAAATATTGCTGTAAACAGTTTATTTTACGACACCACGAAACAAACGATAGCGTAATAGGAAACGATAGACGTTTTTATAATCCAATATATATCATTATATCGAACAGCCCTATTTATATGCACCGTATTTAATGCAAGTGATAGTTGTACATGTTGGTACATGCAGACATGAAGATCTCTATGTAAAAAACAAAAATAAAAGTTGAGTCGTTTTATAACAGATTAGTGCAACAACAACATTTGCAACTGGCAATTGAACATCACAGGGCTGCGTTATTTTAATCTGAATTTTAAATGATCAAATGTTAAGATTCTGCAGACGCTACAGAGGAGGGTTTTTTTTTTCAAGCTTGTCAAAAGGAAGAAAAAAAGTAATCAAAAAGCAAATAAAAGTAAATTAAGCAAGCAAGCAATTACATTTTTTTGTTACAGATTAAATCATACCAGGTTTGGTAATGTGAAATGTAACATTTACTTGTAATAGAAGCTTTATTATGAAATAAACCAAATTCAATTGCTGTATGTGCCTACATAAATAATTCATTCAACTCTATACTTGGTTTCCAGGTTAAATAGATTTACATTTTAACAATAACACTGTAAAAGTAACAACTTACAGGCTTAAAATGATCTAATTAACTGTAGAAATGCATTTTAGCAGATAAGACAAAGTTTAATTGTGCTGCTACCCCCTAGAAAGCATTTGAAAATATTCAACAGACACTGTAAACATTTTTTCCCTCTGTGAGAGAAATATTTCATCACTCATTCAAATGACTTACTCAGTTTCAGGTGACTGCAGGTTTCCCCAACCTTATAAACAGTACTTTAACATAACGACCAAAAACTAGCACCACTGACTAACAATGAGCTGAATTCAATTTTATGATCATTAATATGCAAATTGTCATGACCACTAATCAACGGCCCAGAGTGCCATTCACAGAATGTTAGGAAATAGCTGCAATCACAGCATTGTAAAGTGGTAAAAGATGTACCCTTAGGCCCCCTCCTCAGTTAATGGCTTCCTTGACTCCCTGCTCAAACCAGTGATCCTCCCTATCCAGGATATCTACATCCTCAATACTGAAAGAGTGGCCACTGGACATTAGGTGTAATAAGACTGCGGAGTCCTGGACTGATAAGGTAGCTCTTCTGTGCTCCACCATCCTCTTAGCCAGAGGTTGTTTGGTTTCCCCGATGTATAATTCACGGCAATCCTCCTGGCACTTAACCACGTACACTGTATTACTCGCTTTGTGTCGGGAGACCCGATCCTTGGAGTGCACCAATTTTTGGTGTAGCATGTTTTGGGGTTTGAAAGCCACAGAGATGTGGTGTTTTTAGAAAAAGCGACTCAGTTGTTCCGATACTCCCACACATAAGGGATCACACTAAAGGTTTTCGCTTAGGCAGCAGTTGTCCTTCTCTGCTGGATTGCCTGGAGCATTCTTTAGATGCCTTTCCAGCTTTGACAAATGTCCAACTGGGATAACCACATTTATTCAGGGCATTTTTTTGATATGATGTTACTCTGTTCCCTGACTGCTGTGTCTGTGGGAATAGGGCTGGGCCATATCATACCGGTATAATGTTGGGCAACGATAAGAAAATGAAATATCGCGATAGAATATGGGTAAAACGCGCATGCGCAGTGCCTATGTTTACATACGCACATGGCGGTGACGCGGAATGAGAAGAGCGAAAGCGGATCGTTGATTGAAACGGATGAACCAGAATTGGTTTGTAAAAATGCTGCAACTTCAGTGGTGTGGAACTGGTTTAGCTTTCGTCCGTCAGATACGCAACAAAGCACTATTTTTGGTAGAGCATGCTAGCGGGCCGTCATTATTACCGTGTTGTTTGAAAAAATACGGCACACTTAAAATCAATCCTTTGATTTTTCTGAAAATCGACAGTGCCCCTTGTAATCCCGTGTGCCTTATGTATGAATTCTGGTTGTGTTTACTGACCTCGAAACGATTTTATGTACACGGCGCTCGAAAATCTGTCAAATGTTTTAGTACGACTTTGCTAAGCTACGAACCCGCACCGCTTGATGGATTGTCGGAGCATTACGGCTATCGTAGGCAGGAGCCTCGCGGAGTAATACGCACTGTGCTTCAACATAATATTACTGTATTGTGTGTGTATAACCTCTTTTTAAGTTTTGTGGATATTATACATGGTTATGCTGAGGATATGTCGGCCAATTTCCACTGGAAATGCCTTTTGGTTAAACTGTCAGCAAGGAATTTGCACTGTTACATTTTTATATAACTTTAATGCACATAAAAAACAGCTGCTTGTTTAAGTGAAAATACATTGATGGGGTTTTTTTGCACTAATAAAGTTGTGGAGTTGTAAAGTATTTTGTCTAGTGTTAATTATATAGTCAGTTATATCGTTATCGCAAATTTTCAAATGTATATCGTGATAAATATTTTTGGTCCATGTGGGAATCGTGTCTGCTCTGTGGTGTCATCCACATACCTGAACCAATGGCTCAGTGGTGTTCCAGGTTATGATACCAGAGCCCGCTTTTTCACTTCCTCCACATACAAACTGCCCACAATGGGTTAAACTTGGGAACACATGACACACCCATTTCTGCCTGCAGTACTGACCCTTGAAAGTAAAATATGTACATTGAAGACCGTTCCAAGAGCAGACACACTTAGTCAGTGCTTAGGGTGGGGTCATCCTGTAATCTGTTATGGACTGCACTGCTTCACTAATTGGAACATGAGTGAAGGAAGATGAAACGTCATACGAGACACATTCTGAACGTGGCGTTTTGAGCTGCCTACCAACCCTGCCTTAAGACCAAAGCTAGAAAAATTTGTAATCAAGTCAGCTGAGACTGAAGAGTTAACTTGGATGTTTGACAAAATGCATTTCCTACTGAAAACGCTACAAAATGAACAATATCAACTTTTTGGAATTTCCTTACTTTGATGATTGAGCATGCATCAAGACATGCTTGGACACATTACAAAAGTTAGCACTTGAAATTGAAAAATACCGTGTTAAAAAAAAAATATCAGCCCGCTGGGTCATGAAAACATTTTTTTCAATTTGTGAAAAACTTTTTTTTTTTAAAACTTAAAATTACACAATTCACTAAACTCAATTCATATTTTTAATAACAAAATTTAAGCCATCAGACTGGACTTTTCTGGAAAGTAAGAGATGAATCAAGCATAACATTCGACAATTAAAACTAATGTGCTTTAATTTTTTGCTGCTTTTTGGAAAACAGTAAATTGGAAAATTCATGGATAAGCTCACACACTCATTGTCTAACCAGTACCAAACCATAAACAATGATTTTGCTCATTACTAGTACAGCTGTGGCATAAACCTTTCATTGGGTGGTGGTAATGTGATTTGTAATGTGATGCAGACATTTGTGCATCGCATTACAAAAAGAACTACTTCCTGGTTATTGCAGCAGAACAGCAAATGGACTTGGGCTACATATGATCCTGTAGCCAGTAATTGTTTTGTCATCATTTGGAATTTTAGCAAGAAAAAACACAACATCCAATGAAACATTAGATCCAGCGGGTCATTAATCCATGGCCAACTTAGCCATCATATACAAGTGCTTAAGATTCATTTTGAAGTTGCCTTTTATCTATGCTTCAGGTCATATACTGACCCATTTTTAAAATAACAGGAGGCCAGTTGCTTTAGAATTTAGCGATGACTGACATGATAAGACATAGGTTTCATTAAGAGATTGTCCTTTCAGTTTCAATCACACGCTTTCCTCTGACTGCTTCTTGGGTTGGTACGACATGGTAGCTGCTTGCCAAGTCTGGAAGATCAGCATTCATATATCATCCTCGACAACTACAGCCAAAGTCACCACTATGCCTCTAACAGACTCTACCGAAGGCTTTCCTCTGCTGCTATCCATCTGCCATGGAGGTTGTAGGCCAAATTAATTTCTTGTACAGTCCTCAAGCACAAACAAGTTTTCTGCCACTGAATTAGACACAGAGTGCTTTGGGTTTAGCTTGACTTCTTAAAAGCTTTGCCTTCTTCAGAACAGTCAGCTTTTCTAAAATGTGAACAAGCTTGCTGGCTCATCCGAAAAGGATCAAGCAGTATGGTCATCACAAGAAAAGAAAAAAGAAAAAAAACCCGCAATGAAGTTAACCTGTGTCAAGAAAAAGCTTTTCTCCTGCGGGGGGCTTCCCTGCGTCCAATTAGCAGGACTGAAACCAAATGTTCCAGAGAGAGAAGTGCAGGTCAAACGCATTATCCCCAGGGAAGTAATAATCACAAGCTAGAAAGTGATGAACCCATAATATGGAACTATGATAGGAATGGGCTCTTTGAAAGCCCGTTCATAAGTCCGGCCAATCTGCCTATTCCATTGGAAAGTTACTGTTGGAGAGCGGCGATTCTGAGGGCAGCGCTGACACTGGAATAAACTCACTCTTATAAAAGTAACTTGCCAAATTAAATCATTTAGAATCAAGCCAAATAAGAAGGTTCCTCATACACTGAAGATCAGTGACTGGAAGTAATGCACATTAATGTTACTGACTGGCCCTTAATTGGTCTACTGAATTTACTGCTACTGTCCCTTTAGTCACAGTCTAGAAAGCCACAGCTTCACAAGAGTAGGCAGGAAAAAAGAGGGAGAGTCTTGTAAGTCAATAGACCTTTCAAGAAAGTCACTAAGCTGGCAAAAAAAATTTCCACCACCCCCTTTCTGCGATAAAGAACAAAATACTTGTGTCGTACATGATTTCACATTGATCCGATCATTACAAAAAGAGAATTAAAACCCAGGAAAAGTCTATACACAACCTAGCCAGATGAGTACTTTTTATTCCGCTTTCTTGTAAAGAGCCATTAGCATCCTGTGACATGTTAAAGGAACTGACACTAATTGACAGGTAACACTGAGGGCCCAACCACTACTAGACACTGGAATCTCATTTACCTTGAAGCGAGCCACTTTGTGTTTGCAGTAAAACATGTTTTGTGTGACTAAAATCTGGAGACTTCGCCTGTTTGCGGAGCAGACAGGTTAGGAGGAGGAGCAGTAGCGGGAGATTTTATTTGATTGGCTTAATGGCTGAGAAAATGACACGGTTTTTCCAGAAGTAACAAAATTAAGACATCTGTAAACTCGGCCGTAAAGGAAAACTGCACGTTTTCATCTAAATTTAAGTCCGTGCTGCTTTTAGGTTACATAACAGTTTCTTTGAAGCATTATCTTAACCCAGACACGTCTCATTATGCAATTAGCAGCGTGACCTCATACCCCTCACTCCACCCAAACATTCAAGATCTCAGCTTCGCCTCCAGCCAGCGTCTGCAGTAGAGGGTGGAGGAAAAGACAAACAATGCATTCGTCTCTGCCCATAAAACAATGTGCCCCACTAAGTGCTTTGAAAGACAAAGGGCTGCTAATGTTTATCTACGGAATCGTTCAGCGATATTAGGCTTCAAATTATTAACTATATTATACATTTTCAGGTAATTTAGATCAGAGTTTAGAGTTTCATCTGCCTTTTAGAACTAATAATAGAAAGCAATAACTTTTAAAACCCCACATAAACACGAAGCATTGAAACGAGATTGTCCATTAGACGCCTACATGAAGCCCAAAAGTCGATTCAATATCCAAGACCTCTGTCATTATGGCAGCACAACAAAATTACAATTACACCAATCTCACCTGGTGCATGACATTGAAAATAAAATAAATAAATAAAAAAAAAAGGTATAAAAATATTCTCTCTGTAGTATAATGTGGTTTAAAAAAAAAAAAAAATAGGCCTGTTAACGAGGGTACGAGCCCGAGAAACATTCCCATCGCCACGAATTGCTTTCTACAAAACTGACAATATTCAAATCAAAATCTAAATATGCTCATTGTCTCGCTGCGTCAGTGTGAGACTATACACGCATTGATTTCAGGTGGTCTTGCTGAGTTCTGAGAAGAAGGCATCTGATAAGAATGGCGCCACAGCCGTCTCAGAGCCTGAGCTCAATCTTTAATCAGAGGTCATTGTGTTCCACACAGCAGCCCCAAACACATAAAAGCAGGTAGAGGAAGTGCTAAATCATACAGGCATTGGGGTCTAATTGGCCACCAGAATGAGCTCCAGCCAAAATATTGTTTTCCCTTGGCGCTATCTGCTTCCATCTCGTGGGCTTTCATAGAAACTGTGGCTTCCTGTTCTTGGGTGTTGGCCACTGCATAAGTACAACATCCCCTAGTCTGTAAAAATAATCTCCAGGACCTTGTGTAAAGAATGAGAGGGACAGAAATACATTCTGTCCCGCGAGGAAGAGCTTCCCTTACAATTCAAAAGCTTTAACAGTTTCCCCTTTAATTTGGCCAAAAGCCAGCAAGCCAACAAATGCTTTGGTCACTCTGAAAGAATCTGGATGGTCAGCACGTAACCAACTATACTAGATTTCTTTTTTTTAAAATTAATTACAAAAGCATTACTCAAGCTTGTTGGCATGCCACATAGAGATACTGAGAACAGTACCTTCAAACACATTTCAGATGTGCTGTGCTACAGCGTGTGGTGTGAGTAAAAGATGATGCAAGACAATGACTCATTGCAAACTTAGCATTCACACCGCACACTTAACTTAACCTTTAACCCCAGCATGAAAAATTCCCAAAATAATCAGTCCATATTTACACACTCGAGGCCGATTAAACTCACTCTGGGTTACATTTCCCTACTCTTGAATAAAGTGAGCGTTACACAACTAACACAACTAGCGAGGAGATCGGTGAAATGTCTGCCTGTTTATTTCCAAAGCAGCTCAGTGCACAAGAATTAGCTCACCTCTGTGCTTCATAACAACATGCTAGTGGAAAGCTGTTACAATTTTACGCATTAGTGTCCATTTTATGTAATTTATTGACTGTAAATTGCAATTTGAATTCATCTATATTGTGTTGTAATAAAGACAATATATTGTTAAATGCAAGGACATGTGACAGAAACTCGTGCTTTGTTGACATTGGCTACTGAAGTTAATTCAGTTTCAATTTTTTTGCTTTGTTGTTTAAATATTTGTTGTATAAAAAACAAATAAAAAAGTCATTGTACCAAAAACTTCTGAGTGTAACATGTAACATCAAGTCCAGATAGATACTTTATTGTGAAATACACATAGAATTAAACCTCCTGTGTGTCAATATAAAATAAAGCATTTTTTAAAAGAGCATATATCCAAGAAGAGACATGCTCATTCTTGTGCATTCACCTCATCAAAACAGGAGATAAATGGGGGAAAAAAATATATTGTCAACATATAAAAGCTTTACAAAGGTTCATGTGTATAATTTAACGTAGGTGTTAAAAACTGACCAGCAACATAATCTGGGCGCAAAAAAAAAAAAAAAAAAAAAAAAGGTTGCTTAAATGCCGTATTGTAAAGAACTGTGCTGGAAAGGTTGACAGCATTTCTAGCTCCGGGGTATTTATACATCTAGCTATGCAATTTAAATGAGTTTAGCTTTTTTATTATAAATTTAGTGCGAATTGTGAATTTGGAAGTACCATACTTTATGTAGATTTCTTATAACACGCTTCCAGCTAATTTACGTCATTTAGCTAAGGATTACAAGCCTTATGATTGCCTGGATAATGAGTAGGTTTGAGAGAGTAGGGCTGCGCATAACTAAAATAAATAAACCGAATGATTAAAAGCCTTTTCCTCTTCACTTTATGGTTGTTTTTCCTGCACATTTAAGTTGGTTTTTTCCACACAAAGACCAAGTGTTTTCTCTCTGGGTTTTGCCCTCTGTGTATCAGTGCACACTGAAAGCAATCCAACACTGCATCACTGTAAGGAAGCCTCCTGCTAATTGTAAACAGGAGAGGGTGGTGAGCACTCTGTTGAGCAGAACGCAGATCTCCTCTGTAGAGCTGCAAAGTGAAACACTGATTAGTGATGCTACATTACTCTGCTTTGTCCAAGGGCAACTGTTCCATATCAGCCAACTCTGGGAAACGCAGACGCTAACCTCAGCACTCATAAATGCCCTGCAGCTCCGTGTGATGGACGTTTTAATATAAGAGAGAGTGATTGTATTCAAATCACAGTCAAAATTACACTGAGGGATAATTAGCATTTCAGGAGTAGTAGTAGTAAATGGCGATGAAGATGAAGCACTGAGGCTGAAGTATATAGATACGCTAATGTGGCACGCCATCTGTGCTATATGCATTTATGTTAGTGACGGTCCTCAGAGCAAACACTAAATAATCATTCCTGCATACTCTTACTGCAGAGGGAGCGCTGGTAGATGCCTGCCACAGGGTCCTAATTCCATGGATGAAATGGTATGAGGCTGAGATGACTGTGGGTCACTGTGCAGCGATAAACCAGAACAAGCATAAGGAGGCTGCCGCCTCTCAGGGGGAGAGAGGTTGTGAGACAAGCAGAAACCTCTCACTTACCTGCCTGTCTGTGCATCGGGGATGACCCCACAGTATGAGGTCAGGACTAAGCAGACCATTAGCCACAGTCTGCAGGTGGAGGTGAAAGATCTCCACCCACACAGTGCCCCACTCCAGATGACATGTTATCTGGAATTATATTTCACCAGCTTGTATTATTTTGTAAGAGCTCCTATTTTAAGCCTTTGGTCATGCAGTGCCATTTTTACGGTGTGAAAACCAGAAAATGTCTGGCAGTTAGAGTCAGTGTGAGTCATTGCAAAATGTACGGGGAAAAAAAACAAAACTCGTTTCTAACACTAGTCAAACTTTCAATATAGATTGTGGAAGAAAAAGAGAAAAGCATGAATGACAGTGAGGAATTTTGACTTTAATCGCACAGCGGAGATCAGCGCTGCGAATCGCTTGTATACAAGCTGCCTGGGACTGAGATCCATTGTTTACCCTTGTATAACAACCTCCTACAGGCTTATGCCCTCTTCTGTTAATCCACTAGTATTAACAGAAATAATAAATGTGCAAAAACACGAGAGATTCACTGGTCAAAAAGAAAGAGAAAAATAAAGGACAGTTACTCTAAGTAATGGCAAGAATTATTTGTACTAGTTTAGAAAGAAGCAAGGCCCAAAAAAAAAAAAAAAGAAAAAGAAGCCTTAAATCGCTCTTTTCCGAGGCTGCTGTTACTACTTCAGTGTCTGGGTAATGAATGCAGTAGAATGGCTGGTTATAGCCAAAGTTTGTGACCTTCCCCAGACAATCACCCAAAGTCTCCACTCTTAATAAGCGCCTTCCTCTTTGGTTCATGAACTCCCTAAAGAGATACGTCCAGCAAACTCCGAGCGAACTCAGCCATTATTGCGAGATATTTAGGTTACAGAGCAAAACAGACACCGGTGGGCCATCTCTAAGACCTTCTTGCCACAGGTAAACATCACCTTTAGCCAAATTATCTTTTCTATTTGCTCCGGTAAAGTTTGACCTGAACTAAACACACGTTTTCATCTGCTCCACGCTGCACGGATAAGCCTCCACAGAGCCGAACTGTTATTTTCTCAGCTTATTCACACGGATCCAGTCATTCTTTGCCCGGATTTTTCCTTTGCCAGGTCGAGAGCTAAGGCAGAGGTGGGTTTTCAGCGTTTTACTGTCTTAGCGTCTGTCGGAAAGCCTTCGTAAAAACTAACACACCAGATTTCCTGAAACTTGGTGGGGTTGTGGAGCATGGCTTAAGCAACTCATTAAGTGTTGGTATGAATCCAGACCACTTTATTTAAATTTGCAAAATGTGGCATTTGCCTTGGCACAGGATAGGCTCTCTCCAAGTGCCCTTTCAGTTAAAGCTCAGCAGAGCAGAAAATCTGTCCATGTGTAGTTACAAGTGCGTCAGTGAGCAGATGCAGAGATGGGGGGGAGAGAAAAAAAGTGGCAGAAATGAAAACTGAGGGAAGATGAGAGAGCAACAGTGGAGTTTTTTAGCCTTGGGTACCCCGAAACCGCTAATTAGGCCACAAACTCCCAAGATTGCACATGACCACATCCCAAGACAAGTGTTAAGCTGAGCACAGCGAGCAGCCATTTTAAATCAAGCCGTAATCCAGTCCACGTCTCCCCCTCCTTACTACCCCACGGCACCCACAAGCAAAGTGCTGCTCGGAACTGAGATGTGGTCAGCATTAGGAGCGATGGATGGGGAGGGGAATTTAAGAACAGAAACGAGGCGGGCGCTCACATAAAGAGGCAGAAAATTGATTCCCGGGGAGAAGAGAACGCTGCTGAAAACCAGCTACGTTCATTTCAAAATAAAGCTGCTGTAGGCAAAATAAGAGTTTGGAAAAACAAGTTCTCTATTCCCCGTCACAGACTCGAGTTACTCCGTCTCCACTACACCTCACAGATACATGCATTAAGCGATCAATAAGAAGTCCATCTTGTTGCGAGTCCCAACTCACTCAAATTAATACAAGATTGGTGACGTCAGCAAAGTGGCTAATGGATAGCACTAAAGATGCTCGTGTTCTCATGGATGACTGATAAACTGGTCCTTTGCAGTCTGGTTTTAAAGTGGAATTTTTCCTGAAATGTATTGTGTGAAAATAAATGGCTTTATTTATATTCTCAGCAAAGTGTAGACATTAGCCCACTCGCTCCCCCTCCAACATATGAATTTTTTTTTTTCCTCAATTCAAACAAAGGTCCTTTTATAAACCCTACTTACCGCGGGAGTATCATTTTCACCTTTCAGCTTTAAACCTACTGAAAATAAGCGGAAATCAGAGAGGATGTTTGGGTACTGCACAAAAGGTTTAGACTACCACACATTTTGGAATGCAAAGAACAGCTTCTACTCCAATAATTTCATGATACATCTACATTATTTATTGTCCCTCGCAGGTATATGAGCTCCAGCTTAAATCAGTCATGAGACTCTGCAAGACAAAGGATGACAGGCCTGAGTGATCTTCTTTTTTCTCCTACTTGCTACCGTGAGAATATGAAGCTGGGTCACCCTAAATTAAAATAAATGTCTTTGTGTTTGCAGAATGATAACGATACCGATTGTTGGAATTTCATCGCAGCACTTCTCAGGGACTATATTTAGTTTTCTTGAATCAGCAATACAAGAGTAGTTATAATTCATAAAGCAAAATTACAGACATTAACCCAGTCACCAAAATCTCATACATGCATTTTAATTACAGAAAAAAAGAAGACAAAACAAGATATCGCACATCCCACAGGCACAATTAGCTCCGAAAATACAGTATTAAAAAAAGGCCTGAACCACTCTGAGCTACAGCCCTCTCTGTGCTCACCTCACATCCTCAGCAGCTATTACTCTTGGAGTTGTTCTGCAAGCTAAGCAGGGACAACAATGGCTACATGTTTACACAGCAAGTGTCCTTATAATTTAGACTCTAGACAGAAATCAGTGTAATTCAGTAAAGTAGAGGTAGTAGCGCGGCATAAACAATCTAACAAGCCAGGGAAAGTCAGCGAACTGGAAGCAGTGCTAGACCTCATCAGCTACTTCCATTCAGTTACTCACTGGTTTGAAGGTCTAAGTAGAATTTTATGCCAACATACCTCACTGCACTTGAACAAATGATCATAAATCAAACGTTGTTTTAGAATCCGAGGGAAGCATCACACGTCTTCCAAAATTGTGCCATTATGCCACTATTATAGCCTTGCCCCCTATAGTTAACTCCTCACCTCTAGGGGGATGTGCGCTCATTACAAAGTAAGTCATCATGATTATGAGTTTAAAAATTTGCTGAACCGCAATCTAGCTCATTCTAGCTCATCAGCATAACCATATTAGTGAGGAAACCTGTGGGCTGGCAATCTCACACTTCCTCAATATTGCAGTCCCAGCAGGCCGAGCATGTCCGCATCCATTAAGTTGGACCTGAGCCACCCACTAAGCCTAATATGGTGCCACGAGGCACACTAACACTATGTGACGTCTGAAATTTAATTAATTAGGTTTACACAACAAACATGTCAGTCCAACGCATCAATCTGCTCTAAACAAGGAAACCAGGAAATTTGGCTGCGCTTATCGCAGATGTTGGACTTTGGACTTTTTGCGTCAAGGTGGTGGCGGCCGAAGACGCTGTTCTCCGGACATATCCGTGTATAAACGCAAGCAATTAAGTTCTGCAAAGCCTCACTCATACAGCATTAACTCAGGGTGCAGGAATCCCTAATTTATTTCAATTCTTAATATATTTACCTCATCTAGAAAAAGGAAACAGATTGTCAGAGGCAGTGGGAAGTAAGATGATTTGGAGCTCAATTCTGCTAAATTGGTTGCTGCCAGTGTGATACATCATGGAGAATTAAGATGCCTCTCCCCCAGCACAGAACTTCGGCAGCCATATTGGCACATCTGTCAAGGGCCCACCCTTGACAGAGACAAATAGACCAATTCTGGCACAGGAAGGCTGATCCAAACTGCTAGCAATAACCAAGATGAATAATGAGCCAGCTTGGTCCCCTCGCAAAATTCATTTTTAATAATTAGTGTTCTTGCACCTCTCATTTTCTCTCAAAATGAGTGCAGGTACATCTACAGGTTGATACACACAGCAGCAAGACTGAAGGAATATAGATGATGTTGTGTTAAGCTTCCATCATCACGTAGAATGCCTGTGACTATAAATGCAGGGTGTAAGACAGATGAATCTCTCTCTGTACTCCTAGCAGGAGGAAATTAATCAAGTTGCTCTGTGGGTAGGCAGTAAAGGAATCTCACAGGATGAGCACAACAAAGTTCAGGAGGACCTTTCGTTTCACAAACTGAATACTGTAAAGGAGCGCAGTCGCTACTGTGGAAACAAAGAGAAAAGTGGAGGAGGCGCTGAAGAGCAGAGAAAACTGATTCCTACTTTTCTGGACAATCAACACTTGTCATTGGAGAATAATCTTTGTCAGGAAGCTACCAGTATGCACGTATAACTAGAAAACAATGCAGCCACACACTGTCCGTGCGTTTCCCTCAAATCCTGGAATTCTGATAAAAGCTCCTCTGACTCGTTGCTTCAGGATCTAATTTGTATTTAATATTTTTCTTTCCCCAAAACAATTCTTTGAGTTATTAGTCTGCGCACACTCTACCAACCAGGGCTGATCGAGCATGCTCAAGCCCTTAGGGAGGATTCGCACATATGTTCAGCTTCAGTGCTTGACAGTGGGCATGCCTGACGTTTGGTGGGGGAGCAATCTTTGCTGGCGCTATTGTTGTAAGCTAACAGAGCTTTGATCGGCAGCTAGGGTAAACCAAGCTAGCTCGAAAGCAACGTGGTGGTTGCTAACATAAAAGATCAACTTCTCCTTCACGCTTCACGCACAAGCAGCTACCGCGCTCTCACGGGATGCCCTCATGTCGCGAGCTGATTAGGCAGCAGCTGCGGCGTTCTTCGTTCACATTGGGCAAAAGTTAAACTTCTTCCAACTATTCGTCACAAGCAGCATCAGTAAATACACGACTCAGCCGAGCAAGAGTTAGGACGGCATCCCGTTTAACATGAAAGAGAGCTGACGCTTCAAGCCTGCATTAAAGACGTGTGACTCTTTCCTTTGTTTAGCAAGCAAGGAGAATCAGCGCGGACACTTCAACAGTCTGGAATATGTGAGCGGCCTCTGGGTGAGTGCGCGCAGCAGTTAGGTGACAGATCTGTTTAAAGTGTAATGACTCACTAATGCACATTTTTGCATGGTTAGTACAAACATATTGGATTGTAATATCAGTCATTCTGATTGGAAACTCAAACGACATCACGTCTATCTAAAAATATCATTCGACTTTACTTTCATTGGAAATTAACTTTAACTGTAATTTCTAGCTTACATTCAAAATATTTCATCCTTGGGGGGGAAAAAAAGGATCAAACACATTTTTTTGTGTTAATTCGGAGAGCAAAATGATTCGTTCTACATCATGATTCAAAACAATCAGGGGAAAATCACCTCCATTTATCATGAAAAACTTGTTTCATCACTTGGAGCATGGTGAGCCGCTTCTTTCATCGGGGAATGAGAGAGAGAAGGGGGGGAAAGTCATCTTCATCCCTGAAGATTACGTCCTGAAGGCTATGCCCCGTACATTACCCTCTATGCCTACTCATAGAACATCCATATAGCGAGGGACCTTTACTTTAAACTCAAGTGCTTCTTATACACGGAAGTCTACTGGGAGCAATCCTCCTCTCGATTCATTACCTCCAAGAGGCAGAGCTCCTTCTGTTGGGCACCATGACAACATGGCATTGCTCTTTTCCCTCCAGCCGTTGTAAGGGGGTGTCAAAACGCAGGAGAAAAACTGCACTGCCTTCAAAAGCACCGAGCCAATTTAAGGTTACATGAATCACAGGGTTTAACATTTAACCTAACTAAGCAACCGGAGAGGAATAGACACATTTTTGAAACCAACCCAATCACTGGGCTCTAAAAATCAATCCTGCAGCGTGTTGTTTAAACAAATGTGTGTCTTAATAAAGATTTATTTATAGTAAGATCAATTATACAGCGGCAGAGTAATTTGCAATTGACAAGTTTATCTTAAAAGCTAGGCAACAATTTTTTGCTTATTAGCTACGAGGGAATAACGCAATACATCTCAAGAGGTGAAGCCAAAAAATAAAAAAAATTAAGAAACTAAAATCGCTCGCAGCGCCAGAGCCGAGGGTTAATTCAAAACCAAAATAAACAGCCTTGGCAATCAAGAACAGTGAGTTACCTAATCTTGTTCTGTATCCTCTAAAGTACTAATTAAGTTGGATCAACATAGCAGTTGATTGAAAATGACACTTCATTCACTTCATTATGTGAGACATGAGTGGAAAGATTGCTAATGATCATGGGCAACCTCAGTGAAGTGGAATAAAACAGTTAGGCTGAGGGGAAACATAATCCACACATATCAGACAATCCCAGGCTCTTCCAGTTGCTACAACTGCTTGTCGGGGTGGTTTTCATCCAAACACCCATAACCGCTGCATGAAAGACAGTAGGAGCTCTATTCATATGAAGCACTGAGCTATTAGTAAGTTATTACTGTGAAAAATTACTGAAATGCAGAGCCTTTAGCTATGTTATTAATTTGCGGAGGTGGACTACTAGATCATCTGAAGGATTATGGTTTCAGCGTGTGCCCTTTACAACATTTTTAATTTCACCAATTTTGCAGAGTCATTTTTTCCCCCAAACCAAAATCATAAGTTCCTACAGTGATCAATGGAAGGACCGTTTAAAAAAAAAAAATTAACGACTGCTTCAACAGTCTGAAATGACATGCGAGATAATTCAGCAACTACAGAAAATCTCATAATACAACAGGGGGGGGGGGACAATTTTCTTTGGGACGCTGATCTATAATTTTCCCCAACATCTAGTGCTGGTATTTCTTCACTGTGTTTTTCTTTTCCGTTTCTCATTCTACACACTGTTACAGGGGATCAGGCGTAATGCTTCTGCAAATGCACGTTAAGGTACTCCAACTGTTGTGCTGTAATTAAACTAGAACAATAAATCCACAAGAGACCAATCAAAAGCAAACTACTGCATATATTGGCCAAAAACATAAAACTTATGATGAAGGAAGCCAAAGAAACTAACAGAGATGATGTGAAAACCTGCAGAGATATAAAAAGGGGAAAATGATGCATAGCTATGTTCCTGTGGGAGTCTTACAGTGAGTATGATATCATCCCTCTTATGAAAAATGCCTCCATGAACACTACATGAACACCCCCCCCCCACACACACACACACAGACACACACACACTCACAGCATGCCTTAAATAACTTTTAATCAAATTTCAGGGTGCAGGTTTCGAGGCTACTTTTACTGAGGTTCATAATCCAAGCACACAGGAAGGTGATGTGTCATGTGCTTCACTCCTCAATGCACTAGACTAATATGTACAAAGTAAGGGGTTAGCACCCTCTTATGGAAAATATGAAGCAATAATGAATATTATTAAAAGCCAACTCACATCACTGTCACGTGTAGCCAAATTTTTTTAGAGAAAAACAAAAACTGTGCAAAAATCAGTCGTCTTATTGATAACGCAGGCGAGTTTAAAGAAAAAAAAGATCTGATCATCAAAAATTACTTTTTTTTTTTTTCATCACTATGTTTTATTTTTGCCTGAGAAACATCATTTCACATTCTTGGAACGCCCTCACTCCTAAAGTAATCACACTGGTGGCACAATGCTCCTCTATAGGTTACGTTCAGTACTCGTGTGTCTCGCTCACAGTGCTAGTCTATCTATGCAGTTGCTTCTAGCTTCAGGCTAGCCCGACTGTGTGCGTTCCTTTTTACACTCACTTGCACAGAGCAAATGCCTTTAATAACCATTTAGCTGCTAAGGCACGCTCCTCTGTCCTCCATTCACAGCCTTAGCCGCTAATTACCTTCCTCAAGTAATGGCCATTTCTGTATTCCCTCAGTTCTTTCCTTTTATTTTTTGTACAATCAGCCAGCTGTCTTGACTGGTAGGAACTGGTGGTCTACACGGACCTGAAATGAATGTCCAAAAATCAAATCGTGTCAGCCAGTTGCCCATCTTGATAGTTTTTTTTCCCCCTTATTTGTTTTATTTTATTTTTTGGCCACCATCCCAGCATAGAAAAACCCAGATACCCAATTACCGACCCTTCTCTTGCCAACCATGAACAAACAGCATATGAAAATGAGAACTTAGCAAGATAGTTATAAAAAGAAGTATGTCAATGGTGCTGCAGGCTGTTTATTAACGATACCTAACATACTGTCAAAAAACAAAGCCCTAGAATTTAATTGACCAAAGACGCACGCCAACCCAAGCCTGGTGTTCTAATTAGAAAATAAGAAGGACCTCAGCATGAATATCGAGATTGTGTCCCACAGGAGTGTGGACTCAGGTGTGGTCAAAAGATGTTCCTGGCAAATAATTTACTAGTCTTTTAAATGGGAGGGGGGTGGCGGGAGAGGGATCAGACTAGCTGCATGGCCTAAAAGTAAGAAATCATTCAAAAAGCAAACAATCTCATTTATAACTGATATTAGCCATTTGCAAAGTGCCGTCATCGGTATTCACAGCAGCTGATAAGAGATGGGAGAAACACCTCAGTTATGTTATTGAGTTTTGACATTGTACAGTTTCCATCACAGGGCAGTCTGCAACAAGTAATCCATAGCACTGAGATTGTTAGTAACGAGTCAAACAACTACACATGACAAATGTTACTGAAATCTGTTAGTGTGTCTCAACGAAAAAAAGAATATGAGCGATATATCAGCTTTATAAAATCATCAAATATTCACATTTGACTTAAAAATCCTATATCACTCGTGCTCCATGTACAAGGTTAAACAAACTGGCAACACAAACATTTCAGTTTTCATTCAAAAATACTTTAAATGTCACTGTGAATATAATTTACCCATTACCAGGCAGTGCTAGCAGCAGCTAGCACTTGTTTCCTTGCAGGTTAACGTCCATACAGGAAGAATGTAGTTACGCATCATTTGGGTCAACTGGTTATTTCACTTTAAACCCATGCAGCAGACACTTTTCATTTTCTACTGCAGACATATGTTGATTAGCATGACTAATACATGTTTACATTTGGTCCTGAAGAAAACAAACAAACAAAAACAAACATCTGATGCAGATGTTTAATAAAATGTGGTCAGTAATTTGTGCCAATATTTTGATTTATCTTGTTTCAATTGTCATTTATTTGCCCCTGTGGTGCAAAAGAAACAGATATGATTATTGGAAAAAGCTTAAATGTTCTAAGGCTTTTCAGCTTTTTATTCATGTCTATCGCTGAACATTTAACCAGTGTAAAATTGATGTGTGACCCAAAACAAAAAGAAGCAAAAAACAGTTGCTCTCATCAGTATTTTGTCACTTCATTTGCTAAAAGGCAAATTTCTAATTTTGGTCGATGAATGCATTCCAAACAGGACAGAAATACCAATGAAGCGCAAGACACAGTTACAGTGTTTTACAAGAGTGGTGGACCATCTAAACTAAATCAATTATTACAACCACTAACATCATTGGAAAAAAGAAACACACACTCTGACCTTTAGGGGAAAAGAGCAGAAGCACCATTTCATGCAGCAAATGCCATATATTTGGAGTGTGGCCATTACTGAAGGTACAAATTAAAGTCATGTCAGGTATTTGTGATGTACCGCCTCACTTAATCCTTGCTACAGGTGGTTTTTCACCAGGCTTACTGAGCCTACTGCCATTACACATTGGCACAAACACAAAATACTAAGTGGGCTAGGGCTGTGCCACTTCATCTCGTCTATGATAATCCTGATATAAATGTATTGTTGCTATGGCGATGCCATGCATTCACGCCGCCTTGCACGCAACAATGAGACAAGCCCAGGCATGTCTGACAGCAAGACCTTCTGATGACAATTTCGCACCTATAAAGGAAGCCACTTCAACAACCTCGCACAGAAATGCAGTCGTTTTTAAATTATGCACGAAAATTGTTTCCAGCATTAGTGGGAACAAAGTCGTTTCAGCGCTTGAAGCAAAAAAAAAAAAAAAAAAAAAAAAAAAAAGCATACCGCCAAGCACGACCAGGCTATGAAGGAGAAGACACTAGCAGCTGGTGATGTGTGACCCAAAAGTAAACAAATGAGTCAACCAAGCAACACTTGCTGCACTTGCTAGTTGCATTCCATATGACAGGAAGAGCAAACGGTGGATGGAAATTACTGATGTGAAAAGCAGAGCTTTAAGCAGCAAAGCTCGACCCAAGACAAAACATCACAGGTAGAAAATATTTCTCCGTTTTATTATGTGACAATACTATATAAGAGTTTAGTTTAAAAATAAAGTAACTCAAGTGTTAAGTAGTCATGTTGTATTTGTACTTAAGATTTCCATGGAAAACATCATTTAGGCTACTTTTGTGCTTACATGTGACTTGAGCTGTGTCACTGGATATAATGCTGCGTCACTGCCACCACACTCTAATGCTGCTGCTGGAACCTCTTTTCACTAGATTCACACTTCAAACTAGGAAGTGTGTCATCAAGTAAAAAGATGGAAAATGCCCTGTATTTGCCTACATTTAAAAAAGCTGCTGCATGTAAGCTGCAATCAATAAGTCTAATTCTTTATTTCTGTCTTAATCAGAAATATCACGATATAATTTTGAGGCTATAATGCCCACCGCTAAAGCAGACCAATGCCAAAAACCCTGTATATGGCATAATGTTGCATCATTATCTAATTAAAGAACCAAAGTTGTTTATATGATCACAGTTAAAATGTGATCAGGGGTTCTGTTTTTGTAGGCTGCACAGAAAACAATGCCATATCTGAAGTGACCAGAACTCCTAAAACAGGCACCACACACCTTGTGGCGAAAGAGCGATCACGCTTGGATAGTCAAAGCAGGCATTCTTTTCACTGCCTTTACTCGACAACTGGGAGAGACGAGGGCCACAATCAGGAGTGACATGAATACCAAACAAACTTGACTCCAAAGTAGCCACAGTTTGTTTTTGTTTTTTGTGTTTTTATTTGCACAATTTTCTTGCCTAAAACCACAAGAGTCTAGGTTCACAACTGGAGCGCCGAGGACAAAATATTCATTTTCAGAGCCACGATGCACTCCACCGGCAGAGGGGCCGAGTTAGTTATTTGCAAGGTGGTGTTTTTGGAACTCGGAACCTGTAAATACGATTTTACCGAGTGCTCCTCCCTTCCTGAGCTCTTCCAGTAAAGTGCCCTCCATCAAATCACATAACCCCTATTTCCCATCGGAGCTGCTTGATGGCCTACAGAGGGCTATGTTTGCGCCGGGGTGTGGACGTGTACAGCTGAATGAGAATGAATGCTTTGAAGGAACAAACTGGATATGCTTATCAATTCACCACCACAAAAACATCTTCTGCTCTGCATACAACTGTGCACACATTTTGCATCCGAGCCCAATAAACAGGAAATTTAAAGACTTTTACCATTACAAGCAGTGCCAAATGTTGCGTGCTATAAAAAGAAAACAAATACCAAGTGCTCAGCAGGTACTCAGATACATTAACTCATGGTCTTGTAAAGTGCTGCTGATGAGTCAAATAATGAGCCATGCCATTATAAATGCATAGAGCTCACTGCTTTTATACTTTTTTTCTCCCCTTACAGCAAATTTAGATACCAGAAAATGGGAAAAATTAAACTCTTAAAGCATTTAAATACAGCTTTAGCTTAGAAGTTGATAAAATATGCTTCTGATAGTTTAAAATATTATACCGTGACATACCGTTTTAAATATTTTGATACATTATTTGAGCTCAGCTTCTTTCCTTATTTACAGGTTTATAACTCTAAAAACTTTCCTCCAAGACTACCACCCAAAAAGATGTGATATGCAAATTTATACCCAACTGTGAGATTATTTACAAGCATAAGAGTGCACAGAATGAATCATTCATTAAAGTATACATCAGACAGTTCACTGAGGGCTGCTATATTCATCCATCTTCCAAATGTGTTAAGGTAAACAGCTAAGAGATTGCAATACAGAGTAAGCAAGTCTTCTCAAAAACATTTATTTAGATTAAAAGCAAAGCACCAATAACGCGGTTAGGAATTAAACAATTACATTTTCATAGTACTGCTGACAGCATCCATCAGTCCTAATCTATACTTTTACAAATGAGATAGTTAACTCATTCTTTCCCGTTATGAATCTGAACATAGACTCGCTCCACAATATGTCACTGCTGTTCACTCCAGAGTGCATTTGTTTAATTGCTCTTATTAAAACCATACATCACAGGTATGCCATTATATGAATCATAAATGCTTTATTAAACCCATTTTGCTATAGCGAGGAGGGGGGGGGAAAGCTTGCTGGCGAAACAGCAGGAAATAAAATGGAAAATGGTGGGTAAGGCAGAAACGGTAAGCAATTTCCCCTCCTACTTAGGCTCCAGCCAGAGCATAAATGAGAGTTCACCTGAATAGGACCAGTAGGGGTCATCAACTGTCCTCCTCTCCCTCATTACGCCTGTGCCTCCATAATGGCTGCCTCCAGTGTGGTGACCCGACGCGACTGTGGGAGGGAGAGATACAGGTCAGAAAACTCAACAGGGAAAAGAAACATTTCTTTTGCAATGCAAACACATACTATGACAAAGCTCCTGTCCCTGTAGCAATTCAGTCTGGATTTGTACTAGTTCACAAACTACTGAAAGGATTTCACGCATAATCAGCTGAACACAGATAATTGCAATAAAATCTCCTGGTTTTCTATTTGAATAAGATTTGATGGATATTAATCACAAGGCTTGTCAGTCGATGTTAGCCAATCAAAGATATATTCACATCTGCGTAGCTTACTGGTAGACGCATTTTTGTGTGTGTGCAGCAATATTACTAAAATGATAAAAACCACATCGTTTTCTTTTTCCTCTCATAAATTGTTGGAGGGACACATAGAGCACAAAGAACACAATTAATAAACCGGCACAGAGCAAAGCCAGTATTCCCCCATGCATGAGATTTACTTGGCCACCCAAGAATATTACATGCCACCAAAATATAAGTGGCTTGTCATTTTAGCATTTCTCCATTTTTTTTTTTTTGACAGAACTGGAATAATGTGCTCTTATTTGTGCACTAAATTTTCACACTGTCCATCCCTGGCTTTTCTAGTCTTGTGGTCCCCTGTTAGCAGGCTGACCAATCATTGCTGTGGCAGTCCTTGACATAACTCAGCTACCTCGCCAAAGAAGTGTTGCATGCAGACGGACTCCAGCTCCACTGTTTTAGACCACAGCCGGAGAAGGTAGTCCTGTTTCTCCTCTGCTGTGAGCTGGAGGGTCACTAACCAGAACTGGATTAATCCAAGCTCACAGAGGCTCCAGAGCAGAACAAGGACTACCATGGCCAGATGAAGTACATAGTAATGCAGTGGGGACTCTGTACATGCGATAAGAACCTCGCTGAAGAGGCAGACACACACACACACACACACACACAGAACTACAAACAGAATCCAATTCTGTGAAAGCACTGAAAATACTTTTATACTTTGTTTGTGTTTTTGCCTGAGATATCTAAAATCCTTTTTTCGATCACTGTTGATACACAGATCAGGTCAGACTGCCTTGAATGTGTGTTTCAGATTGCAGCTACTCTAATCATTTGAGTTTGGTAATGATCACCATCACCAAGTTTATCCTACAACCCACTCTGGTGCCTCCTACACTCTTGCAGTTAACATTAATCACACCCTTTACAGTAGCAGTTGGTCTAGAAAAGAAACAGTCTAATTAGGCTGGACTGTCATTATGCTAACAACATATGCACGGATCTAACAGTATCACAGCAGCTTTTGAGCTAAGCTCCAGTAACGTTCAGACTGCCACATTGCTAGGAGTGCAGACAATTGGTCCCATGTCTTTCAGGGCACAACTGTCTTTCACTTGTGGAAAATTACCAGCAAGAAATCAAAAACACTCAAAACACAATGGTACAACAATGTTAGGAGGACAAATTGTTCTTAAGCATACCTACTCCCTAAAGCATGAAACCCCAAACTACAACAACCAAACTCATTGGGGAAAACATGCTCCAAAACAGATGCAGCCGGAGGGCTAGGGTGGAGGGAAAAAGATTGTCTAGTTGAAGCTATTGTGGGATGAGCACACCTAAAAATAAGAATGTTTTGTGTTGCTTTAAGGATTCAAAACCCGCTGTAGGTTTCAAAAGGTGGAGACGTGGTAATTCTGGTTCGCTGTTGCTTCAAAGATGCAAGAAAGTGGGTGAGCAGATCGTTTCTGTGTAGGAACAGCAGGGCGAACTAAAAACAAAACCAGAGACGACAATCTGCTCGACTGAAAATGGAAGAAGCCACTGTTACTTCTTTCAACATACTTTCTGAATCCACTGAGATTATCCATGTTGTATTAGTTTCTGTACAACTGGTTGGTGTGTTGAGTATTGTGTTCTCACCACTTTACATTCAATTTGACACAACAGCCGTTAATATCACTTTTCAAATGCAAAAAAAATCTATTCATGTGGGTTTAATCATCACTTCATTCTCACACAACACTTACTAAAGAGTAAAAAACAAAACAAAAACAAACATTTAGCACTTAGATCACAACTTAAAGTGGGCATCATTTGCTCAATTGTACATCCCCAGTCTCGTTTGGTCTGGGATTTTATTTGATTGTTAGGCAGTGATAAAATGACAATGTTTGGATAAAGCTTTTTCTTTTGGATGAAATTATAAATGCTACAAATGGGTAATTTTAGCCTATTCATAGGCTTCTGCTAGGTAACATGATGACATCATAATGTAATAGGGACAGGAACCTTCAGGGGCCTAAGCTGTACCTGAGCGCAAGGTCTGACTGTGTTCACAGATACTGTAATAGACCATCAGACAGCATTTGTGTAAGGTTTTTTGTTTTGGTTTGGTTTTTAAGCAGACACTTTTCCCCTCAAACAGTGCTTTGTTGAAGCACCTCTTCAACAATTTTAGTTTCAGCCTCTCTAAGGTCTCTCGCTCATGAAAAACCTGGTGGTGGGGGAGGCTGGGGACAGTGCCACTCTAGCCCCACCCCTGAACCCTGACTAAAGGGTGTTTTTTGACCATAAAGTCCATCTCCCAAGAGCGACTCCCGGTCCCCGCCGGCATGCCTACACCACAGGATCTCTGCGGCTGCATGCAGGAGTGAAGAGAGGCCCAGAGGCAACAGACTCACTTGCCTCAGGGGGCCTGTAGAGCAGCTACAGGAAGGGAGATGAAGAGCAAAAGCCGACAGCCAAATGTCACGTGCCACTGAAAGCGGCTGGTTGAGAGACCCTGACCGATTTGGAGACAAGGGCGGCTGGAGGTTATCATTAATAATCCTTTCACAGGTTCAACTGCAGAAATCCTATGACTTTTAATTCTTCTGTATGGATCTTGTTGACCAAGTGACTCTCCCCCCAAAAAGTCAACTTGGCTGGAGCTGAACAAAACAGGTTGGGCTTTCAGGGAGCGGCAGAAGTGCACCACTGTAAAGAAAAGCACTTGCTTTCCAACACAAGAAATTATCTTGTTATTACAATAATCGTAAATGAAGTGAAAACTCCATGAATCGCTCAGCCGTATAAGAGCTAGTGCAAAGGAAGAACCCAGATATTTCAGCACAGATCTGGATTACACAACTGGCCTTGTTGGCAACTGTGCTCTTTTAGCTGGTCCATGTGTGCCACACCAGTGAATGCAAAAATGAAAAGCTGGTTATAATAAAGCAAGAAGTCAAAGACAAGAAAACATAGCAACCCACACCCAGTATTTGTTTATTGGTTTAAATAAAAATCAGCCTGAAATGACACAATTTCTGACTGTCCACTACCATTACACTTCAGACAAAGCTCTGGCCTGTGGGCATGGTATGCGATCAAAGCCAACTGTAACATAAGCCATGAGCCACGCAACATGCCAACAGTTCGAATTTTTCTTTTGTTGAGGGGACATTACCATCAAAAATAAAAAATAATCCACTGTGTCTTCAGTTCCTTAGATGCTGAGAGTGCACTAAGACTCAATTGCATTTGCTACTGAAGCCAACAAAGAACATTTGGCGTGCTCCGCTCGTGGCAGAGACGTTTTAGAGTTAGCAGAAGCGGCTCTGGCAAGTAAATAAAGGGGCAGCCTATAAGGCAGCTGCTAATCCTTTGAGGTTGAGCCAAACTAGCCGCAAGGTGGGCATTATGCAAATGTGTAACATAGTGACTTAGATAGGTCTCAAAAACAAAACCTAAATTACAAAATAAAAGGCAGTGCAGCAGCACTTTTTTTAAAGGAAATAATACCCCACTTTGCCATGGAGTTTGGGTGTTGTAATTTTGCAGATTTTTTTGCATTAAAAAAACCTCGAAAAGCATAATATGGACACTTTAAAAACTCTGTGCATTAGCTGCCTAGCATTATTTACCAAAAGACTGAGAAACAGATCGTATTTGTTTTAATGAATTTTCTCACAAAAATCAAAACAAAAATAAAGCTTTAATGTCTCAATTTGCAACACAAATGTGACAGGATTTCCCGGTTCTTACTGTATTAAAAGACGCAACACTGCATCAGGATGTCGTAACAATAGCTATTTAATATCACACTTGTTAGTGTTCTCATGAGGTTAAAGGAAACTTTGAAACAATAGCAGAACTCCCCGGAGTCCTGAAGCCGAACCACATTTAGACAGTGAGTTGTAGTTGGCTTGATCAGCATCGCCGCTCATCGAATGAACACACACACACACACACACACACACCCCTCCAGCCACTTAAGACAAGCGGAGCTCTTACTAATAGTTGCATCATTACCGAGGATTAATTAAACTAAGCACAACTTCAAGCCAAATCTTTTCTTGCACTTAAAGCCAGTGCATTACTGTCTCCAAAATTGGTTTCCACTAAGGCGTGAGCTACATACACACCATTTTCCAAATCAAATTCATTGCTTGGAGGGAGGTCACAGAGGCTACATAAGGAAAGGCATAAACAGCTTCTTTGTCTTTGTCAGATGTACCGATTTACCACGGGGAGTCACGGGTTAATAACAAGTGTGAAACAGAGAGGCAGGGAGTCTGTGAGACTTGGAGCATATTTGAAGGCAGGTTGTGAAACAGGAGGGCTGCACCGTCTTTGATCAGAGAGCATAGGAGACAGCACCATGTCAACAGTTTACACACATCCATGTCAGCCGTCCCCTGTGGGCAAAGGATTAAAGCCACAGCATCTCTGATAGAGCAGAGCAGACAACAGTCGGTGCTGGGCCTGAAGGAGACTGAGGAGAACCGTGCTGCAATTAAACAACATACTTAAATGCGGAAAGCACATGTGGAATACAGGTAGTCACAGAAGATATTTTATACCATATATTTTTGGCCTGCATCGCCCAGCCCCCCACCGTTTGGAATCTCACAAAATAAAGGCTTCCAAACAACTACATAACAACAGTACACTGTGTAGCCTACAGAAACAATTTTCCCCCCCTTTTTCATCGCCCCGAGGGCAGTTAAATCATCTACACCACCATTAAGCCCTACTATTTGTTCCATAATATCACACTCAACAACAAGCCAAGAACCCCTGAGAGCTCTTGAAAAACAGGAGCCTAACAACAACCACAGGAGCATTTAACTTGCATTAGTCATTGGGGACAGAGATAAAAATTCAATCTCATCACCAGCATTAGTATCAGGTATGTGAAGGATAGTCGGGCTAACACATCTATGTCACCAAGAGGATTATTTGAGGATGGATTAAGCTATCAAATGCATCCTGAGTTGCAATGTCTGTGTAATTTGGATAAACCGTGACAGAGCGCTGGTGTGTTTAATGAGGTAAATTCTATCATCTATGACTGAAATGAACAGCGAAACTATCTCTGTTTATTACTGTAAATTGCTTAATGCAGTCAATTAATAAACTGACAAATTCCCTGCACAGATAGTTTTTGTCCTTTGCCTGTTATCGAGGCAATTACACATTGTATGGAGAACCAAAAGTGCCAAAATAAAATAATAATCTTTTTTTTTTTAAATCATAAATTTTCTCATATTAATTAAAATATCAGTGCATTAAAAACATGTTGAATTGTTTCACTATTTAATAAATTATTTCATGGTTCCTGTACAACATGAAATAATTTCAACTGTCACTGCAGCTCGTCAGCAGACCCAAAAGACTGCATAGCAAGTAAAGACAGACCATTCCCAGATAACGGTCTGATACAGTGGTATAGACAAGTTTGAAATACTACTGTTTGTGTCATCAAATACACTTGGGATCTTTTTTTAAGGTCAGAATCTAGTGGCTTAATCTTTAAATATCTAAGCCTTTATTCAAAAGTGCTGCGTTTTCAAAGGTATCAGGTCTCATCAGCCTAACAGCCAGCTCGCCTTACCAACTCTCAGCTGACCAGGTGGTCAGACCTCATGATACCCACCAAGAAAAGCCTCCTCCTGGCACACTGTTTTCACAACCCAAACACTCACTCAGCTCTCAGTGGAGGGTGAACACGGGATATAATTCACTTCACCGGGGAATTATACTTTCCGTGTCCGTGAGTCTGCTAGGGGCCATTCAGGTGCTGGTGTCATAAATTACATCATTAGACAGTTAGCGCGAGGGTCCGTGTGCCGGCCTGTTTTATGTGATCGCGCAGACTAATCTGCGGATAATTGACTTTACAGTGCAGCAATTATGCGCGATCCTCAGGCGGCACTGTTGCTGCAGATGTCGGACTATAATCGGAATGACTACTCGGCCTTCAGGTCTCCAGCCAGAACAGAGTATAATCTAGGCTTTCAGATGACATCTAACAGGTGATGTATGGATTATTGCAGTGTTTTATTTATTCCACAATAATTACATTTGGCCGAGTTAATCATAATGTTTCTCCAGAGTGCTCTCAGTACATTATTTCATTAAGTTCAGATGTGTTATATTTGTTTATAACAGTTTGCTTTCAATTAAAAAGTGACAGTAAACATATTTTAAATACAAGGAGGAAAGAGTATTTTTCACCAGGAGCACAAACATCCGGACCAGGATGTTAACGCTGCATGTGGATATTCTGATGACAAGCCTGCTCCATAAATAATTATATTATCTCTTTTTATTATTTATTCAACTGTATTCTAAACACCAGCTGTCTGTTAAAAGTTTTTCTACTAGAGGTAAAATAAATAAACTGTTCTTTGTTTTTTTCTTCAATGAGCATTGAGAGTTCTGTAAAAAAATGTTTTTAATGAATCTGCTGTTGATTAATCAGAAACACTGAATTTAACATACCAGTGTACTCCAGTGTTTGACCTTTTAAAATAATTTCATATTAACCGACCATTTATAGTTGAGCATTTTGCTAAAAGCTTTATAAAAACGTATATACATTTTAAAAGAACACAGGTAATTAGATCTCTTATGTGCCATTTTCACTGTAAAAATGAGTCAATAGTAAAAGAGGCAGTAAACTATGCAGTGAAGCCAAGCTGATGTTATAAAAGTATGCTGCTGTGTTACTGTGAGCCGTCCTCAAATCTGGACCCCTGACAGTGCTTGTCAAGTAGAAACTAGAAAGTATGCAAATACAAACTCTGTACTTGATATTGAGAAACTTAAATTAACTAAAGGCATAGTGTCCACTTGATTCCCTGGCAAAGTCCCCTAACTTTGATAGCTGACCCATGAAATTGATTCATGAAGCAATGCAGCACAGCAGGCATAACATATATTTTTAAATATTGGAAATTCTTAATTTAAGTAATTATTATTAGTATTACTTTGATTTTTTTTTATTTATTAAAAATAAAATATCAATATTTTAATTGGTCAATGGTTCATTAACCAATTTTATTTAATTAACAGCATATTTAATTATGAAATTATTTAATTTTGAGACTCTTAGCTATCCATACCAGAAAACCCTGCCAGATGATATTTAAAAACAAAATCCACACAAACCCAAGTCATGCAGTTTCATTTAGTGCTCAAAAAAAAAAGGAGGATAATGCTTCATAATGTAAAAATGGATTTCCAGAAATAGACAACCAGGCCCGTTTTTCATAATGTGTTTTGGTTTCATCTAACGTAAAAATAAAGATCAATTGTACTTGTACTAGTACATGGAGAGCCTTCGGGTAGTCTATCATTTGTTTCGAACCTCAGTGGCAGCGTTTGGCTTTAAAATATAAACCTGTCAATATTCTATATTTTAGCCATTAAAGGCAAATCCCATAAAAACACCAAACCGTCTAAAGCACCGACTCTGTATGTTAGCATTTCAGGCTTTACCTGCTGAGAATTAAACCAGTTTCATTAAAGCAACTAAATAATTACACAAAACACCTCAAGTTTTTCAGCAAACTTGAGTCATTAACAGGAGGAAACAGCATATTTGTCCGGAGCTATTTTCAGTCACAGATTTTGTTCGCTAATATTTACTCCAGCAGGACAGTGTATGTGGGTCTGACGAAAAATAAACTGCCCATGTTCTTGGTAATAATGAGAATAAGTCACGAAACAGCAACAGTGTGGCTTATTGATGTATTTTTAATTAGTTTTGTCAAAACTATGCTGCAATATGCAACATCATGCTTTGAAAGCTGAGACTATATTTGCTAGTAGGATCAATTTAACACTGGCACTGGCCTCTCCATGGGATTTCTTGAACGTAAGAGAAACAAATTATCAGTCTTCAAGGGCTGCAGCGATTTATGCACTCTCTTACCAACAACTTAACCTTAAAGGGACAGTTCATAACAAAAATTTAATTTACTTAATTTTCCCTGTAGCCTACGGTGCCATATATCCTGCTAAATCCTTTTACATTGAACAGTTTGGGAGCAGGTTATCAGGTGATGGGAAGAAAACAGCACTAGCTCGGTAGATTGTTTGAGTAACCAGGTCATTATTTCTGGAAAGCGATTGCTGCTGAGTTTTTACTGCTCCGAGCATCACGAGGCATTTAGTTCCTTTATATTCAAGAGAAATAATCTCTGCAGCTGATCTCTCCGAAGCTGGGGAACTTGCATTGTCACAATCTAAATGGATAACTAGCATCACAGGCTAGGGGGGAAAGATATGCATTCTATTATGGGGAGAATTGTTGCTTTAAAAACTGAGAAAGCCTTGTTCCAATCCCTGTAGCATCCCCGATGTTACCCTACCCTAATATGCCTGTTTATTTCAACTTAATTATCAAAGGAAAAACAACTTGGCTCACTTGCACCATTTCATTAACATAGTGTGTGTCTGCCTCACCATTTCACCAGGAGCTTTTTAAAAAAAAAAAAAAAAAAAGAAAGAAAGAAAAAAGAGAGAGAGAGATAAGAAAAACACCTTTTGGCAACAATAACATCCCAGAAAAGTGCGCACTTCGAGCAAGGTATTTTGCATCACCGTCATAGCCCCTAATGGATGTGCCGATGTGTTTGAATGAAGTGGATACTGTCCAACGAGTGCGTCAGCACTGATCCATTTTTCATATTCTCCTCCACATTTGTCCTGCTTTAGATTCACACGGCGACATACAGACATTTTGACAGTAGTTGTTGTGGGAGAGGGAAGCTTCACTTCACCCGCCCCCATTTTCTCAGCCATCCCCCTAATTAGAGGGAGAGAGAATGCATATAATTAAATGTACTAATTAGACAAACTACAGTCTAAACAACTTTTATATTATTCTGCCTGAATTCAGACTCACGAGAAGTGAGCTGCGTTTTTACAGGCATCATGAGTGTCTAAAGGCTAGACTCGCGCATGCAAAATCTCTATCTATATAAAAGGGAAATGTGTATTCTGAAGGAGACAGCTGCTGTCAAACGGAAGGACATCTGCTTCACTTTCTGTTTAACGGATATCTTTTCGCCAAACATGCGTACATTTCAAATGGCCCTTTTTTTATTTGATATGCCAAGTACCTCAGTCTATCCGCAGCGCACGGTGCATAGTTCCACATCAAGCCACAGTGGTAAAAACAAGGTCGGCAATCTGACTGTGAAGCAGAGAAGCAGGGAAAAATAAGTGGAGTTTGATCTTGTGAGATCATGTGTTTCTCATTCCTCGGGAAGCGGTCACACCAAGACCTCGGGAACACGAGAACTGCCAAGATCAGCCAAAGATGCGGCGCACGGGGAGCCAGGCCTTAGGGCTAAGACATCAAACTCAGAAATAATAAAACAACAAATATAATCCCAATGCAGATATTTAGAGCTACACAGCTAAAAGCAAATGAGCAGCTTCAGCAACAAGGACACCGACATCCTTGGGCAAGAGAAATGTAGTTGTAGTACAGTAAAATTAAGCCCATTAGTCTGGTGCTAAAATTGTTCCGCGACTGAAATTTTCAAAATTTCCCTTGACACCTCTTTTTTTTTTTTTTAATGCATATTAGCATATCTGTTAACATGTCCAGATCCATCTAGCTTCGTGTTCATCATGTTATTTGACAGGAAGTGCAGCCGCACATTCAGTACATGGCTGTTTTGTCAATGCCACGCAGAGTGCTGAAAGCCTAAAACGCGGCTCCACGCCGAGTTGGAGAGACGGGCAGAAATGGCGAAGAGACAAAAACTCGCAGCTCGCACGAGTATACGAATGCTATCAAAACACACACGATCGTGAGCATTGTGTGCATTATGGACCGCCTCCCAAACAGAAAACATTTTTTGTTTGCGTTTCATTAGGAAACCTGTACAACAAAGCAAGCTGAATAGGAGGAAGGGCAAAGGAGGCCTACTCGACTTTCTCATTATGCCACACTTGCTCTGCAGTCTTTTCTGTAAACTTCTCGGGCGAAAACTGGGTAAGGCCATCTCATTATAATCAAATCCAAACGTGTCACCGAGCCTCCCCGCTCGCAGTTTATGCGCATGCATTCCCAGCAGTTTTTCGCCAATTAGAAAGATATAGTGTGAACATCTGTGTCACTTGCGTTTTAATATTATATAAGTTAGAGGTGATGAGGCCTGAGCAGTGCAGTGTGTCATGTGTTAAACCTTTTACCACAAGAAATAAGTGAGAAACGCAGTACATCAAATGTCAGACTTTGATAACGCATGTGGGCGAAAAGGTCTAGATGAAAGTCTCCAGTGTATTTAGGCTTCCTTGAAAATGGAAAAAAAAAAGGGGGGAAAAAAAGAACAAAGTACACATCCTGACATTTATTCTCTACTCATTAGATGCCGGTAAAGAATAGAACTGTTCTATTGTCTGACCAAAGCCGGCTCTTGTGAATTAAAATTGGACGGCTTCCTGTGGGGGATTCAGTGTTTAACATTGCCACTTACAACCAGGCTGAATCTACAAGGCAAATCTATAGGGCAACGCTAGTACAGTGAATTAAGTGCATTAAGAAGCCAGAGTGTTCACTGATTGAGTGCATCAGGGCTTCTGATGAAAACCATTAACAAGATTAAAACAAATTCAGGCCTGCGACCCATTCTAGACCAGCTATAGCTTGTTCCTTTCACGGACTACAATAAAGCATCCTCAAATGTGCCTCCACACACAGTGGCAGGACTGGACATAACAGCTCTGACAGTGTCAAGAAAATTTACTGTGTAAAGTGAGTTTTCAATTTTCAATATGTGGCAATTGGATCACTTAAGTGCCAAGAGCTTATGAGGTCATTCCTCAGGACACAGTGTGCAGCCCTGCATGAATTGTCTAGTTATTGATTCTGAAATAAATTCAGCTGCCTCTGGTGGATGCATTACACTCCTCGCACGTTACTGGTGTTCCTGAATGGTGATGCTTGATTACTGGTAATATAAATGGGTCCATCTAGGAGCATGACACCGACACCACCAGGCCAGATATTTGATCGCAGTGACTGTAGGACAACCTAGCATGAAAATGTATGTTGGCATAGCTTCACGAGGATGATTTAAAGACAAGCATCTACAAAACAATTGTCAAGTTGAAAAATATTGCCCGAATAGAGGTGCAAATTCATTAAATAGTTTGGAACCAAATCAAATACCTGTAGAAATGTGCCTAGCACCGATGAAAAATACCCAAGCTTCGAGTTGCTAGCCAAATGACTCAATGTTAACCATAAATAATAGCAACTGCATAGGGCCTTGCATCACTTCCAAACAGACTTTGTATGCCTGCCTGGGGCCATACAAGCAGTCAGACCTCCTCCCTTCCCCTTTAAATGCTTTTTGATGTTGGGCTCTAATCAATACTTGAAGGCTGAATTTAGAAACGATAAATAAAACCATGAAGTGCAATGCACTTGATACATCTCCAACGCTCTCTCCAGTAGCCTCGCTAGTATGCAGTGTCGACTATTTGCAGTTCATTAGGTTTTTACCCCACCCTGCATGCAGTGTACAACAACCATCGTGCACTTCCTCAAATATTCACAGTGTATCAGTCTGCTGCTGCGCTACAATGTATTCTTTATATAGTAAAATAATCCTAATGAAAAACTTTGGTTTGCTACAGCAGGAAGTGTGCATTAGCCCATTCACTGACGAGTCCATGCAGTCATTGAACAGCATTTCCAATTACAAGTTTTCTTACTTAAAATTCCTGCATGATAGGGTCAGACTTGTCCCGTAGATTTCGTGATGCATGCTTTGGTCACATTCATCTAATGTCACTTTTTAATAAACATGCTTTAGAAAATTAAATTTTTCCCTCACACTGAGACGTCCTCAGTTCTCTGTTCCCATTGTTACCATTTAACTGCAAAACTGCAGTGCTTGTTTCCAGTAATTACAAACTGATTGATTTTGGCTTAGAAATTTTAAAAATTAATTTCAAAGATAATTTCAGAAAAATAAAAATAAAAAGATACCCTTAGAACTACCTGTAGTTTTATTGGGAATGGCAATAAAGCTAATGAATTCTAAAGTGGCCCCTTACTGGCTCAGCATCCAAAGCAGTTTAAATTTAAGATTTAAGATCACGGAGAAAAATAAAGCATAACGGGTCCAAACAATATATAAATGCTGATTAACTTGGGAGGTATTACACAGGAATCCGAGTGGCATGCTGCAATAGGGTGGCCGCTAATTAGCCAAAAGGGATTACAAGACTGTTAAAGCACCAGTCATCTATGCCAACATATCAATCACGACAAATGAGGACATCTGCTCATAACAGCTCCTCGACATTCACTCTTTTTTTTGGCCTTGTTTTCATATACACCAGCTTGGTGATTTTGGTGCCTAATCATTGGCACTTTTCTGTTCATTCAATGTTAGTCTATCAAAAGACCGCCATAGACTTTTTACAGCAGACTCACTAAAACCAACATGGCACGGATGTAATCTACATGTAGAAAAAGCTATTTAAGGCTGATAAACAAGAGATTCAGAGCATAAAAGAGCAGGCAAAAAACAAACAGCATTCAATTGAGAGGTACTTGGCTGTGACTCAAGGTAATGATTCTAATGAAACAGCATTAGAGCCAGCTTGCACAGGCATTTAGTTGCAGTTCTTATGACCGAATGATATGGTCCAGAAAGTGGCTGCATGTGCCAAATTCCAAGTTAACATAATCTAAAGATGTCAAGATATATTTCAATCATCAGCATCCCTTAAGCACGAACGACAACCATCCCAGTATATTTATAAAGCTGGAAACTGGGCAGTGTTTGCCATCATCTCTCTAAATATTGTCATAATAATTTCCATCTATTGACAAATTTATGAAGCAACTAATTGCTGCTCCACCACCACTACACTGCTACCCTTCAAATATGGTGGAGGAGTTCAGCAAAATGGTGAGCCTTGCAAGTAGTAAGCTGAATACCCCCTAAGTGCCATCATCTTTATTGGAAAAAGCACTTTAGTCAGTCTATTCAGAGAATATTCACATGCTTAAATACATGATTAACCTTTTATCGCAAAGCGCCAACTTCCACTTTAACAAGAAGACACTCGGTAATGTTACTGGTACCATAAGGCCTATTCAAAGCATTTAATTCTAAACATTACAGCAACACAGATGATTGTCTTGAGATCTGAGAGGCTGAAGCAGCAGAGTGGTTGCTAGCTCCCACCTGCTTGACGCTGGCTGTTAAGCGTGGGGACAGATGATCTCTGCAATCCCTGAGTGATTACTGGTTACCTTGGGATGGATCTGCTCTGCTTCAGTAAACACGTGTGTTGTTAGGTTTAGATTAGCTGTGACAATAACACAGAGCAGCTATCACACTTTCAGTTTATGCCGGTGTTTGACAGATAAGCGGACACACGAGAATTTGTGCGACAGCGCAGCTCAAACTATCCAGGGATCAAACAGAAGGACTTTTTCTCCTTTTTTGGTTTTGATAAATATTCGATAATTCAGCTGTTTACTGTGTTGTCATAAAATTTCACTGTCTGGTGAATATGAGAGTTGTCTTTGTTGAGGAAGCATAAAACAATATCTTTCTGAAATATGGAAATGTCAAACGTAAAGGCCATGGTATTCAAATCCCTAGTTAATTAGGGTCCTACTACCAGGAGTGTTTGTGTTGAAGTACAGAAACATTTGCATTCCCCAAAGGGAAGCGTGTCAACAGGATCGATAGCGTAGACTCTAAACTCCTGGTCTGACTTAAAAAGCCTCCAACTCAGCAGATCTTCTCCCCAGGAATTCCCTGAAATTAACCAACACCAAATTTTCCCCACTAGCAGCCTATGGTACTTACAATATCCATTTTGTGAATGAGTGAAACATCCAAAAGGAGGCTATGAATAATGATATATTATGTACCTAAAAGTGGCTTAGGACCACCACAGTAGAAGATGGTTAAAAACCCAATTACCCTGAACCTTTTACCTGTTGGTTTCTGGCTGAAAAGAACATCGATCTCATTCTCAACCCAAAGGAAAGAGCCTTGGGACTCATCTGTTAAGGTGTTAACTTAAGGAGTTTAATCATCATTACAACAATGGCGATTGTCTGCCCAAAAAGATTTGGGTCAGATGAAAGCACAAGGGGCGCCGAGCCAGCTCAAACTCCTTAAACAAATAGGTTTCCAGGAGTCAACATTGTAAAAACGGGGCAAAATAAACAATACCAAAATTTTACGTCATAAATCAAGAATGCCCACAATTACGTGTAACAGTTTGTGTTGCTTCTAATGGCATCGTTTTCATTAAGTCATTTACTTATGGTTTTGATTTTTGTAGTCGTGGTCCTCCATAAAAGCAATCGTGAAAATGAAGGCATAAATACAATCAGACTAACGTGGCACCATGTCAAGCTTATGTTAATGTTCATTTGCTCTTCCATTCAAATAAAACACTTTCCCATCTCGTTGAAGGTCAAAGGCTGAATGATGCGCACAATTTCATACACAAGTCCTGCCGTGACCTAAATTTGAACTAGCAAAGAAAAAAAAGAAAAATGTCGCGCTGGCTTTCTATAGTTGCTCAAGATAACAAGAATATAATTTATGTAAAGGTTAAAATGTAATTCATCACACACACACACACCTTGACTCTCATTCAACAAGCTTATTTTGCATTCTGCCAAGCACTCTGAGCTTGATAAAACATGCACCGCCTAATCCTATATCTTCAGTGATTGTCGCCATAATTCATGACAGGGAAAATGAGCCTCGTGGAGGAGATAGCCTACTTTTGAATTTGTTTTTTCCTCGCCTCGGAAAAAGACAATCTTGAATGTAACCCACATTTAAAAAAATAAAAAAAAAAAAGAGCAGAGAAACACACCAAGTGTGCACAAAGGAAATACGTATGGTCTGTTGACACACAACACTAAGCAGCACAAAAAAAAGCCCCATTGTTTCCATTCTCCACAGGGCAACACTGACAGACAGTTCAGCTGTAAGTAAAGCCGACACGGTATCACGTCGAGGCAAGTTTTTTTTTTTTTTAAAGGGGAAAGAGGACACGGCGACGGAAGGACACAGGACATTTATTGATATAGCCAAGTCCTCCAGTGCAGCAGTAGATGTCCTTCGGTGAGAGTGCATTATTGCCTGGACATTAATCACTATTGTCATGAAGCACAGGAAATAAGTACACGAGTTTCCCCGGCAGCATTTTCCCCCCTTTCTTTTAAACCCGCCTGGTCCGTTCCAGTGCGCGCCTGTGTATGCGTGCATATGTGTATGCGCGTGCATCGTCGGGTGTTGCTAGGACAAATGAAATGATTTGGAGTGAAGTGGCCGTGAGTCATTCTAAATGATTAAAATGCTACTGTGACCAGCTCCGAGTATCTTGGCTGAAAGAATGAGGGAAGTCAACCATACACGCACCAAGTAATGAAGTGATGACTGATTGCCTTGATTAACATAAGTTACACAAATAAACAGTTTAATCACCATTAATATCAAATTACAGTAATTATCTTATAAAATAAACACTCTTCCCAGAATGTTGAGCTCATATTGAAATTCTCCACTTCAATATTAATTCCTGCAATTTCAGGCAGGGCAATCTCACCCTCAGTGTCAATGGAAGCCAGTGAGCTCAAATACACAAGGCCTTTTCGCTGTGTTTTTACACCAGATCAGTCTTTGCCAGACAGAAAATGTTGGGGGGAGGGGATGCCTATATTTATAAGAAACAATTAAATTCATACTTAATGATGCTTCTCTTTTCTTATTAATTTTCCTCCGATTTTTGTGGGAGGAGAAGGAACGCTGCAGTCACACTTCCAATTAAAGGAGTGGAAGTAATAAATAGAAGTAAAACAGTCACAAATTGTCTCCAGCCACATCAATTTTAAATGAGCTGCAAATGTGTCTTCAATACGCCTGTAAAACAAAAGGAAATCCCAAAGCAACTGACAACAATATTGGAAATGCAGTTGCTAAGAACAGAGTGCTCGATGATGCTCCATTTCTGAAACTTACATTAAGCACTACAGAGACATAAAAGAGCCGTGGCACAACTGCAAATCGATGAAGCTGTATCGAGTGGACAAGAGTTGGCCTTGGCACTCAGATCTACAGTCAGACATTTTATTAGGTACACCTTTCTAGAAACGGGTTGCACGCCCTTTTGCCTTCAGAACTGCCTCAATTCTTCATGGCACAGATTCAACGATGTGCTTGGAAACATTCCTCGGAGATTTTGGCCCACATTCATGTGATAGCATCACAGAGTTGCTGCACATTTGTCGGCTGCACATTCACGATGCAAATCTCCTGCTTCACCACATCCCAAAGGTGCTCTATTGGATTCGGATCTGGTGACTGTGGAGGCCATTAGAATACAGTGAACTCATTGTCATGTTCAAGAAACTAGTCTGAGACAATACCGGCTTTGTTACATGGCGTGCTAGAAGCAGCCATCACAAGATGGGCATAAAAGGATGGACATTGTCACCAATACAACTTAGGTAGGGCTGTGCTATTTAAATGATGCTCAGCTGGTACTAAAGTGGCCAAAGTGTGCCAGAAAAATATCCCTCACAGCACCAGAAGATTGAACCGTTGATACAAATCCATAACGGTTCAGGCTTTTGTGCTGTTTAGATTAAATTCTGACTCTACACATTTAAATGTTGCAGCACTAACTGAGACCTGTCAGACCCATTCCTCTATTCTTCACTGTTGTAACACATGCTTCCTGCCCTTAGCTGACCGGGACAGCACCCAGTGTGGTCTCCTGCTGGTGTAGCCCAACTACGTCAAGATTCGATGTGTTGTGCATTCAGAGATGCTCTGCAGTGTGGCAAATCTCCTCTGAGTTTTGGCTAACTAACATCAAACAATGGTATACCAAGTCGTGACTAAAGGATTTCTTTTTCAAAAAACAGCAAATGTATATGGCACTTGTTAAACAGAGCAATGAAGACGGTGAACTAAATATAGTGTAATTTAAAGGGTTAGCGAATTTGGTCCAGTTGAAATAATGATCTGCAACCTGGTGGCTAGACAAAGAAGTATAGTTATGCTATCATATTTATATTAGCCTGAGAAAAACACAGGATGAGGATTAATACAGTCTCAACGAAAGTACACGTTGATTCCTGATTGACAGAGACAATTAACATCATATGGCAAGAAGAATAAAATGAAAAATTCAGACAAGAAAACTGAGACGACCCCATTCACAACACAAGGTTAGTCATTAATACGATGCTGCATGGTTTGGATTACTTGCTATATAAAAGTTCTGATCCTAAGCTTAATGTCCTCTTAGTTTGGCGAGAGTGATTCTTTCCTAAAGAGTAAAAGGAAAACGTGTGCGCATGGGACACTGAGAGAACACAGGCTGTGGTGTACACCCTGTGTTTTTAAAAAATTTAGCTTAAAGACATGCTGCGTATGAAGAGTGCTAATAAAAAGCTGTAGAGGCTGAGAATGACAACTGAGTAGTTTTGGAGGGCTCGTGTCTACTCAAAACACAAGAGACAAAGCACTGCAGCACACTTAAAAAAAAATCCAACATTAAAAAGCCTCCTCCAACTCAGAAGCAGCTTGGACCCAGAAACGAGGTCAATAAGTCATCACTTAATGAGCAGATTCCACAGATTGACAGCTGGTAGTTAATCAACAATAACGTCCCTAAAAAAGGCAGGGAAGAGAAACACCCCAGCTACCAGGAATGCAGATAATGCGGGCTTTGAAACCCACATTATCTTTTTATTAAACAAACCAGTTTACTTAATAAACCACAAGTAAGGAAACACATTCAATATGTTTGATTAAACAATGTGTAGGGGGGGGAGCTCTAAATGTAAACATGTATTTTGCTTGCTCGTTCTTTGAGAAGCAGCAAAGCTTCTCTGCTTCAGAATGCACACAGTGTGTTAGTGCTGGTACTTTTCCACAGGAGAAAGCCCACTTTAACATAAAAATGTTGGTAATCTGTCAGCACTGATAGTTTAGACAGCCAGTATTTGCAAACCTTCTACAATCTCAGAGTGATTGCAGTCAGTCCAAGTGAGATGGCAACTGTTTGTAGAAATATCGTCTCCTTTCAGGCGACCTGGTCGACCAGCTTGCAATCAAAAGTGGTTGTGAGTGCGCGACATCAACAAACTCTGGACAACCATTATAGTCCTCACAATTTTCAAGTGGTCAGAGAACGGGAAACATTTTTAACTTAATACAATCACCATCCACCATTTATTATTTTTATTTTTACTTTTTTTGTAGATGCAACAAGGATGCTGTCCTCCCAGTTTTACTCATAGGACTGAGTCATTAGCTTCCTCTGAATAGCTTTGTCAAGATTAGCGTGTCCAGTGTTGGATGGGGTTTTTTGGATTGAGCCAATTTAACATAAACCTAGTTACATGTGTGCATCAGGACAGGGTCACCCCAGCTTAAAATGCACAAGCACCAGGTGGTGATTAAACACTTCAGCATGACTGCTCAGCATATAGTTATGGTAATGAGCCTGGAGTACCTTAAAAAAAAACATGGTTGAAATAGTTTTCATCCCAGTCCTTGGTGTGGGCTTTTTTTTGTTTTTTTTTGTTTTTTTGGTACAAGGACAAAACCTCTTTGGTGGGTGCTCGTATGTTTTTGTTGTTGCCGTTTTCCTATGCAGGAAAAACCCTGGATAATCTTAGGCCTGTCTGGTGCTTCTCTGGCACTGACAGCTACAGCGCTTGTCACTGTGGTTATTCTTCACTAGCTCAGTTGGCCTCTCCCTACCGGCCCTCTCCCTGCCTACACTTTCATAACCAGTGTGAGCACTGACACAATGACGCACGAAACAGTGCATTTAGCTGTTACTGTGTTCAAAAGATGAAGCGGTCAATAACCATTTAAGTTTAAAAGGAAAAAAAAGGTGTACAATAAGAAGTAGAACGAGAGAGAGAGAGAGAGAGAGAAGGATGTAGAAATCGAAAGGGAGGCCTGACTTATAAAATTTGGGGGTTTATAAAACTGACCGGGTGCAGGGGCTGGCAGCAAGACCCCCCTGAGCCACTGAAGAAGAAAATAATCACAAGTGGTAGCAAAGTAGTTGCGAAGCAGTGTGTAAGCGGAATGCCACGTTGTGTCTATACATACTACCTGTCCATTGCAGGCAACTCTAAATTTTTAACCATGAGCTGACACACTCTCGTGAGGTGAAACGGGAAGCAAGAAGTACATCCTCTCACACTGAGCTGAAACACACCATGGACTCCACACTGCCATTTTGCTCTTGTCTTCACTTTCTTCTCTTATAAATCTGAGGAGTTTCAGTTTCAAAGGGAGGGATTCAAATGCACTACTGTGCAGGCTCACAGGACCAGCTGCCAAAACATGGAACCAAAAACCTCAGGCTACAACTGCACCTTTACATAAAATCTCACTTTTAAATGGCTCAAAACAACGAGCTCCACCCAATCCCTCTCAATGGTTACTAAAGTACACGCTTCGTTTTATATGCATCTAAATGTAACAATTTATATAATAGAAAATGACCAATTTTGCCCGCCAGTGCTCGTGGCACTGAAACCTAGCCCAGAGATTAAAATGCTTCGCAAATATCAAGTCCTGAGTCACTGTCAGTCTTTACATCAGTGAAAAATTAGACCAATTAGGACAGCACATAAGGCTGACTAACCACACTGCACCAAATGAAATCACGCGCAGGGGCGACTCACTGAAAGTTGGCATCACCAGTGCTAGGACGGGGAAAGTTCATCTTGCGCCCTGATTGGATTTTCAGCATTTCTTGGAATTATTTTCACATATGAGAATATGATGGAGTGCCTTTCAATTTCATTTCACAATGACTATTCCAGGCGCACAGAAAACTTATGTCTGGTATTTTCAGTACATGACCAAACGCTTCTAAAATAGAAAACAGAACAGAATCGAAATAGAACAGAGAACAGGCACAAAATGTGTGTGTGCAACATTAGCACTGAAACTGAAAAGTATATATAATATATTCATGCATAAGAAAAATTCATCTTAAAACCGACACGATTCCTCAAATGTTTGTGAAAGTCAGTCTCATTTGTCCTCAAATCCCTTTAAAGTAACGGCTTCTTTTAAAAAAAAAAAAAAAAAAAAAAAGTAAATGTCCTTTAAATGTCCTGCATTTAACATAATTGTCCTATTATTCCAACTGTGCTGCCGCATAAACAAAACTGACTCTCTTAATAGCAAGTACAAATTCTACATGAAACTGTGGAATAATAAAAAGGTAGCTCATTTCACAGGTAAATGAGGAACATTTTTCACAGATGATCAGTTAGAGGTTACACGATGGGGTGCTTTCTGCACACCACAATGGTTGGCGGTTGCTAAGTTGGCTCCCTCGTAGTTCAAACAATCACGGTTCAAATACTTTTACCAACAATACTGCGTTCTTGTTTTAAGGTCCCCCCCCCCAAATCTAATTAGAATGACAGATAAGCTAGTCATTAAATTTAAAAGCAATAAGCAAAGGATGAGCATCACTAGCAAAGGGATAAACAGCGAGTTATCTGCACGCTGCACACAAGTGAAAAGTGATTACAGTTGCAATGTTTCCCCATCGGAGCATTTAGTGGGTGGCACAGGCAGCTGGTGGAGAGACAACAGATAACACTGCGCTGAGCCCATCAAAGATTGAGAATGAGCATATGTTACTGATGCTATTTAAAAACCACGAGAGTCCGTTTTGAGACGTGGTGTCAGTACTGTACATACTGAACCAGCTAGCCAGAAAAAAAAATTAAAAATACCGAGGACCTTGATGATAATGATGCTGTTGCCAGCTTCAGTGATGTCCAGACAGCTGGCATCCTGCTGGCCCAGCGGTATATCAGGACCTCATTAATTAGATTAATAATTTGTTTGCTCGGTACTATTCTATTTGCAGCAGGCAACAATGATGTTATTTGAAAAGGGCAATTTTTACAATTCAATACCTTTGAAAACTTCCATTAATCCGCACATGGTTATTTTTTAAATCTTTTAAAAGGTCCTTTCTCCTCTTCCCCCCGTGTAACCAATTATTCCACAGCTGCATCGCAAGGCTGTATTACACACATATTTAAGTGAATTTCTATAATTACCAGTGAGCAATTCCTATGATGGATGCAGAGGTGCAAGTCCAACCACACACCATACAGTTTCTTTTTAAAAACACAATAGTAAATAATCTTCTTATAAGTCTTTATATGCACCGTTTTACTGAAGAGAATTACATTTTGGGTGGAGGTGGAGTCATGGTGCTTGCATTAGTGAGAAAAGACATGCATAACTGCCTCTGTATCCAAAGAAAAAAAATCTGCATAGGTTATCATGAAAATAAATTGGCCCTGACAGCCATTTGTTTAAATCTTGTATCCTTTTTTTTTTTTTAGTTTCTCTTAACCTTTTAAAATTCATACTTTCACGTTAACTTCGGCAGTAACGTCTTTGTAAACCAGCCTAAGAATAGCAGAAGAACACAGCTGAGAGAAACTGGAGGACTTATCCTCCCCCAACTTCAGGTGGTTTCTCAGTAAGCCGGTGCGGTCTTAATGCCGTCTTTTGAAACAACAGTGTTGTCACGACACAGGAACTGATATTCAAAGCCATTTGTAAAACCACGGGGCTGACGATGGCAAAGGACTTTTGAATTTCAATGAATGATATATACATAAAGATGTAGAGGCCGGTGAGTAAGGGAGAGGAGGTGGGACCGTGTGGACACTATGGTGTATGTGTCAACTCCCTGTTGGAGGGAGAAGAGAGGAAGAAAGTGCAGCTGGTACCGGTGTATGGCTATTGCCAAAACACAAGAAACCGTTTTAACTATTTAGAAATGATGTATCCTGATGGCATTCCATATTCAAGACACTGAAAATTGGGGCCTTTTTTCAGGCTACTACTTAATAAAACAGCTAACTGAGCACATGAGGATATGGAAGTGTGGAACTGAAGGATCTTGGGGCAAGGGGGGGGGGGGGGGGGGGGGGGGGGGGGGGCAGAGAGGAACCATTCTCAAGTGTTACATCACTGCTACTTTCCTATAGAGGGTGATTGGTGCCACAGGAGCGGATCCATTAAACAGTATCAGACACTAATATGCTTGTACAGCGAAGCCATTTTCATGCACGCACAGCAGCTTTGACCTTTGACATCACCAAGGGAGCCGAATGCAAATGTCCAAATCGTTAAACGGTTTTTACCCTGCCAGTTTAAAGAATTTCCATAAATCGTTGGTCGTCATGTGTCCTGCCTCAAGTATGCTCTATCCTTGACAAAAATCAAACTGCATTTTCCACCACTGGGAATAAATCTGATGTAGAGAACGTCCTTTTGAGTGTTACATATATTTAAAAGTTCACACCTGTCCCTGATTTTCCCACATTTTCTGGAGGACATATGTGTAAATAGCTTATGTATTACAGCACAGATGATGGTGGAATGTATAAAAATGTGTCTGTTTATGAGTTTTTAAATCTCTGAATAGCTGTTTATGAACCACATCTGTAAAGACAGAACAGGGATGTCACCAGAACCGATACTTACAACATCTTTCAATAATTCTGAAAAGGCAACGCTACTCATTGGTTTTGTTTTGGGGTTGGTTTTTTTAAGTAACATAGGTACCAAGGCTGCAATTCTTCTGCAACTGATGGGGGCAGAATACACCTACAACTGTTCTAACCCATTGTTTCATATTGAAGAAGAAGGAGGAGACACCCCGAGCCCAACAAGCACACCAAAAACCACCTGTGAAAGATGGCAACTAGCTCTAGCTAGTTTGCTGATAAGAAAGGCAGTATCCATGTTTGTGTAGCGATCCTGAAATGTTTGAGGCTGATGGCATTGCCGTTGTGAAATCTGCCGCATTTCATAAGACTGAACTGTTTGCAATGGCTAACATTAAAGAAATGCTTAAGCTAATGTAACTATTGTTGTAACTCATTGTGACGCTACTAGGCTACCCAGCAACGATCCTTAAATTTCAGTCTGTATCCCATCAAATAAAATATAATGTTAATATTTTTAAAATAAACAGTCTTCGACCACCATCTTACTGATTTGAAATGATTTTAAAATAAAGGAGTTAATGTTTAATGACAAGGGATATTCATTTTGTTTGTCTCTTTTTTTGTCCGTGGTATCAAATTGGGCAATGAGAATCATAACTCCACTAGCACTAAAAACTACATTTCGGATATATGACACCTAGTACTGTGTCTTTAAATACCTTTAAGTATGGGAATAAAAGGGTAACAATGCTCACAATATCATACAGTAGAAAAATTATCCAATTATCCTCATGATGAAAGCTGAGTAACTGAAGAAAAAAAACATTTGAAAGGGGAAAAAAGGGGAATGGTGTTCATTTATGTGGTTAGTCATTCAATACTATCGTGTTAACCTTATTAACATGTCAATTAGCCGATTCGTTTGCCCCACTAGCTGCCACTATCTGGTGATTTTCGTTCACTTTACATTTATCCACTTGTTAATGCACTAACAACAGAAGTGATGAAGAAGTGACGCTCATAAATCAAATTGCCAGGAAACTGAAATGTTGGTGTCAGCTTACAGATGCATTCTTTGTCCAATACCTACTTCTAGTCCAATCAGTTCATTTATGAGCAGCTGTCTTGGCATATGTTGGCTTACAGGTGCCAAACATTGCAATGCACCACTCCCAGAGATACAGCTGTTGTTAAGAAACATATTTTCATGTTGCAGTTTGACCACTGAAAAAATCAGATTTTAGTTAACCCCCTACCCATCACAATTTAATGGAGCATAATAAAAAATTTAAACATAAGACATGTGTTTAAAACTTACATCAGCTGTTTTAACTGTAAAATCGACATCACTCTTGGCCTGGTATACAATACAGATATCATCCTTACCCTATCAATAAATCTGAGGGGTCATGAAGCGAAAAGGGAAAAAAAACCTTCAATATCTTAAAGTGTGTCATTCCACTGATTGTTTTGATCCATCTTAAAGGGGATATAAATCAAAACCTAATCACAATCCCTTTGACATTTGACCTCAAACCCAGCATTAGCCTTCACTCGGCCTCCTCTGTGATTCCTGAATCTAAATGAAGTCCAACCTCCCCCCAACCACAAAGAGCACTTCGAGTGGGAAAACAACATTTAAAAAAGGGACACAGGCTTCACCACAAGACCCAGTGTTGCACCACACTCAGCAACCCATGACATTTTGTCAGTTTCCCCACATTTAATAAAACATACTGAACGGATGGTTGAAACAGCTGTGGCAACGGATACAACTCCTTAAACGCTTAAAAACGTCAATATTTAGTCATCCCTGTCTCTTTTCCTTTTATTTTTTTGCACAGGACAAGCAGCCTACAATCCAGACCTGCATTCGTACTCCAGTGGCATTAATCGCCTCTCATACATGCACATCCATCCACGAACCAACAGCGCTAACTATCGTCCTCATCCTCGCCTCTACCTACGCACATGACAGCGAGGAAAAGCACATAATATACCGCCACATAAACTAAAAGCACAACTACTGTGCGTCTGTAAAATAACTTATTAACCCCGCGATAAAACTGCAGGGCACCCGGATAAATCAATCTTCGTAACCCAACGGAAGAAGGAAAAAAAACACCAACGTGGAAACACCGGGCATAAAGTATAGCCACAAGAGTGCCTCCAGGAATGTTATTGTGCATTTCCATACATTCATATACTCCGAATCGCTCTGTGCGACTAGCCAGCTAACGAGGGAAAAGGGTCAAACGGCAGCTCGGAGACTAGAACCGGCTCTGCTTGAGTGTTCAGTGTGGCGTTAACGCAGGGATACTTTGCGCCATAGTCTCGCTGCTTAATCAATAACATGCACACAAATCACGCAGGCTAAACGTCTCGGCGGCTGGACGTTGAACTCGGCTCGGCCCTGAAACCGTTAAGCTAAACGTTACCCTTCATCTCCACAAGCAAAACCTTTATCCGTTTACCCTTGAAAATATAAGGGGAGGGGGTAAAAAAGAAAAGGGGGGAGCTAAACTAACACTGTAGCGCGAGGCACCGGAGGAGTTGGGCTGAATAAAAATGATAGCTAACGCGTGTGTTTGCGAGTACTTACCAGGCTGACAGTCTTTGTGTTTGGGCAAGGTTAAAAACATTAAGGATAAAATCCACCAGTAACTCGGTTCCCGTATTCTCCGCATGTTAGTCTACTCATCGAGAGCAGCAAGAAGGCAACGGGTGACAAAGTTTGTCTTTTTCTTCTTCTTTAAAAAAAAGAGAACAACCAGAGAAAGCGGGAGAGAGAGAGAAATCACTCACACTCACACCACCTAAGCTAAAACGAAGTTGGCACAGTGGCCACGAAGGCAGAGCATCAAAGTAATGGTTGGCGGTCAGGACACAGTCACTGCTTTTTCTTCCTCCCCCCTTTTTTCCTTTTTTAAAAAGACAAAAATTTTCGCCTCCGGTCTGAGCACAGGCTGCTCTTAGCTTCGAGGAATAAAACGTTACGCACGCTATGGCTGTGCAAAAACAGTTCAAAATCTGTTGTTGGACTCCTCCGTGTGTGCAGCTGCGGGCTTCCAGATAGCGACATTCCCGAAGTGTAGCGAGGTCAATCGGCGATCAATCGCGGTATTTAACTACAGGAGGAAGAAGCAAGGGGGGAGAGAAAAAAAGTGATCGAATAATATTGACTACATGCGGTCATTATTAAGTGATTATCCGCGGCGTCAGCGAGACGAAGCCCGAAGCAGAAAAGTGGTGCTGGAAATGTCCCATTCTTCCATCCAGGAAGTAGACTAGCGGTCAGGCGTGCACGGATATGTGGCTACTGGTCTGGTCCCATCCTACCGGACAGGCTGCGTGTGTGCAAAAGAGAGCGAGAGAGGGAGTCAGCACGGGGCGGGAGCAGCGAAGGGAGAGGAGAAGACGAGGGGGGGAGGCGGTTCTTGGATTTGCTGAATGCAAAATGACTTCTAACGGACCCAGAAGCTGGTTTCTGTCTAGGGTGGCTGTGATAAGAAAGACTCCAGAAATCGAGAGCTTATGTCCACCATCCACGCGACACTCCACTGCCTCTTATTAAAAAAAACAAACGTTTTTCATCAAAACATGTTGCATCAAACAGAAATGTTGTTAGATATCTATCTGAAGCACGGAGGCGGAAAACATAATAGCCAACCGGCTAATTCCACTGATTGCACCCCACCAATGCTGTCCTCTCGCAGTTTTGTTGCTTCCTCTCAGGTCCTATTATTAAAATGACCCCTCTGTGGCCGCGCAGTGAGGACCCCTTGCCTCCTGCTGGCAGAACTGTGAATGGAATACTTTAGCAGCAATCATCACCTGGAATATCCTCTTGTGCAAGTGTGTACTGATTGGAGAATTATGCATCCACTGGTGATACTCCCTTAGGTAAATGTGTAGTCAATGGTGTTCTTGCAGAACTATCCAGCTGGACATTTAATTTGAGGAATCTGATTAAATTTCTCATTTAATTACCCAGTTCTCTGCAGGGCCATTGAGGACAGTCACAAGGGCCCTTTGCTTTTAATGTGGGCCATCTGCTTCCTCTCCAAAATGCCTACCTTTTCAAAGCCCCCACAGCCTCCTGGGCATCCTCGCATGATCCTCCAGGCTGCACTACCTCCATGTGAACAGCAAAACACCATCGTGGTTGACAGTTACTCCAGACCCTACTGTATTCTCACTGATCAGGTGCAGTTAACCTGAACAGAAGTTTACGAATACATTTTTTCCCTCCCCTTTCTTGTTCTGGCACATCACGCAACAATTCCCTTGCCTCTTTGGTTTTCTCATGCAATCTCCAAAAAAAAAAAAAAACCTTCTGCAATAGATCCAGCACACTGACCCTTATGTGAAGAGGTCAATCTCCTTAAACCAAAAGAACATCACACAGTATACTAAATAGGGATAGGCTAACTGTGGCTCACATTAGTGTGAATGTATAAACGTCAAGCCATCCATCCTCTTAACAGCTTATCCAGTTCAGGATCTTGGATAGGGTGTGGGGCGGAGGATAGGTTGCCAGCCTATCAAAGGGCTAACACAGAGATATAGAGAGAAAATTCATGCTCACATTCACACCTACAGCCCAACCTAGCATGCACGTCCTTTACCCAGAGGGTATACCCTGGGAGAACATGCTTACTCCACAAAGAGAGGCCCCAGCCAACCAGAAACCCTGAACCCAGAACCTTTTCCACTAACCACTGCATCACCACATCCACATTAATCATCTAATTATGCTGCAATCATGGGTCAAGCTCCATGTTTCAGACATTCATCAACATGTTATTGGTAAGGTGAGTTTTCTCAGTTGAATACAGGTGGAACAGATGCAATCAATCAATCAGTACATATACTGTATCTGCGGGGGGGGGGGGGGGGTTGTTTGTTTGTTTTCTTTGTTGTTGTTTTTTTAAATATACTGTTCCGACAATTTACTTTCCATGTAATGGGTATATGCAAACTCAATCAGAAATCAGTGCACAAACAGCAATCAGTTCAAATTTAATTAATTGACACCATAAAATTAAAATGCTATGATCACATTCATGGTCATAATCTTACCAATAAGTCTCCTCAAAGCCAAAGCTTTGATGTCCTTGATTTTCTTTCCAAAACGTTGCCTTGCAGCTGTTTTGAAATCAATCATGACATGATTCAGGCTTGTGGATTTAATAAAAAGGATCTAAGTGTGTGTATTTGTGTGTGTGTGTGTGTGTGTGTGTATGTGCGTGCTTCTTTTTCTTTTTTTCAATCAATAGCATTCAAATAATAGTAAAACAAAGCAGATGGGTGACATGCTCTTTGCAATAAATCCTGACTTGAGAGTATTAAAAACAAAATGAGATCTTCATCAGACGAGTGTTTGTACTTGTAATTTTGCAGTCGCATCTCAGCCCCTGTTGAAACTCAATTTTCTCCTGAACAGCAGCACTTATTGGCCTCCCTACATGCAGTGCACTGTGGGCTTCTGAAACATGTAAATTAGGGGAACAGGCAATACATTCAAATCAATAATACACCATTAAGGTACATTTGTGATATCCAACCCCAAAGTCTGAAAAATGCCCCAGGGTAATACTGCACTAACTCAGTCGAGTGATGGCTTTTTTCCTCTTCTTTTTTTTTGATATACTTGCAAACATATAAAAGCATAGTCACGACCAACCTAGTTTTTAAAAAAAGAGTCATAGGCGGGGTTTTTTCAATCCTAAAACATCATCCTGAGCATCATACAAAGGCCTTGATATATCAAAGGAGCGCAAGTCTTACCAGTTTTCTTGTAGTTCATGAGACGTTTTTAATGTTTGCTATGACATTTGACATTCTAATCTTGTTCCCCCTTTGGGAGTTTAGACCCTAAAGGCACCCTAACACGTTCTCTGACAGTTAAACTGCACCCTGGATTTAAAGAAAGAGGAAAAGGACAGAAAAGCTGAGCTATAGGTGAGTGTGATACTGGCATTGTCCCACAGGCATCTCCTTCCCTTTCACCCTTAAGTGGTTCGAGAATCACACTTGTATTATTTTTTCAAACATATTTCACATGTTGACAGTTGCTACATAATGTACGACCGTGCGCATCAATTATGTAATGCAATTCAGGCTATGAACATATATAATTTATTTCATTCTCTTTCTCCTACATTATTTAATCAAAAGCTATTTTTACAATTATTACTCTCCCCAAATAGTTTTATCTTTTGTTGGTCTGTTCTTTAGTTCCCCCCTCATCGGTATGTCATGTTGCTGCGCTCGAATTCACGGCGCATTAATGCTGCAGGAGGGTGTCACGGGTGTCTGTCAGCCTGGGCAGGACACCCTTAAAAAGGGTAGCACTCAAAAACTGCAAAGAGGGGGTTCAAAGGAGTTCACAAGGTTGCTTCTAGCAAGCCAATAACAGCTTTTTCCCTCTAAAATGCCTTAAAGCTAAAATGTCAAAAAGAGTGAGAAAGGGAAAGTCACAATTAATGTAAAATAATGTGAGCTTCTTGTCGGTTTGAATTAGCGGCGAATAACTTGGAGGAACATGCATTTTAAAATGTAGGTTAAGTTATATTTGCATTTGAACAACACTATAAAAATGATCCTCATCTTGTTGTGACTGAGCTGCTTTTGAAGCTGATTTTCAGAGACAATAATAGGCTCGGAATCAAAAGGGGAAAAAAAACAATATGACTGCAACTATCTTTTAATTCAAAGATTAAAGGACCAAATCTGTGTTTTGAATGTTGTACCAGTTTTCTGGAGCCACATTTATTTTAGACTACTGCCAACAGTCTCTTTTGCTGCTTTCTTGGCAGCCACTCTTTCCATTTAATGTCTGCGTGACATGACAGACAACTTAATCCATTACAAAGAACATCATGTCCGATTTTATTTTTGTCAAAGTCATGTTACGCTGTGTTGAAATGCATTTGAAAAGTCTGCCTTTGTCATGCATTCATGTGCTGCGGGATGCCAGTTGCCAAACAGATCTGCGTTCATGATTTATTCTGATAGAAAGCTGTGAACACAATCAATTAGCAAATATGTCCCAACTGCAAAAGAAAAATATGAAGTAGGTATTTTTCCTGCAGCCCGGCTAAGCCCTGGATTTTGAATATGTTCACGGTTTTGCTTAATGTAGCGACTTAAAGTTGAGTTTTACTTTTGCAATTGTGCACGAAGACAAAGTTTCCCCAGAGGACAGAAGGGTCTTAATAGTGACAACACTCAAACAAACAGGAGCAGAGAACAGATGGGAACCTTTGAAGTATAAACTTGTGTAAACAGGAAAGTACTTCTCCACTGATATGATGTGCCACTACTACCCCCTGAATTGATTACTCATTATATTGTATTCTGTCTCCTTGAGCATAAAAATGTCTCTTTGCAGCTGGTGTTGAAACAAATAAGATAAAATCTGACACCTTTTCATGCCGCAAGAGTAAAATGCCTCACATGTTTTTTTTTTCTTACAGTCAGTTTTTTAAAAAAAACCTTACTAGATTATACAGCTGAATCATATGTACAAATTACTTCAGTCATCAAAGTAATGGAGTAATCTCAAATGCAGAGAGGTTTCGCCATGATGTAATATGTTGGTGCAGTTGACCCAATTCTGTAGGCTGGAGAATAATTTTCTTTAATGTAGGGATAACGAGAGAAACATGGAAAGTTTTAGTCTGGGGTGGTCAGTTAGATCAAAGAAATGTAAGGAAAAAGAAAGATGAGGTCTTTTTTTGGGGGTGGGGGTGGGGGGGTCGGAATGAGAGAGTTATGTGAATGTTGTGAATGATTTGAGGCGGTAGTAGTTACTATTTGAAGCCAGTAGAGGGTGTCTGCAAAATTCATGTTGCCATTAATCACTGCAGTTGTTCAAACCACCAAGGACCATCAGTGAAGCTCCTGAAGAATATAATAGATTCATTTTTCACAGAAGGGCATCGAATCCCAGCACTGAACTTGTGTGTGATTTAATATCCAAAAAATAAATAAATGAAGAAAAAAAAATCCAGAATAGACTGTCATCATGTTTAATCTGGTATATTGATGTCGCAATAATTTACTTTATATCCATTAGGGAGGCCTGGCACAGTGTTTGTGCAGTTGTCTTAACCAGCACAGAGAAAAATAGGCATCCTAGAATATTCAGTAACACATCTCTGCTCATAAAGTGAAACATCTCTCTTTTCTTTCTATTTTCCCCTCTCCTTTTATAAATAATTTGTACCAGAATCAGCAAAGCTCATGGATCAATTTTTCTTTTTCTTTCAACTCTTTGCACTAATTTGCGAGTCACAGAGGATTGTCGAATGCTATCGCCGTGATGCAAAAATGCCGGAGAAAAATGGAGAGAGGGAATAACATGAGAGTTCTTGAATTAAGAAGGCAATTTGCATACATGCAAACATGGCTCCTTCAATTGAATTTATTCAAATCCCATGTAGGATGGCTACATAATGGTTGTAGGATATTGAGTTACAGAGGAAATAATAAGCTTACAGTTTACAGACACAATTTCTCTCCCTGACTGTTTCGAAATGAAAGCTACATCTCAGCGAAAAGCTTCGGTGGCTGCATCTTGGTCATTTTTGCAATATTAGATCATTTGGCCTGATTTTATTTGCTCCGCTGTTTCTATAATAGATTTCAAGACGGCTCATTGTTTAATTAGAGAGCGCTTATGTCCTTGGTGTGGTTGAAAGAGCATTGACAATCCTCAAATTCCCCTCATGTCCAAAGTCATTAAAATTAAGATACCTCTGACTTTCGTCAATAATTCAGATGTTGCTGCATTCATCTCCCTGCTGGCACTAGCTGGCATCTTTTTAGACACAGAGCAACTGCAAGAGCTGGCAGATGTTTGTACACATGGCCACACAGTGCTGAACAGAACAAACTGTCAGAGTAACGCGTAAAGGAAATCAGCTTGTCAGCATCGTGGCGGAGAACTGCATTGTGTTGTGTAGCACATCCATAACATGATTTGAGCATGATATCCCACATTAGTGCTTCATCTTGTGGGTCTGCTCAAGTCTTCTGTGTTAACAGCTGTGCACAATAGGTGTGAAGCTCATCAAAGCTTCCCGGTTTACATCTGTATGATGTTAATCCATAGCCACCCACAAACATCAGGTAACCCAAGGTCTTCTTCTTCTTTTTTTCTTTAAACCAATTTTTGCCAACCTATTATTTAAATCAGTCACCAATTACCTGCATAATTCCCACTATAAAACACCAAACACGAAGCTGGCAGTGAATCCCATCAGTGAACTTTCAATTTATTCCATCGCTCACAAAACCTGCTGAGGTTAGCCTCATGCACAAGTTCATAGTACTATCCTTATGTCAGCATTACATTTTTATGTGTCCTTTTCCAGCTCAAATGAAACGTGTTCCCAATCAGATACCTGCACTTTCTGCGGACTTCAATTAGCTTCATAAGGCCGGGGAGGTCTGAAGAGATGACCTGACACACATTTCTTCCTGCTAATAGTTCTTTAGGTGTGAGTTATTTGTGTTGTCTTCGGCTATATTAATTCCTTGTAATATATAATCTTCTCAGGTGAACCAGGTGAATTACATTTTGGATGTTTGAGTTGGCAAAAAGCTGTATTCACAGAAAATATTCTAAATATATAAGTGAAAATGTGAAATCACATAAAGACATTTCAACAAAATCAGAGGCGAAGGCAGTTTAGGATTTGAAGTTAATTACGCCACTGCAGATGAAAGTGGCATAACATTAATAATTTCTGTAAAAGTATGCAGCTGTATGCATAACCTATTATGAGATGTAATTTATGCAAAACTGAGGAATGAATATTTTACTAGCCTGCTTTTTTGTTTCCTTTTTCCTTTTTTTTTTTTAATCTCCAATGCGAGTGTGAAAAATCACTAGCCAGAGTCTGAATGCAGCATAAGGGAAAACACAGCCAAATAGTGCTGCTGGGCAGGTGCCTGGAGTTCCATTTGAGCAAAGCAATTATGAAAATTGAAGTTATGCAGATGAACAAAAGGATTGCTTTTGGGAGATGTGTCATTGTCCTCTACCCGTGTCACACACCGCCAAAAAAGGTATATAACCAAATGTATTTGGTGGAAACTACAGCTCTGTTGTCAATATGTGCCCACAGTTTTGCGGCTGCAGTTAAGAAAAGAAAAGCAGATTCCAGGCAGTCCCTATGCTGTGCTGCGAACAACCCAACAGCAAGGTCAGACTGCTTACAGCACTTTATTAGGCTGAATTAGGTTTGTTTACTCTCATAATGGGTCTTTCAAAACAAAAACGAACCCGTTAAAATGTCTGAACGCTAAATGGATTTTAAAGTCCCTATATCTATCTTAATTTAAACATGCATCTCTCGCAGAAGCATGCCGTTTTTCCATTTTCATTTTCCGTATTTAGTTCACTTTTCTCGAGTTAGCGTATGCATAACTTATTCAACTTTTATCACAATTTCATCCACGGATTCTTTTTTAAAATAGTTTTCCAGTCCCACTGCAAAGTAAACTCCAGCGGCTCCATGGTGTAGCGATTGGCAGTGTTTGGCTCGCTCTTGTTACTTCAGTGCCTGTTACTCAAGTCTGTTCTTTAGTTTCTTCAGTTCTCAAGAGATTCTTGCAAGAGAGAGCATGGCGAAGACAGCTTTCACACATTCACAGAAACAAATGTATTGCTGCCATTGTTGTCGCGCTTATGCTTACATACCATGTTATTTGCTCTCGGCGGCAGTCGGGACGCGCTGTGTAAAAACGGCGTACACAAAGTATACAGAAGTCCATGCATAATCAGAAGTGCAGAAAATGAAAGACCAGAGACAAATTTAGACCTGTGATCTCCTGTGAAACAATCTTTATGTGCTGTCAGTGTAATTTGTCACCTGGATTCTTGGCACTCTGAAGGAATTTTACTCTGCATGCTTTATTTGAAGGATAACATGACAACACCGCATCCTTCACCTACTTCAGTGTGAGATTACTGCAGACTGTGGTGGTTTTGGTATATGAGAGAGACGATATTATATGGAAAAACATGAACTTTGCCATGAACGCTCTCTCATAACTCTTAAAAGGTCTCATATTATTGTATTACTGTGGTGGTCTGGCTGTAATAATTAAACCTATTTCAGATCTATATGGTGACGTTTATACAATACATCATCAGCCTTTGAGGCAATATGTTGATGTTGTGCAGAAATGATGGCCTCCTATGTTAGATATGTGTTACAAAGTATAATCATATGCAATCCTAAAGCTTATTTTACTATTTTATCTTTTCACTTTGTTGCCCAGAGCGACTATGCGCTGTAATTTGTTTGTTTTGCAGTGACAGCTTTGGAGACGAGCTCCATTCAGTCTCCCCCACCTGAATCATTGCTGGATTGATGCATGCTGAAGATCATTTTCTGAGCTACTCGTCTGTGTGGTGGCTCATATCCAGCACATGCTTTGTTTTAGGTTCCAGAGAAAAAAAGATGGATCCAAATCCAAGAGTAGACAAATAGAAGCCTTCCCCTACCTGGATGCCAAGATTCTGCCTCGAATCAGATTAAACTACATTATCGAATGCACAGAGTGGACCGAAAATAAATCAAGCTTTATTGTGTGGGGGAGACAGATACATGTCCCACGGGAGAATAGCAAGCTGAAGACATGCACAAGAATTTTACATTTAAGCAAGCACACAAAGTGCTGCAGTTTTCAATAGCAAAAATAAATAAATAAAAAAAATAAAAAACCCAAACATTTTTCCTCCAAATTATGTTGTCCAGATGTCTTGCATTCTTACACTTAGCACTCAGGAAACATTTTGAGTGGAAATATGTTATGGAAGATAAGGAAGGCAAACACATTTATCTAGTTTTTAAGTTCTTTTCGTAGCAGCAATCATTCACCAAATTTCTTCTGCATTGTACTGCAATAACAATACTGTCTTACTCTGCAGATATATGATACGGGCCAGCATACAGAGCATAGATTCAATATAAACGTGATAGCAGGCCTTACAGTCGGAAAAAAAACCCCAATGCACTTTCCCGGACACTCCCCGAGCCTTTCTTTCATCGACCAAGCTCATGCTGCAGTCATTGTGAAGTCTATAATAAAAATGCATCAGATGCATCTCCCTGTCCTCAGCAAAACGTCACTCAGGGGACGCCATGTAGACGTTTATGAGAGCTAATGACCAACGGCTTTTAGAATCCCACGACCATCAGCATAATTAGGTTCAGTGCCTGCTCTCAACCCTTCATTTATGTGCCCTTGAAAGAAAAAAATGCCAAGTGATATTGACAAATGGACAAAAGAAACCTACTCAGATTGCAGAGTCTGGACATTCAATGTGATGTTGCCAACAGCAGGAACTCCACCCTGTAGGAATTACATTTTGGGTAACACTTCACCTTGAAAACTCTTAGATGGCCCACATGGACGTTCACTTAAATGTTTATCGTACTAGATAATGTGGTTGTAGGATAGAGAGATAAATTGCAGTGAGGTTTAAAATTTTTATGACAGCATTTCTCATCCAATAAACTATAACACTACAGCTATAACTGGTTTAAAACAGTTATTCAGTGGCAATGCATCAAACTAAATTACAGGGTGTTTAAAAAAATAATAAACTAGCTATGTACAAATCATTCAAAGGCAGGTTAGAGACCTATGCAGACACCAAGCCTGTTTGGAGCTTTAATGCATGCTATGTGCATTTCATTAAAAGATTGTTTGCCAAGTTGTCATCGAGAGTAAATAACACAACAACTGCAGATACACGGACTGCTGCACAAGTCTCAGAACAGAAAAGCAAACTAATAATATAACAATAAAAATAATAATTAATTTAGGTGTTATAGAACAAGCTCATTCACAAGCTGATAACAAAACGTTACAGAGAAGCAACGTAATTCAGCCTAGCCGGATTATGAATACTATTAAATGATGAAGTTTGTAAGGAAAAACATTCACAGTATGATTGGTATTTACGAAAATGATGATGCTCTAATCAGTTCAGTTCATTTTACTACCCTGAGCTCAATCCTTTATGTTTTAATTTATGTTAATCGTGCCATATTTGCACAGTGCAGATTTACTGTGTATTAATGCACGAGACGTTATTCGAAGTTCACAAAGGCACTTTTTTTCTTTTTCCATTTGTGATTTAAATTCATAGGTAAAATAATGAATTATGGATGCGATCCCTCGTGACTGGTTATACCTCCCACCCAACCCCAGGAAGATGCATATGTAATTAGCACCTCATATCAATGTGGGATTTGAAAAGTGTTTGGATATGCAGCAATATAATTATGATTATCTCATTTGTTTCTGTAATTTCCTCTTTTTCAGCTGACATTTTGCTCAAAGTGTGTTGCATAATTGAAAAAAAAAGCAGGAAAAAAAGAGCCAGTACCGCAGGGACAATACCTATTTTCACTTCTTTTTTGTTGATTTTAGTCAAGATGTTAATTGCGCTTAATTTCTCAATATTGGTGAGTTAGTAGGTTAACGGGCTGTGTTTCAAGTATTCAAGTTACTGACCCTCATTGAAAATGTGCTGAAAGAAACTGAAATTCTTCCTGTAGCACAACCTTTAATTATTTAATGTTCAGCTTTTGCTCTTCAATGATGGCTACATCATTTGCGTCTGTGCACGTGAAGACAGACTCAAATCATCGTGACGAGTCATATTCATGAAAACTAATCTTGAACATAATACACATAATTTATAAAAGATCTAGACTAACATTTCAGAATGTGACATAATGTCTAATTAAATCTTATCTAACACCATATTTTGACTGGAAAAGTCGGTAAATTGGAAAAAAAATGCATTATGTATCTCAAGCACTCCGTCATATCCATAAAAATGGTCTACATTAGACATGCAATGAAAAGCGTCATCTTAACTGCAATGGAAGGAGATTGCAGATTGTCTGTATAGAAATTCCTCTTCTATTTCCAAACATCTTCTCGTTAGTTTTGAATTGTGAGGATAAGTGTTTCCACCACAGTTGAGTGCATGTTGTCTCCATTCGACACTGTCAATTAAAACTCGGGGAGTTTGCGTGTGCTGACATAATTTCAACACATTTCAGTGAGATTAAAGCTGGACGCAGACGCTGAAAGAAAGCCACGCTAGTGGGAGAGTCCAAACTGGGAAGAAGTCACTGCCCAAACAGTCGTAATAACTATATGTAGATGTTTTTAAAAAATATAAAATAACAAATGATGCTAAAAGGTTTCGGGCGTTAAACCTTAGTTATACAGTTACAAGTCTTTGCATTTCACATTTTATTTTTAGATCAGCATGCTATGAGAATCACAATTTCAATCACACTTACATTCAGACATAATTATAGCCATTGTGAGGCAACACTGACACTACTGGCAAAAAATAAAGAGCTCAGATCCATTTACAGTATCTCTACAGTCCAAAGCATAGACACTGTTACACTTTAGCTGTTCTCCAGACACTCATGTATAATTTTAAATTGTTAAAAATAAGGCATTATGTTAAAAGCCCAAGTCATATATACATATAGAGAGAAATTTCCAACACACAGTCCTCCAGTGTTTAGGCCTTCAAACATAACATACCTGCTGTCAAACAAGATAATCATGTTTAATAGCTTGTGGAGAATTGTTTGCAGTCGGCCACTGCAAAGACGTTTTGCATATTCTCTACACTTCTCTTGTAGTGGGATGTCCTCCCCCTCTTTATTCTGCACTTCATCAACTTAAAATACAGCTCAGTCCAATTCAGGTCATGTGACTACCTCATAGATATTACAAATCTTCACCACGACATGCTCTCTGGCTGCCTCGGTCGTGCGCTTTGAATTGTTTTCCATCTGAAAGACAACATGTTGTCCAGTAGGTTTGATGCACTGGGCTGAACAGGAGCACGCACAGCGCTCCCTGTATGCTTCTGCAATCATCCTGCTGCTTCTGTCAGCAGTGAAATCATCAATAAATGCCATCAATAAAACAGAGATGAGGTGCTTTATTTTGGATCATGCTCAGTGCTTTTGTTTTGTTTTGTGTTAATCTCTTCCCTTTTCAACGATGGTGATATAGACTCAATTGAGTTTAATGCGTCCATGCTTTGTTCCCTCTCAAACTGATGCTTTTGTGAGGATTCGCATCTGGTGCTGAATTGTTCAAGGTCAAGGTAACAAAATGCCCTGCTGATTATTGACGAGGAAACATTCACACCTTCATCCCAAAGAGCGTTGTTGACTTGCTGTGAAGTCATATAGGTTTCTGTGCGCCATGCTAATGATTTTCTGATCATCCTTGATAGTCCTGTGCACACCTGCTTTTATAAAAACATGAACCTAAAGGGAGAGTTTTACAGAGGAACTACTTTTGCTTTCTCTCTGGCATAGCGAGGGCTATTAAGGACTCGCTGTGTATTGGCAAATGATAAGGTCCATTCACAAAGAGCCATTGATTTAAAAACAGAGAGAAAAGGAAAATAAACACGTTGGGCTAACAAAATGAATAAATGAAAATAAATTCATCTCTTTTTCTTCTGTTCTTTGTCTAGTTCCCCTGCCAATTTTGTGCACCAATGTCATTAATTAATTAGCAATTAGTCTTCCCACTATTTATATAATCTGTTTTTCAACTTCTTGTTGCCTGATTGTCATATTACTTCTTCCAGTTTGTCATTCCATCTGGTTTGTATTCTTCGAGCTTTTTGATGTTTTTCCTTTTTGTGACATGCTTCTAGTAGCTATATTTATGTATGATTTCCTTGCTTCCTTTTGGAACATTGCCTTTTAGGTAACCCTTGCTGGAAATGTTTGCTAAACCGATAGAGCTCTTGCGTATAATCTCCAGCCTGGCAGTAAAGGCTTAGATTTTGGATTGCGGCCAAATTATCCACCATGTCTTTACCTAATCACTTTTCTGTGACTTTGCTGGAAAAATCATGAGGTGAAGGAGAATTCATAAGAAGGCTGGCAAAGAGAAGCATGGGGCTAACTACATTTAGCCTACACTACTTTATAATATGAAGGCAGGTGCTGTTTGCATCAGTCTACCGTGGTGAAACCACAGCATTCAGAAGATGGGCTACATAAAGCACATCTTAGATACCTTTCCCTGTGAATTCTTGTTGTTGACAGACGCGACCTCATTACCAAGGCTGAGCTCTTTGAAAATAAGTGAATACACAGAAACTCACATTAAAATTAGCTGCTCATTCTGTCCACTCACATTTTCTCTTCACTCTCGACAGATGATCGAGACAGACTCCTGCTTTTTATTAAGGCTTTCAACATCTGTGACCGAAGTTAAAATACTTAATGGGAATCCATAAAGGCTGGAAATATAGCAATGCTCAAAACAAGGTCATAACTAATGCGAACTGAATTATGGGAAACCTTATATTCATTTAAATCGTTAAGAAGAGCATTCGGAGAGCATTTGTAAAAAAAAATCCATGATACAAACGGCCTCATGCAAAGCAACGTCTTCATAATACAACTGATTAAACTGTGTTAATAGCTTTCCTGCTGGTTTAACAAATTGTTGAAGGCTCAAAAGATATCTATATAATTTAGGAGGTAAAGAAAGGGGGATGCAGTGAAGCACCTTTCCTTAGTATTTAGAGAATTCAACCAGATCTTATTAAGGCTGCCTCACAGATACTTCTGGGTCACTTCACTCAGTTAGGAACCTTTCCAAAGCAAAATTGACTATTCTACCGCAGCCCTGGTGTCCTGTGTTCAGGTCCTCTTCTATGTGAACTCTCTTCAAATGTTACTTTATGTAATAACTTTAGTGGCTAGAAATCCAGCTCTGCACTCCATACGAGCTCCAGTCAAAAAGCTGCTTCTGCCATGGCTGAGTATTTCACTCATCAGCCTACACTTCTTCCAAGATAAGTCCTTCCCAGGATGTCTCTCTGTAGCTGAGAGCAAGAATGATGCAAAGGTTATTCGACTTTCATTGTGTCTGACGTGACCTGACTGCAGCAGGCCGTTTACCGAAGTGGTACAGAAGGTCAAACGGTGATATCACTAACTGTCATAATCTGCAATCAGCTGTAATGTATTCTCTTCTGTCTCACACTACTTGCAAGGGATGAGAAGTTTTAAAACGGTTGTATTCTGAATCGCTGCAGAGACGACGACCGCTGCTGCCAGCGTCTCACTGATCACGCTCCCTCCTCCCTCATTTGTCATCCGGCCCTCTGCTTTGTTTAACGACACAAATCAGTGCGCATCATGCTGTTCAAGCTCCACTTGTGCACTGTTTAAAAAAGAAGCCATGCTTGAGGATACTTATGGAGTCACCGCTAGCTCGCACAAACCCGAGTGAAAGCTTTACATCACGGTGCGTGGTGTTTTGAGCTTGGGATTACTAGCTTGAGAATCTTTAAATTGTTGTGGAAGCTTAAGATTGCAAAAATAGCTTATGTGCAGTGCAGAAATATATTTCAGAAAACAAAATAGTTCATAATTTGCCATTCATCATATGCTGCCATGTGAGGCTCAAATCTCCTTAATGAGCAGAGTTTGCCAGTCATTGTGTCTGCCATCACTAAGTGAGGCTATTACAGCGTCTAATGAAGCTGATTCATTTTTACTGGACTTCCCATTATTTTATTCCAAGCTGTTATTCTTTCTATAGACAACTGAAAATGAGTTTCTTTGTACAGAATTACATGGAATAAAGCTTGTTATGCTGGATCTAGAGAGAGGCGGCATACTCCTCTGCGTGTGCGGAAGAAGTGTCTAAAAGCTATTCCACTGTTGACTATCCCCCTGTGTGAGCTAGCGACACTGAAATGCAGAGAATTTGCAATAGAATCCCATTAGATTGATGGTTCCTTCTTCTTGGTGCATGTTTCATTTCCCTGTTGTTTGCCACTTACAGCAAAGCTACACATCCCAGTGTATTTTCCCTCAGTATGGCTGAAGTTTTGCAAGTCTAATTTCTGCCCTTGAATTAAATTACTCCCCCCCAAAAAAGGAAAAAAAAAAAAAAAAAAAGAACAAAAGCGGTCACAGCCATACAGTGTATTTGCATTTGGATCATTTAATACTCCACCTTCAAGGATCATTAATCTTGTCTATGCTTCATATACAAACTGGGCATCAATAACATTGGTAAGGTAGGAGCGAGGAGGGTATAAATCACACGAGCAATATTTTCAGTTAATCAGGCATCCATTTTTTTTAAATCAACAAAAGAGACATAAAAATTAACAACCTTGTTTCTGCTCATGCTCCCATTTAAAATAAACTGTGTAGTCAAGATCCTGTGGCACGTTGGTTTAAACAACAGACACAAACACTTTAATTTGTTACTCTCTGCTTCGGATAATCACACACTGTGCATAGATGACAGTAACATAACAGCAGCCTCACATTTAGAACCTGTAGCCAGCTCATTTAGCGCCACACAACACCCACAGCTTAATTAGCTCCGTCGGTATCATCTGCAATTCTGAATGCTTTCACAGCATCTTTTTGATGCTTGGCTGAAAGACACATTTTCTCTGTAATTTAGCTGGCTACTAATCTAATCATTACTATATCTTGGGAGTGTTTTCTCACTTTTGCGGGCAGTTAGCTGTGATCTGACGACCTACATTACAGTCTATGCTGTGACTGCACAACGCTAACTGTGACATGTTTGAGGCTCTAATTGTCGTGATGATTAATGAGAAAAGTCACAGGACTCATCCCACCTAGCTGTTGTGGAAACAGTTATTAGGTGGATTCCTTGAACGAGCTCTTTCTTGTTACGCTAACCAACATATTGGCTCCACTAACAATTAGCAGGCTAACTAAGTGTTACTGACTGGATAACTGTTAGCAGTTATGTATTATTTTATTGCATATAGACATCCTTTTGATATCTAGAAGTCCAATGCTGATATTTGGAAAGGAAGTGTGCTACAGAAAGAGGAACACGAATGCTTGGATGAGGTCACATGTTTCAAAAACATTTTTGAAATATAAAATCAATAAACGATCACCAACTTTGACATACACGCTTTGCTTCAGTTACCTGCAAAGCAAAAACTCTGTGCGCTACATTAGTTATGACTCAGGTGTTCCATTTTCTGTTTTTACCTTTAAATAAAATACTTTAAATCTTTTGGATTGATACAATTTTTTCCTATAAGCCAGGCATCACCTGTCAAACCCTTTGTTTCTATCCCCACCATCTCCTTGCTTCCTTTTCCCCTCTCTCTTTCTTATGTGTTTACTTCTGTGTGTGTCTGATTATAGGAGTGGGGACAGGTGTGCTGGAACCTAAGCTGAGCTTCACCAGCTGCAAACACTTCTCCTATCACTCCTATCAAGTCTACTTTCAGTACCACCACTCTGCCAGAACGTAGTCTCTGCTTAAGCACTTCCATAAATGAGTCAGCCCCCTTTTCTTCCTGGTTCGCTCTCTTTGTCGGCTCAGCCCGATTCTCAGCTAACTGGATCCTTCTCTGCCTGGCTCTCTTTTTGCCTTTCTCAGTCCAGCTTCCAACCGTGCCTCGGTCGCATCTGAGGTTCGCAGCTACTACTCACCCAAATCCAAATTTCAGTTTTCTTGCTGCCAATCAAGCTCCTACAACTTTTGCACTACTTTTTTGACTTGCTTTATTTCAGAAGTCTTTTAATGTCGTCCTCTACACTTGAGTTCATCGGCCTTGACGTAAAGGTACATTCTGGCCAAAAATGCGGACCACCAGACGCTGGACTCCACCTGTAAAAACTTTAGTTGGTGACATACACAAACTAGTCTCGAGTTGCCTCCATGAACCTTAGCTCAGTTATTGCTCCCATCAGTCTTTAGCCAGCAGCCTGGTTGGTTAGGCTGGGCTCACAAGAATTAGTTCGACAGCCAGCTCACCACTCTGACCGCTAGCAGTCAGCCAGATGGTTTTTTGCCAGCCTGTCCCTGCCAGTTTTCAGACCAGCTGACTTAAACCCCTGGCATCCCGATTCTGGTTGACCTGCCTCGCCTCAAAGGCCTCCACAAGAAGGACGTCTCAGCTACCCCTATGCCAAGTCAGTTCCAAGGCCTCTTCCATGGTTGGCCTACACAAGGTGTAGGTGTTTGTACCTGTTTCTTCTGCCTCTGATAGTTGACACGAAGACCGTCTCAGAACTGGCCTTCTCCTTACTTGAGTCATTTGACAAATCCTATGTTCAACTGGTCAACACAGAGTCAGCCAAAGCAATATCTTTCCCTGAGCTGGCTTTTAGCACTCATACCCAGAGGAGGCTGATGTATTAGTCAGCCCTGCCTGAGCCAGCCTATGTCTGTCCCTATCTTCTCCCCTAAGAGGATTCCAGTCTGTGGCCCTGGCTCAACCTGCTCCACTGCTGCTGGACTGTGCACTCAGAGCTACTGGTTCCCTGCTCTCCTTTTGCTTGGATCAGTTCCAACCTTGGGTTTCAGTCTACGAGCCTAGGTTTCCCAGGTTTCCAGCTACTTAAGCCGTAGTTTCAGTTCTCTTGCTGCCAGCCCGGCACCTCTTCAGCCTTTTCCTCTAATCCTTTATTTACCTTGGATGAATCAACAGTCTGTTGACCTGGTCCTTTGCCTCTGTCTGCACTCGGGTTCAACAGCCTAGCTGTGATATCACAATCTACCGTAAACCCTGTTATGTTTACTTTCAACAGTAAGTTAATTCTACTGCTGATACTTCACCACTTCACGTGCTTCATGTGCATTACAAACAGCGGCACGTGTATGGCTGCATGCCTTTATCGCGGAAGAGAAAAATATAAAAAATGGGTTTTGCTGTTATCTTTTAATAAACACTTTGTTCCAACTAGGTTTTGGTAATGATTGATTTTAGACATTTTAGGATTTTTTTGTTGTTGGTATAACTAAAATAGTTTTAAAATCGTATTCAGTTTGACACAGGTTGAGACACACACACATTCACACACGAACAAAAACACAGAAGCACTGATGGGCCTGATAATGTCTCTAAAATGAAACAGGAGCTGACATTTAATTATGGTGGGGGGAAGTATGTTGCCTTCCATTTTTAGTTTTAATTTTTGCTTCATAAATGTTATCTCAATGCTTTCCATGTTAGAGCACTGAGAAGTGTGCAATTAACTTGGTGAAAACAATCACGGCATAACTGACAACATTTTGTGAAAGCTGACGAGGTGAACTTGAGGTAAAATAGAAGCGAGATAAAAGGAGATAAAACGGCCTCTGATTTCTCAGTTTGTGCGTCCTCTCCTCTCCTTGAATCTTAGTCCTTCCCAATAGAGATAAAAGCACAAACAGCATAAAAGAGCCACTGTGATGTCAGCCTCTGATTAGGCCTCAGCATTAGCATTTTGGCTGCTGCCATGTTGGCTTTGTGGAGCCAAAATTTACCATATATCGATGAAAGGATGGCGTGCTAATTTATCAGCTAATGTTAGCGAGCTTAGTTAGCAGATGCATTGATAATCTTTATGGGTGCAACACATTAATGCAAAGTATCAGACACACCAAAACCAAAGCACAAACATCTTGGATGGTCTGTAACATATTACTCATCTATTAACAGTGCTGAAAATAGTGCCAACTCCTTTCACACACACACACACACTAAAAGGTCTAGTTTAATGACTTGAAGTAGGAGACACTGATCACCTCCTGCAGCCTGGGGACACTTTTCAAACAACGTGGCCCATCCTTAACTCAATTATCCAGGTGGATGAGTTATAAAAGAACTCCCCTCTCCTACAGGTGGTATGAGGGTGGTATTATCCATAGAGGCCAAAACCATTTTTTTGTACCAGGTTGTAAATATGGTTTTTAATGCTGTAAAGTTGGAAGTCTATGTCGATTTTAGAGCCAGCTTCAAGTGGTAAGTAGAAGAAGCGGAGTTTCTGCCATTTGTGCATTGCAAGTGATGGAGGCGAGGAAGAGACGAGGGAGAGTGGAGGCAACAGGCATTCAATAAAATGAGACATCCTTTCTCTGGAGCCTCATTTTAGAGCGATGACAATTAAAGATGACCTTTGACATGAGAACATCTTACTTTAAAAAAAAAATACAGCTACTACTGTAGTTTCGGAGGATATTCAGGACTACTTTTGAGTAGTTCTGAAGGGCAGAAAGTCTAATAAACTTAACTCAAATTAAATTAATACAGCTACAACCATTTGTATATTACAGCTGTGCCACACATCTTTTAAGCACTTAATGTAAAACAAAACTTCAACAAAAGATACACCTTTGCATCTTCAATTTTAACACATCTGGTCATCGCTTCTCTGTCCTCCAGGTGCATTTTGGGAATTGAGACATCCTTTACCATGGCACACTGAGATTGATTTCCAGGTCACAGACACGAGGAAGAAGAAGGAAAAAGAAGCGCAAATTAGACAAATGTGAAAAGCCTTGAGACTTGATGAGGACTTGGAAGGGGAAAAAAGGAAGCAAAGTAAGAAGGGACTAACAAAGAAAGTTATTAGCAAAAGAAGAATATGCTAATTTCTCTGAGACACGCATAGACAAAAGAGAGGGGGTCAAAGGCACAGAAAGACAAGAGAAAATGTAAAACACGAAAAAGGAAAACGATAAAGAAAAATGAGCCAAAACCCGACATCACTACAGAATGAATTGTGTCGGGATTTTTCCATTCAAATCACGGGTGACCATGGGAAACGCTAGTGACCAAAGCGGCACCGTATACCTTTCAGCGAGCGACCACCAGCAACTTCCACCAACTCGGCAACAGGTCAGGGGACACACAATTTTCACTAGAGACCAGAGGTTGCCAGAGGTTTGCTGACCGGTCTCTGTGTCTCTGAGAGTGCTCGAAGGCATAGACTAAAGTGCTGTGTGAGTGGGTGTTTGTGAACTGGTCAAGGTTGCCTGTAGTAAAAAGTGCTTTAAGTGCTCAGAGTAGAAAAGTGTTAAGTACTAGTCCATTAACGAACTGAAAAACATTTGTCAGTGTAAATGTTGTTTTTCGTATATTTCTTATTTGGTTTTCACACATAATAACAAACAATGAAACACAGGTGCATTTATGGACTCCTCTACAATTTTTTCCAATTCTTCCACAGTTGACCTGTTCCTTTGTACCTGTGATTGTGTGTGTGTGTGGTGTTTTGCTGTTGTTGTTCTTTTAAAATATATGCTAATAACGTATTGTATTTTTGCTCTGCATTTGATTATGCACACTGGAAACATTCCCAGCCTCATTAGCTAGTTGAGATAAATCTTCCCATCCATGCTTTGGCGTTAATGAGATTCTCAATTTCTTTATCTCACACCAGAGCTGAGGAATTGGCCTGATGATAAAAGGTTGCTCCGAAGAACATCTTTCTATTGACTTTTTAAAAGATAAGTGTCTCTCTGGAAAATTAAACATGATTATTAAACAATAATTAGTCTATTGTTCAAGCCAACAAAAGAGATTGGGTTAAGGTTTGGTGGTTTGTGTCCATGAACTAAATATGACAAATATCTGAATTCATTCAAAAGGCCTCCAATTCTCCAATTCTCATTACTTAACTGAACTTCTGCAGTGGGTTGCAATGAATAACGAGGAAAGCTTACACAACTTGCTTGCACTTGACCTGTGAAAGGGTCAAGAGATGCTGGGCGGGAAAAAAAAAGATTACAGCATTTTATTGTTCTTTATGCAAACACAGATTTAAAGTCATTCAGCACACAAGCTAATGTTCCACAGCAGAAGAGACAATGTAGCCATCTTTTCCTATGCTCAGACTTCTTATCAGCAAATTTAGTACATATGAAAAAACATTTTTCGAAAACAAAGAAGCCTGATTTTACCTGTGGCGAGGCTGCTGTTGTATAATGATGTCAATCGCCGAGGAAACAGGATATATTAAACATCTAATCAGTTTACCGGACTGAAGCAAAACATAATTTTCAGATAAAATCATTACTGCACTCCTCTAGTGTTCTCTTTGTTGATATTCTTTCCCTAATTTGTGAACTTGCACCTTGCAAGAAAAAAAATACTTATGAAGACATGGCTGAGCTGACTGAAGGTTTTATAATCTGATAGCTGATTCCTGCATACTTCAATTTATTTCTGTCTGGACTATATGGTAATTTGTCCAGCCCTTAATCAGCTTGCATGTCACTGTTGTTTACACAACAGTTTGCCTACTTTCTGTGTTATGTGGGAGATGGGGACCAAGTTTCTGCTGGTTTCACACAAGAAAGCGGGCACGCATCTTAGCATAAAATAATTAATTTTTTGTGTATCGCCTCTGACATCGTTATTGTGCAATAATCCGAATAAATGTGCATCATGTCTAAGGTTCAAAGACTGCAAAAAAAAGTAAAAAATCATCTTAAACATAACACAAGTTGCAGCAATGCCTTAATTGGTCAACTTAGGTCTTTTTAATGTTCCTATTTTCTATTGCAAAAGATGTGTTGCTTTTATCTTTGGTGTAACAGTTTTCATGTGGCAAATCAAAACACCGTATTTGTCCTCTTGCTTTACTTAAAGCTATCTTTTGACTGAAGATGAAATCCTTTAAGCTGCACTGATCATCATCATTTCTGTGCCCGGTTTCAAAAAACCGACACAAACACGGTTTGTTCCTCTGTGCTTCAGCTAATCACATACTATGGTGTATTAGGGATAACTGTAATGTAATAGCAGCTTTATATTTAGACCTTTAGCCAGCTCATTTAGCACCACACAACGCCCACAGCTGAATTAGCTCTTTGAGCATCATCTCTTTTTCTGAATGTTTTCATATGAAAAAGTCCTTTTACTTTGTAACTTTTTCTCCAGTATTGAAACATTGCAGCAGGATTTCCTTCTTTGTTGTCACACTGTCTAGCACAGACTGCCTTTCCCATCTACAGGTGTTAAATCCACTCTACTGAAATGAAGAGTGAACCATATACCTACTTGCCACTTTGTTAGGTACCATTGCTAGACCTCCTTTTCCTTCAGAACTGCTATAATTCTTTGTGGCACAGATTCGACAAGGTGTTGAAAACATTCCTCAGACATTTTGGTCCATTTTGACATGACAGTATCACACATTTACCGCAGATTTTTTGGCTGCACATCCATGATGAGGTTCAATCACTTCCCAAAGGTGCTCTGTTGGATTGTGATCTGGTGACTATGGGGGCCATTTGACTGCAGTGAGTTCACTGGGATGTTCAACCACTTTGAGATGATGTGATTTTTGTGATATGATGTGTTGCCCTGCTGAAGGAAGCCACCAGTAGATGGTTATAAACGGATCAGCAACAACACAGGGGTAAGTTGTGGTGTTTTAACTATGCTCAGTTGGTATTATGGGGGAAATAATACACTAGCCTAAACTGTTGATATAAAGCAGGACAGATCTGCGGTTTCATGTTGTTTGTGCCAAATTCTCACCTTACTGTCTGAATGCAGTAGCAGAAGTTAAAACTTATCAGACCAGGTGACATTATTGCCTCCTTTTCCTGCTAGTTGACACCAGTGGCATCAGGTGTGGTCTTCTGCTGCTGTACGCCCATCTGCTTCAAGCTGTCAATGTGTTGTGTGTTGAAAGGTGCTCCTCTGCATATCTTGGTTGTAACAAATAGTTATTTGAGTTCATGCTGCCTTCCTATCAGCTCAAAGCAGCCTGGTCATTCTCCTCTGACCTATGGTATCAACAAACCCGCTACTGGATATTTTATCTTTTTCAGACAATTCTCTGTAAACTCTAGAGATGTTTGTGCAAAATCCCAATAGAGCATCAGTTTCTGAAATGCTCAGAGGAGCCCGTCAGGCACCAACAACCATGACACACAGAATCACTTAAATCCCTTCTCTTCTCTATTCTGATGCTCAGTTTGAGGTCACATTGACCATTTCTACATGACTGAACATACTGACATGTGATTGGTTGATTGTATATTTGTGTTAGTGAGCAGTTCAAGACGTAACAATGTGGACTGTGGATTTTGAAAAAAGTGCACTCTAATGGCAGCTAAGCTTAAAAGATTCAGGTAAGGAAATGTATTCAGAAAGCAGAACTTGCTAGTGAATAGCAAGAGTGACCGTTCCAAAAGAAAAAACAAGTAAAGGTTGTCAGGCAAGCAGTGTTGGTCAAGTTACTTGAAAAAAGTAATCAGTAATTAATTACTGATTACTTCCCCAAAAAAGTAATCCCGTTACTTTACTGATTACTTATTTTCAAAAGTAATTAATTACTTAGTTACTTTTAAAAACACGATTTACAACCTGAATAGGTGATAAAGCGATAGATCTTTCAGCCCAATTCTACTTTTTCTGCATAATCCATCATACAAAATGTAATCAAATGGAAAAGTCTCTTTTTTTAACTTGTTTTATCAGTTTTAATCTTTTAACTTTATGCATCAAGCAAAAATTAAATTATATGCAACATTCTCTGACTTGAAGAAATTAGTTTAACATTTAAACCTATTTTCTGCACATTCCAGCACATAAAATAAAATATTTTTTTTGTGTTTACACTCAGTCTTTCAAATAGATGCAAGTAAAACACAGCAGAAAATAAATAAAATCAAAGACTCAGCGGTCCTGTTGCTCTATTTTCACCTGTAAAGCAGGAGTAGGGTAGAGGTTTACCCTGGTGCAGGTGTGCCGCAGTGGTCAGTGGAAGGATACGCAGCTTCTCTGTGAATTTCCCATTACGTGGTAGCGCACTCGGTGCTTGTTTAGGGGTTTTTTTTCGCTGTAAAAAGAAGTTTTCTTCCCACGCACAACGGACGTTAATGTTTTTGTCACTTTTTATGGAATCAAACTCAAAGTAAGGTCAGTACTTCCACGCTTTAAACGCTGCACGCTCATACTCTCTCCCGCACTCGATATATTATCCATTGTTGATCTGCACACAGCTGTTGTCACAAACGTCGCACTCGCTTACGTCACTGTCATGAGACATTCTCGCAAAAAAATCACGGTTTTAGTAACGCAGTAACGCAGCGTTCCTACAGGAAAGTAACGGTAATCTAATTACCGTTTTTGCAATAGTAATCCCTTACTTTACTCGTTACTTGAAAAAAGTACCGCGTTACCGCGTTACTGCCCATCTCTGCAGGCAAGTACGGCAGTCAAATTCAAAATATGAAGAAGACGATCATGCTCCAAGGTTTGCCATCAGCGTAGGAGGAGAGTCTTGTTTTTGTAAAAACTCAGTTTGGGCTTTAAGTTTAAATTGTATTTTTGTTTGTGCAACTTAAAATGAATAACAGCATGTAGAGTTCCACCTGACTCCTTTTGTTTGTAGTTTTTATTGTTATTTTTATGGTAGGTTAATTAAAATACTATCAATTCACTGTATAATTTGTTTTCCAAAACAGAGCATAAAAGAAGAAAACCTTGGGAGCCACTGCCACAGCGAAACAGTGAATCATTTATATAGATAGTTGTGTTTTGCTCGGAGCACGCAGAGCTGACAGATGAACAGCTGGGGTAGATTCAGTCCTGATGAACAGTTTGGTACCAACACTTAAAACCTTTGGTCTGTTGACATCAGAGCAGTGTGAATTCAAGCTGAATCAGTGAGCAAACTGCCTAAACCTACGTGTGTCACTAATATTAGTTCATATTTTTATTTACCCATCACATTAAGATGGGTTCCTGATCCAAATTGGGCGCTCAAATAAAGATCGCATCAATAAGTTTAAAATAGGGTCTTGAAAAACACCTCCTATTTTTTCTACACATTCACCTAACAAGGGAAAAATCTGCCAAATCAAACATGCGGAGCTACACGCTGTGGCAACCCCTCGCAAATATGGGAGCAGCCCAAAGTAGCTTCTTTACATCCTGTAAAGAAGAACAAGTACATTCTGTACATGTGCCTTACGTTGGAGAGAGTACAGGCGAGCCAACAAAGGCACAAAACCTTCACATGTAGATTATTTTGAAACTAAATAACAATATCTCACGTTTTGAACTTGTTGAGCTCTAGAGTTACTTTTGAAGTTTCCACACATTTACACCTCGTCTTAGTGTTTACTAAACCAGGAGTTCATTTTAAGAAATGGTATTATTAATGACTTTTCTACATTTTTAAGACAATGCATTTTTCACACTTTGCAAAGCCATCCATTGTGCTGAATTAGACCCTTTTTTTGGTGCCAGCTCAGATCCGTGGGCTGTGAGTTTGACACCCCAGTTTAGAGTTTATTAGTATCCTACAGAATCTAGTGGAAAACCAGTGTCACTTTGAAGATTCAATCCAAGAGACAATTTTAATGAAGATTGCTCGCTAAGCCATGAAAGTTTATGAAAGTTTCTAGCTTCTGAGTTTGCTTCTGCATTGATGTTACGGCACTGCAGGTGGTCACTGGGAAACTTGTAGCAACACCGCGTCTTGCTCTGTAATGCATCAGTGGGCAGAGCCTACAAAGGAAATTGTGTTTATCAAACGTTTATGAAAAACTTCACTGAATCCATTCATCAGCATCTGACTGACTAACACAACTCTAGTTATGCGCTTTTTGGATGAGTAATTTGAATAAATTCGGTTTTTGATGCCAGATGGTGTTCTTTTTAAAATCTTTAAGCCTCAGAGAGGTTCGACAAATTAAATGCTGACATCACTTGGTTTATTAGAAAAGATTGCAGGCAATGATGTGAAACAGTCGGCGGAAGAAAAAAAAAAACAACCTTTAGGGACGTTTCCACAGTTCCTATCAGCTGAAAAGGTAAAGCTGATAGATAGCATAGATGGAACATTTTTAATGAGGTAATATTCCCAGCTTCATCTGGCGTAGAAATGATTTGTGGACGTAAACGGCTTTCGTACAAAGCTCTCACCGGCTTGCTTTCCAGGTGCTAATAATAAATATAACCCTCCCCTTTTTAAATGAATGCATTTATTTATTTATTTAGTGTCCACGTGAACACAGCGGGAGGAAATTGGAGAAAGTTTGTTGCTAAGAAAATCTAAATGACAAGTTATTCTCTGTAAAGGTCACAATTACTTAGAATCACAGCATCATGAAGGAGTAGAGCAATTTTCCTTGGTAAACATGATATAGCCCATTACATTTAGTGGAGGCAGCAGGCAGCAATTTATAATATTGTGTGAGCTGCCAAGTGCAACCTAAGTCTGTCTAACAGTAGCAGGTGTGTGAGTTAGATGTGTTAAGCTGAAAACAGCTTGTCTTCGTTTCTTACCGCAGCAGATGGAGAGTGGCTTTCACCAGCTAAGCGGGGTCATATGCAAGTATGATTATACAGATGACAGTGAGGAAGTGGAGAATTGGAGGAACCTGTTTTAAGCCCATTTTATGTAAAAGTCTGTATTTATTGGCTAGTCGTAGCATTAAAATCTGGTCACGAATACAATGAGTCATCGCGGAGAAGCTGTAAGTGCAGCTGGCCAGATTTAGATCATGACTTTAAGTTATGGCATGATGCTGTAGTGGTAATTGCAGTATAATGGGCCATCAATGTAAATGCGGATGCTGGTAATTGTAGCTGTCTGGCAGAGAATTCACAACACGAGTGCAAGTTTATTTGGAATTATTGGTAATAAAAAAATGTGTTTTCTTTTGTCACCCGTTGACATGGTTCAACTTTACCGTTTCATTGTAATTAATTGTTTTGATTTCCTCTTTATTGTGCCAACAAGATGAGAAGTTAAAATCCGACAAATTTAATAGGCTAAAAACATAAAAATAATAATCACAATAAAAGGGGGTGGTGATGAGTTGCATGCAGACGCTAGGTTTGATGATGTGTTTGGGATTCATTAGCACTGGTCACTCTTTTTAGCTCAGTCTAATAAGCAGAAAACTGGCAGGCAGTGTGTGTGTCTCAATTAAAGAGCAAAACACTCACATTTATATGAGAATCAACACCACCACTATGAGAAATAATTTAACACTGCGAGTAATGTTCTGCTTGAGTGAAAGGGTAGCACAGGCCCTGCATCACAATCTCATTGGTATGCATAAAATAAGATATGGGCCTGCCAGTATCCTCTTCTTCACCTCAGCATTAATTGTTAGCAGCAGTAATGACTTTGACCTTCACCAGTGAGTTAAGTATATTGTGTGTACTTCTTCTACACCTGTCCCACAGCAGGCACTAGCTGTTATTTGCACACTGACAAATATGTAAACATTTTTATGGGTTACTTTACATGAACTTCCATTTTTTTTCTTTTCTGCAGTTGTACGGGAAACTAGGATACTCAACATTGGTGCTCTTTTTTTTGTTTTTTGAACAAGTCATTGAACAGAATTGGTGTTTGATTTTATAAGATGTAATTGACCAATTTTCAGCTATAACAAGGGTGCTTCTATGAATTTTTATGGCAACCAGGAATCAGTTGGAAAAATTCAATGACTTGTAACGACAGTTATGGACAGACCTCCTTCCCACCACGATAATAATTAACCACGAGGTAATGGAGCTTACAAAATGGAGTCTGATTGCAAATGTAAATATGCTTACTTCTAGTGAGTGGTGGAAGTACAGCGCACTGTCTTTGTTTAAAGTTTGCCTTTGAGAGAGAGCCACTGTGAGGCATATGAGGGGGAGTCAATTTTTTACAACTAAAAAAAAAAAGGTTTTGTTTTGCATCTTTAATTAACACAAGAGGGCATATTATGATATTATTTACATTAATTATATTTACAATGATGCACTGGGCAAGAGAACACTGTTTTTCACAGAAAATGGAAATCCAGACTCCCTTGTGCCCATGCAGCCTGGGCTACAACCCACTTGTTGGCTGGTGTGCATGAGTGGAAAGTCACCAAGTTTAGTTCATCACACAGGCTGCTGTAAAATCTGATTCGGTCAATAACCACAGCAGAGTTGCAGCCTGATTCTGTCATAACTTGTTATAAGAAATAATTGTAAAGGACTCTAAAGGAAGACCCAAGCCCGTACAGTGATTTATTGATAGGAGTTTGAAATTCACAAATGAGACTTGCAAGCAGAGGTCAATGGGAATTTAGGTCAACAGCTCAGGAGTTCACTTCTGCCAGAAAAAAATGTGATAGATTCAAGTCGCCTGGAGCACTGAAGCCCTAATATTTAAACTGAATTCTTATTTGGGTTTTCTAGAGAAGAAGAGAGAGAAGGTGGTGGAAGGAGCCAGGGTTCCTCAGTATCTGTGAAGGACGGACAGGTATTCAATTCAACTCGGTGCTATAACAACAGTCACCTTGTACTGTCAGTAAGAACCTGATAATAATAGAGAGAAAACCCCAACAATCATATGACCCCCTATGAGCAAGCACTTGGGTACAGTGGGAAGGAAAAACTCCCTTTTAACAGGAAGAAACCTCCAGTAGGCCCAGGTTCAGGGATCTGCTGTGATTAAACTGATCTTTTAATACAGGCAAATGATGTCCTGATGACAAACAGGTTTGTAAGCTGAAACTAGGAGACACCACCAGCAGGTGCAGCCCAGGGCAGGCCTTGCCCACCTCCACCTAAGTCTTAGATCAATTCAATTTTATTTATACAGTGCCAGATCACAATAACCTTCTATTGCAAGGTAGATCCTACAATAATACACAGTGGGAGTGGGGGGATAAAAAACAACCCTAACCAGTCCACGACCATGACGAAGTCCTCCTATCAAACATGTACTTTAAATTCTTGCTCATAAGGGGTTGTTTGGGTTTCTTTCTAATATTGTAGGGTCTTTACGTGACAATACAAAATGCCTTGACACGACTGTTGTACTGCAATGGCGCTCTACGAACGAATTGAAGTTTCGGCTAGCATACGCAGCGGCGACTGCAAACTCAAAAACTTTGCTTTTGAAAAAAGTGCAGAACTACACTAGTTGGTGACCTGGAGGATGTTTTTAAAAGCAAGGAAATGAGTTCCTGCCATGCCGATTAGATGTTAATTGACTTCCGCTCGCTTTACATTGAGATGGAAACATTTTACCTTTGTGTCCTTGTGCACGTCTCTTAATCCGAAGACTGTACACTGTGATGAAATTAAACAGTTCCGCACCGGTGTGTATGCGGCGTGTTTGTCAGGTAATGTAAGCCAAACGGCAATCCATTATGAAAACACACAAGATAAGCATCTATTATTTTGTGTTTTGTTTTGAAATGCTAATTGGTAAACATTTACTCAATATGCATGTGTATGTCTGTGTGAAAGAGAAACGGAGAGAGTATGCATGGCATCAGGAAGTTATTTGGTTTGTCGAACAGGTGTCTGGTCTGAATAAAAATGTTATGCTCATTTGCAAGCATAATTCAATATGAGATGCAGGAAGGGTTTTTATAGAAGTTATATAACTCTGGTGAATAAGCCAACCTGGATCAGCTGGATTTTCTATGACAAATCGCTTATTCGCCAAATCATCACATAAACAGCTTTTCCTGATACTCTGTATGACCATTCACTGAGAAAATACCAACTTTTTCTTTTTTCTTTTTTTTACCCTGGGCTTCATTATCAATCCTCTTAGCATAATGTGAGATTGAGCTTTGTGTTGCAGCGTATTCAGAAAGGTGCAGCAGCACAGTGACAGGCACAGTGCGCCTCCGCTGTGAGCAGATAACAATCATCAGCTATCACAGCTCATTCAGAGCCCGCACCAATGTCAGAAGCAACCTTTTCAAGATGTTAGCGATTAGCATGGGTTGGCCTCATCGCTAATGACATTTCAGAGCATAGCCCGGCGACAATACTCAATACCCTGCGCATTAGAATTCAAGTCACACTAGGCTGGGTCAGAGGTGGCAGGGAGAGAGGCAAGCAGCCTGGACAACATGCCAAAAGCAGTACAGCTGTCCACTTTTCTGAAGACCACAAATGACCTCTCAGTCATCCTCGGAGTTGTGATGTAGCCTCACCCTCTGATGTGCAGGTTGCTGCTGAGTCACCCGCTGCATACAGTTGCCACAAACAGACTGTGATGAATGGGCAAGTATGCTGGCAGGTCCCTTCTTCCACCTGAGTTATTTCCTCTGCAGATATACTGAATGAGTGGGGAGTACAAGACATCAGTGGAAAGTATGGTAGAGAAGGTAGTTAGCAAGAGAAAAGCAGCATTATGTAGCTCTTAAAAGTAGTTTTTCTTTTCTCGCCGCAACTGCTCTCCGAGACACAAAAATCCTTTGATGTAAGAATACAATGGGGGTAAAGACAGAAAAAATACTCAAGAAATGACACATTTAAAAGAATGCAATCCAGTCTGTTTCTTTTAATCTTTCTGTCAAATCATTGCGAGAAGTCTTCTTTAAAATCTCTCGTTCTCGTTAGTTTTCTGGACATAATGCCATGAAAATAAAGGCTGAACAGTCAAACTAACAGATGCTGACAGGTAAGTTGACAGATGGTTTTTGGAGTCCACTGAGCTCAGTGAAATAAATAAATAAAGAACACTCCATCATGTCAGGGATTAGGTGCTACTGTTTTCAGCTCCACCGCAATAAGCAGAACCATTAGCATTCATTTTCAGTACTAAGATGGAAATCCATGCTGTCTTTCTGCCCATTAGAGTGGCATTTAACCCCATACAGGTGCTGCTTCTCATGCTGAGTCAGAGATGATCTTGTGGTTAAATACAGATACTGTCGTATTTTTATGCTCTTAAAAATGAAAACGGCAAACCTGTCTTTTAAAACGACCTTCACCGTCAGTGTGTCTGCGCGCGTGCACGTGTGCGTATTGGGTTGTGGGTGGATGGTTAAAGGGGGTTTGGGTGGGTGGGGGGGAGTGCTGATATTCAAAATGGTAATCACATATCTTATTGCATGTATAATGAATGCACGGACAGTGAAATGGGCGATCTAAACTGCAAGCAAAATATTGTGCAGCTTATGTGTCGTATGAAACTGGATTATCTGTTTACATGTGTGCATTTGAGGATTAAGGTTTGACTTTTCATTTGACTGACTGAGGCAGGAATTATTTAACTTATTTACATTTTTCTTTTAAAGCCAGAAAATCTTAGAAAAAACTGCACACCTTCTGTTGTTTTGTCTCTAGATGACAGCTCACGTAAATCAACGCAGAAAAAAAAAAAGAATGGACATACATTTATTTTTTTTCAGTATGAGTCTTGTAACATATTCAGTTTTTTGGTTCTTATCAGACAAATACTGCAAAAAAAAAGAAAAGAAAAAAGAAAACTCAAGGCATTTGACTTAATATGACAAAGAAAAACCCTCCTAAACCTCACCTCACATTCAAGAGGCAGGAAACAGCAATCAAATGGGTCTGTTTACCTAAAAATAAAACCCACAACTGATTCATGAAATATATACCATATAAAAATATGTTACCAAGAATATATGTAAAATATATGGGATATTGTATGACTGATATATAAAAAAAAAACGTTAGCATTATCCGAATCTGAATATTTCATTAATCCCAAGAAGAAATATTCCAAAGTTAAATAATACATACAAGATGACATATATATTATGCTATATATTACGAAGCGAGACTAATGAATTATTAAAATTTGTTGATCTTAAAATCCGAATTTTCGGTGTCACAAGACACCACTCTTTTTTACCTGGCTCTGTTATGCTAACCACATAACCTGGACAGGAGCAGGCTCAAAGTTTCAGTATAAAATCGACTGGAAGCGCCACCTTTTCACTAATTTAGGTTCAGGTTCAGGCCCAGGTTCCTTTACTTGAATAATACAGCTTTTATTTGAACCCGTAGATAGATTTGATCTGCACTGGTGAGTCATCCATCCTCACTTGTACATTTTTTAATACAAACACAGACAACAGATGAGCATAACACAAAATACTGAATAAATAAATAAATAATAATAATAGAGAATTTACCCAGCCTCATGCAGGATCGCAGAGCTATGATTTGTTCATCTGAATGATGGTTGCTGGAAAAAGGCTGTTTTTAAACACACTATTCTGCGCTTCCATCATCCAGATGGAAGAAACCGAAACTCACTATTTACAGCATCTTTTAAGTGCATTATGAATCATGTGCTGTAAGAATATGTTTTATATGTGTAACTTGTTATGGTGTAAAAATTACAGAACGAAGCCCAGCTGTAAAAATGCACAAAGCTGTGGTTTGTATTGCTGCTGAAATTTGCATGTATTCAACAGCTAAAGCAGATAAAATGTTCTTATAGTTTTAATCTGTTCTACTTTTGTTTCACACTGCTGGAACTGCAGCTACTAGAGCATAAATTAGAAAATTGATCAGGCTATTTATCACCAAGAATACCTATTCAATCAAAAAAAAAAAAATTAATCTTACTTTGATCTGGTGACAAATTAAAGTGAATTCTATGTTTCCTTTATTAGGCCACGGGACAGTAAGCTTTAAAGTTTCAGAGCTTTAACGTGCAGTTTGATATAAACAGAAGTGTTAAAATAATCAACTTGAATTAAAAACCTTTATTTACCGGTCTGTGCACTAAATCCCAATATTAATGATTTTCTGCTGCATTAATCTCTCGTCTTATTTTCACCACGATGCATTTTACTGTCATGTTTTTATGTCCTTTATAAATTTTTAATCGCCATTTTATCATCATCATCTGATAACGTCTCTGACTGAAGTAGGCGGCATTCGCAGGGGTCACTTTGTGTGGAAGAAGAGTCATATGACGCATGAAACGCCCCTTTTTGTGTGAATGCACACAGAGCCTGAAGCACTTTTGTCAAGGCAGCTAAGACAAAGAAATCCTGGCTGTGTTGAAATTCCTTCACAGTCTACCCCTCAGGGGTCACAGGGAGGAGTTGTAAAGTGTGATGGCTTTGGTCTTTTACTGAGCGTGCTCCTGTGACTGTCCAGCACATCACGGAGAGATGGTGAAGGATTGATACTTTATACTTGCCAAAAGAACTCAAACTCAGGAACACGGGGGAAACGTAAGCCTGTCATGACCACTGGGTCTGAGGATCAGTGTTTTTACTCTATAGTGTTTTTACTCTCTTTTGCATTCATTTTTTATGTCTATATTCTTAGTTAGGTTCTGGTTATGAATATTTTTTTCAAATGACTAGTTACTTTCATACTTGTGTTTTAGTTATGATGCTTTTCATTTCCTGTTTTACTTTGATAGTCATTTGTGACTATTTTCTTGACTGTCAAAGCGGCGTCCCCTTCCCATGTTAGTCATCTATATACGTACACTTCACAATAAGACAGAGTCCAGCTCTGTCCACGTTTTAACAATCTGCTGTCCAGCCAAACACTGATTTAGGTTTGTGTTAATAAATCAAACAACTTATATATAGGAGTTAACATATTAAATTCTGAGCTGGAGTTTGTTAGAAGCTTCCCTCTGCTTTCCAATCAAAGGAACTAAGCTAGTCTGACAGTATTGCTATACAAAAGCCAGTCCATGTGAATATTATGAAATATATAAATTTAGTATGTTGCTTTGTGAATGAGTCATATATAAACAAGTTTCTCTCTGAGAGAGCTGAGAAGACAGTTTAGATTAGCACAAAGACTAGAAAAATGGGGGAAAGCTCTTTCTATGTGGATCCCTGTATAATGATGTGTATAATTAAAATTCTACAGATCAACAACAACACACACGCGCGCACACACACACACACACACACACACACACACACATATATTGTTATAGAGGCTAAGCCTAGGCTTGAAGCCACTGAGGTATTCGATGGGCGGGGTTGACGCAGTGATGCCACTGTTATGAATGAAAACTTGTGGTATTGAGAAAGTCCAATAACTGCAGCATTCCTTATCTTGTCACTTTAAACATTTATTGCTCACCACTGATTGCATTTGCTGTTTCATAGTTCATCTTTATATCCAACATCATCCAACATAAATCACAACAGCACAGCAGTCACAAACTGTTTGGTCCTTCCGCCCAACAACACCTGACCCTAATTAAATGTTCCGACCTTAAATGCAATCATTCACGCAAAAAAGTGACATCTGGCGGCTCACATAAGGTAATAAACAAAAAACCTACATATGTCATTACTACAAGTCTGAACACCAAACCCTGCTGCTGTGTAAGTGCTACTGCCAGACAAACCTACTGGTATAATAACTCAAAAAATGCAGCACGGCTTTGGTTTGGGAATCAACAGGCTGACCCACTGACACAACAATTTAAACAAGCTACAGCATAAACAGTTCCCACAGAAGACATTGCACTGCCTTACAAAACAGCGCTGACAGTGGGCCTCATAATTGGACCTGTTGGCCTATCAGTGCCTTGCTCCACAACAAATGAAGCCCCCTGACACCCGAAGAAAAGAATCTTACTTCATAATTAAAAACAAAGCAGAAAAAAACAACCAAAGACATGAACAAACAAACAAAAAACTACGAAATGTATCGTATTTGCCCCCCAAGAAAAAAAAATCATCACAGCTGCTAAATGCATTCAGAAACAGCAGCATACACAATATGAGCTACACGAGTTTACAAGACTGAACCTTTAAATTTATTTTACCCTTAGTTGTAATAAAGCACTTGGTCAGATGTTTTGTGATAATAGCCTAATTGTACTTTTCAGGTGGAAAATTACGCTAAATAAGCCGTCATTGTAAAACAAAATTCATTTGGTGAGATTTTGACACCTCAGTAACAGGTGCCACTGCTTTTCCTCACATTGATTTGTGTGTGTGCTCTCAAAGTGTTTGGAGGGTTTAAGCAATTAAAGCAAAAGCTCGTGTACTGTAGAGCCAGACTTTTTTTTTTAAGTGGTCTTGAACAAGAGTTCTTTCAGCCGAGTTCTTTCACCTGGCCATGCTCAGATTAATTGTTTTGTTTTTTTTTTATCTGTTTGGCAACTTAACATTGACCTATGATTAAAAAAGGGGGAAAAAACAGGCCTAAAAGTCATTCAAGGGATGAGGCAGTGTTGAATCGACATGTAACAGACAACTTGGCAGAGAAACAATTTTAAATTGTGTCTTTAGGCACTTTGTTACTAACAGCCTGTCACAAAAACACATAATTTATTCCCATTTCTTTAGTTGAATTTATGAAAAATGCCAAAGATAACACAGTTTGACAGGCATAACTTGTATTTTTGCACTGACAAGATGATTCCCAAAGAACTATTAGCGGAAAACGTGGTGTGCGGTGTGTCCAGTTCTCTCAAAATCTTAAGTAATTTGAGAGAACTGGACTAAAGGAGGGCAAGTGTCAGGCCTCAAAAATGATCTACAGATGACCAGTATCTGAAAGTCCTTAACAGGGAAAAAAAAAACCTGAAATACAACCTGAAAGATGAATCTACTGTTGAATCCATCTCCTGTTCACTGAAGCCTCATCAGAAATGGTTTCAGTGGAAGGGTGGATGTCAAGAAGCCATTCTTAAGAAAATGAAACCGTGAGAAAAGATATGGCAAATTACACGAAAACTGCACTGAAAATCAAATGCAACAAATCTTATGGAAGGATGATTCCAAATTTGAAATCCTTGGTTCAAGTTGTCATCAATATGTACGAAGGAGGTCAGGAGAGAGGTGCAACAGTGAGTGTCTGCAGTCATCTGTAAAACATGGTGGCAGCTCTGCCAAGGTTCAGGGCTGCAAATCAGCTAGTGTCTTTGGAGAAAAATGATGGAATTATGAATGCAGAAAAGTACAGTCATTATTGAAGCAGTGTGGGATCATCTATTCGGAGAATGGAACAAAAGGCAGCCGACAGCGAAGGAGCTTTGAATGTCCTTCAAGAAGCCAGGAGAACTATTTCTGAAGACTTCTTAAAGAATGCTTATAAAGAAAGCTTTTCTAACAAAGTTCAGACTGTATCAAAGAATAAAGGTGGTCATACCAAATATTGACTTTCAAGGGAGAGACCATAGCTTGCCGTTTACGGTATTTGCTTTTGTGTTTGTATGTTTCAATAAATTGCTGCATCCGTTTACAATTTTCATGGCAGTATATAAAGAATTGAAGAATGGCTTAAGACTTTTGTACAATGCTGTATTTCAGTGTTTCTTTCTTTTTTTTTCTTGGTTTAGAAAGATGTCCTATCATATGAAAAAAGCCCCATGGCAACAGGATTTCTACATGCAGTAAAATGCCTATGGTTAATTTGTTTTTTTTACCCTGAATACTGATTATTGTATAATTACAATTTGAGTAATTTTTACTTACTGCCGATTTTTATCTTTCATTGTCAAATACTTTTTAAATTAATTCATTTCTGTAGGGACATTATCAACCCATTTGATATGCAATGTTTTCTTTGTTTTGTAAATGCTCATTAAAACTGCGCCTCAGGTTATATACACAGGTACATGGTCTACAGATGTGGCTCATCACATGCTGTGTGCATCAAGACACTTTGCACCTCGGAACAGAGTCTCTGCATGACAAAAAATCAGAAACATTCCCAAAGCAATGTCTTTGATGCAAAAAATCTACATCTCGGATAATATCTAGGGGATAATAATAGGCTACGCACCAACTGAGGTCCAGAAAATGCATAAACAAAAACATTAAATGTAAGAAAAAAGATGGCAATGATGATTTGCAGTTACATAAAACCCTTCAGTTTCTTCTTTGTTCGGGGTATTTCTTTGCAAGTCTTTATTTTTTGCATGGAAACAAAAAACACAATCATACTTGGAGTTCAATCTCAGCTCTGAGGAGGAGGTATGCTTGCATATGATTTAGAATAAGTGGTGTTTCATAGAAATAATTTCCAAGTGACTAATTTGCCTCACCATTCACAGCACGAGTCAATGGAGATGCCAAAGAAATCAAATTACATTGAAAATTTCAATTATATCTCCTTTTTTCATCTGGACACAGTTTAGCCTAGTGCTTTGGGAGATGTCAGTCTTTTGTGCAAATCCTTTTTTTAATCATTTTTTATGCATGTAGATGGAAAGCATTCTGTGAACAATCACACCAGGGTCACGAACAAACCAGTTTTAATGAGGTATCCTTAAATATTCTACAGGGGGTTCACGAGTGACTTTGTGTGACTGCAAATAAATGAAAGCGTCGTAGGAATATTTATTTGAGGAATCTCACTTTTTTAAACAAGCGATCTAAAAAATGATTTGTGAACTTACTCAGAAACAGTCTCTATATTAGACATTAGCGGGTAATTGTGCTTCAAGATTCGAAGCATAACCCAGACCTAGGACAGCGACAGTCATAACCACTTATTAAATTCCACATTTCGGCAACCACGTCTCCTACAGATTGCATTTATATACCGCTAAATTGTTTTTTAAATTACATTTAAGTGCAGCATTATCTCTGGTTAGATTATGCTCAGAGCAGCCTGATGCCATGAAATGGTATAAGAATAACACCATGATTTCACATGTTATTAAAGTGCGTTTTCTTTTAATGCCTTTTTCATTTAATTTCACACTGACTTCATTCACTAATCAGAGCCGAAGGACAGCCTAACCCTGACCTGAAAATGCTTCCTATCATTATCATCAGGTAACTGTTTCCCTTAAAGGTTTTGGAGGATTACCTGTGTAGTTATTTTAAAAGCTATAAATGACACGCAGAAAGGTCGAAATGTGCAGAAATGACAATGTGGTGAAGCGGGGTGCTATTTATACCCATTGCATGATATCATCATGTTCAGAGACAAAGCTCCACGTTTATGAACTCCTTTCAAGACGGAGCGGCGGTGATTGGGATGAATGGTGTTTGCACAAAGCATCCAAATCTCACACCAGAGACCGGAGTCTGCATTCAAACTCCCGTCTGTGATTAGCCTTCATTAAGGTAATAAAAGCACTTTGGTTAAGGTTAATAAACGAAGCATTTTGATTAAAGGCAAATAAACAATTCATCTCCTAAGTCACGGTAATATCAAAGCAGATTACAATCTTTTCCTGTGCTTTACAAAGTGCCATCAGTTCCGGAAAAGGATGAATAATGTTGTGCTAACTATAGGCGTGTCATATTATATTTGCATATTAGAGCCATGGTTTTATGTTGAGTTTGGGTGGATGTTCATGTCGAATGTTGAATTTTCTTGGAATTTGGTTTGGTGGGGTTGATTGTGATTTAATGGCAGCTTTGAGTTTTTAAGTGTCACTCCAGCAGCTGGTAAATGGAGAGCAAGTATATTACAGCCAAGCAACGGGTAAGTATCACAATTTAATTCTCGCTACAATCTTTTGTTATGGTAAAATTACACATCGAGAGTTCACTATATTAGAGCTAGGCTAATGTGCAGCTAAATATAGGTTTTTTTCTACTTCACCGTTATCTATCTATTGTCTCTATGTTTATCATAGATCAGAATATCAGCAGGGTGCAAACTGCAGGGAAGACAGGGGGCGCCTGACTGTGCCTAATGAGCTGCCCTGAAAACATGATTTGTAAAATTTTGGAGGGTCTCTAAAATGTGTGGGGGTTTTTTTCTTTCTCCCATTGCATTTCTATTTTTTTTCCCGTATCTTAAGCATCATAGATCCTACTTGAAATTAGGCTATTACAGATTTATGATTCATGCATATGGGTGATTCATCACTACTTCACTTTAATGAAGATACCAGCATGTATGCTATTCTTACCAAGCTTTTTCTTCTTACCAATGTAAGACAAAAAAGAAAAAAGATGGTATAATGCATAAACCAGAGAAAACAAACATGTCTCCACCAGCTGCAAAGAGTTCTATTCTTACATAAAAAGCCCATTCAGTCACTCTCAACACCTTCATTATCTGTTTATTATTCTCTTTACTCGTATTTCTATTAATAGAAATAATAATGAATAAAGGCTAGCAAAGTGCTTTAGAGATGCAGATGTATATAGTTCCTTTCCGGCTAAAATAAAAAGTTCCCACAGAGTAAGTGCTATAGTTCCCATATCACATGGCAGCATGCACACGTGATTCCTTGTCAACAGCAGGGCATGTGTGGTGTATATATAGCTAATTTAAGCAGCAAGTGTCAGATCAAGGAGCATTCATTATTGATCAACACATCATCAGTTACTTCTTAGGCAATCACACCTCAGAGATGGGGATCATTAACTTCTTTAGTAACCATACAAGGGTATTAGGTTATCTTTATGGAGCTCTATATTATCCCGTGATCTAAAGAAAATGAACCTGTTTTATTCTGATAAATTAGCTCCTTATCTTCCGAAAGCTGCTTCTTTTCCACAAGATTATGAGATAAATTGACTCATTATGACAAAAATGGTATAACACTATCAAATCACGGTTGCTTCCCTACTAAAGATGAAAAATCAGTGATCAAGAGACACTGTGTGGGAATCTGTTTTCATTTGTTAGGGTAAACTAAGGTAGGCTTTCACTCAGTTGATGAGGTAAACTGATGCAATCCAATAGAACAACCCTGTAATAAAGCCTGCTTTTTCTTTTCTTTTTTAACGATGGTTAAAATAATCAATTTCTTTTAAAAAGTGGAGGTGTTAATTAACATTAAGGTCACCTTGGAGGCTGTCCCTGGCAGTGTTGAGCAGGACTGTGTGATATCAGGAGTTGTTTCAAATATTTATCATATTTTCATTGATAAATGAAGCATAACCAAATTATCATAAATTCAATCAAGAAACTTCAATCTGCAGGGCCTTTGAATTTGAATTTCAAAATTGTGGTTTATTGTTCCCCCAACTGGCTTCAGTACAAAAAAAGAGAGTCGTGACTTGCCTTTATTCAAACGTAATTGTTAAAGTGGAACATTATTATGCCTTCTGCAGAAATTAAATATTACAGTGACTACAGATTTTTGAGTTAAGGACGGAAAGAATCGAAGGGCAGCAAAGGCAGCTGCCGTGCATTTTTTAAATTTCTTCTTTCCAGTTCGATTCCTGGGGTGTCTGTGGGAGCACAGAGGAACACAGGGGGATACGGCTCATTTGTTCAATGCTAATGTGATGGAAAAAAGATGAGGTCAGCATGGCATCGGAGTCACCAAAGTGGGATTGATTCTGGATCACATCTCACTTACATGAGAAACATGGATGTAAACGTATCGATTACGAGTGCTTAGAAAACTTCAGTGCCGCTGGATAGCTTAAAGATGCCCGAGCCAGAATCAGCAGTGTCCTTCTCTTCTGGCCTCGTCCTTCTCTGACAAGATCGTGATTATCAGGGATCTGATTATGTCAACTCTTCCCACTGTTGGGTTTGGAGCATTAACAAGCAGACAGTATACCTTTGCAGGATATCACACTTGCTGAGGGTGTTTAATTAATAGCTATAAATTTCATTTGCAGGAATATTCCCCAAGTGTTACATCCAGGAAACTCAAGAATGACACATAAAACAATGCAACTTAATTTTTTTGTTATTTACATGACAGCAAATAAAAAATAGAATTCTATTGAGACGGCACAAAGGTTTATACGCCTGCCAGGATATATTTTAAGATGTCTCTGTTTTTCTACGGCCATATATTTTTACTGAATTCCGTAGAATTTTAAAGCTACAAGGAAGGAAAAGTGGCTTCTGTACAAATATCTAATCATTCACAAGGTGACACTTGTAGACCTCAGAGGCGGCCCTATTTCACAAGTCTCAATGATAATCTGCACTTACTTACATCATTGATTATGTCTGTGGAAGAGAAAGTCCACCGGGCATTCTGTCCTGCTATTGCACAGAGAAAGAGAAACACGAAACAAACAAGATTAATAATCGCCTGCGGTGTCCATCCCTGGGGCCAAGCGGCTAACAACTCTTGACAAAACAGGGTTTAGAGCAGCAGATGGATTGTCTGTAGAAATGAAGGGAATGTGCACTGGGAGTATAATGAAGAAAGAGCGTTAGGTGCGCGCTTTTCCCCGAGTCCCTGCGAACGAGGCTATGGAAATTAAATCAGCCCGTGACAGTTCCCGTCAGCTGATTCCACCTGGGGACAGTGACCACAGATATGAGCATACACTAATCAGCCTTTGTTTCATCTGAAGAAATGAGCGCATTTAATAATCGCAAACAATACTCTTGTGGTTCAATAAAAGACATCCAGTCCTTGGGAGGCTTACTCCTGAGAAACTGAACACGGCCGTCAACATCTTTGCTGCCTACAGGAAGAAACGTGACGTGCATCTGTTAATAAAAGGAGGTAAAGTCAGGGGAGAGTGTTGGAGAAGTAGTAAAGAAACCATATTTACTTTTAAAAAGAACCTAAAGGTGAGCTGTAAAATCTTTACCCAAAAAGTTTGCTTTCCCTCACAGTCTGGCAGTCTGGTTCATGTTTGACCTCGGGTGTTGTGGAAGAATGAGAGAGGCCTTTTCAGCCCTGAACCATAAGAGGTGCTCTTGAGGATGCAAGCGGGACATTGAATGGACTGTAAACAGACGGCTGCCTAATGCAAAGGTTGTGCTATAGTATGTTAAACCCACAGTAGTCCATTTGTTCTAAACATGTAGCAACCACTCCTAAACCTAAGGTTTTCCTGTAGTGAGAGAGCATGTCTGAAGTGAACTAGCCCTTGTTGCCACATGTTAGACACTGGATAATACCCTGACCTCATTCTCACAGCATTATCAGGCCTTAGATTTAGTGTATAATGTCGGATTTTTGGTAACATTTCATATGTGCTCACAATTTTGCAGGATAAGTACAAAATGTATGTCTTTTTTATATAATCAGTGGTTGGAATGAGCTGTAAAAAGCCTCCTAGAGTGAAAAAATGAGCCACTAGCCCCGTTACTCTCCTATTTAGTAGACCACCTACTGTTTCACTGTGTGCTGATGTATTTAGTTTTTCCTAGCCTTATCACCAGACAAGAAATACAGAATTTGATGATTTCTGCCAAAACTCTGGATTATGTTCTGTGGCAATCTTTCTGTTTTTTATGTCAAGAGTCCATTTCTTCAAAAAATAAAAATAAATAAATAAATAAAAATCTCTCATTCTCCAAGATATGTGTTTGGCAACGACAACATGATTAAAATTAGGAAGAAATGGTAACAGTTCATGGTGTCCTTAAAATCTGCCTGGTACTGTGGTACACACTACTTCCTTCACTAACACCGAAAGGCAGATTGGACCTAATATGTCACCGATATGAGTATAATTCCCATTGTAGTACTCGTGTTTTTTTGCACTGCAGTGCAACTCTGCCCCAGATTTGCTGTGGGGTTTGATTAAAGAGATTGATTGGGGAATGCGCAACATATGAAAAGAGAAAGGATGCCGGTGCTCACTGATAAATTGTCTTCCTTTTTTGTGGGTATAAAAAAAAAAAATGTGTCTCAGCAATAAGCCATCATCAGTGTAACCCACAGTTTGGCTATTATATAAACCAAGTGAGGTTTAAATATAATTCAGCGAAGAGAATACATGAAAACCCCCCCACAAAAAAACACAATTACTTACATGATGAACCAACCAGAAAGTGGCCATAAATCAGGAAGGAATCCTATGAAATAATATCCAGCATCGCTACATGATAGTATATAGTATATATAAATTCCTCCACTTGTTAATGAACTGGTGCTGCAGCAGGCATAGAGCCCATCACAGCTGAGGTGGGGTAGAACCTGAACAGATCAGTAGTCTGTCACAGAAAAACAAACAATCATCCACAACTGTGGCAAGAAACCATGGAGAAAACCCTCACAGGCACAGGGGAGAACATGCGACAATGCTAAATGATGCACAGCAGTGCAGCCCTCTGCAATATATAAAGGCAAAACTGGAATAATGTAAGTCTTAACGCTCCATACCGCACTGGGATAGACTCTGTTTTGAAATCTTTCTTTATCTTGCACTTTATTTAGTTCTACTTCTGCTATTTGCTTTGCTTCCCACCAGTTTTGGGCCAAACTCGTGCTCAATCAGCTTATCGCTCACTCAATACTTTCTCCCTTTTGCTAGACTGGCTTTGTACTCACAGCATTTAAGATTTCCAGTCATGCCTAGTGCTCCTTACTTTTTGTCTTGTTTAGATTCTTATTGCATTTCCTCATTAGTTTCCTGTTTTTAGATTTTTGCTGTGTGCCTCCTACCAATTTCGTTTCCTTTGTGTAGTGATCTCTGGTGGATGACCTTTAGCCTGACTCAGATTTTGGACTTTTAACTACGTGTGGCGCCAAGCTTTTTAGTCTTTCTCCCCCTGTGCAATTGTCACGCTAATCACATGACTTATATATGAAAGCCTTTGCTTGTGTAATGAGTTCACTAATAATCATGACCCATTTTCACAGCATAATAATAGGCAGAAAGCTAGTTTTAACAAAAGGCTCCCAAAAATTCACTGCATCCTATCTGTCCAGCATCAAACAGAAGAAGGACAAAGTCAGTAGGTGTTAGAAAACCCCACCCTGATTCTCCAGCAGGAACACCCATCCACACTCTGAATAACAATCAGATCATGTCTACTGAATAAAACAGTGTTAGGTAGCTTTAATCACAAGGTATAACTGTTAATGTTTTGCTCATGTCTGTAAAAAACAGAGATCAGAGATCAAATCCAGAGGCTGTCAGGAAACTACACCCACTGAAAGCCCCCAGGCAGCTGGCAGCACTGCAGTGATGTGAAGGCCAAGTACTACCCGACACATTTAATCAAGTGAGAGGGTCTACATTTAGACAGGCATGGTCCACAGGGAACGTGAAGGTTCTCACGGCAAAATGAAGAAAAAGGGAGAAAAAGACCAACTCGTCTGTGCTGGATTGATTCTTTCTAGCCTTGATTGAAATTCACCCACTGCTGTTTAAACACATCACCAGAAAAGGGGATTTATTTTGGTTTAAATGAAACAGTGAAACCTTGAAATGTAAAAATGAGTATTCATTTTGTGATTTTTTTTTAAACAGTAATTTAGAAATTGTAACAGGAATCATTCAACTTTAAAATGAATTTTTTAGTATCTTACAGTAGAAGGCAACCGATCAAACATCCTCTGAGTTACGGATCTTTTAGTGACGGAGAAAACTAAAACGTGATCACACGATCCTTTGAACATTCGTGGTACGTTCTGGATTGCCGATGCTTGGGCAGCCAGGGTTGGAAATTCAGTAGTAAAAAAAGTGCATATTCATCGTTAGCAGGTCGAGAAATTTGTGACCCCTCTCTGAGAAAAAATGCCTTCAATTTCTGATTGTTTCTGAGTATTTTAAAAGAAAGACATAAAAAACACCCAAATACTTTCATGTTGGCCTTTGATGAATTAGAAGCAGTACATTTCAAAGACTTGCATCACTATAGTCTTAAAATAGAATAATCAGTTTTTATTTGATTTGAATATCAAAAACTATGATTTGCGCATGGCCTTAATGCTTAGAATCATGAATTAGATGTAGCATGCATTTAAAGTCATAATCATCAGTAAAAGTAATGATTAAAAGTCAGAATGTAATTGCCCTCAGGGCCTGTTATCTGGAAAGCACATCATGTGGTCGGACATAATGCATGTTGAAGGTGTGGACAGTCCTCACAAAAGGCAACGTATTTACTGTAATTTAATTAAAGGCATCAATCTGTGGGCTAGTGTGAAAGTGCCATTGTGCCCTCTACTGCTGAAATTCAATATGCCCTGCGCCTGAGAATGAATGCACTCGTGAGTATGTCCACCTTGTCTACCTGGAAAAGCAACAAACACTACTTGGACCGCAGGTTGCCGATGCCAAGCGTGATGCGAAGATGGAGGTGATCCACACAGGTCATTGTGCGATTTAAAGGTACATCGGGAAACGTTGTTGAGTCCGATCATAAAAACAAAAACCAAGCATCTTGCAAAGATGCCATTTTTTCTTTAATGTCTTTCCTCCTTTTAAAAGACACATCAGCAGTACACCTTTACTGAACTTTTCTGTCTGAATAAAAACATTCAGACAGTGCTAAAGAAAGTACCCGAGAAATAAATAGGCACCAGCTAAAGTAAAGTGAAGTGTATGTGCATTGTGTCTGGAGTGTTTGGCCATCAGATCACTGGTTGTCTCTGCAGCTAACAATGCCCATTCACCCTTGACGTGGACCTTTCTGGTGGCTTGTGTTGCAAAACAAGCATCCACTGGTGGCTTGCATTATATTACTTTAAAGCCGCTTAAATCGATTTTTTTTTCTTCATAAGAGCGATGTGTAAAAAGAAAAGAACATATCAATGGATCTATAGAGCTTTATTGTGAGTTTTCATCTCATTGTCTATCTATCTAGCCTTTATTTTGGTCCAAGCTTCCCACTCGCGTACTGCTGTAACAGCAGGGAGCTGTTTTCTTCTTCTTAAAAAACAATTTCGAGACAGTCAGAGCCATTGACTAGCTAGTGAACATGGCAAAACATAGCAGCTAAAGAGCAATACTCTATTTTCCCCACAGGAGTGGGAAGGGAGCAAAAAGAGAACTAAAAAAACAACTAACAATAAAACTCAATGCTGGACTTTTTCTGTGGGGAAAAAAAGAGAGCATGCTTTCAAATGAATGATGAGTGTAAATACTGGATAGTTAAAATGGGACCTCGAGTTCCTCGTCCCCAAGAGTGGCCAAACAATCTGTTACGACAGGTTAAAAGGAAGGTGTGGGATTTGGGCTGGTACACAGTGGTGACAGTTTTCCCTCCTTCTGCAAGACACAGCAGCGAGCCAATCCCCAGCATGTTGTTTAGTGGAGTTATGTGGCAGGAGGGCATCGTTAAAGGCATCATGTGTAACCGGAGGGTGATTAGAGACACAAATGAGCAGATTGAACATCTTTAAGTTGCCAAACCAACTGCCAAGTAATCCATGTTTACGTTGCAGCCTAGCAGTGCCAGCTAGAGTATATAAGAAAGTGTTGTTTCAGCTCTTTAACAAACATACAGTACATGCCACAATTATTCACTGTCGCATAATGAGAGCGGTTTTCAGTAAATCATACGAGAAATAATATACTTTCATACCTCCGGGGTGAAGCTTCATAAATTAAAGTGAGAATAGCATCTTTTTCAACCTTATCAGGTCATGTTCATTATTCAAGCAAACAGACTTTGGCACAATTTCCTTGCAGCTTCTATAGTCACCCTGAAATCAGTCATAAAAGTTGCATCAAGAAAAAATAGAACACACTGTAATGAGATTGTTTGACAGTGAACTCCGGTAAGCTGATATAAAGTACAAATGAATAATATACTTATTTGCATCTTAGCCTGAAGTTATCACATATTCGAAATGACTGATTTATGTATTCACCCCCCCCCCTATTTTCTTCTGTGCCATTATAGTGTAACATTAATGTATTTAACATGTATTTTCCATATTCCATCTTGACCTCATCAGCGAATCATCTGTGCTGAATTCACCACCGTTTTTAATGAGGCATTGACAAGATTCATCAGTGATGGGGTCTTTCATCACCCAAGTGACTGCATAACACTTGAACTCATGTAGCCGAACATATGGAGAGCATCATCAAGGCCTTTTCAGCGGTTTTCAGCTGAGACACATCTTATCTATCAATCCAACACAAATGACATCGGCAGTGGAAAAGAATCAAGCCAAGGGAATGTGTATCGAACATACTTTTCCCCATAAGCACTTGCAGACAAATCGCTGCCAACAGTGTTGTAAATTGCTCTTTGGATTTCTGGCTCTGAAGCTGGGGGGGGAATAGCCTGGACTATGCAGAGAAACACAGCTGAATGAGTTCAAGATAAGCACTTTTTAAAGGCCCTTTATCCATTTTTGTCATTCTAATATCCTGTTAAGAGGAGTGTTCCGTTTTCCACAAACAAGTCTGTTATTAACTATTATTTTTCATTAGTAGAAGTCATCACACTGGATCGATGCATACGTCACCTTGCCACATTATTGATTTTCATTTTTTCCCCCTTGTTTTCCTCCGTTCCCTCTTTTTCGGTGCACTGTGTCATAATTAAAACAACTCAGAGGCATCAGTGATGATTGCACTCTTTTTTCTGGCCTCAGCTGAGGAGGTTCATTTTTGCTTTTCTCTCTGTTTGTTTGCAGTAAATGTCAAAAACTCACTTACCTACCGCCCAAAATACAGAGCTGAATAAAATACATAGGCAAGATTGTTGGAGTTGCTGAGACTGATCTTTTCCTCATGAACCAGGCTATTGCATTATAAAGTATCATACTGGATGCATGGCATCTGCTGTTGCCTGCTATTTTGTGCTGGATGTGAACAGATAAGAAAGGGAGAACATCGGTTTGTAACTTTGACATGTTTTAACCACACACACATTTTCAGAACTAGATGTTACTTTCTCAAAATGAAGTCTTATGCACTTTCTGTTTTTTCTTATATAAGCCTTTCCAGTTGGGTGTGCCAAACACTGCATAAAAAGATGTGAATATTAACCTAACCCTAAACCTAACTCAAATTTTTTTTTTATATGGTCTCTCTATTTGGTAGGTTCTCACTATTTTGTAGGCCTGAACGGAAGCTCTAGCTGACTTCAGTTTGATGTCTTTGGTTATGCACCTCCAGAGGTCTCAAGGATAGTCTGGCTGCTCCAAAAAGCTTACCCACTTTCCTAAAACATACATGGGGGTAAGGTTAATTGGTGATTCTAAATTTATTGTAGGTGTTAATGTGAGCATGAATGGTCTGTCTCTATGTGTTAGAGACTATCAGCCTATTCAGGATGTGCTCTGTCTCGCGCCCTATGACATCTGGGATAGGCTGCAGGCCCTGTGACCCTAAATTGGATAAGTGGAAGAAATGGATGAATGGGTTAATCTCTTTACCTTTATACTTTACATTTCTGTTCCCAAGAGACGATTTTTTTCAAGATGAGAACTATACCAATTATCAATATTTAAGTAAAAATAAACCCTACACTGGTGGTTTCTATGGTCACCATCACATTGAACGTCTCTTATCTTTAAGAATAATTTTAAACCTGCATCTGCAACCAAACCTTAACCAAAGCAGCAGAGTGTAAGACTGGATATGGTACCTGATAATGTAGTGTTCCCTGCTTTTTCTGTGTCTGCAGTGAATAAAAAATGGTCTTGCATGAAGCAGTGTTTTCTGGGTAGGTCTCAAGGACTTCTTGGCCTTTTATTCCCCTGCCTGGACCACCACACCAGCAGGTTTCAAGTACCCACCTACTAATAGTAATGTACAAACTGTAATTACTGGCCTTTATTGCCCTTAATTTCTAAGTGCAGGTGAGGTTGAAGTTCACATGAATTGTTTTTATGTAGAAATGCCACTTGTCTGTGGCACAAAAGGAAATGTCAGAAAAATAATGAATAGATTATAAAAAAACGGTGTCAAATTAGACGGTATCTGCTTATTGTTAAAAATCTGACATGTCTGAGAGGTCTCATACTGACTTCAGAAGTAAACATGTTATATAACTTTCATGTGTTTGTGTGTGTGTGTTTGATCACAGTGTTGTTTTTAGACCGCAACGTTACCTTGGATCTTGCATTTACCCATCCTCTTCTTTCACCCCTGCAGGTCACCTCGCTGCTCTGATATGTGACTGTAAAGCCCTGCATTTTATTTCTTTTGTTATTTTTTTTATTGGGTTTATTTATGTCGTGAAGAACTGAGGAGAACTTAAAGAAGCAATTGAATGTGGTCAGGTGTTAAATGCACACTTCCACATTACTGTGTAATACAACAACAAGATGAACCCCAGAGTAACTACCTCCACCTCCACTCTCCCACCACAGAGTCCCTTCTTTGGTAATTTCCATTACAAATTTGCATCTGATGTTTTGAGTTTGGATTTTTTTTTTCTTTGCAAACATCTTGCTGCACTGTGTTTTCATGCAGAAGGGCTCATGGGATCACTTAAAATGGTGTGAGCACAAAGTGTATTGTGTGCCTACACCAAGCAGTGACCTTGCTTTCCCTTAAAGAAAACATCCTTGAAGTAAAATAACTGTGATGCTCTGGGGCTCGGGAGAGAGCTCCATCCCCAGAAGAGATGTTAGCACAGGCAGACCTGCTTTGGGAAGAGGAGCGTCACAGCGCCTGCGGGCTGATGAGTCACTTTGAAGCAGATCTGAGAATACCGTTATGGCTGCAGGGGCTAGAGAATTGTCAACCAAGCGTTCTCAAACCTGAAGAGCTGCAGGAAGGAGTCTCCCCCTCGCTCTTTCACCAATATTGAACATCAGTGAATATTGAATCATTTTTTTTGTCATAGTTCACGTCTATCCACGACTCAAGTTATTAAATTATTGCTGTCGTGCCTTCACTCACATAACGATGCACTGGTGAAGCTGGGAAATGACTATGTTTCCTCTGCAAAATACACCATAGAGCGAATCTCTAATAGTCTCTAGACTCACAGATAGTGAAGTAAAGATTCTGTCTTAAGTTCAAAATGCCACATAGCAGAAAATGAAAGAGTTTCTGTAGGGTCTTATCTTCATGTGTATTAGAAATTACTTTTTTATCTTAAGAAGACTGTAGAAACCGATGAACTTAATGCAGTGCATAAGGTCTCCTCTAAGCAGTGCAAAAGATTACCTTACTCTATTATACAGTAATTTGAAAGTGAGGTAAAGGTTAATGATGAAAGAAGGGCTGCTGTCTGTGGCCAAAGGTGCCATACTGGCTGACAGAGGATTACTCACAAATGTTTTACCGAAATGACTCAACATTTAGGAAAATGTTTCAACGAATAGTAAGCGGTTGTATTTATTTAAAAAAAAATTTCAGACAACACTGAACATTTTTCTCTTGCATAAGTGGAATGTAGTATGTGGTAAATGAATTCTACCACACTGACTTTCAATAAAATTCTCTTCTATATATTACAGATGATGTCTGAGGTATTTTATTATTATAAATACAAATAAAAATAATATGATATATAAATATTTTGGGTAAGAAATGTTTATCTGGGCTTTTGAATTTTCCAAAGTTCATGCTTCTGCTTTAATTCATTCATTTCTGTGCCGTTTAAGCTTCTTTTGATGTAAAACCTTCATATTTGTCTTTAAGAAGCCACTTTGCATTTGCCCAGTCAAGTCAAATTTAAACAGAAAAGTATATTTTTCATGTCTGATTTCAAGACTTCCCGGATTTTGTATTCCTTTCTTTAAGAGTCTCGTTGATTTTTCAGGTTGAGTTCTGTGCTCTTTGGGTGGAATCTCTCTGCACAGGCTGTCCTTCTCACACCTGCTTCGAACAACTTCGCCAATCCCTGGGTATTTTATGTGGGTGGATGGTGCAGCAGATCACTGCCAGATTGTCTTTCATGGTGGTAATCTGCTTGTTAGCTGCATGTGCTTGTTTTTACGTCAACTAAACTTTGTTGTTCCATCATTCTTCTAGTTGTCAGCCCAGGTGTTTTCACTCTAACCCGCTCTGCTCCGAGGAAATATGTGTTCACCAACAGCCACTCATCTTTGAATCTTGTTATTGTAAAGAGGACTTACCTGAAACGTACGTGCCTGCCCACTCTTCATCGCTGCACCAGTCACCTTTCTGGAAACTTGCCTGTCCCCCGAAGACCGCTCCTGAGCCTCAGTCACTCACTCGCCTCCAAGCCAGACTGTTAAAATTGACCTCCACCTTTTACTACATAATTCATACCCACCTTGGCCTCATCTAATCCATCTTCTTCTCCTCCTCCTCAGAGATCCCAGTTGTGTCACCGCTGTTAAACCAAAGTCTCAAGTTTCACACTCAATATTAAGAACTGCTTGCCTTTCAATAAATCTTTTAAAACTGCCTTTGGTGCCCTGAGACATACCTTAGCCCAAAAATGACGCTTCCAGATCAAACAAAAAGAAACATGAGCTTTCTGATATGACGCCCATTCTACAGAATAAGACTTTTTTTGTGCTTTACATAACTGCTGGTATTGAACGGACAATCACCTTGCTCCTATGTGAAAGTCTGTTTTTTGTTTTGTTTTTTTAATTCATCACACTCATGGTGTAATAATGTCATCTGACTTCTTCCTTTGCTCCTATTTTGTTTACTTTGCTAGTCACACTGCGTGGGATGTGTGGAACACTGATGCTGCTGTTCTGTTTGGGGAGTGTCCAGGTAGCTGTGTTTGTAATATGTATTTGTTTGAGGAAATATAGTATAATATATGTCCTTATTGTTAAATATAATATCAAGCCGTTAATACAAACCTTACCTCTTGTGTCCAGTTCACAGATGGTCTGAGACGTTAAACACAAAGACTGGAAGAAAAATGAAATCCCCAGTTATGTCTTTGCACTTGAGATTCTGTTGCTTTGGTTTTGCTCAGTTAATGTCTTTTTTAAAAAACTCCAAGTAGAGCTTAAGCACCCATTAGAAGCTAATATCCATTAATGGGTCCAGTTAGCAAATAGCCAAAAAAATAGAGATGCAGTGTCTAGTCATAAAACTCTGTCTGTATTCTGTACACATGATGTGCCTCTATATGGTACAGAAGGCTACATTAGTATTACAAATGAGTTGACCTCAAGGCACCTCACATATCTGTGTTACTATGGAAACATAGTAACCAGCAGTAGTCACACAAACCACCTGCAACTCAACACCTCAAAGACTAAGGAACTGGTTGTGGACTTTGGGAGGTCCAGAGCAGGTCTACTGCCGGTTCAGATAGAGGGGGAGGAGGTGGAGTTGGTCAACAAGTACAAGTACCTCGGGCTGTGGGTGGACAACAAACTGGACTGGTCATGCAACACAGAGCACCTGTATAAAAAAGCCCAAAGCCGACTGTACTTCCTCAGGAGGCTGAGGTCTTTTAACATCTGCAGGAAGCTCCTGAGGATGTTTTACCAGTCGGTGGTTGCTGGAGTACTTTTCTATGCTGTGGTGTGCTGGGGGAGCAGCACAGCAAAGAAGGACTCATCCAGGCTGGAAAAACTGATCAGGAAGGCTGGCTCTGTGGTCGGCATGAAGCTGGACACTCTGGTGACAGTGGCAGAGAAAAGGACACTAAAGAAACTGCTGGACATTATGGACAATGCTGGGCATCCTCTGCACACGGCCATAAACAACCAGAAGAGCCTGTTCAGTGACAGGTTGCTTCTCCCCAAGACAAGAACCAACAGACTTAAAAACTCCTTTGTCCCACACGCCATCAAACTGTTTAACTCCTCTCTGGAGGGGAGAGGGAGGGGAAACAGGAGGACAAAGGAGGGGGGAACAACTAAGCTGTAGTGCCTCTTCACCTCACTGTGCAATTACCTTTGTACAATACTTTTTGTTAATAGTCAACGGTGCAATAGACTCCATACTTGAAATGTGCAATCCACTTGTATTTTTATTTTTATTTTATTCCTATTTATTCTATTTATCCCCTTTGTATATTTTTATCTATATATGTCTTTGTATTTATATATGTGTGTGTATATATATATATATATATATATATATAATATTCTGTAACTCTATAACTTCTGTCGGTGCTGTGCTTATTTGGAACCGAATTTCCCAGAGGAACCCACCCGAGGGATTAATAAAGTTTTATCTTATCTTATCTTATCTTATCTTAGTAAATATAGTGGAGAAATGTACAATTTTACAGAGCTGGAACCCAAACTGAAAAACTTATAAAGCAAACCTAACACCACCTTACTCAAAATCCAACAAAACAAAAAAAAACCTCAGACTATTAATACACCTGAGAAATGAGACCTGCTGAATATTACAGACTGAATCACTCCAATACAACAACTCGGTGAAAGGATTTGATTGTGTGTGCTTGAAGCAGGGATCTGAATGTGTTAATTTAGTGATGCCAACATGCTCTTTATTGTTGTCTGTCTATTTTGGAATAATGCAGATCTACAAAATGCAAACACTGCATTTTACATGTTATCCTGCACTAAATCCTGTTCACCAGTGCCTTAAGACTTGGCTTGCAAGTGCACACTTTATATGTATATCGCTTTTTACTGGAAATTAGACGGTGGTTATATTGAGATTATACTTCCCTTAGGGTGGACACATTTCTCCTGCATTTCTTGTAGTGTTTAAGATGACATGAATATCTATATCATGAATATCATGAATATCAACTACACTGCTCTCTAGATAAATGACCAATCATACTTGAATGTAACGCCCAGCTCAGGGTTAAAAGAAAGCTAGCATAGTTCTGAATGGATGTACATTAAAATCAAGCATTCAGTTAATACTTCAAAATGCATCACAATGATCTGAGGTTGGAAAACTGAATGAATGCCATTTATTAAAAAACAAACAAACCACGAAACAAAAAAGACATAAAACAGCTGTGAACAAAGAGAGATCCTCAAGCACAGAGGAATGTTTTCCACTTTTTCCAAAGAGGTTTTAGACCGAGTCAAGCCAAAAACACCCAGCAGTTTTATTTCACTTAAGTATTTTGGAATTTTAGTTGATCAGAAACAAAGGACAATGAAAGCTTTTATCTCAAATAATATAACAGAAAATCGTCGCTTTTACTGTACTCAGAAATAATTTGACTTCTGGTCTAGAGAAACCCTGACACGTGTCAGAAAGTGTGCTAGATTTGAATGGCAAGCTTTGAATCAAAGTTTTAAGACAAATTTACAAAATGCTTTTTCATTTTTTTCTTCTCACCTCTGCTATAAAATTATTTTAAAACTGCTTCAATTTATTTCCTGGAAACAAAGTGGCTTACCGGCTACATAACCATGGCAACATGCAGAAAAGATGATGGAGATGGAATGACTAACTTCTGCTTCATAACCTCTCATTGTGTTTAAACCCTTCAACGCACACCTCACTGTGTTGAGCATAATAGATGGTTCCTTTCTTACACAACTATATACCACTCAGGAATAACTGTATTACATCAGATAATCTTAGTTTGTGGCAGTGCAAGCATATTAGATGACTAATTTCTCCCAGCGGGCCGGACATTATTATGTGCAGGCATGTGTTTAAGATATAGCTTGCTTCAGCAAATGCCTCATACTCAGTAGCAAATTAAATTAAAATGACCAATAGGGAGTATAGAAAAGCTCGAGCCAAGTTAAACATTTTTTTTTGTCTCTGGCACTAATGAGGATAAGTCATGTGTCATGCTTTGATGAACTTTCAATTTGTATTCTGTGACACACAGATTGTGAATACTGGATCAGTTCACGTAAGGGTTAAAACACAGGTGTGCTGTCTATTTTGGCAGCTCCTCATTAAATGTGAGAAAACGTAGCAACCAGACTCCATTTGACAGCAACCACTCTCTTCATTTACAATGTATCCACAAGGTGCCAGATGCCAACAACTCCAGATGTGTGCGGCTCTCGAGATTCAAAATTAAAACTCTTAAAGAAGCATCAACAGCAAATGTATAAAGCTGTCCATATAGCCATCAGGGTGCTCTTATATCAGAGCCGACTCTTTGTGATACATGTACACAAATCTCATTTCTATCTTTAGGCATGAATAGATGTTGACATTATTTAACATTTGCATATACACTCACTGGACAATTTATTAGGGTCATCTTGTTAGTACTGATTTGGAACTGGTTTTGGTTTCAATACTATTTTGGATTGAATCTATTCCATGAAGAGTCGATCTAAAGTACAGGAAATGTTCCTCTGTGAATGTCCCAGTCTACCAGATCTCAAAACTTTGCTCTATTGGACTCATATTTGATGACTGTGGAGACCATTTGAGTAAAGTGAACTCATGGTCATGTTCAAGAAACCAGCTTGATATCATCTGAGCCTTGTGACATGGTGTGTTATCCTGCCGGAAGCATCCATCAAAAATGGGTACACTATGGTCAGAAATGGACAGACATGGTCACCAACAATATCCAGGTCCACTGTGGCTTTTAAACTATGCTCAGTTGGTACTTAAGGGCTCAAAGTGTGCCAAGAAAATATCTCCCACACAATTATATCACCACCAGCCTGAACTGTTGATAAAAGGCAGGCTGCATCCATGTTTTCATGTCATTTATGCCAAATTCAGACCCTATCACGTGAATGTTGGAACAGAAATTGAGACTTATCAGACCACACAATGTTTTGCAAACCTCGTGAGGTGAGCCCAAGGAAATTGTAGCTTCAGCTTCTTGTTCTTAGCTGACAGAAGTGGAACCCAATGTGGTCTTCTCATGCTGTAGTCTCTCTGCTTCAGTGGTCAATGTGCTGTCTATTCGGACGTGTTCTTGTGCATACCTTAGATTACTGTTGCCTTCCTATCAACTCGAAGCAATCTGGAAAATACCCTCTGATCTCTGACATTAACAATTTTCCCTCAGAGAAATGCTGTTCACAGAATATTTTCTCTCTCTTTGACCATTCTCTGTAAACCCTAGAGATGGTTATGAGGGAAAATCCCTGTAGAACAACAGTTATTCAGACCGGCCCGCCTGGCACCAACAACCACACTGCCTTCAAAGTCACTTGCATGAGCTTTCTTTGCCATTCTAATGCTTGGTTTGAACTTCAGCATTCCTCAGTGCATTGGAGTTGCTGATCAGATATCTGTGTTAATACACAGCTCAGCAGGTTTACCTAATTTAGTGGCCGGAGAGTTTGAAAACACAAGTTATCAGGCAGCTGAGCTGTTTTATAATCTTTTCTGTTCATACATTTAGGCATTAAAAAAAAAAGCTGTAACTAATTAACACCAACATTTTAAAGGGGTTAAATTCTCAAAGAACAATTCCTAAATCACAGCTGAAGACATATACACACACAAATATATATCCAATCTAAGCTGACTGAGTTGCAGTCCTCTTCGTGTCATTCAAGGTGACTACAATACACTCTCACACTTGTACACACTTTGCATAAATTGTACTTTAAACACAGATCAGGTTTCTCCCATGAAGTGAAATTTGCCGAACCCCAGGATGACCTCACTGGGAATCCACTAAGTCTTCAGCAACTTTGGAGCTACGGATAACAGAACCAGTGTTATTATGTGTAATTGCTCTCCTGCTGTCAGGGCGTCCAGTATAGTAGCTTCCAAACAAAGACCCCAGTGCGCACACAGTAAGTGATTTAAAATTACTGACCCACAAGGTTACATGTGCACATTGTTGAAAAAAGATGCTTTCTAGTCTGTATTTTGTTCCCCCTCAATTTGGCAGTGTGTCATAGACAATGGGGTTATTAACAACAGCAAAGAAAACAAAGCAGCATATAGACCAAGTTACTTGCAATGTAAATGCATGATTTTGGTCTGCTGATATGGGCTATCTCAACCTGCAGGAAGATACTAACAACCATAATGCTGTCATACTGCCAAGCTTACCTCCAGGGGTACAAACTCAAACACACACACACACAAGCACATACAAACTGGCATCCATGAATGATCAAGTACATGAAACCAGTTCCACTGAGACATATCTGCATAAATTACATTTACACATGAAATGTAAAACTGCCCCCCAAAAATATAAGACACCCACTTTGATCAGGTGAAAATGACAGAGCACTGTTTACTGGCAGGTAGTTTAGGTGGGTGTTGGTAGCCAGTAATGTGCCTCTGTCAGTACTGCTGAGCTCTATCAGGGTTAAACAAAACCACCACTGAGCTCTTAGTCAAGCTATGCCAACTACCACAGAAAATATCCAATTCTGTCCATCTGTCTTATTCTCTTTCCAGCTCTCTCACACACAGCGCACACATGCAGCTACAACTGTAATTTTTACAAAGACGGGTTGGATGAACCAGTCTCGAATCTATTCACAGCTGTCCAACAACATGAAAAGAATTGAGCTGGTTAGAAAAATTGGTCTTCCCCTACTGCTTCTCGCTTGTCTGGACTGTCCAGAAGCAGCATACCTCTTATTTAATAAGCATAAAGCCTCTTTACAATTATAGTTTCAGACAGACCTCTAGTTTAATTAATAAAATATCTACAACATCAGAAAGATGAATAGCTTTTCACTATCCCCTTTCAAAACAGCCAGTGTGCATAGACTTAAATGCTACACTGACAACCTGATGAGTATTTGGCTTTGGTAGTGTCACTTTTAGATATAGTTAAAGAAAAAAAAAAAATCCACAATGTGTTGTAAACATTACAGTTTACTTTAAATCACATATAACAGTGCATTATTGTTATAAGATTAGAAAGATTTTTCTCATTTTTTGCATTTTGTTGTTACACTAACATTCATGAAAATTGCACAGATTTTTCACCTCTATATAAACTGTTATAAACCTGTGACAGATTGTTATGTTACATTTATCAGAATCCATAATACTACTGTCACACTAGGGACAGTGGTTTGAGGCTTTGGCACAACCGAAACTACTGTGACTGTTTGCCATGAAGCTTTTGTCTTGTTGTCTATGATACGGTTGCTTTGAGGACAGGGACCAGATCTGCAACTTCTGGCAGACAATTGTTGTCTTCAAAGCAACTTTGAGTTGGCAATAAGACGGAGTGAGTCTGCTATCACTCTGTTATCAGTCTGCTACGAGTTTGTTATTGAATGGGGTCAAGCTGGCAATTACATGCAATCTGTTTGTGGTAATACACTGATTAACTGTGATAAATTGGATAAAATAGCAAATCTGTTGCCATCTGTTGCAAGTCTACTGCCATCTACATAGCCAGAAATTCACATTAACTATTTACATTTAGTCCAACTAGAACCTCATAGATGTGAATCAGAAATTCAGAAATTCCTCCATAAATGGTGATGTAGTTGCTGCACAATGGCAGTTTAAGTGCAGAATGATATTGAAAGCAATGTTATGCAACCTTGCTTTCAATACAGGAATATAGCCAGAACACAACCAGCTAAGACTGACTCAGACTGATTGCAATATACTGGCAATCGGTCTGCATTTGTAAATTAGATTGAAATTATTTCCAGCTCTTGCCAATCTGTCTGAGAGTCACTCCGAGTCGGACGGTGATTATTTGGAGCAGGTAGTTTGCCTCCCAACAGGTGACCTGTTCACTTGCCTTGGAATGAAAAATGACCAGTTTGGTAGTGCAACTACTCACAAATGGTTGCCAAATGTGAAAAAATTCAAAGAAATCGCTTTAAAATTTTGGGGAATATATCTCACTATTTCACACATATTGCATTTTACAAGCCATCCAGTCAGTGAAGGATAGCCAGTGTTGTACCAGTACTGAACAACTACAATGTGGTAGTTTATATTGTGTCTCTGAGTATGCATACATAATAATATGGGAAATTGGGAAAATAGCTCCTTGGTCACAAGGTAGATTAATCAGTCAAAAAAAAAAAATCCAACAACAACAACTCCAATATATGATTAAGCAAACCTATCCCCTTTTTAAAAGTATTTTACTTGAGTTGCTGATCAAATGATCAGCAATTGTGGCAAAACAACAAACAGACCCAGAGTGGGAATGAATAAAGCCTCCGAATCTTCCATTGCCGTGTGCTGTTAGTCTGTTTTACCAGAACATTAATAGTGCTTGCTGACATGAGCCTTGCTAGCACAAAAGTTCTGGTACTCTGAGCTCTTGTCATAAGGAATTAGCTTTTGCAGTAATGGCTTACGCCCCCCAAAGTCCCCAGGTTAATCCATTTATTATTGGAAATCTAAAGTGTATTAGGCATGATGCAGTCGTTTCAATACAAGGATAAAGATTCTGTCTCACCCACTTTAATAGGTGAGTGTAAAATGAGCAATACTTGTGATAACTACACATTATGAGCATATTTGTTGGCGTAATGTGTTTGATCAACACTGACGTTCACCCTACTGAAATCAAACGCTCTATCCAGCTACACCCATTTGTTAAATATACAAGGATTCTCCTTTGTGTGAATGGGTGCCATGTTGTGCCACAGCTAGTATTTAATAACTACTACACACACAACCTTCTGTGAAGTCTTTATATGCCAATGTAAATGTTCCATTTACTATTGACACACACGAAAGTCAAGTTTGAGTGCCTGACAAATTAACTGTATAAGGAAAAAAAGAAACACTTTCAGCATTAACATCAAGTGGAATCATAATCAGAACTGCAGATATTTTAGCGGTGCTCTGCTCATGCCTAATGTGTGATGAGGAGTTTTGCCTTGGGAAAAGATATTGGTCATATATTCAAGAGAAAAAGAAAAGACAGGATTACAAGGCCAACTGGTTTTAAGAATTCAGGGCCCTCTGCATTGTATTGTAACTGTATGATTTATGCCATATGTTTTCATCTTTTTGTGTAGAAAATAATATTAGACCTGGGGGCTGGGGTGGGGGTGAACACTGGTGACTTAATGCAGCACAGTCCATTTTTCTTCATTTCCTTTTAGGAGCGCATTGCTGTAACCTGCAGAGCTCTCTAGTTATCTTCACAAACATCAGAGAGGCAATGCATTTTCATCATGTGCCTCATGGTCCCAGCCAATTCAAAGATCCACAGCTTTTTGTCTATATTTCACAGATACATTCATCAGTCTTTGCTCTTCCAAAACCTTGTCTCAGGGCATGTTTAAGGGGTTTTACTATGTGTGTGTGTGTTGTGTTCATTGACATGCTTCCTTGCACCCCAAGCAACACACCTCCGTCATAACAAGCAATTATTAATCGTCAAATTCAGAACCCTAAATCTTTAAATACACAAAGTGTCTCCAGCCATGCATGCGAATTATCACCTGTCACTGAGGTGTCCAGTATTTTCAGAACAACAGCGAAATGAAATTTGGAAACAGCGTACTTTGACAAATTAATCAGCACCCTCCTTCATGATTTTACTGACTGCCTCAGGCTAATTTTAATTAATGACAGTCCTCTTCTCGTTTTTCTGTTTTCAGCTCACCTTTTGGTACAGTTTTTTTTCTCTTCTAGAGTGACACTTCATTGGATCACAGTATTTTTTTTTAATCCAGGGAGGCTATAAAATGGCAAACTATGAAAACAATGATGACATGATTTTCTTTTTTTAATCCACATCAACTGGGATTTTCAGTGAGAGAAAATGTTGCAGAAGACTGTTGCGCATCTTTAGGCTTAAGGGAAGTTTGGTATGTAATTTAAACGAGACAGCTTTGAAATAAAAGTTCTCCTTGTGGGCTACACAAACATGAAGTTACAATTTGCAGAATTTTGAACAAAATACATCAGCAAAATGTGAAGAAACAATGCAACACTATATCCAAGATCTCTATGCACTGCGTTCCAGAGATATATAGTAAAGTTGAGCTATTGCCAGGCATTACCCTTGTATAATACCACAGCAAATCAATGTTGCATCTAGCCTGCCTTGAGTCCAAAGAAGAGAGAGAACAAAGAAGTAGAACTGATGCTGAGACAGTAAACAGAACAATGTCTGAAGCTTCTTCAAGAAATGAAATGATAAAAATAAAAATGCAACAAGAATAAACATTTGCACCACTTTCCATTGCCTCAGACAGCTTTTGGAGAAAAAAGGAATTAAGTTTGATGCTGAACTTGTTTCTTCTAGACTGCTAAGTAAACTGTTGTTAATAGTATGATTAATACTATTCACATGTGACCTCATTACCACCTAAAAAAACACCTAGCACAAATCACAGAGGTAAAATTTTTTCTGCCCAAATATGGCATATTGATCCTTTTTTCTTTTTGCTGTGATTTTATGCCATCTGAACCTGTTCTGCCTCTTTACAGCACGGGAGTTATGGAGCCAACATTGGTAATTATAAATAAAAGTTTGGACAGCATTATACAGGGAGTGCAGAATTATTAGGCAAATGAGTATTTTGTCCACATCATCCTCTTCATGCATGTTGTCTTACTCCAAGCTGTATAGGCTCGAAAGCCTACTACCAATTAAGCATATTAAGTGATGTGCATCTCTGTAATGAGAAGGGGTGTGGTCTAATGACATCAACACCCTATATCAGGTGTGCATAATTATTAGGCAACTTCCTTTCCTTTGGCAAAATGGGTCAAAAGAAGGACTTGACAGGCTCAGAAAAGTCAAAAATAGTGAGATATCTTGCAGAGGGATGCAGCAGTCTCAAAATTGCAAAGCTTCTGAAGCGTGATCATCGAACAATCAAGCGTTTCATTCAAAATAGTCAACAGGGTCGCAAGAAGCGTGTGGAAAAACCAAGGCGCAAAATAACTGCCCATGAACTGAGAAAAGTCAAGCGTGCAGCTGCCAAGATGCCACTTGCCACCAGTTTGGCCATATTTCAGAGCTGCAACATCACTGGAGTGCCCAAAAGCACAAGGTGTGCAATACTCAGAGACATGGCCAAGGTAAGAAAGGCTGAAAGACGACCACCACTGAACAAGACACACAAGCTGAAACGTCAAGACTGGGCCAAGAAATATCTCAAGACTGATTTTTCTAAGGTTTTATGGACTGATGAAATGAGAGTGAGTCTTGATGGGCCAGATGGATGGGCCCATGGCTGGATTGGTAAAGGGCAGAGAGCTCCAGTCCGACTCAGACGCCAGCAAGGTGGAGGTGGAGTACTGGTTTGGGCTGGTTTCATCAAAGATGAGCTTGTGGGGCCTTTTCGGGTTGAGGATGGAGTCAAGCTCAACTCCCAGTCCTACTGCCAGTTTCTGGAAGACACCTTCTTCAAGCAGTGGTACAGGAAGAAGTCTGCATCCTTCAAGAAAAACATGATTTTCATGCAGGACAATGCTCCATCACACGCGTCCAAGTACTCCACAGCGTGGCTGGCAAGAAAGGGTATAAAAGAAGAAAAACTAATGACATGGCCACCTTGTTCACCTGATCTGAACCCCATTGAGAACCTGTGGTCCATCATCAAATGTGAGATTTACAAGGAGGGAAAACAGTACACCTCTCTGAACAGTGTCTGGGAGGCTGTGGTTGCTGCTGCATGCAATGTTGATGGTGAACAGATCAAAACACTGACAGAATCCATGGATGGCAGGCTTTTGAGTGTCCTTGCAAAGAAAGGTGGCTATATTGGTCGCTGATTTGTTTTTGTTTTGTTTTTGAATGTCAGAAATGTATATTTGTGAATGTGGAGATTTTATATTGGTTTCACTGGTAAAAATAAATAATTGAAATGGGTATATATTTGTTTTTTGTTAAGTTGCCTAATAATTATGCACAGTAATAGTCACCTGCACACACAGATATCCCCCTAAAATAGCTAAAACTGAAAACAAACTAAAAACTACTTCCAAAAACATTCAGCTTTGATATTAATGAGTTTTTTGGGTTCATTGAGAACATGGTTGTTGTTCAATAATAAAATTATTCCTCAAAAATACAACTTGCCTAATAATTCTGCACTCCCTGTAGACCCAAATTTAGGAGGACTCCTGTCGCAGCACAGCATGGAAATCCATTCATGGACAGAAGAAGGAAAAAAAAACCCAAAAAACTGTGAAATCTCCACGAACGGATGGACAACATGTTGCTGCCTTTCAGCAGACTCAACAGTTGGTATACTATTAATGTAGCCGCTGACCACAGATGTCAGCAAAGCACAGACTTTTCTTATCCCACGTGAATGCAGTGCACAGATGGAGGCGGTTGGTGGGGGGAAATTTCGATCATAAAATCATGGTAATACTTTTCCTAAAATGCTGCCCCCTCTGTGTTCACTATTTCTGATGAGAAATCTCACATATTTTACCTTTAATACATTTTAAAGTGCTTGTTCTTTCTAAAAAAAAATGCTTTAAAACATATTTTACTCGTGTGTACGTGTTTGTGCCTATGTGAACACATTTCATGGTCGTGTCCCTTGAGCCGTGGCATGTTTGTACATAATGGGCAGCTAAGTACGTTATGTCACATTCTCCTAAGAGTAATTTTAATGGAAACACAGATTTTGGTATTTTGTCTTTTAATGGTTCCACTGCTATTTTCAAAATAAAAAAGCTGCAATGCCTCCACTAAATGTTTCTCTGTAATGTACGTGTTCCCACTGACCCACTGGTAATCCTAGTAGACTAGCTGAAAGCAATTCTTTAAAGAATAAAAACAAAAGAACACAGTGACCTAAATATGTCTTCAGATATAAAAGAAAAGCTGGCCTTTCAAGGTGATACTGTTTATTAAACCAGAAGCTGGGACCTTTTGCTCAAGCTCACAGCTTGCTGTTGAAATTCACACTATAAAATCTGGCACAGTATGTATACAAAATTTAACTGAATGCTGTGCAGTGCAATGCTGTGAAAAAAAAATCACTTCACATAGTAAGGACTGAGGAGATATTCGAATTGAGCTAAGACAAAAGCCCTTTTCAAGGGTATGAGGTTGAGATGTAGGTTGTACTATATTTGAAAGATTAAGTAAAATAGGGCTTCATGAGAAACATGATATAATGCAGATATAATGGACTGCTGTGTTGTAATGTAAGCTTTGTGATTTCCTGCTTAGTTGCTATCAAAAGACTAGCATAAAGTTTTTTGAAACACAAAAGCCGTAGTAGTCCAGAATTTGTCCCACGTGTCACAGCTAGCAAAAGGAAGAGGGCTATGAAGGATGTTAATGACCGTGATATCTGACTCCTCACTGTGATTAGTTTGTCTTTTTGAACTTGTGATGACACTCAAGGGAAGCATGTGTTCATATTCCAAGGCTGCACATTTATAATGACTACATACTTTGGAGGTTATTGCATATCTGCAAATGAATAAGTAGAATCTGCAGGAAAAATACTTTTCAGATGTGAGTTTTCTCATTCTGTATGCTTGTATACTATTATATACTTATATACTATTCACTAATCATGTTTTAGCAGGCTTTGGTTGCATGCAAGTACACAGTCTTTGTGAGGAACAAAAGAGGGAACTCATAACACTACCACCTACCACCTATCATCTGACAATGATTTAGGTTAATTAATCTGAATTCATAAGCTATAGCTGGCAAACTGAACACAAATTATAATATATTAGCCTAGGCTGGGGTTAAGAAAAAACAGAAACCCACTTGCATAATGGGATCCATTCCTTTTGGTGGTTAAACAATCTTTTTTCTTTCTTTTTTTTTTATGCTGAAAGAAGCAAAGCATTTAGAAGAAAAAACCCAGACTGGATCAATACAAATGGCTTTAAGGTAGAGGTCTGCTACTATACTCTGAAATGCTCATCTGTAAGGTTCAATCCCTGCATTCAAATCATGTGTAAATGCAATGCGTAGTCATGGAAATGATTAGTTTAACTCAGAAGCCCTGAACTGCACAATAGTTTCACGATAAAGCCAGTATTTTGAGAGTATCAGTGACATGACTGTGGTCATTCCATTGAAATCCTCTGTGTTGCAGTCACCCTACAACATTTCAGAACTAACATTGAGAACAGTAATTGATGTGTTTTGACTGTTGTAAATGAATAGATTCTTTTCAAAATAATGACTGAATAATTAGTCATAATTAAGTATGCTAACAAGAGCTGATTTATTAAGTGATTTCTCCATACCGGCTTCATCAGTGTTCACTGCATGCCAGGCTTTATTTTAATGATGCTGTCTGTCCCAATCAGCGTCAAGCCATTTCTGCAGAGAAAAAAGTCAATTATGAACCTTTCAAAGTACCATGCTCTGTTGACGCTGTTTCTGATCTTGCACACATCTTACACACAATTCTGCATCCATAATAAAATAGTTAGGAAGAAAGGACAGACTATATAGAGACTACAAGCCAGTGGTTGATGGAGTTTCTTCACCTTAGTACTCTCTATTAAGGTTAGGTAAAGAATATAATGAGCTGTTACACTTGATAGATTGTATATGTTATATACTGAACAGCATAAGATAATCTTAAGTATTACATATCTTCCAATACCACACTCATAAAAGGTTATCAACCATTAAAACAAGACTTTCTGTTCTGCTGTGGATAGATTTGTAAAGACAAATCTAATTATGTAAGTAGAGTTAATAATAAGAAAGGCATCTGCGAAGCAAGGAGTACCAACAATAGGCCTGACGTCTGTGGTTATTAACGTAGTAATTTTGGAGATTTCAGTGCTGGTAAATTTGGTTACACCTGTATTTACTGGTTGTAACAGAAATGACGGATTGAAAGAACAACCACACAATTCTGGAGTTGATGAATAAAATGATTGTCATTTTAATAAATAAGGAGGATTTTCTCCATATTTCCATAAGAAATCCTATTTTTTTTATGCAACAGAGAGGCACAATGGAAGCTAAAGCTGTTTACCTTGCTTAGAGGTTGAAGTTTATTTTATCTTAAAGAAAATAAGTTGAAACTAGGCCAGAAAGTCCTGCATCGGCTACAATGTAAATTTTAAACTGGGAAATCAAAGGGGAAAAAACAAAACAAAACATGATCCAATGTCTATGGCACTCACCAAACAATTTATTAGGTACACCTTGCTAGGTATACTTTCAGAGCTGCCTTAATTCTCGATGGCACAGATTCCACAAGTTGCTGGAAGCATTCCTCATAAATTTTGGTCTATACTGACATGATGTCATCACACAGTTGCTACAGATGTGAATCTCCCATTCCACCACATTCCATAGGTACTCTGTTGGATTCAGAGCTGGCTACTGTGGAGCCATCAGTGAACTCATTGGCATGTTCAAGAAATCAGCGTGAGATGATCTCAACTTTGTGACAAGGCCCTTTATCATGCTAAAGCAGCCCTCAGAAGAAGCCTTGTGCTCATTAAGGGATGAACGTGGCCAGCAACAACACTCAGGTAGGTCTTTAACCTATATTTAGCTGGTACTAAGGGACTCAAAGCATCCCACCATCCTGAGCCATTGAGCTTGTGTGAATTGTAGCCTATCTGCTTTAAGGTTTGCCATGCTAATTCTTGTAGCGTGGTTATTTGAGTTACCCTTTTTCTTCAAATAAGCTCAATGTCATTTGGCCATTCTCCTCTGACCTCTGACATCAGCAAGGCATTTTTACCCAGAGCCACCTCCACTGCCACTCACTGGATATCTTCTCTTTTTCAGACCTTTCTCTGTAAACCCTATAGATGGTTTTGTGGGGAAATCTCAGTAGATCATCAGTTTCTGAAATATTTTGACCAGCTTGCCCGTCACCAAAAACCACACTGCACTCAAAGTGACTTTGAGAAATAAACTTTCTTCCCCATTCTGATGTTCTATTTGAACTTCAGTAGGTCATCTAGACCACGTCTACATGCTTAAATGCAATGAGTTGCTGGATTTAATTGGTTTATTAGATATTTGCATCAATGAGCAGCTGAAGAGGGGTTAGGGTTAACAAAGTGGCCAGTGAGTGTATACTTGACATTTGACAAACTGGAGACGTGTGTTTGGTTATTCATCTGCTGGTATGAGAATTTTCACAGTTCACAACATTATATTTTTGTTGCAATGCTGAGTTTTAAGATGTTGGTGTTATTGCACTGAACACTAAAATCCCTCACAATGAAAATGACTGCAGTACTTGTTTGGCAAACTCACTGTAGTCATCATAGGTGCGAGTGGATAGATTTCTTTGTTTTCCTTTGTTCTATATCCATAAATAACTGAGACCACGTCGTATTTGAAGTCGGATACAAGCAAAAAATGTTAATAAGCTGTAAGACATACAGTTGTACTTCCGGATGTTTCCTCCCTGAGTAGCTAATTAAAAGACATCTTTTTGATCTCATAATAGCTTTGCTGCCAGGGTAAACAAAGCAAGTGACAATGACACAATAATGGATTTTAGCATTTCAAGAGAGGCTAGAACTTAAACACTGGTCTATTTTTAACTGTTTGTTAAGCAGCACCTTTAGGAATGATATTCTTGGGATAATTAACACATCTTAGATTTTGCAAGTCCACAAATATTTCTTGATAAAAAAAAAATGTTGTATTTTTCTGAGGTTTCTTTTCACTGCTAAACTCTCCATTTACATTGTCTGGCAACATGAAATATGATGAGACATAAAAGATAACTTATTTCTCTCAAATAAACAAACATCAAAACAAAAAAAACCCGCAGTGAAATCCAATAAAAATGGCCTATAACAAACTTTGGTTGTGAAAAAAGCAGACATTTTGTGATCTGAGCTTTCTTGTTTAAATCTTTCAAATTTCATTGTGCTACATTTTTGTCAATAATGGGGCTAATTTATACGATGAGTAACTATTATGTCTGATTAATTTATAGCACCCTGTCAGAAGTAGGCCGCTAATCTTGCCATCACATTAATTTCAAAATTGCGTTAACTGCGTGTCAGACAGGATTTTTTCTAAAAAGAAGTGAAAGTAGGTTATTCGCCTATTGGATTTCATGAGTGGCAGGTAAACGACAACAGCTATTTACAATAAAAATAGCAGGTGAGAATTGTTTGAGTCACCTGTGCCGATTTAATTATTCCAGTTACCATCGGCTCTTGTTTGTTTTACAGACAAAAGGTATATTAAAAAAGTACTAATTACCTCTGTCGGAAGGCTTAGGAAAAATGACTGGTTAGTTAACCTTTGGTCAGGTATCGCTTTATAAGACATGTCAAATTTGGAGTGTGGGGTTAATCTGTATTCTAATAGGGATTTTGTTCAGGTTAAGGTAAGCGGAAACACACAAACAACATAAACAGAAACACTCGCGAGATTTGAGCTCTACAAGCGGGACTTTGCCGGTTGCTATGGAGACGTGTCCAGAGTTAACTAAACTGGTGTTCATCAACTGCCTTTATCATTTGAACAGGGGTGTACGCCCACGTCAAATTAGTATTTTCACACCGCTGACGTTGTGTCATGTAAAATGTTCAGGAATAATTATCAGGTAAGCTTATTTTAACCGAATCAATTTAGCCCTTTATTTACTAAAATTCTTGCCCTGTGTATAAACATACAATTTCCTCGGAGCTGATATGAGCTTCAGGCTGATGTAACATCGACTGCAGGCTAGCGAGAACTAGTTGTTTCTTGCAGGGTGGAGCTGTGGTTGAGATCTTCAGTGGACAAGGAAAAGACGCTGCGGCTAAATGGAAACTCTGCGGAGGGCCGTCAGCCATATATAAAGTTAGTTATTTATTTTTTTTAGAGCTGTTTGTTTAACTTACTATTAGCTTATACTGGTAACGTAATCACACTAACCTAGGCTTTATATCCTCTCAAAGACAATCTGGCACCTGCATATGAGGACTGAAACAATTGCATTTCTCTAAACATATATGCTACAGACTTATTCAGATAAAAAGCAAACAAACAAAACTAAATACACAAAAGAAATTGTGCATCTCTGAGAGCAGTTACACAACAGGTAGTCTTCTGGTCATAACACACGGAGACTGAGCAATTCCTCTTATGCATTATTTTCTCCCTTAGGAGTATAATAAAGAAGTCAAAGGATGTGTTTACTGTCTGGATGGAAGCAGCCAGACCGTCAAGATGCAAATGCCAGAGAATGGCAAAATGTCTCGTAAGTCTCTACTACTTTCATACAAGTGTGCAACTTGTTGTTTTGTTTAATTCTAAATATTAATGTCTGTGAAGGTTCTCAGTCATCCAGGTCATCGTAGTCAAAGGAGCTTGCAAAGAAAAGCGTCTGGACTTCTTTAAGTTTACTTGAAGACGTTTCACCTCTCATCCGAGAAGCTTCTTCAGTTCTAAGGTCAAATGGTGGAGAGTCCCAGATATAAACCTAGTGGGAGTATCCCCCCACAGAGGGACAAAAGGACCCCCTGATGAAAGGACCCGATTAGAAGATCATCAGGGGGTCCTTTTGTCCCTCTGTGGGGGGATACTCCCACTAGGTTTATATCTGGGACTCTCCACCATTTCACCTTAGAACTGAAGAAGCTTCTCGGATGAGAGGTGAAACGTCTTCAAGTAAACTTAAAGAAGTCCAGACGCTTTTCTTTGCAAGCTCCTTTGACTCTAAATATTAATAGTAACTCATTCTTTTCGTTTTTTTTTTTCTTAGTTGGACTTCTCCAAAGATTTTTGGTGCTTCAAGTCAATGTTTCTCACGGTCATGACTTTTCTGCTGAGCTTGTGTAAGTAGCGCAGAGATTGTTCTTATGGTACAAATGTTATAAATGTTAATTCAATTGACTGACTTCAACATTTCGGTGTAAATCTTTAACATTCTGGCTGAAAAATGTATGCGAGCGGAACAAAATAACATTTTATGTACTCACTTAGAGTACTTGCTTATTGTAATGTACAGTGAAAAATGCTTTTCCATTAATGTACAGTGTGACAAAGAAATAGTGATTGAATAATAATGGGCTCACAGTGAAAACAGCTTGTTTACATCTGGTAGGAAAAAACCCATTGAGCCACTTAGAAAACAAAGTGCCTCATTGACTGTTATGTAACAGCCTAAATAACCATTTATTATTAAGATATTGTTCAACAATTTGTTACAAAGAAGGCTTTTATCTTGTGTGCCACTATAAATTCTGAACAGCCACATTATTACAATGTAGAATGTGAATGTCAAGTGCTCGCTGTTTTTCTCCACAGTTTGCATTTAGTGGCTCTGATTGCATAATGCAATTGTTTGTTCACATATCGTCACTGCTGCATTTAGTCACTGAAAGAAGAATGCCACTCTACATTGTGGATAAAACACACATTATTTCAATCTTTATTCTATTTCAGTCTAATTTGGTAAATTCTATATTTACCCCAAAAAAATCGTTGGTAAACTGCAGCTTACAGTATGCAGTAGAAACTGCTGTTTGGATATCAAGAGCATCAGGGAGAGATATTGCCTGAAATGATTTTCTTACACTTACCTGCTTATTTACTATTTTAAGAATCGGTGAAAACATTGTGTGTCGTTGTTCTTCTTCCATTTGAGTATGTCATGACAGCTGATTTCACAGCGTGAGATAAAAGTGAAAACATCTTTAAGAGCTTACTCTAGAGACCAATAAAGCTTTTTGTTTTCACAGGTCATGATTTCTTAGTGGCACTACTGATGCTGGTGATAATTCATGTTCTACTTTGCTGTCTGTTAATCACAGGATAACTGATTCAGAGGGCCTAAAAAGAAGACTCCACTTATCAACAGTGCATAAAGAGGTGTCTGCCACACTTTTGCATGCAAAGATACCTTTTGTTGGACTGAAACGCAATGTTGTGAGTATCTTATTCATCTTTGACATTCCTTTAGTATTAAATTTGCTGTCAGCTGTTTGTTTGTTTTTTTGGTTTGTTTTTTCCTTCTCCATGTTTCTTAGTAGGTATTGAGCTTTATCTGTGTGTGGTGCTTTTAACTACAAATTCATATTGTATGTGTTGTCTCAGTGGTCAACGTTATGCATCGACCTTGTATCACTGAGCGGTGAACTGTTCAAGGGATTTTTGACACTGGATGGCATCACGTTGTTCGCTACCTGCAAAGTCCGGAGAATCTTCACTGTAAGAATGGAGCATGCAGGAATGTCAGATGATGGTAAAGCAGTTGGTTGCTGGTTTCAAATTTTGAAGTTTTATCGACTTACCCAATACGCTACTCCAAATGTGTTTAATAAAGATACAGTACCTAAGTACTTGCCACAGAAGCAAGCCAGTGGTCTTTGTTCTTGTGGGTTTGTGTGAAATTATGTTTGTGTGTTTGGAGAGATAGAGAGACAAACAGTTGGCTGTTTTTCTGTGGCTGGCTGAGAACTCAGTGGTAGATTTTGTTCAAGGCTGATATGGCTCAGCAGTGATAACAGCTGCACATTACTGGCTGCCTACTGCACACCTACTCTATCTACCAAAAAGGGTGTCTCGGTCAGTTCGTATTTTTCAGTTGATCAAAGTGTTACTTTTGTGGTGTGATGTTATATATTGTAATAATGTGTTTGAGCTTATTTTATAGCTAATATTAGTGTGAGATTGTTACTTTTTCCAATCTAGACATGTTTCACAGTGGAGCTGGTCTCATGGACTTAATCCCACGCAGTTGCCAGTTCCCACCAGACGTGAACCAAGTCATTCAGGTGTTCAACAGGGAAAATGTGCGAAAGACAGATTTGAGGACTGGTCTTTCTAACTCTGACTGTGGTACGTAAGATAAGACACAAACAAAAAACATTTTGAGAATTGTAATTTCATCAAATGTAACCATAAAGCATGCAAAAGTGTAAACTGTCATTAAAATCATGTATGAAGTAGCTGTTGCTTTGTTTAACAAAGACGATTTAGACTATTTGGAGTAGGACCCTTTGTTTTTGAGATTGGTAGTCTTTTCAGCAACAATTTGGAGGAAGGAGTTTTATCTGGAAGGATAACAGTACCCCTTTGCACAAAGCCAGGTTTGTAAAGAAAAAGGCTTTATAAGTTAGGTGTGAAGTAATTTTGCTGCACAAAATCTGAGTTCAATGCCACTGAGCGCTGTTGGGATAAATTGGAGTGCAGACTCAAAGACAGGCCTTATCTTCAGCATCAGTGCCTGACTCCACCAACAATGTTGTGGATGAAATCCCTGCAGCCGGATTTAAAAATCCGTGCAAAGCTCTTGACCCCAGAGGAGATGTGATAGTTACTATAGCATAATAGTGGCGTGTTACAACATTGCAAATTAATGTAATGTTCACAGGGTTAACATAATTTGTCAGATATTTTTGTCCTTTAGTGTAGGTCTTCTTTGATGGATCACAGCAGGTTCATAGTGTTGATTGTTTTGAGAGTAACTTGCAAAACAATGTGAGTCTTAATATGTGAGTCTATACATTGAGAGTACACAATATGAGCCACAGTCCACCCATGAACTCACTTATTTATACAGATGAATAGGAAACGGTTCACAAATGGTTACATGTAGAGAAAGTGTTTGCTACAAAGGCACTGTGATGATAATCACTTTGTTTTCCTGGAATGAAATTCCCATGGTCTTCATTTTTGTGTTCATTTGTGCCTCACCTGTACTCAAGGAGCTGCAATTATCTCCTCATACAAAAATACATGCACCAGTAATCCACTTCTGTCGCCTTTGTGGCCTTTTTTATCAGTGCATATTTATTTGTTCTGACAGCTGTCTAAGTCATGTTGAGTCAACCAGCAGTGCCCATAGAAGAGAGCAGTAACCATGCACAAGAAATATCTTTTCATAATTAGCATCTGCATTATTAGCATAACATTCCTAATCATAATTAAAACGATTGCTATTAAAGTAGGCATCCAATTTTGACTTTGACAGAATTGCTGGGTGAATGCTGATCCTTCAATAGCCAAAGTGTCAGAAACTGTTAAAAGTAAGCTACAGCACTTTGTATCATGCAACAACAAACAAGCCCTGATTATCTCTGTGCTTCAGCAAAGACGTTCTCTTAATCCCAAAGACAAAAATTTCTCATAAATTAAAGTCTGTTCTAAAAATATTTGTAGCTTATGCAGACATAGATCTTGTTGTAGTTCTTGCTGTTATATCACTCTTTCAAGTTTCAGGAGGAATGTACACATTCCAGCAGTAAAGTTCAATTAATTTAACTTGCTGTATCACACAGGGGCAACATCATCTCTTTCTCTTCTTAAATCCACCAAAGCTCTTTTATTGTAGTGTGTATGTGTGTGTGTGCGTGTTTTGCAGAGAGCAAAGTATTTGCTCACTCTTCTGATGAGGCTTTACAAGAAAGTGTGTTTGGCTGTTAACATCAGCAGAGGTGGTCCTGATGAGTCCTGGCACAGATACAGCGGGGTCAAGTTGTCGCCATATCACATCTCCCACTGTAGCCCATTATTTTCACATGATGAAATGGAACAGATTGTTAGATTAAAGAAAAACATCCGTTATATCAGCTCAGCAGTAGAGTCAAATTTGTATCCAATCATTAATTTTCATTCCTCATAAAATATTTTGCCCATTAGACTCTAATTAAAATGCTAAGCATTAGTAAAGTGCATAGTATTTTCTTGATTGACTATGTTTGCAATATAGTTTAAGAAATTTAATTAAAAAAACATATTGCAGTATATAATCTACATAAAAGGGAATGTTCTAAAGATTTTTATTCACAGTTACAAAGGGACTTTAAGGGATCTTTTTAGTTTGAAAGAACACAGGTCTTTCCTCATCTTAATATGCTGGTCTGTGCCCTTCAAACTGAAATGGCCTTATGTATTAGCATAAGAGAAATCCTACAGGAACTAATCAATTCAGATCAATAACTAATGGGAATGCCTTACTTTTGTGCAGTTCCTACCACTGCCAGATCAACCTGTTATCGGAGAACCAGGCCCCAGGGCATTTTACACACAGCCTCAGGCTCCAGAGCCTCTGGACCACCTCTCCTAACTGGAAGAAAAAGCAAGGTAACATAAGATGGAACTGAAAGAAATGTAGTCTCTTTTTTTCCTTTCCAAATTAGTAATCTAACCAATCCTGTAAGAACATACAGCATATCTCTCTGAATGATTTGTATTCCTGCCATAAATTGTATTTACTACAAAACAGAATAAATTTGTCTCTGAACTTGTATGTTTTCTTTGGTTACGTCCCACAGGGATCGAGTAGAATGAACCAAAAGGTTACTACAGAAAGTCAGAGCATTACCAACCAGAGTGAGAATTTATCACATGGAGAACCTTCCCACATTCTCAATGAGGGTAAATTTGACAGAGTACAGACAGTGATTTATTGAGTCTGAATGCTGTCTATGTATGAACAAACCCTGTTCATCTTGCTATTTTATCACTCAAACACTTAGCATTGCTTGTTACAGACTTTATTTATCTATTATCTGTTTGTTTGTTTCTTTTTCTTTCTATTTCTTTGTACACTAGCTCAAGCTGAAGTTATGCTTTTCTGGGCTGCATGTACACCATTGTAACATATGTCTGTGTGGACTGGGAGTGTTGTGTGTCTGCAGGAACCCATGCCACGTTAAACAAGGTTTAGAAAATGAGGAAGAACCCAGGAAATGGGACTAGATAAATATTTAATTGTAAAATGATATTTAGGGGTTTCAACAGGGATTAAAAAACAGTTCTTTAACCCAAAAAGAAAAAAAGAGGCTGAAACCTGAAGAACAAAAATAGTTTTTGGAAAGAAGCCAAAAAAATATATTATTTTCACTTCCTCTGCTCATTTTTTTCTGTGCCGATGCTGAGCAGAATGATGATGGGTCATTAAACAGATACTACAAGCACTACTCCACACACCCTCATTAGGTCATATTTTTTAGATGTGTTTTTTTGGCATTATGCCTTAATTGAATAGCTGACAGCAAAGAAGGAGACAGAACATTGGGTGAGAGAGGGGTGTGATATGCAACACACCCGCTGGCTGTAATCAAACCAGGGGCATTGCAGTTTTGCACTGTGACCTTTCAGTTACTGGGCAGATATGTTATTGTTGAATCTGTGCAGGTCTTGAGGACCACTTTATCTAATTTGCCAACAAAGGAAATGAAGAGTTCATTAGAGTTTAGGTTTGTGAAGCAGATTCACGTTATACTTGCTAATGTGAAGTGTTAGATATAGACACAAAACAACTAATGCCTATTTTATGAACTTAAATTGTGGTCTGGAAAAACATTTTCATCATACTTTGAACTAAACATTGGTATAATGAAACGAACTGAAACAGATTTTACCACAAATCTTCAGTGCAAAACTAGCTGCCATTGACTCAGTACCTGTGAATGGTTTTTGACACTAAATCCTCAAAGAGTAAAAAAGTTTTAATATAATAGTGGGATTTTAATATACTTGATTTCCAGTGCATCTTTGCCCTTAGAGCATAGATGATTACTTTGCCTTTTCATTTCTTCCAGATACTAGACATCAGTAAATGCAGTGCATTTGAATCAACAAACTAACAAAATAAGAGTCCTCTTTCTCAGAACATGCTCTTTCAAGCACCTAATAACAGCTTTTATGGCTGGTAATACAGCATTCTTTGAGCATGACAGAATGAAAAAAATGGGATGATTAAAATTCCCTAATTCAGCTGAACATAATGTAGCTGGAAATATTCTCCTCACTGAATGAATGTAAGAAGCTCAGTTACTGAAATGCCTTCATTAATAAGGATTTTCACGGTGCATAATCAATTCACAGATATGCTTCTGGCAAGCTCTAATAACATTGTTGTTTGACTGTTTTGTGTTATAAAGCTTTTGTAATGTTGAAAGTACATTATGTAGGAGCATCTGGCAGTTTACAGCCACATCCCCCTAAAAAAAGAGCGGTTGACAAGAAGGGATTTAAGAAGCTGAGAGTCATCAGTGCTGGAGGAGAAAAGCAAACATCATCAAGTAAGTTGTGTGCACTGTATAAACTCACCAGCCACTTGGACCCCATTTTGCCTTCAGAACTGCCTTAATTCTTTGTGGTGTAGGTTCAACCAGTTACTGGAAACATTCCTCAGAGATTTTAGTCCATGATGACATGTAGCATCACACAGATGCTGCAGATTTGTAAATTCCACATCCATGATATAAATCTCCTGTTCTACCACATTCCAAAGGAGCTCTATTAGAGATATGAGCTTTGTGTCATATATGGCCACACTGTGGTTATAAAGGGATGGATGATCATCAGCAATATTTATGTAGGCTGTGATGTTCAAACAATGCTCAGTTGGTAATAGGGGCCCTTAATTCAAGGGATACTGGAGCCATGCTTTTTGGTAGTTTATGCCAAATTCTGATCCTACCATCCAAGTGTAGCAATAGAAAGCAAGACATCAGATCAGGCAGGGAATTTTCAGTCTTCTTTTTTCCAATTTTGGTGAACCTATACAAGTTTTAGCTGCAATTTCCTGTTCATTGCTGGCAGAAGCAGAACCTGGTGTGGTCTTCTGATGCTGCTGCTGTCTGTCTGTTTTAAAGTCTGACATGTTGTGCGTTCAGAATTATTCTTCTGCATACCTTGGTTGCGTTTATTTGAGCTTATTTCAGTTACTGTACTTTGCCTTCCTATCAGCTCAAAGCAGCCTGACCATTCTCCTCTGACCTCTGGAATCAACAAGGCATTCTCACCCAGAGAGCTGCCTGCTCGGTGGATATTTTATCTTTTTCAGACAATTCTCTGCAAACTCTAGAGATGGTTGTGTGGGAAAATCCCAGCAGATCAACAGTTTCTAAAATACTCTGACTAGCTCGTCTGGCACCAACAGCCATTCCATGTTCAGAGACACTGAAATCATTTTCTTTCCCCATTTTAATGTTTTATTTGAACATTTCATTTGCATGTCATCCTAACCATTTCTGTTGGCTATTAGTGATTACCTGATTTTATATTTTCATTAATGAGCTGGCGTGCCTAATAAAGTGGTAGTTGAGTGTATATTCTATGTGTGTTGTGGTGGGCTAAAGGTGTACTATTCTTTTATATTATTAGGTGTTTCAGTTATGGTTAACATCTCCTTGGGATGCTGTACCTCAGCACCATAGAGGGAATAGTGAAAGCTGGGAAAGCTGCAGTCCTTCATCCAGCAGGCAGGAGAGCAAGCACCAGCCTCTGACCCTAGCAGAAAAGTCAGAACATGCAGCCGATGAGGCTTAAAGCAGCCGTAAATAGACACCAGGAAGACTTGTGATATCAGTGAAAACTTAAGCACGACAGCAAGAGATGGGAACACGAGACAAAATAGAGCAATGTACATGCTGGGTGATTTTGATGACTGCTTTGCATGTTATGATTTTAATAAGCACCTTGTTTATGCTTGAGAAAAACAATATGTGTTCCCACTCTTACTTTTTAAACTGGATTGTTGAAGTGTTGCATGAATTTTAAAAGATCTCATTCTACATTGGACACAAGCTTTTCCCCCCTTTTTAATTTTGCATAACCTGTGTCAAGGCCACTTGTGGGATCCCTCCCCCACAAACTCTCCCCGCACTGCTCCCCCCCCCACACACACACATGGACACACCTATACCCACATTGTCCTTGTGAAGTGAGTGCATGTGTTCCGAAAGCTCAATTATGGATGTTTCTCCAGCAGTAAGCTCCTTTGCTGCAGCCCTGCCCACAGACGGAAAGCAGTTAGTTCATTAATGGTAATGTGGCGCATTAAATAAAAGTCAGAGGGACATCTCCTGGGCACAGGGTTTGCCACACAGTGGGCAATTAGAGAAAGTGATTATACTGTCGAGAGATTCAAATGTGCTCACTCATTCAAATTTAGGTGCCCCTTTCTGTGATCTCAGACTTATCTCACAGTATAAGGATTCATTGTTTCTCGCATACCAACAGAAGTGGATGCTGCATTCATTAAAGGCTAAAACAAGCTTTTATTCTCTTTGCTATGTATATACTATATGTATATAAAGTTGGCATAGGTGACATTTCATCAGTGACAAATTAGCAGTAAAATGGTTTTCTTACTACTGATGTTTTTCTTCTTTCTTTGTCTATAACGTTTCACTGTACCTAATTAACCTAGCAGGGTTGTTAATAAGCGATACAAACATGTCAGTGCAGGATAACTTCATTAATGCTTATTTTGCCAGGTCGTTGAATGATTTGCAACCCTATTATATCGTTATTATGAATTTCGTGTGCACATATTCAAATCAAATTAGAATGACAGTAACCGTATGATTAAAAAGTAATAAAACAGTGATTTATTGCTCATTGTAATTTGACTCCATGTCTAGTTGTGAAAGACATACTTGGGAATTTGTACATTTAAAACTCTTAATAACATTTCCTTGCAACTATTCTTTTGTTACTTGATCTTATTTTATCATCTTTCATTTAGATGAGTGTCACACTCCTGCAAAGGAAAGTTCAGCACTCATGGTCGCAGAGTCTCAACTGTGCTCTGTGCAGCAAGGTTTGCCTTCTGACCTGAAGGTCTGGAACAGCTGGGAGAGTAATGAAGGGTCTGAGCCTCAGCTCACTCTGCAAGAGGAGGTGTTCACTTTCTCATCTCAGCCTCACTCACCCAAACGAGGACAAGGCCAGGGTGACCAGGAGAAGATGGAGATGGGAGATGGTCAGGTTCAGAGCAAGATTGGGAGGCGGTATGATGTCCAGCCCGAGGATGACTTTATTGGCAGTGAAAGTGATGAGGTACGTTAAGGGAGAGACACAAGCACACTGTTCTTTGAGTTCACACACACACACACAAAGTGCCCCTGTCTTGCGGGGACACTTAATGATTATCTGTCAAGCAAAAACTGCTTTATATTACATGCACTACTAGTTTGACATGGAGTAGAAATGAAAAACTATGTCTAATTCACTAAGAAATCCTTCAAAATGCCCAAAGTTTGATTTATTTCTGTTTAATCAGAGTAAGTTTGAAGTACTAGCTTTAATTTCACTTTAAATTTTTTGGTGAGTAGTATTTCATATTGCACATTTCATATTATGCATCAAATTTTCACTTGAAAGGTCAGTGTGGTTATTTATCATCAGATAATTTATTAATGGCTCTGAGACTTGTAACAAAAAGCAATGATTTTCTTTATGCTTAGCAAGGAGATTAAACTATGATCACAAAGAATGATCTTCAAAGACATGCTAATTACTTTTACTCATTTAAAACTTTATAATAAATCTTATAATTCAGAATTAATATCCTTGTTGTGATTCTACAGGAGACGACTCAAATGCAGAACACTGAGCCAGGATTAATACAAAAGCTGAGGCTTTATTGACTGGCAATAAAACATGTCATGTACTTGGTAAAACAAAATAGGAATCCAGAAAGGGGCATAAGAAAAATAGAGACAAAAAATGAAGGAGGGACAGACCAAAGTATACACAGAGATCCAATAAGAAAACAAAAAACAGGTGGAATTGGTGTTGGGAAGACAAAGACAGAATGTAAAGTTACAGGAAACAAAGAGGAAAATCAATTACCAAAAAAATATGAAGCAAAACCCAGAAATGAACAGGAAACTAACACACATACGAATTCGAGGAGATATATTGAATCAATTACATTATGTAAAGTTTTTTATTCACGCTAGGCTGTACCAGTTCCTTTAACAAATATGATCACTGCTACTGTGTGAGGAGCGCATGTTGTCTGTCCAAGATGTGGGCATATGTTTTCTGCCCAAGCATGAAACTCAAACACCCATTGCCTCTGAGAAAGTCAATGCATTAAGTAATTTATAAATCTGTAAGGCATGTGAGAGAATAGTGTGTCGCCACTCAAAAAACAAAACAAAACCCTGTCCAAATTAAGACACAAAATGCATAAAATTGTGAACCTCATTGTGCTCACAAGAGTGCTTTTCAAAAGCGTGTGTGCATGAAATGGGGAGAAAGCTTATTGAGATGCTGAGACAAATTGATGCGTGCTCAGGCCTGGATCATAAAGCACAGTGTGAGTGCAGTCCAGCAGACAAGGGGGAAGGGAGTACAGTTGTGCATGGACACAGTACAAGACAACCATGTTTAGTGTGAATAGTACATCTTAAGAAACACAAGGCCAGTGATCTTACAATATCAAACTCAACACTCTTTTTGTTTTATGACAGTTTTAAATTAATGCATTATATCTACAAGGTTAGCAACTACATTGAATAAAAAAATATTAATAGTGCATGTTATGATTTTGTATTTTGTATTGTAAGAGCTTCTCCTAAGGCTCACATTTATCACTGACATTGTGTACAGATCTAGATGTACATGTTGAAACTGAGGAGCCAGGGTTATTGTATTGGGAAAACAGTAAAATAGATTGGTTTCAAAAAATGAATCTTTTATAGTGACCTTTGTAAATTGCATGTATAACCTTTCTTCCATAAAGCTCTTTCCAGGTTGAACATTTCTTTAGAATTTGCATGAAATATTGGTTTGGAGAATGGTTTTATAACTACTTTCACCTCTGTCAAAAGAGCACAGCCATTTCAACTTCATTGGCTGCCAATTTATAGTGTTTGTTAAATAATCTAATAAAGGGCCTATAAGAACACATATAAAGAATAAAAAAATATTGTAGGGATTTATTGCCTCAGCATTGGGCATTGTATAGTTAGTGCAGCATGCTTTTTCTGTTGTTGTTTCTTTTCTTTTTTTTTAAAGACCTCAGTACCCTGCTGTCCAAACCAGAACAATGTGTGTGAACACTAGACTGATTGAAAAAGTACCTATAAGGTGAATTGTAAAACTTTTCTTGTTTACTACTTTTTTTTTCTTTATCTTTGCTCTGTTTCCAAAAGGCATTGCTTTGTCTCAATATTATTTCTATCTCTGCCACCGTGCTTTGGGGGAACTGAGTTTTCAGTAATTGTGTTTAACCGTTAAGGTTGACATCTACATACAAAGAAAAAAGGAAATTATAACAATTCACATATAGTAATGTCACTTCTCAATACAGAGTTTGTAATCTGTTTGCATTAAAATGCTATTTGGGGGGATTTATAATAGCGCTATAATAAAAGGCTAGCAATGTAAAGGCATGAAGACATTTATTTTTGTGGCTGGCCTCATTGCACATGCATTTTCAGGAGTTTCTCTTTCAGAGTGGAAACATTTGGGAAGGGAGAATTGAGAAATGAGTCTTACAGCTGTAATTTACTGAGGTTTGCGGTCGGCAGTTTACTGCTGTGTGTGCCATTGTTTCATACTGAAAGAAAATCATCTTTTAACTCATTTGCGCTTGACATAGCTGCCAACACTCTTATTTGAACAATCCCTTTAACGCCACAGTGGCACAGCTGCCTGCCAGAGTTTTCGGTCTGTCCTATAGGTCGTCACTCAAGTCCTCACCTCGATAGCTTACCTTTTTCTGAGCTGTTCTTTTCTTCTTTTCTGTTACATATTGTGTTTGTTACATAACACCGAAAGTATCTGTCAAAACAGCTGTTATTGGACCTCAGGCTGTTGTTAAACTTGTTAGAATAATGCCATTTACTGTAACTCTGGATTTTGTAGAGGCATTCGACTCACAGATTGAGACTGAGTGTTGTCCACAGCTGGGTGTGTATCTGATTTTTTTTTTCCTTTGAGTTCAGTAAAATACCTGCAATATCACGCGGCATTCAGAAAAAAGGGGTGTGTATTTTTGCACATGTGGCACAGCAGTAGCTTTATTGGATCGCTCTGAATCTAATGGTAAATACTGTTCGGCGTTCTTCTACACCACTACACAGCTGTTACACACAGATTACATGGTTTTGCCCTCCATCACATGTTTCAGGATTCATCCAGAGCGTCTGCCCCAATCCACCAAGTCCCCACTCAGTGCCTGACTAAAGATTTCACCATTGCCTTAGAACAAATCGATTTTCCCTCTGTGGCCTCTCCCTAGTCTGAATTACCATGGGAAAAGCACATATATAAAACCTAGACTTATACAATATTGTTTCCATCACAACAGAGGCAACAAGCTATGCCTCTGTTGTTAGTTGTTCTTTATTTGCGACCGGTCAATTTGGGCTGCTCTTGTTAAATGGTGTTGGTGATTACTGAAATGAACTGACTACATTTGTGTTTAGAAATTGGAGAATTGTTAGTGGATCACCCTTAGAACTTTCTGCTTCCATCTGTTTTTTCTAGTCCAATTACAGCATCATACTAATTTGCCCTTCTTTGTACCTCTTAACGGTAATCAGCTGCTTTCACTCAGCTGAAAGCCGTTTAAAACCACTAACAGAAAGAACTTTTATGTTTTCATTCTCCCCACCTACGACTTTTTGTTTTCTGGTCAGTAACTATTATTCCTCATAATGAAAAAGCTGCTATGAATGCAAAAGAAACCAGAACTTCATTTCTGTCAACAACAAGAGAGACCCATACCTGTTTAAAGGGTGACTGTTATAGAACATCACACTGTTTTCATAATGCTGTCAGTACAGCTTTTATACAGTAACAATAACAATGCTTATGTGACATGACTAATTAATGACGGAATCAATTTCATAAGGATCAATGAAGCGTGGTGCGAGCTTGCGTGTCAAGGACATCAAGGGAATGTCTTTAGCCGAGAGCCACACCTTCTGTCCAAGGTCATTGGGAGGGAGTGGAAGGCCGACAGCGATGGGCATAATGCTGGTTTCTCTTGACCGTCTTGAGGAGGTCCTCCCTGGTCCGGGTCCACACCTGCCTCCTCCTCTGTAGTTGTTGCTGTACTGTTGGCATGGTGAGGTCGGCTTCTATGGAGGGGAAAGAGTGGAAGCTGGTTCCCTAGAAATGCTTCGAAGGACGAAAAACTAGTAGCAGAGGATGTAAGAGAGTTATATGCGTATCCCAGCAATGTCAGTTGTGAGGACCAGGAGGAAGGGTTTTGGAAGGTTACACAGCGGAGAGCCGTCTCCAGTTCTTTATTTAGCTTCTCCAACTGGCCAGGTATTTGAAGATGAAAACCTGAGCTTACACATACCTTGGCTGAGAGTGCAAAACAAAAGGTCTTCCATACTTGGGAAATTAACTGGGAGCCCTGGTCAGAAACAATTTTTGTAGAGATCCCATGAAGCCTGAAAACATGATGGGTCAGTAATTTTGCAGTTTCAGTGGCAGTGGTTAATTTCTCGAGACTGGTGAAGTGAACAGCCTTGGAAAACCTATCCACCCATAAAAAAGTGTAGTGCTATGTAGGACCAAGCGCGATGAGGTGTAGGTAAACATTGCAGCAGCCCCAAAGGGCATTGAGTGTTACTCTTACTACAAACACAGCTAGAACATGCTGCCACATAATCATTTACATCCCTTTCCAATGATTCACACCACAAGTAACGCTTGAGGAACAATATAGTTCTACTCTCCCCAGGGTGATAGTTGAACCAGGCAGTTTGAACCAGTGGATGACTGTAGAGCAGGCGGCCCGGTGCCAGCGTCTGGTTCATCCTGCAGGGCTTTTTGAATTGTCTCCTCATAGTCTGATGTTAGTGAGCCCACTGTGCATGAAGAGGGGAGAATGTTTGGGGGTTTGTTGAGTTAGTGGCAGCAGAAAATGGGACAGGAGGACAGGGCGTCTGGCTTTTTTCTATGGAACTATTTTATGGAACATCAAGTACCATAGAAAATAGTGAAGTTAGAGCAACTTAGAAATAAAGACCAGTGAGCCTGGCGAGCATTGAGTCGTTTAGTACTCCTTAGGTATGTCAGGTTCTTGTGATCTGTCCAGATGACAAAAGGCTGTTCGGCCCCCTCTAACCAATACCATCGTAGTTCTGTTCAGTTGGGATTAGCTGGTGTGAGAAGAAGGCACAGGGCTGCAGCTTGCCTTGTGGACTGGAGCATTGAGAGAGTACTGCCCCCAACCCCCGAGTCAGATGCATCTACCTCCACAATGAACTGCAGCTTGGTGTCAGGATGGACAAGAACAGGTGGTGATGTGAACAGCTTCTTTAGTTAGACAAAGACAGCTTCAGCTTCTGAGGACTAGAGAAAGTATATTTTAGTGGAGGTAAGGCGTGTTAGGGGTGCAACTACCTGGCTGTTGTTGTGAATGAACCTCCAGTAAAAATTTGCAAAACGAGGAACTGTTGGAGGTGTTTACAAGAGGTGGGGGTTGTCCAGTCCAGTCCACCACTGCCTAAATTTTCACTGGGTCGGTCTTCACAGGATCATCTCACACTTCTGTTTAATCAGTTTTCCGTTTGACGTTCATTCAGCTGTAATCTCAGCCAAACCGATTTACTCACGAACAAATAAAACACTGAAAAAAGCCAAACAATAACATTTTTAAGTTATCTAAGTGACTTATATATCATGTTTAACGTGAGTAGCAAAAGACCGTGGGGACACATGATTTGGCTAATAGCATGTTTCCTGTATCTTAGATTTTCCACAGATATAAACCAATAAAAGTTAAACAAGATTATAAAAATAAAAAATTGGAACATAATGTTTGGGTTTCAAAGGAACTGAAAATAAATGTCTTGCGAACACCTATCTGGTGAAAAAAATGTCATCTTTATATTAACACATAACTGTGCTACAGTATTGTTTGGTCTGTGATTTTAGGTAGCTATTAGGTGGTTGCTAGGCAACATGACAGACTGATAATATGAATAATTAGTTATTAAATTATTGTTATTGTTGTGAAAATTAAGATAATATAATCCTTTTTATAAGGCGTTAAAGGTCCATAGATGCTACAGATGGGTCATTTTAGGCTGTAGGTGGGTGGTTGCTAGGCAACATCATGACATCAATATATGATCAAACAATATATGATATATAGATAAGAACCTTCAGGCGTCTAAGATGTACCTGTGTGCCAAGCTTGTTTGCTCAACTCCTAATTGTGTAGGAGGGGTTTGCAGACAGACACTGAATTTGTGTAGTAAGCTTTTGTTATCTATATTTGTAGATTCTGATACCAACATTCATTTTTAAAACACAACTCAGTTGCCATCATGTAATAAATTTACAGCAAGATGTTAAACTAAATAAGTCATGTATATGTTTTTCTAAAGTGTTGTTTTGTTTTGTACAGGTATTGCAGATTGTGTGTTTGTGTAAATAATAATTTTGCTCTAAAGACATTTAAAAGAACATTATTTTTCCTTATACTTAGAAATAAAAATGAAAATTTAGACAGAGATTTCAGTTTTGTACATATATTGATGTAATGGAATAATAAGATTTGCATATAAAACCTGGTTTTGATTTATTTGTGTCAGGTTGTTCATTTCTCAACTTGGAGCAATATCATCTTTCAAGGTGTTGCGTCAGCTTCATACAATTCTTTTGAGCAAGCATTTGCTCTTAAACATAGAGAAATATTAAAAGCAAAACAAAGAAATGAACTTTGATTGTATTAACTACTTTGAAATACATTGAAACCACGTTTATCTTTTTTTTTCAATATTTTCAATGCAGTACCTCAGCCAGTGGACCGTGAATTAGTTCATTAAAATGCATTCAGGCTCATAAAAGCACCCGTATCAGGATTTCAGTAATACATATTGTTTATTGTTTATTCACCTGAATGTAAAAAATTGATAAAGTGTTGAAAAATGAGGGAAAACAAATAACATATAGAGCCGGTAAGCTACAAACCTCAAGGGGCTTGTGATAACCTTTCACCCCACAACAAAGCTCAGAGATGAAAGAAAACACCAAAAAAACCCAGACAGCATAAGGAAAAAATATTGATCTCCAAGGCCCAAGGAAAGCTTCGAGCTCTTAAATTCATGAGAAACAAAGACTACATTATGAACAAAGAAATGTTTTTGTGATAACAATCTGGTTGTGAGTATCCCACAACTGTGATTCTTTCTATTGTATGAAGAACTGGCAATGGCTGACGTGAAAAGTGAGAGGATAGTAAACAGCATTTTGTTTTAAATACTTAATCTTTCAATTCCATTAGGAGCAGCATTTATTAAAATAAGTGCGATACATCTATTTTTCAGGGTGAGGTATTTAATGCAAGTGATTTGTAATTTTAGTTTTTTTTACTATTGTCATATTTTTTTATAACTGTTGCGATGAGTTCTAAGTTTGATCCAGATTTAGAGTAAAAGAACAACTTCATATGAGTGGAACTCCCTTATTCTCTGTCTGCACATACAGTACTGCATGTATGTTCCAAAAGCTAAATACACAGTGCCAGCATCTGGATGATGTAGTTAGCTTTTTACATCTGTGTTGACTACACTTACTTACCTTGGTTCAGGATGGTCAACGGTTTTATTTTTATCCATCCATTTTCTTCCACTTAACTGATTACTTAACTGAAGCCTTTCCCAGCTGTCACAGAGCAAAAGGCAGGGTACACCCTGGATAGGTCACCAGTCTATCGCAGGGCTAACACATCAGTAATTAACCTAACCTACCCCCAAGCATGTCTTTGAACTGTGAAAGAAAGCCAGAGGGAACCTACAAGTAAGTACAGGGAAAACATGCAAACTTTGCACATAAAGACCCCATCTGGCTGGTCAGTATTAACCTAGGACAGGGGTGGGCAACTCCAGGCCTCGAGGGCCGGTGTCCCTGCAGGTTTTATATGTGTCCTTGAACCAACACAGCTGATTTAAATGGCTAAATTAGCTCCTCAACATGTCCTGAAGTTCTCCAGAGGCCTGGTAACGAACTAATCATGTGATTCAGGTGTGTTGACCCAAGGTGAGATCTAACACCTGCAGGGACACCGGCCCTCGAGGCCTGGAATTGCCCACCCCTGACGTAGGACCTTCTTATGGTGAGGCAACAGTGCTACCCACTGCAGCACCAAGTTTGTTTGTTTTTTCCATTTTTGCTGGTATGAATGTAGATTGTAATCTCAATGTGGAAACGAACTGCAAAGGATCAGGTCTCTTTCAAGAATACAGACTTAAATGTGTGATATGCAGATCTCTTTGTGTTGAGTATTCCTTTTAATGCTGAGACGACCAGTGTAGTTCTTGCATATGCAGTATCTTATATAATCTCTTTGGTAGTGTAGGATGTGGGTTTGAAACTACAATACTGAGCTGCAGCGCTAAATCTGAAGGTGTGAGAGATTAGCAGATAAGAAGAAAATGCTATCATAAATGTGAGGTTAATTTAAAGCTCAAACACCAAAAGAGAGCACGACAGAAACATTAATCAACTAGTGGGTAGAATTTAATAATTTTATTTCCCAATGGTGTCCTTGTGTTTCTTTCAGGATAACAACTTCACCATGTTCCAACATCAACAAACAAGTGGGTCCAATCTTACATCTCCCAGAACGCTTGATCCAACTTTGAGCACACAACTTGAAGGTCACCCTGGATCTCCTAATGTGAACCTAACACCTCCACTTATGCAGCCTCATTCCAGTGGGAAAACTGAACCTGGGCTGTTTCCCACACGGTGCTTCTCACCTAATGGACTGGAACAGAAGCGTGGTCCAAGAGTTTCAGAGAAAGTAAACCGGGTTCTTGATGTGAGCAGCAGCATATCAGTTTGTAGAAGACTCCTGCAAGAAGTCAAATTGGATGATTCAAAACAGCACAAGGTAGGGGTTACAATTTTAACAACCATCAGCTCTCACCCGGTATCATGGTTCAGTATTTTTGTGATAGTTACTCATAGCTGAATAGTGCTGCAATTTATTGCTGAAAAAAAAAAGATTCAGATCACCTCTTATTGTGTCAACACCCAGGAAGGCATGCTCATTAAGATGTCACACTGACCAGTGAAGACACACTTTACAACCCATGAAAAATCTTGTTCATTTGCATTGAAAAGAAAAAGTTAATATTTGTTTTATTCATATTTTTTATATTTACTTTAAGATCTTTAATTTTATTGTTTCAATTCAATTATTTGCTAAAAATGAGTGGGATAAGGGGATGCCCATAGCTCAAAATTAGAGAATTAAAATTGCAGCTTTACAGAGCTTTTAGACTCATTCAAGCACATTTTTTGGTTTCATGCACTTCAAATTTGCAGTCTTATTGTCTGAGTCACTCACAACAAGCCCCGTAGGCAACTGTTTCCACTAAAAAAGCTTTGATGAGTCCACTACACAATATTTGTCTAGGACCAAACATCAAAAACACAAAGTTATCAAGTGGCAAAAAAGAAAAAAAGTTGAGACTGAGCAGGCTAGCTCAAACAACCAGACATGTTTGTCTGAAGTTGTTGGAGTCCACAGCAGAATAAAAATGAGGGCTAATGTTTATATGTTTTACCCCCTTGAAAATTGATTAATGCAGCATGGTTTAATGAAAATTATTTTGATTAAATTCCATCTTTGGTAGATGGGTTAACTCAATTCTTTTAGTATGCAGTCATAAAGGTGCTGAGCTCTAACTGTGATGTGCAAGTGGGGGTTTGGAGTCCTTGTGGCAAATGTGCAGCTTATTAAAAACTTTGATGTTCGTACACCCAGCTGTCTCTCTTTACTCATAGTAATGTGTGATCACTGCTGATTTGGACAGCTAAAAAGAGCTGGGGAAAAGGTTTGCCGGATCAGTCTATGGTCTGTTACAAATTGAGGTGGGCCCCAGCACCAGTTGAAACGATCCAGGATCAGAGGATAGTCAACTGAAGCGATCACAAGGCCTGAAGGGAGATCTGTCACTTGATGGTTGCTTTCTGCATTTACACAACTTGCTGCTGAGTGATATCCCAGTTTCCTTCATCAGTGTAGCTCCTGACTGCTGATTTGTGCCAACTACAGCAGGCAACATGCAGTGAAGGCTTTGACTGAAAGATTGTCTGATGAATATGACAAGGAGTTTGTTTCCCTCCCTGCAGCCTTGGTTTATTGACTGCTATTGATTCGTCACCAGGGTATCACAAGACTTCCTTACACTTTGTCAGAAAAATCCTGTTACCATAGTAGTCTGCTAAATCAATAGATCCACAGTTAAAAGACATTTCCTCAGTGGGTCAAAACAATGGCGTATGTCCAGAATTGCCTTGAGCTCTATCTGGGACTAAAGCTTATTGTTAAGACTTTCAGTACTTTATTTGTCTGCACAAAACATTATATCAGTGTGTACATCTGACTGTGACTAAGTGCAAGGTATTGTATTGTGGATTGCTCCCAAAAAGGTAATCTCGGTTTTATTGGTGATAAATTTGAAGGAAGAAGAAGAAGATGAGACACTAAAGCCTGTTGATTCCAGTCATTGCGACTTGGACCTGCTCGGCAGTCTGCAGACACAAGATGATGAGGAGCTTCGAATGCTGGCTAGCCTAAAAAGAGAGCAAGAGGAAGATGAATGTAAAGCCTCGGGCCTCAGTGCATCTCAGATCCACCGGTGTAATGTCAGCATCAGCATGAGCAGTGACGATACTTCTACATGGACCCACATCTCTCTGGTCTGTATTGTCCAGCTTTGCTACTCTTCATATTTTATTGACTCTTCACTAACAAGCAGCACATGTGCAGCTCATCTACCACTTACAATCATTAGCACGTTGTTCCTCTTTTTGTCCTCCTGTCTCGAATATTTTGTTTGACCTGGGTTGATCCTCATTCTTGCTCATTTCCATTTCAAACCCCAACTTACGCCACCATGAAGTGCTAATGCACCTCTTCCACCAGTATGTTTTTGCATTATAAAAGGTTATTGAGATAGAAATACATTAATTGGCCTCTTCCAGTTTTTAAATATACACTGGTGCAATATCCACAGGTCCCTCAGTGACTAAAAATTATTTAGGTCATTTGAAAATTTCCCCAGAGATCTTTTTAGAATTTAAAGATGGTGCAGTTTTCTCTCGGCTATTGAAGGTCATTTAGATCTATGGTCCATTAACAAAAGTATGTTTCACTTATGGAGAGATAACACTATCATGCCTGGCTCTGCTGAGTCCACTGTAGGATCCCCAGTGAATAAAATCATTATAAATTCTCGAGTTATACGCCTGTTACCATTTCTGTATATTCAGGTATCCATTAATGTCCTAAGATTTAAGGACACAATGAATAGTGCTATTACCTCAGGGATTACCACCTCATTGTTTCTATTGAGGACACAATTATGTGGCCACCAATAAAGACATGTATCTTTAGACCCCACTTTAGGATTTACATTTTACTCTATCATGCCCTGAAGTTATGTTTTTTTTCTTTCTGTCTTTCTTTTTTTTTTTTTTTCAATTAGCTGTTGTGTTTATAATTGTAATGTATGGCAACAGCACCACCAACAGTATTGTAAGAAAACACTTTGCTGATAACGTGAAAGTGAGGAAGATAAAGAAAGATACCACACATTAAACAGACCACAAATGAAGAGAAATAGAGATATAACTTTTTAGTGAATCTAACACCTAAAACTTCCATCAAAAGGATAGATTTCTCTAAAAAAGACACTAAGTGATTTCAAGACCTAAATAGTCATTGTCTGGGGCTGGGACTCCTCCATTGGCAATGATAATCCATCTCTGGACCCTGGATGTTGTGATTCAAGTGGTTTCTGTTGCTGTGATTTATGGCAGTGCAGACAAAACTTAACCTCCAGACAAACGTGTGCTAAGCTTCCATTACAATGTTGAAAACAAAACACTACAAAAAAAATATATTATATAAAAAAGTGTTATTATTTAATTCTTCAATAAAGAGTCTTACATGTAAAGAAATAAAGAAAAGGGTGCAAGAATAATGGCAGATAAATAATTGTAGTTTCATATTTTTTGGTAGCTCATTCCTATTTGTAGGCAGCACAGTATTTAAATCCATTTTTTAAAAGTACAGCTGTTAGAATGTCCTATGACCTGGTATTCTAAGTACTGTATTTAAATTTAAGTTCTGAACAAGGCAATCTTTGTAGAAGAGCCTTGTAAATAAACGGCATACAGTCTTACTCTCTCCATGTTTGTTAAGGATGAGTATCCCACAAAGAATGACCTGTGATAGATCACAACACGCTGTGGTTAAGCAAACATGCATATGAGCCACTGTAAAATAATCTCATAAAACATGAGTTTTTTCTGTATAAAAAAAGTAAAATAAATTTCTCTTTCATTTTCTAAGTTGTCTGGGATCCAGTAAGCATCCTACGTATTTAGAAACACTAACAGATTCGGTTTTATGACCATGGGTGGAGTAGGCTGGTTACTTTGTGGTGACCTCGTGAATAGCATGCACTTAGTTTTATCACTTTAAACTAAGCTTACTTTTGATGAGAGATTTTGGAAATGCATCAAAAGAGGCTGTAGATTTGCAAAGGTTACATCAAGGGAAGAGCCAGTGGCATATAAAATTGTATAATCTCCGTTAAAAAAATGTACATTATAGATTAAATGTGACGAATTCGATTTCTGACACAGTGGTATGTTGTCCTAGATGTGAAACATATTCTTTGTGGACACATGGCTACAGCGCTGTCATTTTAGAATAAAAATGATACATTTGTAAATCTGATAATTGCTGTACAAGTGGGAGACTGACTGAGATAAAAAAAAAATGTAAGCAGTGTTTTTAGTAATTTAACCTGAAGAGTTATAATTTTTTTTATTTGATAAAGAAAACTGGCATCAAAATTGTCTTCCTGTAGAATGTTTCAAAAGTTACCCTGTCAAACACATCTCACGATGGAATTAAAGATTTAAAAACATTTAGCCATATCACTTTAATTAATGGGAGGTTGGTAATTAAAAAGTTAAAGTGATTTAATGATTATGTGACTGTGAAATCTACAATAAATCGAAGTGCCAAATGTTTTCTTTTTAATGATTTTACTAAATCAAACGATCAATCTGCAGTTATATGTTGGATTATTATCCAGTCCCTGCCACAGTCCTGCCGCCACCCCTCACTCAGCGTCTCAGAGTGCCACTCACTCACAAGTTCTCTTGCTGCACTGAGGGAGACTCAGCGGTGCATCACGCTGTCAAAGTGTGTGCTTTGTTAAGCAGGAGAGGAAGCCGCTGGGATTAATTTGTAAATTTGACTGCTCTGCTTTGGCAAACAGATAATAATGCTTTGTTAATGACAGATAAACACTGTTGATCTCTCTCATCTCTGACCAGTTACTTCCACCTCGTAGTTGATGGGTTTGGTTTCTTAGCATTGTTACATACAAGAACCCTGACTATCTGAATGTTGGAACAACACTGGTAAAAACCTTCATCGTGAGAAAAACTGCTTGTTTTTCTCATGATGTGTCTTCTACCAAATAAAAAATACATTATGGACACAAGTCTCTGCTCTGCGGTAGAGTATCACTTCCTGTTCCTGCTCAAACACAGTGGTGTTTCTGAGTAGCTTATTTGCTTAGCAATTTAATTAACAACTTTTAAATACATTCTTCTTTCATAGTATAATCTTCACGTGCTTCATCCGAAGCACACTTTCTGTGTACTCACTACCTAATTTATAGCCAAAGTATTCACTCACTGTCTCTGTACTGTTTCGCTAGCTTAGCTTAGCTCATAGCCGACTCGTTAGCACCATGGCTACTTCACCTGTCCCTCCTGCACTTTCTTGCTCATTGTGTCAGATGTTTAGTTACTCCTCGGCCTCCTTTAGCAGTAATGATATCTGTAACAAATGTAGCATATTTGCAGCTCTGGAGGCCAGGATTACTGAATTGGAGACTCGGCTTCGCACCCTTCATTCACCCGTAGCTAGCCAGGCCCCTGTAGCTGGTGCAGCCGAAGATAGCGTAGGCCCCGCTAGCTGTTCCCCGGCAGACCCCAAGCAGCTGGGGAAAGAGGGCGGCTGGGTCACGGTGAGGAGGAAGCATAGTCCTAAACAGAAGCCCCAGGTACACCACCAACCCGTTCATGTGTCTAACCGTTTTTCCCCACTCGGTGACACACCCGCCGGGGGTCAAACTCTGGTAATTGTTCTCAGACATGTGAAGCTAGAGACACCGGCAACCATAGTCAATTGTCTTCCAGGGGCCAGAGCAGGCGACATTGAAGGAAATTTAAAACTGCTGGCTAAGGGTAAACGTAAATTCAGTAAAATCATAATTCACGTCGGCAGTAATGACACCCGGTTACGCCAATCGGAGGTCACTAAAATCAATATTGAATCGATGTGCAACTTTGCTAAAACAATGTCGGACTCTGTAGTTTTCTCTGGTCCCCTCCCCAATCAGACCAGGAGTGACATGTTTAGCCGCATGTTCTCCTTAAATTGCTGGCTGTCTGAGTGGTGTCCCAGAAACGATGTGGGCTTCATAGATAATTGGCAAACCTTCTGGAGGAAACCTGGTCTTGTTAGGAGAGACGGCATCCATCCCACTTTGGATGGAGCAGCTCTCATTTCTAGAAATATGGACAAATTTATTAAACCCCCCAAAATATGACTATCCAGAGTTGGGACCAGGAAGCAGAGTTGCAGTCTTACACGCCTCTCTGCAGCTTCTCTCCTCCTGCTACCCCCCCAAAAACCCATCTCCATAGAGACTGTGTCAGCTTCCAAAAAGACAAAAAACAAACTAAAAACCAGCAACAAACAACTTAAACATAAACAATCAAAAAGAAAGAACAATACAGTATCCACATCTGAACCAAAGAGTAAAACCGTGAAATGTGGATTATTAAATATTAGGTCTCTCTCCTCCAAGTCTCTGTTAGTACATGACTTAATAATTGATCAACAAATTGATTTACTCTGCCTTACAGAAACCTGGTTGCAGCAGGATGATTATGTTAGTTTAAATGAATCAACACCCCCGAGTCATTCTAACTACCAGAAACCTCGAAGCACAGGCCGAGGGGGCGGTGTGGCAGCAATTTTTCACACCAGCCTATTAATTAATGAAAGACCAAGATAGACTTTTAATTCATTTGAAAGCCTGATGCTTAACATTGTCCACCCCAGCTGTGAAACTCAGAAACCAGTCTTACTTGTTATCATCTATCGTCCACCTGGGCCTTACACAGAGTTTCTGTCTGATTTCTCAGACTTTATATCTAATTTAGTTCTGAGCTCAAATAAAATAATTATTGTGGGTGATTTTAACATCCATGTAGATGCTAAAAATGACAGCCTCAACATGGCATTTAGTCTGTTATTAGACTCAATTGGCTTCTCTCAAAATGTAAAAGAACCCACCCACCACTTTAATCACACTCTAGATCTTGTTTTAACATATGGCATAGAAACTGAACATTTAACAGTGTTTCCTGAAAACCCTCTCCTGTCTGATCATTTCCTGATAACATTTACATTTACAATAATTGATTACACAGCAGTGGAGAGTAGATTTTATCAAAGTAGATGTCTTTCTGAAAGCGCTGTAACTAAGTTTAAGAATATAATCCACCCACTGTTATCATCTTCAATGCCCTGTACCAACACAGAGCAGAGCAGCTATCTGAATGCTACCCCAACAGAGGTTGATTATCTTGTTAATAATTTCACCTCCTCACTACGTACGACTCTGGATACTGTAGCTCCAGTGAAAACTAAGGTCTCTAATCAGAAGTACCTGACTCCGTGGTATAATTCTCAAACACGTACCCTAAAGCAGATGACTCGTAATCTGGAGAGGAAATGGCGTGTCACAAATTTAGAGGATCATCATTTAGCCTGGAGAAATAGTTTGCTGCTTTATAAGAAAGCCCTCCGCAAAGCCAGAACATCTTACTATTCATCACTGATTGAAGAAAATAAGAACAACCCCAGGTTTCTCTTCAGCACTGTAGCCAGGCTGACAAAGAGTCAGAGCTCTGTTGAGCCAACCATCCCTTTAACGTTAACTAGTAATGACTTCATGAACTTCTTCACAAATAAAATTTTTATCATTAGAGAAAAAATTACCAGTAATCATCCCACAGATGTAATATTATCTACAGCTACTCTTAGTACCATTGATGTTAAGTTAGACTCTTTTTCTCCAATTGATCTTTCTGAGTTAACTTCAATAATTACTTCCTCCAAACCATCAACGTGTCTTTTAGACCCCATTCCTACAAAACTGCTCAAAGAAGTCCTGCCATTGATTAATTCTTCGATCTTAAATATGATCAACCTATCTCTAATGGTCGGCTATGTACCACAGGCCTTCAAGCTGGCTGTGGTTAAACCTTTACTCAAAAAGCCATCTCTAGACCCAGCAGTCTTAGCTAATTATAGGCCAATCTCCAACCTTCCTTTCATATCAAAAATCCTTGAAAGAGTAGTTGTCAAACAGCTAACAGATCATCTGCAGAGGAATGGTTTATTTGAAGAGTTTCAGTCAGGTTTCAGAGCTCATCACAGCACAGAAACAGCTTTAGTGAAGGTTACAAATGATCTTCTTATGGCCTCTGACAGTGGACTCATCTCTGTGCTTGTCCTGCTAGACCTCAGTGCAGCGTTCGATACTGTCGACCATAATATCCTATTAGAGCGATTAGAACATGCTGTAGGTATTACAGGTACTGCACTGCAGTGGTTTGTATCATATCTATCTAATAGACTCCAATTTGTGCATGTAAATGGAGAGTCCTTTTCACACACTGAGGTTAATTATGGAGTTCCACAGGGTTCAGTGCTAGGACCAATTCTGTTTACATTATACATGCTTCCCTTAGGCAGCATCATTAGAAGACATAGCATACATTTTCACTGCTATGCAGATGACACCCAGCTCTATCTGTCCATGAAGCCAGATAACACACACCAATTAGTTAAACTGCAGGAATGTCTTAAAGACATAAAGACCTGGATGGCCGCTAACTTTCTGCTTCTTAATTCAGATAAAACTGAGGTTATTGTACTCGGCCCTGAAAATCTTAGAAATATGGTATCTAACCAGATTCATACTCTGGATGGCATTACCTTGGCCTCCAGTAACGCTGTGAGGAACCTTGGAGTCATTTTTGACCAGGACATGTCCTTCAACGCACATATTAAACAAATATGTAAGACTGCTTTCTTCCATTTGCGCAACATCTCTAAAATTAGAAATATCCTGTCTCAGAGTGACGCTGAAAAACTAGTTCATGCATTTATTACTTCCAGGCTGGACTACTGTAATTCATTATTATCAGGATGTCCAAAAAACTCACTGAAAAGCCTTCAGCTAATCCAAAATGCTGCAGCAAGAGTACTGACAGGGACTAGAAGGAGAGAGCATATTTCTCCTGTTTTGGCTTCCCTTCATTGGCTTCCTGTTAAATCCAGAATTGAATTCAAAATCCTGCTCCTCACATACAAGGTCTTAAATAATCAGGCCCCATCTTATCTTAATGACCTTGTAGTACCATATCACCCTATTAGAGCACTTCGCTCTCGCTCTGCAGGCCTACTTGTTGTTCCTAGAGTATTTAAAAGTAGAATGGGAGGCAGAGCCTTCAGTTTTCAGGCCCCTCTTCTGTGGAACCAGCTTCCAGTTTGGATTCGGGAGACAGACACTATCTCTACTTTTAAGATTAGGCTTAAAACTTTCCTTTTTGCTAAAGCATATAGTTAGGGCTGGACCAGGTGACCCTGAATCCTCCCTTAGTTATGCTGCAATAGACGTAGGCTGCCGGGGGATTCCCAAGATGCATTGAGTTTTTCCTTTCCAGTCACCTTTCTCACTCACTATGTATTAATAGACCTCTCTGCATTGAATCATATCTGTTATTAACCTCTGTCTCTCTTCCACAGCATGTCTTTTATCCTGTCTTCCTTCTCTCACCCCAACCGGTCGCAGCAGATGGCCGCCCCTCCCTGAGCCTGGTTCTGCCGGAGGTTTCTTCCTGTTAAAAGGGAGTTTTTCCTTCCCACTGTCGCCAAAGTGCTTGCTCATAGGGGGTCATATGATTGTTGGGTTTTTCTCTGTATCTATGAAGCGCCTTGAGGCGACTTTTGTTGTGATTTGGCGCTATATAAATAAAATTGAATTGAATTGAATTGAAAGTCTAGGCCTAAATATTTGATTTTCTTAGGACGGGGTCTTTAAATTTAATGGAGTTTATCATTATTATATGTGTTATTACAGAAATGATATTGGAAGGAAGAGTGAGAGGTCTGAGATTTAGTTTTGTAATACAACCCAGTCTGTAATTTTTCATGGGGAGATGTAGAGTGGAAATAAATAATAGAAAATAGCCACTTGAGGGGAATTCAGCCACCATTCATTTGTCTCAAAGAAAATGCCTGGTTAAAAAAAGCAGAAAGCTATGGAAATAAATTATCTATCATTGGTTGACTCGACCTCTCTGCCAAATAGGTTTGTGCAGCATAAGTTTTCAAACAAACACTTTACATGCACTGCTCTGTTTTAATATTTTCCTAATAGATAGTTGCAGAAACAGAAATCAGAACCTAAGACGATGTCGATCAGATACATGTGAAGCTCTTTAGATTTCTGATTGTTTGATCCGGCATACAGGGGAATAAAGGATGTATAATGGTTGATATATAAAGGGAAGAGTCAATAAAGTCCAAGGTGTTTCCACCAGGGAGACAATACAAACATTATAGATGTCAGCTCCAAGAGCAAATGAGAAGTGTGTGGGCTTCGCAGACACACAGCAGATAGTGTGCCAGGCAAGTCATCACATTGACTCCCAAGCTACTGACAGCCAGCGCTGCTATATTGAACATCCTCACCACATTTTGCTGTTTGGTCACCAGGTGATGTTTGTTCAAAATAAGTGATGCACTTCTGTTGGCAGCAGATGTACTTAGTGCTGTCTTTGAAACTGGAGTTCATGCAGGTGCGATCGACCATGTGAGGTACTGGGTTTAATGTTACAGTTGGAATATAAAAATGGTTGCTATTTCCTAGATCCCCAGAGTTTCTCCATCCCTTGACAGGCAAGTAACTCATCATCATCATCCTCAGTCCATATTACCAGCAGAATTCCACAGGCTGCAATTTTAGGTCCTGTCTTATTCTAAGAAGGTGATTAGATAAAGAAGGTACGGAAGCATACAGATAGCTAAAATAAACTCAAGCACTGCAAGGACTGCAGCTTCAACATGAGTGCTTCTTCATCAAAGTCATGTAATGTAATAGCCTTTAACAGCCACTACGCTTAAAAATCCTCCTGAGGCTATAATATGGTCTTTAACTTTGACAAGATGGAGAGGGTAATGTGCTTGTGTTTCATGCAGCTGAAAATGAGTATATATTAAAAAGGAAATCATTGCTGTCTTCTACCTGTAATTCTACCTATGCTTTAGGTCCTTCATACTTACAGAGTATAGGAACATCTAAAGTTTTGAACACATTATTAGATTCCACGGATTACTTGATCACGGTTTGTTCACCCTTTATTGCTCACCCATCCCTCTTGTTCCTTGCTGCTCATATTTGTCATACTTGATTTTTATGCCAAGGCACAAAACATAGAATTGGGTTTTTGCAGTACAAGGATTTTCATCAACTGTTAATTTGTAAAGAAGAAAAAGAAGAAGAAGAGTAAAGGCTAATTTGTGGTTGGACTAAAGCTTTTGTTAAAAAAGAAAAACTTTCACTTAGCTTAATTTTCTCAGGTGATGTTCTTTATGTGTAATTTCAGGGAGCCTTGAACGGGCAACTTTGTGGATGTCCTGGACAGCTGTGTCTCCACAAAATGTTGCTCCTCATGCTTTATTTATATCTGAGTGACACCTCACAGCACGACATGGCACAGTTTAATTCTCTGGCAAGACTGCATTAAATGCATTAATTCATGAATCTGCACAGGAAAAATTATAAATTTATCTCTTGATCCCTGAAGGACTCAACCTGTATTGCAAAAGTAGTGAAATATCAAAGCACATTGCAGCAGTTGCCTTTGACTCAACGACACGATGTGCACAACAGTAGCAAAAGGCCCAGTGACACTTATCAGTTACAGGTAAGTGTTGTGGCACAATTTTCATAGAGAGACAGGGCGACTGGGCTTAAAAAGGAGTCAAATGGCGGCGACCTTCATTACTGCCTTACTGAATGAAACGGGTCACTCTGAACCAAAAAATATTTTCGATTTTGATGTGCTGCACAAGTAAATCTTTTTCCTTTTTGCGCCTTAATCGAGTACTTAGTGGTCTTTTCAATTGAACCTAATGAGAATTCTTGGGAAAAATGATTTGCATTGGAGCATCTGGTGACATTTTAACACAGCTTTCCTCTTTCCTTCTGCTCTAGCCGACTAATCAGGGACACCACTATCAGACAGAAATGAACCCCTTCCTGCAATCAAACCCCAGGTAAGAAGTGTGTGTTATTACACACACTATTTTTTTTTACACATTATTTTTTAGCATTCCAGTGTATTATGCATGGAAGTCTGACTATTAACCCTCTCAGGCTCAAATTAAACCTTTTGTTGCTAATGCACAACCAAGTCCTGCAGTGGTACTTCTGAGTAAAAAAAACCTCATAAAATATGTATGTGGGGTAATCAGGTTGTTAGTTTTTAACTGTTGCAAATCGGCAACGCCTGCCTCAAGAGGGTTAAGAGTCCCTTTATTTAAAATGAACGGACACATATTTTAAATTGTTGATAACTTCGGCGAGTAGAATATAATTTTTAAAGCCCTGCTGGTGTGTACCTTCAAGCCTCTGTTTATAATTGGCTCCATCGTCTAGATTGGATGGTTACGAGTCAGTGCAATATTTGTTGCTAAATGTCAGCTGTCAGGTAGATTTTCTGAATGGGGCTAACCTTACTCACATGAGTGCAAATAACCTGGAGGTGTGGTAGGTACAGTTCTTTTATTCTCTTAACACAAAATTGATAAGGGTAATAGTAATAGAGAAGCTAATAGAGGAGAATAGTACTGTTCCATCCCCACCCTCCAAATAGAGGCTTCAAGGTATTATTTCATATACAAGATATACATCTGTGGGGCTTTCAGAGTTTGATCGTGTTCATTTCCTTCTGATAGTGGTGCCTCTGATTAGCTGCCCAGAGCAAAGGTAAAAGAAAGCAGTCCGAAGATGTGTCATTGTGCTTGTCAGACTTGTCAGAAGTTGTTAAAGCATTTGTTTGTTTGCTATACAGTAGACATCAGCTTTCAGATTCACCTGAATTCAAAATGCACGTGTTAGATTTTCTGCACAGCAGGGGCTTCAGTTCAGTAATTCATAATGCAAAACAGCCATAAGACACGTTCCACCTTGCTTTGCCTACCTACAGCTTAAAACCAAATAAAATTCTCTTCAAAAAGAAAGAATATTGATGGATGGCTTTGTATTGCTGAGGGCGAAAGAAAAAAAGTATTATATCCCGTATCAACTTAAGGCTTATGATGTGTGAAACAGAATAACAGAAAAGATATTTTAGAAGTTGGAGAAAAGCATCCCTCCCCCAAAAAAGTAAATAACCACCAGAGGTTTATTAAGTAAAGCTAAAGAAATTTTGCAAGCTTTCACAGACTTCTGAAAACGTCCTTTGACATGTGTTGAGAATTACAGATTGTCATTATGTAGCAGTGAAAGGAGAATGACTAGATCCCCCCCCTCCCCACCCCCCTCGTACTCGTAAGTTAAATAGGATTTGTCATTGTCAAGGCAAGATGAAGTAAAATGTTTTCTATAACCATCATTTTTGTGTGTGTAAGTGTGTGTGTGTGTGTGTTTTCTTCTAATGTTCCTTGAAGGGGAAAATAGCTCAGAATTAAGGCTTGAGTCAAACACCTCTTGGAACAGATTCAGTGTGTTGATTTAGAGCACAAGGTGAAAGAGTCTCAGAAATACAGCTCAAATACTTTCAATTTAACAGATTAACACTGGGAGGATATTACTGCCCACTTCACAACACTGAATACCATTATTTCAAACTCGCTTTCAGGTGTTTTTTATGCGTCTAAAAACCACAAAAAAACAAACTGCGGCAGGGTATGAATAGATCCAGTTCACCTTGGAAGGTTCTGGAGAAATCCTGTAGCCCCACAGCTGGCAGTTATAGAGCCGCGTCCGTGCACACCTCCATCTCTTTGTGAATATAGACAACCATGTGGTCTGTTACACAACCATGTTGTAGGTTACAAAAGAAGACAAAGGAATTGCATCACGGTTTCACTACTGAAATTACGCAACCCCCATCTCTCAAACACATTTGATTTGTTGATGAAAACCAAGGTAGCATGGTGTGGACATGTGTAGACTTCCTTGAGCTGAAATATTTGTATTTGCATTACTGTATCATGCAGATTTAAAGATTTCAAATTTATCCATCCAGCCGACTGGCGAATATCTAGTTAAGCGATGCTGTTTGATTGAATAACCACTGAAATTAATATTACTGTTCACAAACACACTGACGGAGCTCTGCAGCTTCCACAGCTGTAGTCCTGAAATGAGACTTCGAAGTAAGCCTCGATTTACATACTGAATAGCAGCTGCACAGGATTTGTCGTTGTTTTCTTTCATTTCTTTTAGGCATTGCATTCTGAGACACCCTTACAGAGAATTCTATCATGGTGTTTTTTGAGCATCCTGGCACCACTGCAAGGCTTTCTTGCTGTTGAGAGCAACAGCTTCCCTGACAGCTAAAATGCCCCGATTGCTGTGCTTAATGTTGCCAGGGCTTTTCTGGCATTTTAACATGCTTCTTTGCACGTAATAATTGTGTCTGCCTTTGGCTAGAATGCTAAAGTTGAAACAGCAAATAAGGCTGTCAGTGAGACTTTGACTAGAAATACAGTTGTACATTACATACTATTGTGAACTTTTGTTACCAGCGTGTCAGACAAACAGAGTTTCTTGATACTGTTTCTTTTCGAGATATTTAGAAAGCTCATTTTCAGTACATTCAACCACTGTGCAAAAGCAGTGTGCTTTCTCTAATTGAATAAAACCAATTTATTCCCTTTATCTCTGGTCTATATTTGGATTATAATGACTTGAAAATCTAAGAGTTTAATCACTCTTGCCAAGTCCCACTTAACAATTTGAAGTTCAATTTACAGTTCAGTAGCAGAGGCTTTTGTCCTTGAAAATTGCTTCCATTAACTTTTGTACAATGTTCCTGCCTATCACGCAGTCAAATGGGTGTTGGAAAGAAGAGGCGGATGCTTTTGTTAGAAAGAAAAATCAGAGCCTCAACAGAGATAATGCACTTTATCACTTAAAGACATAAAGAAAATGAAATGAATGTACGCTTAAATGTATGGGAAGATCAGATAAAAAAGGAAACCTTCTTTCTGTAGGTTTAATGTATCATATAATTTACTCTTGATCATAGGGTTTCGAGTTTTTTTTTTTATTAGCTATTATCAGAAGACCACATCACTAAAGAGGGCTGCTCATAAGTAATTTCTGTATTTTAATATTTCCCAGTAAAGATTTCCCATTAAAACCATGGACACAAGAGTAGAGCCAGTGAAAATAAAAAGTAGTAGTATTAAGTACACCATGGTGTAAAGGATCACACTGTAGAGATACCATGAATGGTTTTCTAGTTTAGGTAAAATACTTTGTTTTGAGAAAGAGTGACATTATCAATCGCTGCACTTGATGATGGTGAGGCGGGCTTAGCAGAGAATATTGTGCATAAGACGATTATACTGTAATTCCTCATTAAATATGCTATGATGTGTTCTCATGAGAGGTTTTGTCCAAAGGCAGAAGATGTTAATGCATAATTGCACAACTGATGTATAGCCAAAAATGATTATGGATGCTGTTTAACAAATGAATGTTGCATTGCCTCCAAGTAAAAGAATTCATCTTGTGATATTTTCTCCTCTGGCTGTAATCTGTTACGCCATACTAAAACAGAACAGTGTTTTCATTTAGTGGAAAATGACTGATGTATAGTTGTAGCCTGAGTACATCGCAGACAGGGAGGATAAACTCATTTAGAGAGAAATGAAGTCATGCTCTCTCTGAAGCAGGCAAGGTTAAGACCCCTACTCCGTGCCCGAATGTGGACACTTGGAAGTCACAGCTTGAGTCAAAATCTAATAAGTGATCCTTCAAGTAAAACTGTGGAGCTGCAGGAGAAGTGGCTCAAGGACAGTGGGAGCTTAGATGGGCTTCTCAGAACCCACGATGATGGGACTTCATTGTTAAAATGTCATAGAGTAGGTTGGTAAGTGTAATGGTATGTGTTGTCATGTCTGTCTGCTTTTATGGTCTTTTCCCTAGGGAATGGATGGACGTGCTCAGCCCTCCTATTATGCCTCCCAGCCAGCAGAGAAGGTCAGGCAACACATGGAACAATGGGGGAAGTCTAGTCAGAGGTACAGAAACCTTCATATTAGTCCCTTTGCCTGCAGACTGCCTTTTTGTATGTGAAAGTCAGGAAGACAGAAAACAATCCAGTGCTGTAGCATTAACACTAATGGCACAAATGGATACAGCTAATGGAAACATTCACTGATGTCAGAGCTTGCAGAAATGTTAGGGTACAGAAATCCACCAAAGACTACACACAACATGGTGGGAAAGCAGGTGAAACTGTATCTAATGAAGAATAAAAAAAAAAAAATAAGAGTGAAGGTCTGTGTCCTCCACATTATGCCAAAGGTCACAAGAGACAGGCTCATTACAGATCTGTACCCCCTAGACACATGGACAAGGTTAATTGATGAAACCTTTCCAGTTTACAACATCATTTTTAAAGCTCTTACACAATGTGTCTTATAATTAGTTTTCATTATTGTTGCCCGAGTTCTGATAAGATAAAATGTTCGTCCCGGAGCATTCCATAACCTTTTTAGTGTTTAACTGCCCGTCAATTTAACAGCTAAATTCTCATGCTTTAAAGTCGTGGGGATTACAGGGAATCTCTTTACAGCTTCATAATGTGGTACTGGGCCTGGGTGTCTTGGGTCTTGATTGATGAAGAAAAAAATGGCAGCGGCAGAAAACTTAAATCCACCTGAGTCTGAAGGTCACCCCACCATCCAGACTTCTCATTTTATTCCAGTAACAGCTGACAGAGTAGGCTCTTATTCATATCTGCTATGGCTATTCCGCTGTGCATTAAAAACATAATGTCTTACACTTATACATTTTATTTGTGCAAATTCCATTATGGATCGCTGTTGTACTGTTACTTATGTACTTTTTGAACAGCTACACCCAGTGCCGCTGAATGGTTCTCTGGCTTTATTGCAGGAGGAGATGAGTCAGTGAATGAAGAGGAGAACGAGGATGAGTATTTGAATCTGCTCTATGATCCTTGCCTGAACTGCTATTTTGATCCAAAGACAGGAAAGTACTATGAACTGGCATGAATTGAAGTCAATTAGAGCCAAAAATAATAAATCAAATTGGAAGTGGATGAATGGCTTCAGGATTTATCAGCTGAGCTTATTGATCGGTATTGAATTCCCAATTCAGAAAAAAATCACTTTCTGTCTATCCGTTCGTTTGTGGAAGCTAACAGGAGCTTTGTGTCACCATATGTAGTGTCATGTAAGTCTGTAAGAGCCTGGGAATGTAATACAGATACTTGCTTTTTGAAAGTTCTTGCTTATTCATTCGCACATGTGATGCTAAAGAGTCTGTTTATGAAGCTTGGCTGGCAAACTCTTATCGGGCTTCCTGAAAGAACATACTGAATCTGTGATATTTCAGTTTTACATGTTACAATACAGATAATTTATGGTGTCACAAAATCATAAAGCCATGCTGTGCGTATGTGTAATGTGAATTAAATTAAATTTGAAATAGCAGTGGTTTGAATTTCTTGTGTTTATCTGGATTTAAAATGAGTAATTTGACAGAATTGGGACAAGGATAAAGGAAGATGATTGTTTTTTAATATACTCAATGCATGTAAAAAATCTTCAAAATTAGGATCTCATGGCCTGCAACTGTAACTGGGAGTACAACAGGCGGGTTGCTCATGAGGCTGGCAAGTCTTTTCGTCAGTCTCGCCAAATCACTCATCACACCCGATGAGCGCCTGATACCAGCTTGAATCATTATTTTCAGCCTGATATAAACTGTTGCCTAACCATGAAGAAAAAAATGGCATAAAAGAAAAGAAAATCACATCCTGGGAAATGCTTTATTATTTGTAGAAATTCAGGAAACAATAGCAGAGTGACAAATGTTCAATTTCACAATGTATTGTTTCCAATTAACAGTTACAAGCTGCCAAAACAAGACCTTGGACAGAGAAAAATCAACATTTCTGAATTTTAATGCGCTTATGACTCACAAAACTGGTCCTAGGAACTGTGTGACAGCCTCGAAAAGGCACTGAATGTTACATAAGGAACTGTCTCGCATTTCAAGCATGATCCCCACATCATTAATGGGGTTATTGAAAATGTGTATATGTGCGTATGTGTATATACGTATGTATGGATAGATAGAAACATATATGTATATATATAAAAAAAAAAAATTACACATAACATATAATGTAATTGCAAGGAGGTATTCTATTGATACTAGATAGTGGAAAAGGGGTGGGATTAAATAAGCTTATGCTTCTTCCTGCTCCTTTTTGAACATGAACGTTATTTGGAGTTGTGGTTGCTCGTTTTCCTTTTGTTTTGCTTTGTTCATTTGTCTCTTTTAATTCTATTTTGTTGTACTTTTTCAACATGTTCAAAATAAAGATTCAATCAATCCCAGTGCTTTATATAGTACAGGACCCAATAAAAAAAACATGCCAAAGGATCTTTAGTTAAAACTGACTTCCTCTCTAAAGTAATCAGACACATACGTCATCATTTGTAAGTACTATCATACTTTAAGAGTGGATCGTTTGCAGCAAAAACGACAGGTCTGAAAATAAGTTTTAAATAGGCCATCGGAAGGTCATGTGACACATAACTTTATGTCACATGGTGTGCTTTAACAGGGGCGGGGAAACAGGTGCAAAAAGCAGAAGCAGGAAGTAAACAGCTGTAGATCTTACGACTATACTCGGACCAAAAAACAAAAATCGTTTAAATGCTTTTAAATCGCTTCAGTTCGGATCCTTGCAGGCTATAATGTTCACAGTTCGAGGCTGCATAATGAAAATAAGTTAGCCGGGCTTTAAAGGTAACAAGGATGTCTGAACAACAGGTATGTAAGGCCGCATGAGTAATGAGATCCGATAAACTCGAGGTAAAAGTTAATTTAGTTTACAATTTATGACGATGTAACCATTTATACCTATAGTGCAGTGGACTTACTTTAATTTAGATAGAGATTAAGTTTTCGTATCTCTGGCCTCAGCTTGTTGACTTGTAGTGAAATAGCCTGAAGCACTTCTTGGAAGTCTAAAAGCACAAGCTGATATATGACTGAGACTGATGCATTTTGGAGGAACAGTACTCCATTTCCTAAAGCATATTTATACCCCTCTGAATTCACTCAGTGTTACTGTGCACCTCGTCATCTTTGTGTTGCAGACGTTGCTGTTTTTCAAATTTATCTGGAACCATACAGATGGGTTAGGGTTCCTGTTCCAGTGTGTGTGTATTACTGCATATCTACACTTACGTTTTATTATGTAGACATTGCCAGTACTGACTTGAACCCCATTTTTGCCTTCACCACTGCTTTAATTCTTTGTTGCATAGATTCAACAAAGAGCTGGAACCATTCCTCAGAGATTGTAGTTCTTATTGAAAAGATATCATCACAGAGTTGCTGCACATCTATGATTCATCCTATTCTACCACATCCCAAAGATGCTTGTTGGATTGTGATCTGGTCACTGTCATGAATTTGAGATAATTTGAGCTTTGTGACATGTTGCATTATCCTGCTGGAAGCAGCCATAAGAACATTGGTACACTTTAGTCATAAAGGAAGGGACATGGTCGGCAACGACTGTGCCGAGAAAATATCCCCCACATCATTACAACAGTACCGCCACCAGCCTGAACCATTGATGCAAGGCGGGATGGAGCCGTGCTTTCATGTTGTTTACATCAAATACTGATCTGAATGTTGCAGCAGAAATCAAGACTCATCAGAGCAGGCATTATTTTTCAGATCTCCTATTGTTCATTTTTGGTGAACCTGTGAAAATTGTAGCTTCAGTTTCCTGTTCTTAGCTGACAGGAGTGGTACCTGGCTCTTCTGCATAACGTAACAAGTGGTTATTTGAGTTACTGCTGCCTTTCTAATAGCTCGAAGCAGTCTGGCCATTCTCCTCTGACCTCTGGCATCAACAAGACATTTTCTCCCAGAGAACTGCCACTCACTGGATATGTTCTCTTTTTCAGACCATTTTCTGTAAACTCTAGAGATGGTGTAGGAAAATCCCAGTGGGTGAAGTTTGTGAAATACTCAGACCGGCCCATCTGGCACCAACAACCATGCCACATTCAAAGTCGCTTAAATCATCTTCTCTGTTCTAATGCTTAGTTTGCACTTCAATACCTTTACCATGTCTCCATGTGTAAATGCACTGAGTTGCTGCCAGTAGTAAACAAAAGAGAAAAAATGAGCTTCATAACCATCAAACCCCACCCATCTCTGTTTGGTTGATTGTGATATTTGGCACCGGCAAACAAAATTGTTCGTGTTCATTGTCACATTTTGGTCACGCTCCATCTGAATTATTGCTACAAAGATTAATTTTGTCATACTTTGTTCCAAATCATCTAATGGACAGGCCCGACTTAAAGATATTATAGTGATCTGCAGTATGATGTGACGAAATGTCATCCGGATTGCATCAGTTTCTCCTCTTGGCCAGAGACTTGCAGCTCTGCTGCTGAGCTTTTGGGATGTACCCCACCACTATGATTTATAATGCACCGCTGTTCAGCTGTCATATCTCCTGCTGTATTTCCTTTTTATCTTTGCCACACTTCATGAACTGAGCTGTTAGGTTTATGGGCTCTTTAACTACCCCACTGTTAGATCTTATTGGATTCATTTGTCTTTTTAGGCCGGGTTAAGGCTTCACCCCGGGATTATTGCATCAGTGATCTTGGTGTCTGCGGCGGCGGTAGCTGCTGCCGTATTGATCATCCGAAAATACTGCTTCCCAGTCAAGTAATGAAAATTTATTAATGAGCCTTAACGTGTTTATTTTAAATACTTAGATTGCAGTTAAAACAACTCACCCTGGTTTGCCGCATAACTTTCTTATCAGTGAGGCAACTTACAGATACTCAGTGCTGAGACAGATGGAGGAGGGGCATTCAGCAGCGGCAGAGGAGGATGGCGACAGGAGGTCGCGCACAGTGGGAGAGGATTCAGACGAGGTCAGTGCATCGTGGCTTCTCTGATTGTAGCTTTCGCTGTCATCTCTCTTCCAGTACAAGCCAGCACCACTGTATCCTTCCTAATCACATCACAAGTCAATTTCAACTTCCTTTTCTCTCCCCTTACAGGATCTTTTGGAATAAATCTCCAACTGGGAAGCTGCTGGATTGACTGAAATGGAGTTTATTCTATAAACTGTGTGGTGTACGAATGAAATGGAGGATTGTTTTCGTAGCGGGGATAAAAAGCGAGCCACGAATGTGAAAACCAAAAATATACTATTACAGATAAAATAAGTGAGGAAATGGTATTCAGTATTTGCAGTTATATCTTAAACTGTAATTCTGAGATTAAATGTGATTTCTGCTTGTGCAGCTTCATACTCTTAGATGTGAAATAATGACCTTCATTTGAATCATCACTGACATTTTTTTTTCTTTTTTCCCCTTTTTTACACATAACACATGACATTTGATGTCTTTGGCTGCTACCCAACCCTCTGATGGGTGGAGGTTGCTCCCGCAGGCACAGCCCAGGGCTTAAAAAAGGTGTTATTTTTTTCCAGCATAAAACTCATTTAATCCTTATTTCTCACAATCAATATTCTGCTAAAATATGTTACAATAAAACAACCAACAAAACATTCAGCGTTAGCTGTGGTAGATAAGCGTCGTAATGAATTGTCAACAAAATTGAATGTGTTATTCGGCGATACGGTCAGTGTATTAAAGCAGCAATTCATGCAGCCTTTTTAAATTATTCTTTTATTTTGGAAAGCCTAACTACTGAGCTATCTGCACATCTTTCAGCTGCATTTATTTTGTTGTTTTTTGGACGAATTGAGCTCTGAGACCTATGCGTTTGATAAGACTTGTGGGTATGTGATTTGGATGCTAATGCTGCTGATCATATGGAGAGTCAACACTCCACTATTTACTCCTTTATTTCCACTATTTAACTTTAAATGACGACCCTTACCTTAAATATAAAATCTAAAGCGGAACATTATTTCCTGTATTATTTACTGGCAGTGCAATAAATGTCAGTGGGACATTGAAAGGGCAGACGCACTCACATTCGCTCAATGTTTGTCTGAAAAAGTCTGCCACAGAACATGTAAATGTGCAAAGCTATGAATTAAGCGGTTGTTACAAAGTCGCACATGGAGATGTGATGTTTCGCACACCCCAAATGATGTGCAAAGGTAGTCAAAATAGGACTTCAGCTGTCTGCCAGTTGGGCAGTTTCCCTTTGAAAGGATTTCCTGTTTCATCGTTCCACTTAAAGGCAATTTGCAGTTTAGTCCACTGGGTCTTTAATGTAGCGCTGGGCTGAATGATGTACCCTGATCTTTCTGACAGCCATACTTGTCACAGATAGAAAAAAAGCCACTTACCTGGTTGGGAGCTGCAAGTGAACATTCTGACGTGAATGTCAGTGTCACAGCTCAAACTAACGAATGGTTCATTTTAAGTTATTCGTGTGATCAACAAATCAAACACGAGACCCGATTCTTGTGTTTTCCAATCATCTTTTGCTGTGTAGTTACTGATGTTGATGTGGATCAGTATTTATAAAACCTACTGTATCTTTTTATTTATTTTGTGGACATCTGGGATCTAAATCTGCTGGTTATTAAACATATTAATCATGTGGACTGGTTAAGTGTGCTTTGTATGTACTTATTTTTCCCCCAGTTTGTTACCTTGATGATTTGTGTCCTTATATAAAGGGAATGTTTTATTAAATGTAGCTATGGAATAAAAAATCCAGGAGCTATGGAGTCAAATGTTGCAAAAATATTGCCGGCGTTCATTTGATTGCTGTCTGCAGAATGTCGATAATCATACAAAAGGAAAGCGATTCCCTCACTGTGTGCTTTGTGTTACCGCTGATCAGTAAACGGCAGTACACAAATACCACCTGCTGGTCACCTTTAGTAATACACCATCGTCACCTGAAATTGGTGTGAACATAATGTGAAATCCTTGATATTAAATAGTTTTGTGCTTTGTTTGTAATTCTTCAGCCTTTCAAGGTTTTAAACAATCTTAAAAGTTCTGATAGGAATTCAGTTGGTGAGTTCAAACAAAGCAGAAACAAAACAGCACTCTTCAACATCCCAGGCTCCTTGTGTGATACCTTCCGTCTTATTCAAGGGTGTTAAGGCAAGACGATTTTAATCCAAAGGCCATGCTTTGTAAAAGGGAGCCAAAATCCATTTATTGGAGTTTAGTTGATGATTCTGTGGTAAAATCATGTAAAGTTAAGTAATCTGTTAAACTTCATTTGGCTACAAATATGGAAAAATAATTGGTAATTTTTCAGCTCAACAAGTCTGTTTGGTTGTTTTGCTGAATCTGTAGAAGTGCTTCACACTGTTGTCATAAGAAGAAAACGAAACACAAATTTAGAAGAAAAGAGTACATCCCTTCATACTGTTTTGAGGAATCTATGCCGGGAAGATCTGATGCTGATGCTGTCCTGGAGGAAAACAACGCCTTTGCAACATTTTAGATAAATTGGTACAATAGCTTGATGAGGGGGAAACAGCTCAAGCAGAAAAGAGCTCAACAAAATAAAACAAAATTGAGTAGCTAGAAAAAAACGAAATAAGGCAATAAAATAAAATGGCTCGATGAGTGTAAGAGCTCAATAAAATTAAACAAAAAATAAAAACAGATCACTACGTGTAATAGGAAATAAACGGCGAGATAAAAGTGTAGCAAACAGTGCAGTTTGAAATAAAGCCCATAAAATGAGACTATAGTATTATCTCCATGATAGATGTGCCGGTTGTTGTTATTGGACGAGGTTGTAAAGATCTGTATCCGTCCACGTGGCAGCAGAGCGAAATCAGTCTGTTAGAGAAAATGATCATTGTGTTCATCTGTGCGCTCGATTTGCCAGAATATGATACAAGGAGATGCTGTTTTTGTTTACGAGCTCTCCAGGCAGGAAAGGCTCGAGCTCAGCTACTGCTGAAGGATCAGCAGGGCAGACGCTTTGTGACAGACAGGCTTGACCTCCTCTTTGGGGATTACCACGTCTTTCACCATCTAAATGTGACTAATGGCTTATTCCTGTGCCAACAACGCGTTTGTCTTAAATGCCTTAAAAAACACCAGCTCTATTGCCCTGTCTTTGTGTTTTTTATTCTAGATAATTGACTTCTCGCTCTCCGCCGTGGTCAGCTTTCCAGGTTTTGTGAGTTACTTTCCCATTTGATTCTGCTATGTTTCTTTTCAGCAACGCTGTCTTTGCCCTTTCCCATAGTTATTTTTTAGTTCTGAGTAAAATCTTTTGATTTTTTTTTTCTTTTCTAGTTTCTAGCATGTTTTTTTCTGTGTGTGAGCTGCTTTATGCAGATCCTTCCACACATCATATGGGTTTTTACCCAAATTTACATACAAATGGAAAACTCTGACAGCTGGTACAATGATTCTTTAAATCCCCTTTTCTCTTACTCATCCCATTTGAAATATGAGGCTTTTGGGCCCTCCTTGGTGTCTTTTCTCTCTCTAGGTTTCAGAGGCTTGTTTATACACCTGCAACACACAATCGGCTGTTTGCAAGCCTTGTTGTTGACTACAAATAGTATCTGTTACTTGTGGACACCTTCCTTTGTTTGACATTGTGAAAAGGAGAAACTTAATCATCTAGTTTTCAGTAGCTATATACATGTATCACAGAAAGAAGGGTTTTTCCCACAAGTGATGGGTTATAGGAATTATCAGGATGCATTTTCACAGATGAGATGACACCAAAGCTCTGCTAGCATGTCTTTCTTTTCTCAGTTCTTCGGGTGAGTTTGAAAGGTCTCAACTCTTCCCCTCAGGACTGAAAAAAAAAGCTCTCTGATCTGTTGCAGATATGAAATATCGAGGTAAGCTTTTCCTTCATTTCGCAACAGCTGCTTTTAGTTGTGTGACTGCAGATTTGATCTACTATCTTTTTACTGTTGACAGCTGTTTTGCCCCTTGCTGCTGTAATTATTGTCCTCCTAATCACATGGGGAATATCCATCAATTCATCCGTAGCACAGGAGAGAGAAAGGAATACTCTCGGTGAGATGTTTTGCTTATTAAATCCGGAGCTACAGCTTTTTAGTGACAGTTTATGCCTGCTGTCTCCACCATACTGTCTCATTTCGTTTTGTAATGCAGATCTAGTCAAAGCGAATCTCAAACAATGTCTTTTTAGCAACATTATGCAAAATATTTATTTCTCACATGTCATTATCTGAGTTTAAATATGGTAAAATCACAGTATTCCTGCAGTAAAATCTTTTCTGTGCCTTTTTAGCTCCACCTACATCTGTGTCAAAGTGCAGCCTCTCTAGAGTGTGTCCACCCAACCATATTGCTTTACGTATCAGGAGCGGCGCCGCTGATATTGTCGGGCCAACAGTCTGTTTTGATGGCAAAATGTATGTATTAATTTGGTAACACCTGAATTAACAGAGTACTTTAAAAAAAACAAACAAGATTCTGCAGTGAAACTGAACCCTGTCAGTGCTTCAACAGCATAATGAGTCATGCACTGAATAACGTGGGACCAGGGCTAAACATTGCAGTGATAAACGGTGAGTATAATACTCAGACTTCTCATAAACATGCATAAACATTGAAAAAATGAACTGGTAAAATAATCTTTTAAAGATTTGTAATAACCAATAATAGTGGCTTAATAATAATACCATAATTCTCTAATTTGGAAATAGCTGGTCTGGAGTCTTTTTATGTGCCGTGCAAAAGTCTTGCACATTCTCTTATTTCTTTATATCTTCCAGCGAATCAAACATTCTTTAAACTTTTAAAAGTGCTCTTGAGCAATAGCTTTCCAGGATTTCTGAAGATTTTTCAAAGTTTATCATTTATCAACAGTCTAGACTTTGTACCTGAGCATTTTCAGAGTAGTGTTTGTTTGTTAAGCACCGACCTATGACTCATTCAAGCATAAAAAAAAGGCACCTAACACCTAACAGACAACTTAGCGAGGAAATAATTTTAAATGATAACTTTGGGGACTTTGTTACTAGCAGCCTGTTGCAAAAGATCAATCAATAATGAAAAAACACCCACAAAAAAAACTGTATTTTTGCATCAGCAAAGTCATTAGCAAAACACTATTAGTAGAAACTGTGGCATATCTTGGCATGGTGTGCAGCGTGTCCTTTAAGGGTTTTTGGACAAGTGGAGGAAAAAGGAAGAAAGAGATTTTATAAGAGATAAAAATCTGACAAAGGACCTGATAGATGCATCTACGCCTTCATCAGAAAGATCTGAATGTGTGGCTGTGGAGATGAATCCAAATTTGAAATATGTGATTCAAATCATTGTCAGTAAGTACAGAGGAGGTCAGGAGAGAGGTACAATAGTGAATGCCAACAGCCATTTTTAAAACACGACGGAGGCTCTGTTGTGATTTGGAGCTGCGTTTCGGTCAATGGCGTTGGGGAGATCATGTCAATATTTGTGGAATTATTAACCCAGAAAAAAAGGATTGTGATCTACTGCGCAATACTGTCTGAAAAGTGTCCCACAGTGACAATGATCCCAAACACACTGGCGATACATAAAAAGCATACCTGGATAGAAAAACTCTATCAGTCATGGACTGGCCATCTGTTTTTTTCCACAGAACTCAACACATCACTGCATCTATTTCCATTCTTCCTCGCAAAATAGGAAGAAATGCATTGTGACTCTAGATTTTGTGCAGAACTGCATGCATAATATTCTTCTGTCTGTTATTATTATAATTATTTTGATCATATGCAATTTTTTAATCATAGGTGAAACTGGAGTTGTAGAAAAATCTGTCTGTCTTAACATGAAAACAGGAGGTGAGTGCTTTTCTTTCTTTAACTCTTCTAATCAAGTTTTTGATTTAATCTTGTAAGGGAGCTTTGACTTTTTTTTCCTTTTTTTTAAAAATTTTATACTCTGACAAAAGACCCAAAAGACATCCTTGCACACCTGAAGAAGATAAAACGTGGAATGATCGTTTTGGTGGCCTCCTTTGATGATGTCACACAAAAGTAAGTCCATATCTAAGTTATTCAACATTTAAAACAAATTTAATGTCACAAAATGTGACCCGCTCTACTACTTTGTGGCAGAATGACAAATGAAATGAGGGAGATATTCAGTGAAATGGGAAGCACTTTGATCAGGTCTGTAAAGCGCAGAGACAGCTGGGTGTTTGCTGGAAGAGCAGGCACAAAAATCAAAAGCCTCTTTGAGAAGGTTAGTGAACCTGTTAAGTGCAGTTTCATTTGTTCTATTTGTGTCAGAAAAGACCATCTATTTTAAAAATCTGCTGCCTGGAAGGGGAAAAATGATAAAAACAACCGTTCTCTTCTCCTCTGTTCATCTGTCAGCAAGCTGTTAATGATGAAAAAAACAACATTTATGGAGGATGGCCAGAGATGGTGGAGGTGGGCGGCTGTTTCCCAAGAGTCTTCAGCGACTGACTGACTTACATAAACATTAATTAACATGAACTGTAAAAAGTGACTGCATTTTTTTTAATGGCAAAACATACCTGTCTATAATTTCAGTAAAAGCACATATTAATATTGTCCCTACATTACATGGTAGAGATCACCTGTGGATCATCGGTGAGGAAAGATGATTACGTGACTTTGAAGATGGCACGGTTGTTGGTCTGTCTAGTTCAGAAACTGCTGATCTACTGGGATTTTCCCACACAACCATCTCTAGGGTTTCCAGAGAATGCTCCAAAAAAGAAAAATTATGAATGGCCAAACTGCTTTGAGGTGATAGGAGCTCAAATAACCATCCATTATAGTCAAGATATGCACAAAAATACACAGTGCATTGAATCCAGAAACAGATGGGCTGCAGCAGCAGAAGAAGACCACACCAGCTGCTGTCAACTAAGACCTGGAAACTGAAGCTGCAGTTTGCTTATGTAATACTATGCATGAGTATCAATTTCTGCTGAAACCTGCAGATGGGAGCGTGAGAATTTGACCTAAATAACATGAAAGCATGGGTCCATCCTGTCTTGTTTCAGTGGCTCAGGCTGCTGCTGGTGGTGTAATGGTGTTTATTTTGTTGTCACACTTTGGGCTCCTTAAACACCACAGCCCACCTAAGAATTGTCGACCGTGTCCATCCCTTTATGACCGCGGTGCCTCCATCTTCTGATGGCTGCTTCCAGCAGAATAACGCACCATGTCACAAAGCTCAGAACTCACTGTCATGGTTTTTTGACCTTGACAGTAAGTTCACTGTACTATAATGGCCTGCCAGTCCAATCCTTCAAGGATTAGTATTTCTTCCCCCGTTGATATTCCTTGATATTTTTATCCTAATGAAAGCTCCAAGTATAGATTAGTGATTGTGGGCTGTATAGTAAATGTTCAAATAGTAGAAGTCAAGTTACTGAGTACTGTGCACATATCTCTTACTAATGGCCTTGAAACACTTTTGTTCCTTTACAACAAAGCTGCTTTACCACTAGACTAATTACTTTGGTCCAGTGGTTCAAAGCATACAGCGACGGCTCCTGTAAGGGGGTCACAAGTTTAAATGTGACAGATTAGAAAATGATTAATGGGACAGAGAAGAAGTAGTTCTGTTCTCTTGTAATTTTATAGACTTTTCCCCGAGCCTTGTGTGGTTAATTTAAAATCTTAAATCTTTTTAGCTAAATCCATCCAGCCATCCATTCATCCATTTAGCCGGCCTATGGCAGTGCTTTAAAATAAACAGTCCAATAAAATGCATGTATACAAATTTACTTAAATACAGCACTTAATGAGTAGGTATAGAGTTAAATGTTTTGGCTTTTTTTGCTGAACACCTTTAGTCTGCTCAACAGGAGCTTTTCTCGGTAGAGGCTTCCCTCTGGTCCAAACACAGGGCACTTTCCTCCCTCTGTGGCATTCTTGGCTGCTGGAGCAGAGAGAGAGGGTAACCTCAAATTATTGCTGAAACCCCGTAAAGTGTGAACCAAACGGAATCTGTGCAAGCACCAAATCTGGACTCACTCTGAAGACATGGGAGTCACTCATGGGAAGAAGGTAAGTTTGTCGTTATCGTCCTAATTTTCATTTAAAGTACTTTGGGAGCATCAGGAGGTGTGCGTGTGTGCATGTGTGTGTGTGTTTGTGTGTGTAAGTGGTATTTTCAGAATTCAAATGTTGTAAGTGACACAACCTGTCACTTACAATACTGTAAGTTATTTATATTTACCAAAGTATAACTTTACTGCTATCCTTAAATTGGTTTTCCTTTTTGCTTTTAAAATAAAGTTCCGTCTGTAATACTCGATATATACTTTGCTATTACCTGGTTATAACTTTGTTTTGCTTAGTTATTACCTCGTCACTGTACTTTGGTATCATTGTGTTATTACTGAGCTTGACATGAAGTGCTCACAGCTTTTGTCCTACAGTACCATTTTTCCTGTGGCAGATTTTTCTCTTACTGACATCTCTCGTTTTTGTTACCCATTGCTCAAAGGCAGTGAATGCTTAAACAAATATTGGTTTTTATATCCAACTGAAAAAAATGCACTCTGAAAAATGCACTCTGAGAAGCTGCCCTTGGAGACTGTTTATCCTGTCATGTCCTATTAATTCTTCTCCCTACAATATCCACTGTGTGAGCTTTACAAAACAAGACCCCCCCCCTGAAAAAAACAGTGGCTAGCAGCAATTTGTCATTAAAATGTATTCATTCCTCATCTAGATTCCCTCTCATTCTGACAATTTACTGTCATCTTGTATTTTTTCCATTTATTTGGATATTGTTGCTGAAATTTGATCACATTGAGCATTCAAATTCGTTTTTTGGGGTTTTTTTTTTTTTGCCTGTTTAAATGTAGCTCAAATGTCACTATGGCAAGCTGGAAAGCTCCGAAGTAGCAGACAGTTTTCAAACAAAAAAGGTTTTATGCTACCATGCATGCTTTTCCTGCATATTTATGAAATACTTCAGTAAGCAACAAAAACAGTCCAGAGCTGAAAGAACTGTTTATTCAGCTGTCCAGACTGATTCACAGAGGATAATGATTCTTGTCCCAGCTATTAATTCTGCATAAATTCCAGCAGGCAAATAACTCAGAGGGAATTAACTGTGTTTTGTTTGATCCTGTCATTAATGAGGTGGCAGCCTTCCACCTCAACAGTAAGGGTTCTCGCTTCACTGGACATGTGTAAGGAGCTGACACTTCATTTGTCTGTCAGCATCATAATGCAGCTTTGTGTTTGTCCTATTTCCAATAAGATGCAGTGTTGACTCGACTTGGAGATTTCTGTTTGTTTCCTTTTCCCTGTGCTGCTTTTATTTTTGCATGTACGTATCTATAAAACAGCAATATTTGTCTGGGGGATGTTGGTATCTCTAGGATGTATTATTTCCTTTCCCCCCCACCTTTTTCTGTTGACAGAGAGATCTTCAGCATTTTCCAGGTAGAGATGAGACACAGTTTCATATGTATGGTGAGGAAATATCAGAGTGATGTTGTATATCCTGTCTAGTTGAAATACTGTTAGGGACCACTGTTCTTTATTAAAGTGATTTCTGTCAGTTTACAAAATAAGCCTTTATATTGCCTTAAAATTATCCCTTAAATAAAGTCAGTAAGCAGTTTTCTGACAAACTTGAACAGTTTTTGGGATTTTAAGTGACTCAATTTGACTCTCAGACACAATTGTGTTTGTTTATGTAATTACTGTAAAAAAAAAACAAAACCTATTGTTTATATTCACATTAAGCATTTATATAGATTATAAATTTGTTGTTTTAACAGTAAAACCTTTTTACCTCATTAAAGCTTGTTGTAAATGTGTCTGGCAAACCTTAGAGTGAGTTTGGTATGTAAAACTGAATCTTACAAATCTGAGGCAGAATTCCACCCAGAAATCATCTTGATAGGAAAACATATTTATGTAAACTGTTTGTTCCCTTTAGCCTCCATGATGCAGACTCATCAAACCGAACTCGAAGGCCGATTTTCAGAGCTTCAGGCTTTTCCATCCCAACTGCAGAGTGAGGAAGAGAGCAGTAATCTAATCAGACCCCTAAAAGCTACTAGTGCGATAACTGCCCTCGAGAGCCACCGGGAGCTGCATAAGGAACTGCGGATGACCCACAAGAGGTTGGGCAGAGAGATTAAAGGTCAGAAATGCTCATACTCCAGTGTCATTGCTTGCATAAACCATTAAGTGTGTCTGTGTGCCTGAAAGGAAGAGAGTGTCTCAAGAAGGAAAGACTGAACTCCAGCAAGTTCAGGAAAAAAGGAAATGGGAACAAAGATTGAAAGCGAGCAGGGATCAAGAGGAGGCAAAGAAGAAGACATCAGAGCTACACCAAGAGCTGCTGAAAAGACAACAGAGGCTTGAAAATGTGAGCACAGGACACACAGCATTTTTTCTTTTATACATTTACTCATGAATATTCTTGTTACACATGCACACACACACACGCAAGCATGTCTGCTTTGCTATCCTCGTGGGGACAACCCATTGACATAATGCTTTCCCTAGCTGCCACTTACCCTAACCCTAACCATCAAAAATGAATGCCTAAACCTACCCTCAGCCTAAAGCTAACCATAACCTAATTGTAACCCTGACACTAAAACCACATTTTGAGTCTCAAAAATGGCTTCAACCTTGTGAGGACAGCCACTTTTGTCCTCACGTTACTGTTGGTCCCCACAACTATAGCAACACTCCAATTTTTGGTCCTCACAAAGATGTCTAAACAGGTACACACACACACATACACAGGTATATCACACTCACCAGCTACTTTGTTAGGTACACCTGCTCATTGCAGCTACTCAGTACATTTAGGCATGTAGATATCAAGACAACCTGATGACATTCAAAACGTGCATCAGCACAGGGAAGAAGGGTGATTCAAGTGACGTTGAATGTGGTGTGGTGGGTGGTGTCAGACAGACTGAGTATTTCAGAAACTGCTAATCTGCTGAGATGTTCTTGCACAACTCTAAGGTTTGCAGAGAATGAAAAAGAAGAGGTCAGGGGAGAATGGGTGGACTGCTTCGAGCTTAGAGTGGGCAACAGTTACTCAAACAACCAAGGTATGGAGAAGAGCATAACTGAATGCATCAAACCTTGGAGCAGGTGGGCTTCAGCAGCAGAAGACCATGGTGGGTGCCACTCCTATCAAGCAAAGAACGGGAAACTGAGGCTACAATTTCCATGTACTCAACAGAAAATCTTGGTTTCTGCTACAACATTTTGGTCATAGGGTAAGATTTGGCATAAACAACATGATAGCAGGGATCCATCCTGCCTTGTATCAATGATTCAGCCCGCTGATGGTGGTGTAATGGAGTGCAGATGATTTTCTCTGCACACTTTGAGCATCATTTAAGCAACACAGACTATCTGAGTGCTGTTACTGACCATAATCATTCTTTTATGACCACAGTGTGCTCATCTTCTGATGCCCTAATTCCAGCAGGATAACACACCATGTCATAAAACTCAAATCATCACAAACTGGTTTCTTGAACATTGACATCGACTTCACTGTACTCAAATGACCTCCACAGTCACCATATCTCAGTCCAATATAACACCTTTGGGATGTGGTGGAATGGAAAAAGTCATATCATGGATGTGACAAATCTGCAGCCACTGTGTGATGCTATCATGTCAATATGAAGCAAAATCTCTGAGGAATGTTTACAGCACCTTGTTGAGTCTGTGCCATGATGGACTAAGGTAGTTCAGAAGGCAAAAGAGGGTCCAACCCAGTGCTAGCAAGGTGTACCTAACAATAATGTTTTCTGTAATCATGGAAATATAAAGAAACAGAACATTAAGTTGTTCTGCATACAGCCAGTTGAGGGCAGTCTAGTCCACTCTGGGGTCCAATAGCACAACAAATCTATTTCTCTGCTGGACAGTTTACCTTTGTTTAGCATTAGCTTCTAGCTACATGGCCTAACAGTGAATCAGTGATCACTGATGATTTCAAATAGTCATATCTATGCAATGTTATGCAATAAAAATATCAATATGACCTTTTTTAAATATTTTGTCACAAATAAAAGATCCTGCAAAAGGTTTAAACAAAGGACTCAGTTGCAAAAGGAAAATAAGAAAAAAGAAATAGACACAGTGGGTGTATTACAGTCTTGGTGTTACAATAACGAGGCTCTTTTAAATGTGTAAATGTAATTCTTTCAGCCAGAAGAGATGGAGGTTATTTTTACAGTACAGTTCATGAAATCTGTAAAATATATAGAATCTCTGCCTGTCAAATAAATGTAATTGTGTAAAGTCAACGTACTGAGTAAAAGCTTCACCTCTGAATTCTACTAAATTCATGCATAAGAAGGAAACAATGTGAGCACATACACTGTGTACTTTATGTCTGCACTCAGTTAAATGTACTTACGCTTAATTCCATGAATGTATTTAGGTAATTCACTACAGTTTATATGATTTGTGTCATTTCTAAGTTGGTTTCTCTTTTCTACACAGCTGGAAAAAGATCAGAAAGTTAAACAAGAAGAACCAGAGTTCATCCAAGTCAAAGAGAGACTGAGGAAGACTGCAGTGCCCTGTGCAAGGGCAAAAGAAGTGTGACCGTTTTATAACTACGTGTGTGTTTTGTATTCACAGTCGGTGCAATTGACTGTTGGGAATAACTGACCTGGTGAAGGATTCTTCTGCTATAAATAGAATAGATAGATAATACAGCTCAATGCTCATGATCGAGGCGACACCTTCTGGTCAAGTGGAGACACGTCGTCACTGTGAAGTGTCTTTTGTGTTTCTTTTGTTTTTCTTCTCAGTACTTTGGTTAAATGTGACTTAGAGCAAAATGTTCAGTAGAAAAAGAAAACTATAAAAAATTGTATTGTATACAGACATTGTTGATTCTTTTTTCTCCAGTGGCACAATTTATTAGGTGTTTATTTTGTCCATTTAATCCATAATAAAACATTTTTTACATGCTTTCTATCTACATTCTTACTGTGTTCAGAATTTTTGACATTCATATTATTAGCTGACAGAAGAACCTCATACCATACATACTGTATACTAGACAAGCAAACATGTACATTTCTGATTAATGTTACCACTGACAATTACTCTAGATCTGTAGATATGAAATATACTTTAAATACTTTTTAATCAAACGAATTTGATCGTGGTTATTTTAAAAGTTGTAATTTTGTAGTATTGAGATTGGTGAATTAAGAAGCGCCGCATTTAAAAAAGTGAATGCATTGCCTTTTGCAGACTATTTGGAATCAGCGCACTTTACATTTCTACAGTTTCACCTGAAATCTTTCACAAACCTGGTTATTATATTATGACAGAACACACAATGCATAGACAAGGAAGTTTTATTTCAGTTTCAGCAATCATATCTCTGTGGGTACAAATCTTATTTTCTTACATCTTGTTCAATAACCCATGATGCATTGCATCCATACATTTGTAGCTCAAAACAGCTTTTACAAAAAAGGATATACAATATATACTTATATTTATATTTATATATATAATATACACGTGTTTCTTTATGAATTTAGATGTGTTTGTAATGGGTAATATAAGCTTTAAAAAAACACAGCCAAGTGGAAACAAATCCCAGGAAAGGTTGAACAGAAGGTCATTACCAAACATATAATAGCCAGTTTCTCAAAGTCATCAACACTGGCTATCTTACAGTTAACATTAAGCCCTTCAAACACAGTTTGCATATTTTCCACAATTACAGTCATGTAAATCCAGAGTGATAGCCTTCTTTTACTGTACTATATGTATCAATAACAAAATGAGGGAAAATAATAATATGAGTGGGGGAAATAAACAGGTTTAAATTCAACTAAAGTGGACTGTTTGCGTACTAATGTAACACAACACAACAAGTGTCAGGATTTAAGTAATTCTAGCAAGCTGTTGGAGGGAAAATGCTTTGTCACACTCCTTTTCTCGAAGGCCGTCCTTCACCTGAGTCATACATTTAAAAAATGATGACATGCTTGATCTGTATCTTTAGTAAAGCATTCCAATTTCCCTGTATGGCTTTAGTATTTTGGGCCTTTTGCTCTGGAGGAACAAAGCTTGTACACTGGCAGACAGGTGATGCACACAGTGGCACTGATGTGTTTTTTTTTTCCCATCACTGTCTAGATATCAGCTAGTAATGATTTGTTGGAGAGATTCAACATAAGTAATAAAAGCAAAAAAACAGAACGATTAAAAGAGATTCCAGATGGAAATAAACATAGTACAGGAGAATTGTCACTCAGGTAGAGACTTGACCATCACAGTCAATGCAAATGATAAGTCCACTGTGCTGTGTTGTATTCTGTTAACAACATTACTTCTGGTGTTACTCACTTCACATTATATATCTCAAAATTACAGTATTACATCTTTTTTTTTTTTTTCAGTACAACAGAGTAATAATAATCATGTGTGTTTATACTAATTGATCATCATTCATGTAAACATATTGAACCAGGTCATGCAAACAGTAGACCAAAACTTCTTCCACTAGAGGTGCACAGCACAAAGCAGGCGGAGCGCGCAGACTGAGATCCCTCTGACTCAACAGGAGCCAGACCTCGAGACTGACAGCCGGCGGACATTTAGACACTTTGTCAGAAACAGAACAGGGAGGATGAACATGATATGGTTATGTTTGTTTTCTTCCCACTTGTTGTGGATTCTCTGTATGCTTTTTCTAAATGACGAGCGCCAATGGAGGAAGGTGAGATTACTGTGATTTCCAGACTTTTGGGGATCTCAGTTTGAGCCTCAGATAACAGAACAGCCATAAAACAAACAAACAAAGAAAGAAAAAAAAAACAAAGAAGTCTCCTTTTGATATTCGTACATTTCAGTGTTTTCCCTAACAAAAGCATGCAGACACTTCAGGTCAGAATGACCCTTCACAAACCCAGTCTGAGCCAGTATATAGAGTCCATAACCCCAGAATCACCCTTCACTTTCAATTATCTCCTTTGCAAATAGGCTTTAAACAAAAGAAATGAATACTTTTTTTTTTTAAAGACAGAAACACTAAATAGTGACAATATGAGGGGAAAAAAGGGTTAACCAAACAGAAATAGATAGGCAGGTGAAATCAGCAGTGAAGACACAGCTTGAGATTTAACTAAACAGCTACTTGGTCGATGACTAGACTGAGTCATATTGATGGGTGAAGAGTATAAAGACATGCAGAAGGAGCTTTCAGTACTCTTTTCATTAGCTTTTTTCCCCCCTGTCTGGCCAGATTTTTGGAGAAGGCTGCGAGAAATGTCTAGCATGTGGTCCAGATGGACGCCCATTGTAACTGCGATTAGAGGTACTGCAGATGACAGATAATATAAGAGATACGTAATCAAAGAGAATACCTTTATCTCATCACAGATTAAAACTCTAGGCCCTTCCTGAAGCCAACCACTTATAGTACTAGCAAAATGTCAATGGCCACATTCACCTAGATTTTTTCAACAGCGTGCTTTAATGGTGGTGATGGTGGAGGAGTATTGGTGGAGGGTTTCTGGACCAACATATTGCAAGATCCTCTAAAAGAGCCATGCCTACTTGAAGCAGCTTTGTTTACCATTAATGCAATGCAGTTGAAACTTGTAAATCTTCACTCATGAAGTTTTTTCTTTTTTAAAAATTATTATTTATCTTTTCTTTTTTTTCCCTGGGCAAAGGAAATGTATGTTTTGTCTGCACTGTAACAGTGACCTGCTGGCTGTGGATGTACTCTGGTGGACCGTGCCTGATAGCTGCTCTGCATTCCTGGCCAGACTGGGCAGGTCGGCGGGTCAGCGGGTCGGCGGGTCGGCGGGCTCTGGGCGCTCCAGGGATTTGATGTGACATGACAACACTATTAGGTTGTGCTCAGATCCGACTAGTTGGCCTGCAGCAGTAGGTGCAGCTTCTCAGGCTGTCCCGATCCGTGCTGCCCTCATTGCTTCCACGACGGCCATCCTCATAGTTAGACACTGGATGTTAGAGCAGAGCACGGATTATTCTGGGGTCTGAGATTATCCATGGTTGGTGTAAGAGCTTGAGTCTGTCTGTTCAAAGTAAGTGTAAATTGGCCTAATCCAGCTAGCTCTTCCTCCTAATTCAACACCCACATCATATAGGGCTGATGATAGAAATGGGCAAGATTTCCAATTGTACCAGATTCACATCTCATGACAAATCAGTGTGGTTGTATGACTGAAAACCTTACCGCAAACATCATAAATTATTGTGAACTTACATTTTAGGGCTATCCTAAATAAGGAAGAAATTTTGTCTAAAATAAAATAGTTTGTTTTTGGTTTAATTGCAGCTGATAATTACAGTAACTATGATATTATTATATACATATTAAACTCATCTCCTTTGACATGAAAATTCACACAATTTCTAAAAACATACACCTTGAATCACCTAAATTTTCCTGGGAAAAAATTGAATTTCCATATGTTCATTCACTGTGAACTGCTAACTTACAGCTCTCCTCCTCGCCATTCCCCAAATCGTCATCCTCCTCCTCCTCTTCCTCTGGGAGCAGATGTCCATGGCAGGGGCTGGTGGGAGTAATCTGACTGGGTCCCTCGAGACTAGTGCCCAGCTGCAACTTCCGCATGTGGCGCACCACTGCTGTGGCATTAAATGCTTGCTACATGGAGAGAGGGAAGAGTGGAAGGGGAAAAAAATAGTAAGAACCTTCTGTGTCTGACAGCTACTGAAGGAGGAAAACAGTTAAGCCGTACAAAATGAAACTGCTGGCAATCTTAATACAGCTCTTCCCACAGGGTGCTGCGTGATTCAGCTGAGGAACTGACCTTCCATTTACTTTTGGCAAAGTTCTTCTTGATTTGTGCGCTGACAGATTCGTGGATATTCTTATCCAGAGCTGTGTCACCACATATCCTGAAAGTCACCAAGAATTGGAGAAATTACAGGAATTTTAGGCACATGACCAAGACATCATATTGTAAACGATTAGCATCATTCATGGCTAAGCATTACTTCACTGAAGCATAAGCCAATCTGTGGAACACTGATCTGCTGATCTGCAATGTAGAAATGTTTATTTGGGCTTTTCCAAAACATCTGACAATGCACAATCAAAGAGATGAGTCAGCTAAAGCAATTAGTTATATGCACACTGACAGTAAGAAAAAACAATAAACAATATTGCAGTCAATAACTGATTGATTGTTGCATCTTGCGATATTAAAGAAGCCGAAATGTCACCCCTGAGAAACCAGAAAAATTTAAAAAATAAAATATAACAAATATATAAATAAAAACTTGAAAACATTTTCACACTGCTGCTTATGACATTATAGTAGCTACATATAGATCCAGTATTTTAGCTTTCCTACCATGGATGCTGGAGCGCCTGCTCACATGTGTATCTTTTCAAAGGGTCTTTTTCCATCAGGTGACAGATGAAGTCTTTGGCTGCCAACAAAATTTAAGTTCATGTAAAAATAATAATCTCATTTGCTGTTATTTATGTATTTTTTTAATCTGTATTTGTAGTAGACATTTCATGGTTACCTGAATCTGAGATGTCATCCCAGTATGGAGAGTCAAATTCATATTCTGCTTTCAGAATCTGCTCAAACAACTTGGCGTCATTCTCATCGTAAAACGGAGGATAGCCACATAAGCTGTAGCAACGACATTGGATTTTATTTAATGCAAGAAACCCCCCCCACACACAAACACTCTCTATACTTCTCAGGGATAAATAAACTGCGACTTACAGAATATAAGAAATTACTCCTATGGACCAGCAATCCACTGCTTTACTGTATGGCTTCTGAGCGAGCACCTCAGGAGCTGCAGTCAACATTCACAGAGTGAGAAAGTATAGAGACAGAGCAGCGGTGAGGATGAATTCAAGTAATCTTGACCTTTCAGTAATACTATGTGATCTGCCAGGTCATGTTAAACAGGTAGAGAGCACTTCTGAAACACTTGCAGTTGACTCAATAGTGGATGAAAGAGCCTCTCACAATGCAGAGTATAAAGAGGGGATATCAGCTGAAACAGCTAGTGCTAAGCTCACATGAAAGAGATGGGGGGACGTGAGAAGACCAGAAAATTGAATGCCTCACCCACATATCCAGGAGTACCACAGGCTGTGGACATGACGCTGCCCGCCCCCTCAATTTTTGACAGTCCAAAGTCACTGATCATAATCTTCGAGTCTTCATCCATACTGTAATACAGCAAATTTTCCGGCTGCAGAGACAAGAAGAAAGATCAAAGAGGAAGATTAGAAAAAAAAAGAGAAAAGAAAGAAAAACAAGCCAACTGCAAGACAGGTTGAGCTTTTAAATCTCTGTCTTTTGCTGAATTAAGATACCTTCAAGTCTCTGTGGACTATCCCCATATCATGGAGGTATTTGACTGCATCCAAGATTTGATGGATGAGCTGGCTGGCATCTCTCTCCGTGTAGAAACCTTTCTCCACAATTCTGTCAAAAAGCTCACCTCCAGACACCCTGTCAGTAAAACAAAATCAGGGAAAAGAGTCTCTACAGTACTGCAAATATTAGAAGTGATTTTCTCTTCAACATGAGCTTAAATTTGTTTAAATAAAAAAATCTATTATCTTATTCTTTTATGATTATTAATGTCGTTTCCAACGGTTTACTGAATTTTAGCAAATTGTCCGAATTACGTAAGACTGCTTCATCCTGCTAGTGATTTCATGAGTTTGAACATTTGAAATGACATATATTAATACGAATATGATACACTGTCAAATTTGAGGTGTTACATAATGTCATATGTAACAGATTTTTTAAAAAGAAGCTTTTTCCAGATTTATTTTCTCTAAATTAACAGAACAAAATCAAATGTTTCCAGGCTATTTTAAAGAAAAATATGAGAGGCATGTGTATCTTGTGTTGTGCAGTTGGCAGTTGTGTGCAAGCAATGAGGAAGGAGAACTCACAGCTGCATGACAAGATAAAGGTGGGATGTACTTTCAAAGATGTCCTCCAGCGAAACAATATTGGGGTGCTTGATTCTGAAAATTCACAAACAGAAATCATCAGAAATCTGTTTTTTTTAATTAATTCATTTTTTTTTTTTTTAAACAAGTCACATTTCACCAAACACCAAACGTTTATATTTAATTGGTCACCAGATGGCATTCTTGCTGCATAATTCCCATTTTAGTGAGCGCTGCTCTCTCTTTTCCCTGATGTGTACAATGGTGAACTCAGGTTAAAACAAGGTATTTACACTGCTCCCTAAAAATAGAAAATGTGACAGCCTCCCAGAGAAATCACAGCTAAGTTTTAGATAGATTACCTCTTGACTCTTTTCTACGCCTGCAGAAATGAACGAAAAACACTTATAGGGCCTAACAGCATGGCTATAACAAATGTTAGTCTCTTAAAACATTGATTTGGATTGCTTATTGTTATGAACCAGCCAACAGAAGGTTGAGCATCTCTCTTGGCTGCTGAGTCAAGTTGAGAGCATATGAGGCATCACTAACACAACAGCAGCTGAGAAGGGCTAATGTGACTTTTCGTAGGGTGAGAGAATCCCTCTGTCTTTTCTCAGATCTTTTTTTTTTCAAACTTCCCTCATCTCCCTCACTCTCATGTCTCTCTTATTTATTTCATTCTGACTTAAATATTCAGTCCACTCCTCCCATTCTTTCATATCATTCTCCCTCTATAATACTCCCCCCCACCCCACCCCACCCTCTCCACTTCTCCTCCCTCTATGTCTCTTTCTCTTTCTTCAGTACACTGCTGCGGGGAACTCCACACCATCTCCGCCTCTGTGTGCTGTTGCCCTGGCAACAGGGACACTAAAAATAGGTCTATCTTCTTTACTCCTGACATTTCCGGTGCACAATCCTACTGTTTCAATTGACACCATGCATTTAGTCACCCATTCAATTGACCCCTTGCATATATTTTGGAGTGATGTATATGCACTGTAGTACCAGGCTGCACTGATTGATCCTTCCAGCTGGACACAAAGCAGCAGCCGATGCATCGCGAGCAACTCCAGCGGCCTCACCTGTGTAGTACTGCGATCTCATTTTCGATATTGTTCTCTTTGCCTTCCAACGCTTTCTTGGGAATGCACTTAATGGCCACAAGCCTCTGAGTCCTCTTTTCCTCTGCTAGAACCACCTCGGAGAAAGCACCCCTAAAACACACACAAGCGTACATGCACCAATCAGACAGTAATTGAGAGACGTGTGGACTGAAACGGACAAAATCAGAAAGCTTTGTGCCACGATGCCTAGAGAGTGTGACATGAAAGAATAACACATGAAGAGTTGTTTTTTGTTTTGTTTTTTTAACAAAACATTCATGCTTATAAGCTCTAATAAATAAAAAATAACTATATATGTTTGAATATACAGGTTTTTGGTGCAATCTTCTTATTTCTTCTTATATGTTCTGCTAACTGGAAGGTTGGTGGTTTGAACCCCAGCTCCTCTGGTGTGCATGTTGTTCCGTCCTTGTGCAAAATAATGAAAATGAATTTCCCTCTCTGAGAGTGTGATTGATAAAGGGCTGCACGCACTGAATGAGGCACTGTATTTGTGCATCAATGCATGAGCGGTCAATAGGCCTGGAAAAGTGCTATGAAAACACCAATGTTTAATTTACCACTTAACCACACCAGACCTCATACGCTGCATTCAAACCATCAGGGTTTGTGTTTGTGTTGCAAAGGTGTGTGCGTGAGAGAGCGATGTTTAGATGAATAATTCACAACGGTGGCATTACCAAGAGGATTTTGGAGGGCCGAGAAAAGACTCGGGAGGTGATGCAACAGTCACATAGAAAGATGGGAAGAGAAGTTGTTTTAAAAAAGGAAACGATGTTCAATAATAGATAGAGTAAATGTAGTGTAGCTGTATCTGAGGGAGACTAGACTGCATTATAGATTACGGTCTGGTGATGATGAGAGGCAGAATAGTTTGTATTTACACAGTCTCCCCACAGGAGCGTGGGAGGGAGCTCAGGAGGAGACCTGAATGCACCAACATTGTTAGCAACCACAGGGATCCTTTCCATGTGTGCGAAGCAACACTGTCACTCAAAACACAAAAGGATGTTTGATGTTCAAGTTTTAGAATACGTCATCTTTTGAGCCATAACTCAAAATGTTTGCATTTTAATAAAAATCTTAAATAATAATTGCTTGCTTTATATTCTTTCTGCTTTTAAAGTTAATTAATATGTAATTACAAAGCTGATGTAATGTTCCTCTTCTTCTATTTTTTCTGTCATCTCTCCATAATAAATGCTCTGCCTGAATCCGTGGTAATCCTTGAGATGGCTTTGCACCGTGGCCATCTTGTGCTCAGCGAACCAAAGCAGTGGAAACATTTGCATAGTGAAGCTGATGCACAAGAAAGCAACCAATTCTAACACACATCTCTGGTTTCATTTTTAAAACGTCCTTAAAATAGTCTCAGAGCAAAATTGCATAAACGTCCATTTCTCATCGACCCCTGAAAGCATTTTAATATGTTTAAGCCTGCAGCATTTGTAGCTACATAGGCTTTCATCAGAGGGTCAAGAGTGCTAAACTTACACTATCGGTCAGTAAAACTCTGTCTAACTTTATGGGGATTATTGAAAGTAAGGCAATCAACACCTCAGGGGGGAGAGAGACCTATGGAAATCCTAATTTGATCACGTGTCTTTCTCATGGAAATGTAGGCAGTATTATCTCATTTTAACATGTGTCTGAAATGTACTGTTACATTGTATAAGAACTGCCTCATCAACTTTATAAATGGCATTTACACACTTCCTTGCTTTGATACATTTCTCTGAAATTCTTAGAACTACCTGTTCAACTTCCACATTACCGCACACATCATAGGGCTCATTCCTTTTAAAGCTTTGGCACATTTGTGGACATTAATACTAACTGCCCACATTATTAAATGCTTGTTTAATGCAGCTCAAATTGTATACAACAGCTCCTTCTATACTAACTCTAAAGCACCGAGGTGTCAATCCTTTTGAACAAGTTAAAACATGCCGAAATAACAGAATTTCATTGTGACTGATTCTGATAAAGGGCTGTGAAAGAGTCTTATCTTTTTATTTTCCATATCAAAATAATAGGATCTGTTAGCAAATTGCAGTACAAATTACACAGGTATAAATGTGAATCCTGTCCAGTCACCCATATGCCGTAATGTGTACTGTTGTACTGGAAAAGTGTGACCTTGTGGATTTTCAATCATTGCCTTTAAACCCACAGTGCAGTTTACATCACGAAACACAGAATTCACTGTTACACTGACAGCTAAAGTCTGTTTACTTTGTACTGATAAAGATTTTGAGTGTGTAGACTACTGTGTGTTTTTGATAAGAAACACCACCAGGAATTGTTCTGCAGTGATTTGAGATATGTACCAAAGTGACTGACAAAACAGTGAAACAACAAGAAAGAAAAATCATCACTTTTTATAGGTGCAGAGTGCAAGTCTGTACTGTTCAAAATGCTATAATATCAGACAGCAAAATATCAGCACAATACAATAGCCATAAAAAACAATAAACAAAAAATGAAGATTAAAAGACATAAATACATATAGTGCTTAACAAATTATTAGATCCCACCAAAGGTAAGGTTAATGCCACAGCTGCTGTAAATTAAAGTTACTGGTAATTACAAAAATATATTTTTTCATGTTTTTATGTGAAACATTTTAATAGTAAAATATAATTATTGTTATTATCTATGAATTTTCTCATTTACTGTTTTACAAAAAAGGAAAGGAAAAAACAGTAAAGAAGATCGATATTTTTTATTACTTTGCAAATTAAAATTGTACTTTTTAAGTTTGAAGTTTTACTTTCCTGAACAGAAAAGTGTGCCAGCTATCTGTTTTTTAGCAGTAATAGCTACCATCTGGACTGGCTGTGCCTCATCATACAATATTACTGGAATACATTTAAAAACACCCTCTCACAGATCAGTAGGGAGCAAACAACAATGGCACTAGCACAGGCATGTCCGAGAGTGAGAGCATGGAGTCAGTCCCCAGTGAAGACTAAGTACATAAAATGCAATGCTTTGCAAAATATGCAAATAAACAAAACAAAAACAACTGTTCCCGCTAAAAGTGGAAAAAAACTTGTTCCACCATTTGAGGCAAAAAAAAAAAAAAAAAAACAAGCTTTAAAGATTCATGAGGAGGCGATTCTAGCAGATTGCAACAATGTCAACCTAACTATCATCTCCAGTAGAAAATATTTTTCGATTTCAGCTTTATTATGTAACAATATTTTACTGACTACTAAACAGTTACAATGCTAGGTTGCTAGGTATTCTGTCAAGCAGTTTTTTTTAGTACGTTTACTTTAAAATTTCAGTGAAAAACATGACCTGGGCTACTTTTTGTGCTTACATGGGATTTATGCTGTGTCACTGGAAATAATGCTGTGTCACCACTATTGTACTATAATGGTGCATCTACTGCAAGAACCTTGTGGGAATAGATTCACATTTTGAATTAGGTAGTCTGTCATCAGTGACAGTAGCTCATTGGAAAAGAAGGATGGGAAGTGCTCTTCATTGTGTTTGCACTGATAAATACTGCTGCCTGCAAGCTGCAATTACTGATGAAACATTGTTGAGGTTTTTTTCTATATTATCATAGATTTCATAGTCACAGATTTCCTTGATATATAATGATATAATTTTCGAGCTGTATCGCCCACCTCTCATCACTATTGCCTAATTGAGAGTTCAATCCCACAGTTTATTCACTTTGCTCTAAACAATGTCATGTGACTGAAAAAAGTCAGTCTCTTAGTACTACGGTAAAGGCTGTGACAAGAATGTATCGGCATAAAAGAATATAAAAATATATTATCCAAAATGTAATTTAACATGCGTAAACATAAAATATCATTAGCTGTAACAGAACTATGAGGCTGTATAATGGTCGAAAGTGTTCTTATAACAATATGACTGCGTGATTTCAGCACATATCTGTGAGTGACAGAATGACAGAGCAGACGACAGAGCCAGAAAAGGATCATCATAGATGTACATATAAACACGCACATACACACACATGTACACACTTCCCCGCTGTTGCCATGAGACACACTGTAATTAACCATCCAGTTGCTCATTTCTCCTTGGAGACATAGTAGGGGTGGACTCTCAATGGGTTTTGGAGAGGAACACAGAGGAAGCTACTGTAGCTGTTGCTCTAAACTAATGAGAATATGTGGAGTGCTGTGTATTTTAACCCTGGACAGGTGCAAAAATGGGGCTGTATGTTCTCATCCAGCTGTAAGGTTTTCTTTTTTTCAGTCTCTGATTAAAACATTGTTTCTGTATCTAACCAGCAATTGGTAACATACAATGGAAATGTATTTAATGCCAGTAAATAATCCTGGCATGTGCATCAACTCGCTGTTAAGAAACTAAAATAAATACATTTCACATGAGTCACTGGACTCAAGACTCATAACTGATGCATCTGTCATCTTGGCAGTTTGAATAAGACATCTTGTAAAAGAAGATAGATAGATAGATAGATAGATAGATAGATAGATAGATAGATAGATAGATAGATAGATAGATAGATAGATAGATAGATAGATAGATAGACACACACACAAAAAAAAAACACAAGTTGGTGATGACACTATCAGCCCAGCTGTCTAAATGGACAAATATTGATTCACACATTCTCATATCAATGTCTCGCATTGCTTTCACTCTAATTAGTGGTATCACTGTACTGTACAACACACACACACACACACACACACACACACACGCACATGCTTTCATTTTTGTACATAATATACAGTACTGTGCAAAAGTCTTGAGCCACCCCTCATTTCTTTGTTAATTTTTTAGAGTGGTCGTTAGCATCAGTGCTCTCCAGGCCTTCGAAGGTATATCAAAATTTTTCGTTGGTGATTGGTTGCAGATAATAAGAGAGGAAGCACAGTGAATGTCTGTAGCCATCTGTAGAGGCATTGACATTGTACAAACTCTGTCATTGCCTTACATGCTATTTCTATGTATTTTTACACAGGTTTCAAGAGAAGAAATAGGTGTTGCTCAAGACTTTTGTACATATATACACCCATTGGCCACTTCATTAGGTACACCTTTTCAATACTTTGTTAACACAAATGTCATAGGCAGCATATAGACCTGCAGGAGTTCAAATCGAGCATCAGAAAGGAGGAGAAAGGTGTTTTTGAACATGGTCTGATTGATGGTGATTGATTGATCTGAAAATTTCAAAAACTGCTGATCTACTTGGATTTTCTCACACAACAATCTGAAAACAGAGTTTCCAGAGACTGGTCAGGAAAAATAAAATATCCAGTGACCCTCAGTTCTCTGTGTGAAAATGCCTTGTTGTTTCCAGAGGTCAGAGGACAATGGGCAGAATTGATATGCAGGTAACTATAACTCAAATAATCCCTTGTTAAAACCACGGCTTCTAACAAGCTGTATCTAATGAAGTGGCCAGTGAGTGTATTTGCACCGTTTTAGTCTTAAGCCAGTGACTTCATACACTAAGTTGCAGCCTTAACCCACTGAGTTCTAAGTATCATAGATGGTAACCCTAACTGTACACTAACACTATATATTCACTGAACACAGGTTGTCACATACGGGTCTAAGTCTTTGCTACTTAAGAATGAATACTTTTTCTAAGTTCTGAGAGTTCCTTAGTTCAAAAATATAAATTTTTGTGGCAATTACTTTTATCAGGTTCTTTTTTTATTTTAGGTGATAGCTTCACAATCAGTAAAAACTGTTGCCCTTTTTGAAAACATCTACAAGGACCTGTAAGCCTATCGATCTCACCTGATACAAAATACTCACTTCAAATCCAACACGCCTCCAAGTCCCAAAAAAACCATTCCCATTTTAGTCCAATCCATAATGTGTGTGTGTGTGTGTGTGTGTGTGTGTGTGTGTGTGTGTGGGGGCTTGAGAGAGTGTAAAAGAAGACTGCATCTCTGTGGATATATAGTACAATCCAATTCAAAATTATCTCTAGATCCATTTTTCACATTGCAAAAATATCTTTATACATTCACACCACCAAAGCTTGGGAGTGGAGTGGACTATTCACCAACAATTGTACAACTGTACGTTCTCCCTTCACTCTGCTAGAGTTATGTGTAAGCCAAACCTCTTCACTCCTCTCCTATTCTCTTCAAACAAACTAACCAGCACAGGTGCTTTCCAGTGATTCTGAGTACTGCACAGTCACAATATTTATACTCATCATCCACCTTTATGGCACAAGTAGTTCTTAAAGCTGACCTGCCTCATCTCTTTGTTTTATTTGAAATTAAGGCTCATTTTATTGTTATCCTGTCTTTCTGAGTCATACTTTATGCCAAATAGCTTCCCTTTTAAAATGTCAGTTAGGTCTTGATGTTAAAACTAATTGAAACAAGGGGTATTCCAAAAGTGAGTCAGATACCATCGCTTAGGTGTAAACTATGATTGTGAACTTATTGCATTATTCCTCTAAAACCTGTTTGGTATCATGTAATTACCTTGTACCTTAACCGGGAGCTCTAAAAGAAGAATCAGGCATCAGCAGTAAACTTCAGAATCACTCTGCTGTGGAAGCTTAAGACTGATTTTACTACTGTTTTGTGGTTTAAATGATTTGTTAAGTAGCCTCTGTGTAGCTCATTTCTGTTAGACAAGCTACCAGCTCATGGGTATAATCCCTGTCCACAGCACTCATAAACTGAACTTATGTTCCTGCACACTATCACTGTTCATGATTAAAGTCAAGCTGCAGCGTTCTGTTTTGTAAATAAACACATTAAATTAAGTGATTTCAGAGGACATTTATCCACACTGTAAAACAAAAAGACATCTATTTGGACAACTGAGATACAGAAAAACGAAGGCTTTCAGTATTAATGGCAGTAATAAACCACAGCAACTACAGCAATGCCTCGGCCCCTGGACTCTCCTTCCATCTTAAAGTCTTAAACAAACACTCTGGGTAAAGAGGGCCAACACAGAAGAAACTTGAGTCAGCTAGACTCTAATCGCATGTTACACCTCCATAACAAGTATCAAAATATAATCTGAACTTTTGTCTACTACTTATGACTATTAATTCCAGAAACAAACAAACAAACAAAAAAAAGATTCTATCTGCATTTGTTTACTGCATTTTTCATGATGAAAGATTGACCCTTGACCCTTTGGTAACACGTTCTGCATTCATATACTTCCTTTTAACATTAGTAGTTCCACAAAGTAAAGGTTGACTGATATAAGCTCTTTAAGATGGATATCGATACTTCATGACACTTTATGATTTATAAATGTGATACTCTGATATATCTAGTAGGGGTGCAACGATACACAAAATTCACGGTTCGGTTCAGTTCGATACTTTGGTGTCACGGTTCGATATTTTTTCGATACAAAAAAATGTTCATGCTTTTTTAATTTGTCATTTATTAAAATTATAAATATATATTTTAACTCAAACGTACAGTTTTTAAATTTAATGTTGCTGAAACAACAAAGGGATAAAATAATAAATCTATCTGATCGAGAAATCACTCATCTTTGGAAAAGAGAGTTTATTACAGAGAAATGGTTCTTTCCAAAATAAAAGCTAAAAAATAAATAAAAGCTATACTATACGCTTCTTCTGGGGTATATTCTCAGCAGCATATTAAACATATCAGGTCCCCATAAGGAGAATCATGTGCTAACAGCTGTCTAAATGACTCGGGTAAAGTTTGTAGCATGCGTGCTTGTTGTTTTTGTCTGCTTCCACTTGTCTTTGCACTAGGATGATGTCGGCGTAAATGTGCAGTCATATTAATTTTGTTCCCACTAGTGCTGTCAGCGTTAATCTGAAATGACGTTAACACCACAACACGGCAAATCTCCGTTAACGAGCTACCGCGGATCGCCCCGTGCGTGGGGCTGGACAGCGTCAACACGTTAACGAGCAAACTGCGCTAACGCAGTAGTTCCCACCCATGTAATTGAGCATTGCGTGGCACATCCGACATACTGTTTTACTTTTGTCCATGACGCGCTTACCTTCAGGGTCATGCTTCACATGAAGACCAAAATAGTTCCAAAGGCCAGATCTGAATGAGGGTGGGGGAGGTTCAATTTTCCATGTTGCAACGAGCTTAGCTTCTGTCTTGCTAGCTTGCGCTGCGCTCAGTGGATCTGCGCTCGACAGTGCAGCCTAGGCGGAGTAGTCGAACGCAGATCCTCTGACCATCGTCAGAAGAAAAGTTGATAAAATAAATTAAAAATTTTGTATTGTTCGATACATATGCGTACCGAACCAAAAGCACTGTATCGAACGGTTCAATATCGATACGAGTATCGTTGCACCCCTAATATCTAGAGATGGGAATGAAGAACCAGTTTGAGTAGTTTGATTCCTTGGAATGTATTGCCGGCTTTTCTATCCGTCCTACTTGCAAATATGCTACAATCAGTTGATTTCAGTTTGTGTGCTGGAGAAGGGAAGTTGTTGTGCAGTCTAAAGTGGGGCTATGGACATTTTGTTTTGACTGCACAAAAGGAGAAGAGTGCAATGGTAAAGTATAAATTGCAAACAACTACATTATGCTGCTAACGCACCTTTTGCTCTTAGAAATCACCTGCACAGACAGCATGCTAACGGTAAGCTAGCGAAGACCCCAGAGTGATGTTAAAGCTGAGTGAATGCTGATCCCACCCCAGCAGCCAGACCCTGAACTTCAACAGGAAACAAACTGCTGAGCAGTCAGGCTGCAGGCTTCGTTTTTACCTGTTCATGTTGGAGTAATTAAGTAACATACTGCTTTATTTAAAAATATTCTGTGTGATATGTGTAATACATTACTTCTTTGAGTAATGACCCCAACTCTGATCTCAACAAACAGGGGAAAAACCTCCAACATGCACAAACATTTGAACACACAGCATGCAATTAATTTGCACAAATGTAGTGTCTTTGTATATGCTGGTGCATATACAAATCATGGTGGTGACTAAGAATGGAGCCAATGAGAACACAACGTCAGCATTCATCACAGGGTTGAAAGTTGTTTCTTGTGTCTCTTCTCACTTTTTACATTTTAATTTATCAACTGTTATAAATACATATTCCAATAGATCATCAAATATCTAATAATAGCTGATAACATTGACCCATAAATAAATTAGGCTCACAGTCATACATTAGGAACAGGGAGAGGGATAGAGCGTGCCACCACATGAGCCCCAACCAGCCCCGATTAGGTAGGTGTTAAAAACTGTATCTTGATGGAGTCTCACTTGGTTGCCTGACACAATTTATCTAATCATCCGATGACACTTGGGTTTTGTCAATAAATGAAAAAAAAAAGTGTGTTGAGGATTAGAGTGAATGTGCTCTGGAGAAACTGGTAGATTGAACGCATTACCTCTGGACAGAAACAAGTTGTCTGTTTTCAGGAGGTGTCCTAAATAAACTGATGAATAGTTTAACACACCAAGAGGCTAAAAATGGGCAAATTTTTAAGAGCATGTACACAATTTTGTGTACAATTTCATTACACTAACATAATCCCAAGACTCTATAGTGCCCTACAACTCTGTCTCATTCATTTCATTCTTGGTAATTCACAGTGTTGAAGGAGAAAAGCATAACAATAACAAAAGTGAAAAACAGTCTCCAAAGCAAGACAGGTATATTAATTGTAGTGGGGGGATTTCTTTTCCCCCATCTGCTAACACTACCATGAGGACAATTTGTTCTCCAGTGGACTTCAAACAGAGGTAGAACTGTGAGGATTATTCGGATCTGAATATAATATTTCAACATAAATCAATTAACTTCACACACTGAATTCCTGGATAAAGCTCCCCAGTAATCTTTTCTCTGAGCATAAGGAGCTTTCCGTCAACACATTAATTCTACCCTCTGCTAGGTCCAGCTATAGTGACAGGAGGGAAAGAATATTACTACAGCATTTTCTTTTTCTCGTTTTTTTTTCTGGAATAAGAGAGCATGGCATCCTGGCATTTTACTCACTTCAATCCAAGTTATATAACCTTTAATATCATACTTTAACAGTCACTGTTTTAAGTTGCTGTGGAGTCCTGGTAGAATCATTTCAGGAGTTATGAGCATTAAGCAGCAGTCATGAAATCTGAAACATACAGTCAAAGTGCATTACAGACAGCATGCACAGCTCTGAGACACAGATTTTCTGTCTCTTGCAGTGTTTTAGATAACGAGACAGTGTCATCTACCCACTGCTATCTCACAGTTTTGGATGGGGACCAGAGTTGTGCAGTCATTAATATCTGATTCTGTGTTGCCTCTCTGGGGAAGCAGGTGTGATTCCAAGAGGAGAGAAAACAGCCACACTACATATGGCACACCCGTGTCATCACAGGTGGATGTGTGCTAGGTCACTTGTACTCAGTTTAGGGGTGGAGAGGTGCCCACCTGACCATCTGGGCTCAGTCCTGTCCCCCTGGAGGGTGCAGATGCAGGTCTGCATGAACCCATGCTTCACCATCACAGACTGCAAGGCAACCTGAACCCAGCTGGTTGAAGATTAATTTGGTAGACTTATTAAATCAAGATTTAAAATGTATTTCAAATTCCAGACTATGAGGCAATAACAAAATGTAATCAGGGTCAATATGAGGGCAGCGGGAAATATGATTCGCCGCCAGATTTTACATGACTGGTTGGACTCAAGCTTCAACAGATTTTCTGGCAAACTGCAGTCAGCAGTTACAGCCAACTTCTCCTGATTACCCAAGTTTGGAGTTCATACAACAGTCTTATATCCTCCTGTCAGCCATGATGGAGTAGCTCCCACAGACGCATATGAAAAGGATAAAGAGTAACAAGTCATACTGAAAATTACAATTTCATAACTTGTATAAATAAAAGGGATCTATCCAGTTACATTGTTTTTATGTTAGTATGAAATGTGTTCTTATTCTTTCTTTTTTTTACTATAGAGTTTTCATAAAAGGAGAAAATGTATTATGTATACTGTAGGAAAGAGGAAACCCAGAACAAACAGCCTACAAGTATTTCACATCCTCCTCAAGCGCTAACCTCTGGAGCCAAAAAAATCTTTACGTTTGTGTTGAAAACTGCAGTTCTTCTGTTGACCACTGGAGGCTAGTTCCCAAAACAAATCAGTCCCATTAGACTCCATGTTAAAATGACAACATTTAAAGCACTAAACAGTCTGTTTTACATTCTGGTACGAAAAGTGTTTTCATCTCTATGGATAGTTTCTCCCTTCATAACAATTCTAGAGAGTACATTTTCTTTTTTCTTTTTTTTATTGCATTTAATTGTATTTTTTACACAGGCAGCTGCAGTCGATTGGTATCTGCTGGTCCCTTTCTCCACTAGCTGGAATCACTGAACTGGACCACTACACTGTGCTTCTGCTTTTGATACCTTTTGGAGCATTTTAATTGAATTATCTGACAACTAACAAATGCACTAACATGGTTTACTTGTTATCATGACAACTCCACCCTCTTGCTGAAATATGGTCATTGCTACCTAAACAAAACAAACAAATAACAACAACAACAACAACAGCAAAAAATGAGGATAGTAAAAACACTGAAGCTTGCAGTTGCAAATCAGTTGGTGATGCCATGGTAGCTGCATTCCTGAGAGTATGGTTTAGATCAGTGATAGGTGCTACACAGTAGTTAAATGGTGTGGAAATATATGGTAGAATGGCTGTGTTAATGTCAGGCTGTGTTAATCCTCATTATTTTGCTTTCACCACATTAAATCATGCAACATGCGTATGCACTCTGTCACCTGCAAGTACTCATAAGTTACAATGCGCATGGACAACAAATGCCAGCTTCACTATGTGAGGTCTCAGACTTTACAAACCTACCAGTACTTGTATGGGTTATATCTTTGTGATGATAGAACCTCCAATAATGAAGGGAAATTTAATTCAAATTCTAAACATACATGGTTGTTTTTGTATCTAGTTATCCATAGTGTTATAGAGGCATTCCCGTTGCTGAGATTTCAGCAGTATTGGTGTAATGCAGACACAGCAAAAAGGAGCGTGACATCCAAATATTCCCAAAAGGTGTGGGAGTGCCTTTGCGAGTTTCGGCCAGTCAGCCATCGAGCTGAAATCTGTCAACTAAACAGTAAGTACTACTTACGTTCCCAGCACTTCTTTGAAGTCGTAATGTTCTTTGATGTCTGATGTCTTCTTTTTCCATCCATTTCCATCCTCTCCAAGAGGCATCCTACAATGCTGATGGGAAACGCCACACTACAGCTGTGGAAAAAAATAATCAAGGAAAAGACTCAGAGTATACAGAATTAAGTTCAGATCAACTGCATTGATTTTCAATAGAGAAACAAATTAAATGATCAATTCGGGGAATTAGTGACTTGGTTACATTCTAAGACTTCTTTTTTTTTAATTCTTAAGGAAAAAACATCCACTTTTTCTCTTCTACTTTTATGTTTGCAAAGATTTAAATGCAAAGTGGAGATATACATTTTTAGGAATTTGTATACAATCTGTGCATTCCTACAGTGTTTAATATTCAAAATTAAACAAAAATATTCAGTGTTTTTTAATTGTTTTAGATTACACTCTGGTTATCTGGTGTGCTGCACTGAATGACAAGAAAAAAAGCTGGAAGTAAGCGCATGATGACAAAATACAAAATTACAACAGCTCTTGTGTTTGAATTTATCAAACAGGGCAAATTAGATAAGCAAGGTATGTCTTATTAAGATATAGACATTAATGAGATAAGAAATAGAAATAGATCACGACAAAACAAACCTGTAGCAACAAACCTAGGACAAGTTTACAAACAGAAACCACAAACCACTAAAAATGACAGTTCTCCAGTTCTAAAAACCACTAATAAAGTAGGGCAAACAGTGCAGCAGAGGCTGTCACAAGAAAGCGACCATATACCGTGGCAAAAACAAACGCATGGTCAGTAGGTTGTAGGCAGGCACCAGCTGGGGGACCTGTGCTATATTTAACACTTCGCTTGAAACAATTGGGTTTCTCTGAAGAATGAGTATCTACAAATATACAAATCCTTGGAGATCTTTGAAGTGGAAAGTGTAGGCTATTCCAGTGATTAGGGTTTGACAATAGAGGCTGCAGGGCTGCAGGGCGTGAATGGCAAGCAAGAAAGGAGTTTGAATGGAAATTAAAAACGATGCGATATGCTTCTAATGCCACAGCGAGCTCGTTTTTCGTGGGTCGTGGTGAACATGCAACTATCATAGACTACAGGAAGAATAGACGATGTGGGTGTGCGAACCATACTGCAGCGCTCAAGGGTACGGCAGTCAAATCAAGACAGCATCTTTAGGTTTAAGCAGGAGGCTGCGGACATGCGACAAGGAAGTGGAGCAAAGGCACTTTGTCTCACAGATAAAAATAACACAATGCAAACAAGCCTGCAATGAATGTTGAACTGAAAAGGGAACGTACCTAAATGGCGATCTGTGGCTGTGATGCGTTCTTCTTCCCTCTGGGAGCGAGTGTGCTTGCTGTGCTTGTGCGCAGCGCTGGGTCCGCTCCGACTTCTCCTGACGTCAAGAAAGCCAGACGTCTATGGACGTAGTGCACCATAAAATCACTATCTGTTCCCTCAACAACGCGATCTGCGATTCACCTTATGACTGTCGAGCGACTGTCTGTTACAGCTGAAGAGTATTTATTTTTGGCGACACTATAGCGCAGATAATTCTCCTCCTTAAGCACTGTGCGAGTTAGATTCAGGCAAATTTTCAAGAGTTTTTGAAAGTCATAACAACCCAGTTTGAATAAATTATCAATCACAGCCAGAGAAGCCGGTTTAGCTACAGCAGACTAAACCTTTTAAACGCAAAATGGCCCCAGGATGAATTATTATTTTACGCATGAATTATCAGAGGATTAAATCTCCCTTCCGCACCAAGCATCTTTCTTTTGCAGCTCTGTGCACTCTCACACTTAAACCATTTCCTGGCAGCCAAGTGACATGCAAAGGTGTGGACAAACAAAAAGCAGGTGAGAAGATCCGGGAAGAAATAAAATGTCTCACTCACTCATTAAAAGTTTATCGTTCCCCCTTGAATGAAGTTTGATTATTGTTTCTTTTTTAGTTTAATATTTATGTCGTAATTCAGTGATTGTTATTCCTTTATTTTTATCACCACTTGCAGGATACTGTCCACATACTAAGAAGACAATCACTGAGTATCTAAATGTATATTCTTGGTAAACGTATACGGAGAACTCCACCAACCAGTCTCCATGGAACATCACAGGGAGAAAAGGCTCCACAGGGATGGTAGCACACAGCCCGCCATTTCTGGGAAAAGGCAGGGAGTTGTCCTTGTAAATAAATGTTGGTTGGGCGTATTGCATAGCCAATATTGTAAATCCAAACGCAATACATTATAATACAAATGTCCTTAAAAACACAGAAAAGCTAAGTGAAATTCTCTCTCATAAAAAGCTCTAGTGTCTGAACACTTACTCCAATACTATAAAAACCATCACTGAGTGCCAGTTCCTTTATGTGTTTTTTATTTCCTTTCTTTTGTCTTAAGCACTTGTTTAAATGTGCTTTTCAAACAAAGTGATGCTGAAGTACAAGTAATATGCCATTACCACAACTTCTTCTAGTAATCATAATTACCATAATGAAAAAAACTCTTCTTTAACTCCCATTTATAATTTTCACAACAAACTACTACATTATACTTTTGTACAGTTTTTTTTTCAGTTTCTTGTGGTTACAGTAACCATAGATGTGATTTGTCATATGTTACGCTTCTTCTTTCAGCTCTTCACCACAGCAGATTATCTGACTCCATCTCACTGTATCCCCCGCATCCTCCTCTGTCACACCAGCCCTCTTCATGTCCTCCTTCACTACATCCATGAATCTGGCAGCTCCATCTTCAACATCCTTTACCCCATAAATCCATTCTCCCTTCCCTGCACACGTCCAAACATCTCAGCCTTCCCTCCCTAACTTTGTCTGAACCCGAGTTGTCCCTCTGGTGTTCTCATATTTAAGCTTGTCCACTCTGGTCACTCCTAATGAAAATCTTAGCATCTTTAGCTCTTTCACATCCCACCATCTCCAAACCAAACATCATAGCAGGTTTCGCAATCAAACATATAAACCTTTCTTTTCACTCTTGTTGCTATCCTTCTGTCACAGATCACCCCTGACACTTGTCTTCACCTACTCCAACCTACTTGCACTCTCTTCTTCACCTCTCTTGTGGACTGTCCTTTGGTTTGGATCATTCTCCCCAGGTATTTAAATGATCTACCTTCGCTACATCTGCTTTTTACAGCTTTACTGTTAAGCCTGTCTCCTTCCTATTCACACACATTTTCTGTTTTTCTTCTATGGATTTTCATTCTTCTTCTCACCAGAGGATACCTCCACCTATCAAGACTCTCCTCTGATGTTCTCTATTCTTCTGTATCAACACTCTCAAAGCAAACATTGGATTGCTCTTTCTTAGCATGAAGCACATCAGCAAGCATATATATATATATATATATATATATATATATATATATATATATATATATATATATATATATATATGCTTGCTGATCATCACCTCTCTTCCTAACCTAGCTTTAACAACTCTTTCCCTTCTGTCTCCACAGTATGGCTCATCAGCTTGATCCCTCTGTAGTTGATGTCATATGTTTGTTAAAATACAGGGACAACATACAGGGTGAAGACTCTGCTCCATGGTTCTAGCTCAGAATGCATTGTGTCCACTGCTTCTTGGGCTTGGGACTTCTGAGATATTAGTTCTCATTACCACTCCATGTTATGATGTTTGTACTCTGGTGATTCAGGTGACTTTGATTGGAGTGGAGGTGTCCTCTCCACATAAATCACCACATTGCCTGGTTTTGTTTCTGCGCATTTCTTTAATCTTCTTTAATTTTTTGGTTGCCAGGTTTCTTTGTGATGAAACACAACTGGGTGGGTTTGCAGTCTCTGACACCCCCCCCCCCCCCAAAAAAAAAAGTCATGAAAAAGGTTCAACCTGAACAAATCTTTAGGTTAAAACACAAAGAAGTGGCGTGGATACCATTGTTCCCTGACACCAAGAAAGTCCTGAGTTTGAATCCCTAACTGGCTGGGGCCTGTTTGCGTGGGTTGCTTCCGGGTACTCTGGCTTTCTCCCACGGTCCAAAGACATGAGTTAGGTTAATTTATGATTCTAAGTGTAAATGGTTGTCTGTCTCCCTGTGAAAGACTGGTGACCTGTCCTGGGTGTACCCCCGCCTGGGTCGATTGTGAGTTTTTATTCAATTTTTTTAATATAAATTCTGTGATTGTTTTAAATGTTATTTGTTTCCCATGAATGTGCTTCTTGTTATGTAATGCTTCCAGAAGCTCCACTATGAAAAACAACTTGATACATATGAATTTTCTTTTAGTATTTCAGTGTTGATTCATATAAATGTATGGCCTGTGATTTAAATCGGCGTGAAATAGAAATCAGTCAATCAATGAATCATATTACTGTAAAAATGTTCGTTGAATATAGTACACGGTGCAGTATTACACCTAGACTCTAGGGGTCAGCACTGCCTCGGTTGGCACGTTTGCCTCTGCCTTCCAAACACAACCTCAACATCCGGGCAGGAGTTTTCAAACAACACTGGCTAGCCGCTAAACATTTTTGCTCAGGGAATTACGGCTAACTTTTCTGAGATTTTGGTAAGACTTGTTTTTGAAATTTAAATTATTTGTTATTTTTTCCCCCAGCTTGCGCGTATTTTATTGGGGGAGAACTTTATCGTTTTTAATTTACTCGTGTTGCAGTAGCATGCTAACTGCAGCTCGTTTGTTTGCTTTGTTTCATACATCCAAGCGACGCTAACGTTATCTGATTAAGTACTACTTCCCATTTTAGACTTTATAAATGAATAAAAAACCGACTGTCCTTTTTATACTAAGTTGCTTGAAAATAAATTTACAGTGGCGTTATTATTTTTTCTCTGTGCTTGTAGCCGTGGGCTAGCCTGTTGTTTAACCAGCCAGCGATGTCAGCGAGCTCCAAGCGGAGACGAGCTACTTCTCCCTCCAGCAGTGTGAGCGGAGGGGGAGACCTCGATGATGTCTCTTCCTCTACTCCTGGAAGTGGCAGAAAAAGAAAAAGAGTCTCCAATGTTCCTCCTGTGGATACGGTAAATGCGCCTGTGTGTGTGTGTGTGTATTTTACATGACCTGACTTTAGCAAGGCCGATGTGGTCGGTACGTGCCTTTGAAACCATAGTAAAAGTATATTGGAGTTTCAAAAGCTTTTCCCCCCTCTTAGATTGCTGTATGCCATGAATTGTTCAACACTATCAGAGACTACAAGGATGATCAAGGGAGGCAGCTTAGTGAAGTCTTCCAAAGGGTGCCAAAGAGGAGGTACTGTATCTGTTTGATATTACAATACTGAAGAGGAGTTAGGGTAATCTTTGCAGAAAAGCTAAAGCTTACCTACATAGTAATGTTTAGAAGCTGCAAAAGACAAACACACAAAATGTGTACTGAATATATGGAATAATGGACATTGCTATGAAAAAAGTATTTACCCCTTTGTTGTTTTATTCTTTTTAAATATCTGTCACAATTACATTGTTTGATATTTAATATTAGGTAAAGAAAGCCTGAGTAAATAAAAAAATGAAGATTTCATTTATTATGGGGAAGAAGGTTAGAAAAAAATAACTGGTCACCCTTTGTTAAAACACGAATTTAACTTTGAATATTGTAAAAAAAAAAAAAAAAAAAATTAAAACCTGGTTGTGCCACCCTTGGCAGCAACGGTTAGCTGCAAGCTGTGGGAAACGCAATCAAGTGTTCCCAAACGTCTCGGGGATTGTCAAGATGTTTTTTGGTAAATGTGAGCCTTTACAGGGAGTGCAGAATTATTAGGCAAATGAGTATTTTGTCCACTTCATCCTCTTCATGCATGTTGTCTTACTCCAAGCTGTATAAGCTCGAAAGCCTACTACCAATTAAGCATATTAGGTGATGTGCATCTCTGTAATGAGAAGGGGTGTGGTCTAATGACATCAACACCCTATATCAGGTGTGCATAATTATTAGGCAACGTCCTTTCCTTTGGCAAAATGGGTCAAAAGAAGGACTTGACAGGCTCAGAAAAGTCAAAAATAGTGAGATATCTTGCAGAGGGATGCAGCAGTCTCAAAATTGCAAAGCTTCTGAAGCGTGATCATCGAACAATCAAGCGTTTCATTCAAAATAGTCAACAGGGTCGCAAGAAGCGTGTGGAAAAACCAAGGCGCAAAATAACTGCCCATGAACTGAGAAAAGTCAAGCGTGCAGCTGCCAAGATGCCACTTGCCACCAGTTTGGCCATATTTCAACATCGCTGGAGTGCCCAAAAGCACAAGGTGTGCAATACTCAGAGACATGGCCAAGGTAAGAAAGGCTGAAAGACGACCACCACTGAACAAGACACACAAGTTGAAACGTCAAGACTGGGCCAAGAAATATCTCAAGACTGATTTTTCTAAGGTTTTATGGACTGATGAAATGAGAGTGAGTCTTGATGGGCCAGATGGATGGGCCCGTGGCTGGATTGGTAAAGGGCAGAGAGCTCCAGTCCGACTCAGACGCCAGCAAGGTGGAGGTGGAGTACTGGTTTGGGCTGGTATCATCAAAGATGAGCTTGTGGGGCCTTTTCGGGTTGAGGATGGAGTCAAGCTCAACTCCCAGTCCTACTGCCAGTTTCTGGAAGACACCTTCTTCAAGCAGTGGTACAGGAAGAAGTCTGCATCCTTCAAGAAAAACATGATTTTCATGCAGGACAATGCTCCATCACACGCGTCCAAGTACTCCACAGCGTGGCTGGCAAGAAAGGGTATAAAAGAAGAAAAACTAATGACATGGCCTCCTTGTTCACCTGATCTGAACCCCATTGAGAACCTGTGGTCCATCATCAAATGTGAGATTTACAAGGAGGGAAAACAGTACACCTCTCTGAACAGTGTCTGGGAGGCTGTGGTTGCTGCTGCACGCAATGTTGATGGTGAACAGATCAAAACACTGACAGAATCCATGGATGGCAGGCTTTTGAGTGTCCTTGCAAAGAAAGGTGGCTATATTGGTCGCTGATTTGTTTTTGTTTTGTTTTTGAATGTCAGAAATGTATATTTGTGAATGTGGAGATGTTATATTGGTTTCACTGGTAAAAATAAATAATTGAAATGGGTATATATTTGTTTTTTGTTAAGTTGCCTAATAATTATGCACAGTAATAGTCACCTGCACACACAGATATCCCCCTAAAATAGCTAAAACTAAAAACAAACTAAAAACTACTTCCAAAAACATTCAGCTTTGATATTAATGAGTTTTTTGGGTTCATTGAGAACACGGTTGTTGTTCATTAATAAAATTATTCCTCAAAAATACAACTTGCCTAATAATTCTGCACTCCCTGTATGTTCTTTTTATACAGCAATGGTTTCCACCTTGGAATTCTCCCATGGATGCCATTTTTGCAGTCTCTTTTCTATTGTTGAATCATGAACTCATCATGAACTTGTGACTTCCTGGATGAGTTGTTTCTCTAAGTAATATTGGTAGGCCAGCAACTCCGAGGAAGGTTCAATGCTCTTCCAAGTTTTTGCCATTCGTGGATAATGACTCTCACTGTTGTTTGCTAGATTTTCAAAACCTTAGAAATGCTTTTGTAACTCTTTTCAGACTGATAGATGTCAGTGACTTTGTTTTTCATCTGTTTGTTTAGTTTGTGGCATGAAATGTTGGTTTTTGACATCTTTTCCTACTCACTTTGGTTCAGTTTGATTGACTACTTACGGAGAGAAATTTACCTCAAAAGTGCCTAAAATATGATCCACAAGCATAAACTAACATTTACAAATGTGTGCAATGATTTGTGTGTAACGTTTGAGGACTCACAAACGTGTTTTAATCCACACACAAATACAAAGCACTCTGACCACATGTAAAACAATTTTACACATTCATACATCCAAACCTGAATAAATACTGATCATTGTACTCGTTGTGCACATTTGCAAGAATTAGTTATGCTTGTGGATTATTTGATTGGCATTTGCAACCCTTTTGAGCCAAATTTCTCCCCATAATTTCTTGATTCACACACAGGGCCAGAGATGGGTTTGGACAGTTTTTTCCCCTTAATAAATGACATTTTCATGTAAAAACTGAATTTTGTATTTACTCTGATTATTATATATTTATTTTATGTTATTATGCCTATTTTTAAAATTAAATTGATGTGAAATGTGTTAATGTGACAAATATGCAGGAAAAAAAAAGAAATGTTTTCACACTTAAAATGAATGAATAATGTTGGATAATGTGAAAGTGTTTCAATTAGCCTGTTTTTTTTTTTTTCCTTTTTCAGGAATCAGCCTGATTATTACGAAGTGGTGTCCCAGCCAATTGATATGACGAAGATTCAGTATAAACTGAAGTCTGAGGATTATAATGATGTTGAGCAGCTTACTGCAGATTTTCAGCTCCTGTTCAACAATGCCAGATCATTCTACAAGGTAGGTTTTGGAGAACGACAGTGCTTTCTTTATTCCTACAGGTAGCCTCTAAGGTTATAATAAATACACTATTACTTCAGCTTCATTATATAAGCTTTTACTTAGGTATGCATTTCCCAATGTAAACCTTATGCGATTGTTTATTTTGCCTCATGTTTAATGATTCAGAGGGACAGTGAGGAGTATCAAGCTGCATGCAAGCTTTGGGAAGTGTATTTTCAAACAAGGAATGAGTTTGTGCAACCTGGAGACAGAGATGAGGATGATGAAGATGGCGATGATATGGATAACCCAGGAATGGCAACTGAAGAGGAGGTAAGTCCTCATTACATGTAAGACTGAGTTGCCCCGTGTGTATGATTGCCAGTTATTAGCTCAATAATAACAAAGGGTTCATATTTCTTTATTGAATTTAAAAATAATTTAAAAATATTAAAATCTGTTTCAGGATATTGCCTTTGTATTATGAATAAATAGAACCACTGTGTGGGGTCAGAACTTATTTATACATATTTGTCTTTTAGACTTCAGCTGGAAGTTTGAAGGAAGTGCTGGAGCAACTTTTGGAGGCTATAGTATCACATGCTGATCCCTCAGGGCGTCTGGTCAGTGAACTGTTCCAGAAATTGCCTTCCAAAGTGGTAAGTTGCACTTGAAATTGATTAACTGTTCTTCACACAAAGCATAATAATATAAGACAGGTTGAACAAAGCTTCACTTTGCGATTTTCTTACATATAGGTTTTTTATTCAAGGCACTTTAGGAGTGTAAAGTCCAGTTGTTTTCCTGTGTTTGTGGTTTTGTGTACCAACTCCAGTCCGTTATAGAATTGTTCTTTCTTTTTTAGCATTACCCAGACTACTATGCCATTATAAAGGAGCCGATAGATCTGAGAACAATCGCTCAAAGAATACAGGTAGTCATTTTGCTTCCTGACCTTTAACCATTTGTTAATTTTACAGCTTCAGTGTGTTGCATTTCTAACCATCAAAATGTAATTTAATTTGCATAGATTGGATACTATAAAAATGTCAATGCTATGGCCAAGGATGTTGAACTGATGACCAAAAATGCTAAAACTTACAATGAGCCAGGATCTCAGGTTTTTAAGGTAAAAGTCCTTTTCTCAGTTTTCTTCTTTATGAGTTTTAATACTCTGAATATTAACAATTGCTCTTTTATTCTATAGGACGCCAACACCATAAAGAAAGTCTTCATCCAACGTAAGACAGAGCTTGAGCACGCAGAACCTACTAAATCTAGTCTTCGTATCAGGTATTAAACAACAGTATAACCTTGCTCTTAGCGTTGTCTTTTTGTCAAATCAAATCTGCTTGTTATACCAACAGAAAAATCTCATACCTTTAAGATATATATGGTGAATTGTGTATCTTGTGTTACTATTTAGAAATCGCAGGTCTGGTCAGGGAGATCGAATTTCTGGTGTCAGCGTAGCTCTACAGTATGGCTCTGAGAGTGAGGACGATCCTGTGCTCTCAGGTAATTCTTATCAGTTCATGTAGCAGACAAATTTACTTTGTGGCTGTGCAGAAAAAAAGTAACACTTTGTGTTGTCGATGTTTGCAGGTTCTGTATGCTATGATGAGGGAGAGTCAGAAGCTGAGAGTCAGAGTTCAAGTATGGAGATGAGCAACCCAATCTTCCAACTGTACGAAGCTGTGAGGGGTGCCAGAAATAACCAGGGCCAGATGTTCTCTGAACCCTTTCAGCAGCTGCCCTCTCGCAGGGAATACCCCGACTATTATCAGCAGATAAAACAACCCATTTCCCTCCAGCAAATCAGGCAAGAACCAGATATTCTTGGTATTTAAAAATGAACCCTTTTCCTACCAAATTACATTTCTGGGGGAAGTTTAAAAAAGTTTTTTCTTTCTCCTTCTTAGGGCAAAGATGAAGAATGGCGAGTATGAAAGCGTGGAACAAATTGAGGCTGACCTCAATCTGATGTTTGAGAACGCAAAGCGCTACAACATGCCTAACTCAAGCATCTATAAACGGGCTTTCAGGCTTCAGCAGATCATGCAGGTAGCACCTTGTCAATCATTCTGTCAGGTTGTGCTTAAAACAGTTTTACCTGTACATTTAAAAGTCAAAGAGCACATTATAAAAGCAGAATATTTGAAGCAGACTGTAGATAATGGATAATAATAGGCAAGGCCATGTACCCGTCTGCCTGTTCTGTGTAGGCAAAAAAGAGGGAACTTCTAAGGAGAGATGATGAAGATGGGGACAGCATTCTGTCTTCTGATGCAGGGAGCGTTAAGAGAAAAAGGTATTACTATTTCTATTGATACTAGTGCTTTTGAAATATAAAGTATTAAAATTGCAAACATTGTTTATAATTTTTTTTTATGTTTTCTCAATGTCTCAGTGTTGTCATACTTTTATCTATTTTTAATTTTTGTCCAGCCACAAAAAAAACGTGAAAAAGAACCGAATGAAAGCCTTTTATGCTGCCGTGACCGAGGCCAGGGAGGCAGGCACAAATCGACGTCTGTGTGATCTCTTTATGGTTAAACCATCCAAGAAGGATTACCCTGACTACTATAACGTCATCCTTGAACCGATGGACCTGAAAACAATTGAACATAACATTCGCAATGAGCGCTATGCCACAGAGGAAGCTCTGATGGAAGACATGAAGCTAATGTTCCGCAATGCCCGGCATTACAACGAAGAGGGATCTCAGGTTGGGACTTTGACTCCTTCTGTGATAAAACTTTAATTTTTCTTATAGTCAAATTTATAACGATTTTAAGTCTTCTGAATCCCCAATTTCTGGTTTATGTAGGTATATAATGATGCTGACATTTTGGAAAAGATACTGAAAGATAAGCGCAAGGAGATGGGTCCTCCACCTGAGGAGGAGGATGTGGGATCTCCCAAACTGAAACTAAGTAAGTGGGAATGCTTGTGCATGTTGGTTGAAAATACTTCTGCACTTGTAAAATATTACCATGTAATAACACTGAGGTCTGTGTATCCTTGACCTGTTTTTCACTAATTCATAGGTGACAAACTCTGGCCAAATTTGGCCCGCAGCCTAATTACATTTGGCCTGCGAAGCCATACCAAATTATTATTAGAGCTGGCCTACTGGTATTATACAGCCAATATATATATTGTTTAGTATTAAGCTTTGCTTGTTCCATATTCAGTTTTTCAGCAAAACTTGTTTGAGTCCATAAGAAGAGATTCATTCTTAAATCTGGAGGAAGATTTTTTTTTCAGTAAATATTAATGTTAGCCTGCGACCTTGTTCCAGTTTTGAATTTTGGCCCACTGTGTATTTGAGTTTGACACCCCTGCACTAATTGGTTAGTCTTTAATTTTTAAAAATTAATTTGTCGAACTACTTCTTTGCACTTTTTTGGGGGGGAAGGGGGTGACCTACTATATAGTTGTTCCTCTTAAATTATTATCGGCCAAAACGCTGCCTGTCTCTCATGTACACTTAAAACAGCAGCTGTGGAAATCAGGGCTGGCTGGAAAGCTACATGGCTTAGTGGTTGGGCTTGTACAGTATGTGAACAAATGCCATTAGTAATGAGTTGTTTCATTTCCCAGCCAGTCGGACTGTAGCTGCATATTATTCTTCTGCTTCTTGTCTGTATCTGCTGTGACTATCTAATAGCGCAAAAATGTTAAAAAAATCAACTTTAAAAAAAAAGAACAAGAAAGGAATTTTTAAGTATTTCGGACAGTTTGAGCTGTATTGTTCTTTTGTTTTCTGGCTCTTTTTAGCTTCTGTTTCACATTTTTTTTCTTTTTTTAAAGCTTTTTAAAACTAACATACATTTTTTTTATGATAAGGAAAGAGTGGTGTTTCTCCAAAGAAGTCCAAATACCTCACCCCTCTTCAGCAGAGGTTAAATGAGCTGTATGATGCTGTGCGAAACTTCACTGACCGCCGAGGTCGACGCCTAAGCACAATCTTCCTCCGTCTACCCTCTCGTGCCGAGTTGCCTGACTACTACGCTACAATCAAGAGACCAATCGACATGGAACGTGTGCGAAGCCACATGGCTGCAGGCCGTTACCAAGATGTCGACGCCCTGGTGGAGGACTTTGCTTTGATGTTCAATAATGCCTGCATATACAACGAGCCTGAGTCTCTGATTTATCGGGATGCTTTAGTGTTGCACCGAGTGTTGTTGGAGACACGGAAACAGCAAGAGGGAGGGGAGGAGTTTGGTCCTCCAGCTGTGGGTCTTCTGGTGCGAGAACTGATCAGGAACCTGTTTGTATCCGTGATGGGTCACCAGGATGAAGAGGGTCGCTGCTATAGTGACTCACTGGCTGAGATTCCTGCTGTGGATCCAGCTGCCCCTGAAAAGCCGCCGCTTAATTTTGATGTCATCAGAATGAATGTGGAGCGCGGTCGCTACAGGAGACTCGATGTCTTCCAGGAACACATGTTTGAAGTGCTAGAGAAGGCAAGAAGGTTACACAGGTATGGAAACTTATTATAAAATGAGCTTGGTGTATTAAAAAAATTTTTTTTCTTTAATTGTTTATCCATTAAAGTAAAGTGCATTTGCTTTGAGCGGTTCACCAAGGCTTCAAAAACCAGAGAAATGGCAAATGAAAATAGGTGTTCACAACATAAATAAACTTCTGACAATGCTAAGTGGTTAGAACATTTTTACCTTGAAACATTGCCCATGTTATATTTTCTATTTTGCAAAGATCAAACATTTTGTTTGTGTGCTGCTCTTCAGGAGAAATTAGTGATATGGTGCATATACTGGTACATATTTACTTTGAAATTGAAATTTAAAAAAATTTATATGCCTTAAGTGTAATCAATTTTATTGTAAGAAAATCAATGTTTATTGTTAAATATGTGGCTCTTCCTAATAAATGAGTCCTGTTTTTACTTGCTTTGCTAGGTGATACAACTCAAATGTGTGCCAGTGTTTTCTTATGACGAATGTTTTTCACGTTGGCAGGACTGACTCTGAGATATTTGAGGATGCAGTGGAGCTACAACAGTTTTTCATCAAAATCAGGGATGAGCTGTGCAAGAATGGCGAGATTTTACTGTCCGTTGCACTCAACTACACATTAAAACACCTCCACAGTGACGTAGACCAGGAAAAGAGGGAGAAAATTCCCAAAGAGATTGAAGAGGACAAACAAAAGAAGGATGAGGATGAAAACCAAGGTGTGTAAAGTTATAGAAGACATGCAGGAGGTGTGAAGAATATTAAATGTGGTTGTGGTTGAATCATGACATGTTTCTCACCTTAAGAAGACGAGAAGCCAGAGGACCTGGCGGGAGAGGCGTGGCAGTCAAAGCCAGAGCATGTGTACAGTCAAGACTGCAGATTTGAAAACAGTACCTACCACGTGGGGGACTTCGTCTATGTGGAGCCGTCAGAACCAAACCTCCAGCCCCACATTGTCTGTATAGAACGTCTTTGGGAGGATGAAGCAGGTAGCCTAACTTGAAAATTATAGGAAGAATTATAGAATTATATCATGATTTTAAATATTTCTGTTTCTGCAAGTTAGCTGATTCAACATCTTGATTTTGTTTCCATTTAGTCAGTATATTTTGCTAAAAACAGATTGTGTTTTATATATGCAGGTGAGAAGTGGCTCTATGGCTGCTGGTTCTACAGACCCAGTGAAACCTTTCACTTGGCCACACGCAAGTTTCTGGAAAAAGAAGTCTTCAAGAGTGACTACTACAACAAAGTGTCCATCAGTAAGGTTTTGGGCAAATGTGTGGTCATTTTTGTGAAGGTGAGAAAGTGAACCACATATTGAAAATGGTTTAATTTAAGCTGCCAAAAGTCCATTGTCTAATTACGAATCTTTCTGTAGGATTATTTCAAAATGCAACCCGAGGGCTTCAGACCTGAGGACGTTTATGTATGTGAATCCCGCTACACTGCCAGGAACAAGTTTTTCAAAAAGATCAAGATTTGGGCCATGCCGGAGAGTTCCTTTAAATTAGTCCCTCGGGAGGCGCCTCTTCCTGTTGTTCGTGTAGCCTCAATGTTTGTGAAGCCTGACCAGGAAAAACCGGTGGCATATACAGTCAATGGCTTTGTAGAGAAGGTAAGGTGAGATTGTATATTCTAGGCTTTGAACACATATAATGTTGCTTTTAGAAGAATATGAATATATATCTATATAGATATAGATATATATATATATATATATATATATATATATATATATATATATTTATCAGGGCGACCGTGGTTCAGGGGGTTGGGAAGCTCATCTTGTAACCAGAAGGTTGCCGGTTCGATCTGTCTGTCTTGGTCGTTGTGTCCTTGGGCAAGACACCGATGGCCGATGGAGCGATATGGCAGCCTCGCTTCTGTCAGTCTGCTCCAGGGCAGCTGTGGCTACAACTGTAGCTTCCCTCCACCATTGTGTGAATGTGAGAGTGAATGAATAGTGGAATTGTTAAGTGCTTCGAGGGTCTCGAAATGCACTATATAAATGCAATCCGTTATTATTATTATTATTATATCTCTCTATATCTATAGAGATATATAGATATAAAAAGCCAGCCCAGCTTTACCCTCCCCGCCCTATGTTCACTACTCCAAAAAAACGAAACAGTTGGCCAGTTGGCGTTAATTGGAAAGCAATTAACTCATAAACTATTAGCACACTGATAAGGAGCCTGTTGATTGTTTTTCCATATAATAAACCCCTGAATCCTCTGTCTGTGTTCATTTAGGAGAGAGAGGATGTCCCTACGGAGATGAGTGGAGCTGAGCCCGGCTGCCAGTACTATGAACAGTTATGCTACAAAAACATGTGGTTTAAAGTGGGAGACTGTGTTTACATTCAGTCTCATGGATTATCAAAACCTAGGGTTGCCAGGTTGGTTGACATATATTATGCTACATAGACACTTTTTGAAATAGGGCCTGATGTGTTGATTGGTGGTGTTTAGATAAGATGGAGTTATTAGCTGTTAGTAACATGACTTCCTGTGCTGGGCTATAGGATAGAGAAGCTGTGGCAACAGAATGGAACTACATTCTTCTTTGGACCCATCTTCATTCACCCTGAAGAAACGGAGCACGAGCCCACGAAGATGTTTTACAAGAGGGAGGTGTTTCTGAGTCATTTGGAGGAGACGCTGCCCATGACTTGTGTCATAGGTATGATTTTGAAAACTTCCCAAAGATTTCTTGAGTCAGCTCATTCACTTCTCGTGTAATGCGTTTAAATGAATTGTGCACTAAAGAAAAAAATAATTTTGTTTTTCTAGCAGAAAACAAATTGGTTAAATGGCAACCTCATAGACTTGAGAAATAGTCTTAGATAAGACAGACAAAAGTGCATTTCCCAGAAAGTTTAAATGAACATTAAAGCTATAATTTTCTACATTTGAGTCACCTCAGAACAAGTTTTTCATCAGCAGTCTTTTCTAATCTTTTATTCTGCCTGTCTGCTCTCCAGGCAAATGTGTAGTGTCTTCCTTTAAGGACTACCTGTCATGCAGACCCACCGAGCTTTCAGAAGACGATGTACTGCTGTGCGAGAGCCGTTACATTGAGAGTGAGAAGATGATGAAAAAGTTCAAGGGTCTGAAACGCTTCTCGTACTCTTCCAAAGTGGTCGAGGATGAGATCTACTACTTCAGGTCTGTTGGTTAAACAGAGCACTTATTAGGATCATAGATGGTATAAAGGATGGATGTAGCCAACAGGAAGTTGCCAATAAGCTTTTTTTTGTGCTTGATATTGAAATTAACTGACTACACCTGTATTTAGAAAACAGTCCAACCTTTTGGATCAACCTTAAAACTAACCAAACCAAACCTCTGAGCACTGTGTGGGGATTGAACTCACTCTATTTTGCCCCATTCAGTAAAGCTGTTCCTGTAAAACTGGAGCTGATGAGTGAGGGGCGGATCTGATCTCATTGGCTGATTCTCGTTTTTGACATGAATAACGATCATAATGGACTTTATGTTTTACTCAGGATGACCTGAAACTGCACCGGTGAAGTGGCCCCCTGCTGGGAATTGAGTAGAACGTTAGCTTTGAGGCACACAGGCTTCTCTTTTCAGACATGAAGCCACAGCCATCTTTTATGCTCTCTATGATTCTGATTTAAATTTAATGATTAGCACTGAGGTGCTATGATGTCTGCTTATTTTATTCCATGTAGAAAATTAATAGTGCCACAGAAGGAAGCATCACCAATTTTGGACAAGAAGATAGATGAGCTTGAGGTTAAACTGGCAGATATGGAGGATGCAGATGATGACATGGAAGACATGGATGAGGATGAGGAAGCTCCAGAGACACCTTCTTTGCCTCAGATGCAAACCCCACTTACAAACGACATGGACGTCATGCCATACACACCCTCGCAGGTCTAATTTTTTTAAACCATCTGTTCCTTGTTTGAAAATGTTGTTGTTGTTGTTTTTTTATATATAAACTTGTGTCTTTGCTTTTCCATTTAGACCACTCCTAAGGTTAAAGGCTTGTCAAAGAAGGAAGGGGCCAAGAGAAAGATCAACATGAGTGGTTATATCCTCTTCAGCAGTGAAATGAGAGCAGTGATAAAAGCTCGTCACCCAGACTTTTCATTCGGGGAGCTGAGTCGACTGGTAGGCACCGAGTGGAGGAACCTCGAAGCTTCCAAGAAGGCAGAGTATGAAGGTCAGATAAAATAATTAAATGAATACAAATATGAATCTATTTAAACTTGTGCTAGCAAAACCAAAAATAAATAAATAAATCACATCTTTGGATGTTTCAGAGCGTGCAGCCAAAATAGTGGAACAGCAAGAGCGTGAGAGGCCACCTCAGAAGCAAGCTTCCCCAAGAGCAGGTACCCCTGTAGGGGCACTGATGGGGGTGGTACCTTCGCCTAGCACTATGGGAATGATAAACCAGACCATGACACCTGTGTCAGGTAACCCCTCTCAGAGACAGCACGAGTGTTTGACAGCAGGAAAAATGAGGCTGGACTGAATTAAAGACAGTAATCCTGTAATTTTCTAACACTTGAAAAGAAGTTTATCTCAAAACGATGTTGTTATTGCAGTTTTTCCTCTTTATTTGCTGCTATTTGTTTGTAGTTTTGTCATCAACCTTCATATTTTATATTGCATGACATGAATTGCATGAATATTATTTTTTAACTATGAATGCCTTTTGTTAATATTTCATTTCCCATTCATGCTTGTTTTGCTAACATTCTCAAACCCATATGTATTGTCTGCCCCTTTCACACGAAACCTTCAATATCAACCATCAACTGTGTCTATTTATCTTTGCCAATGACCATGTGGGGCTGGAGGTCAATGTTTCTTTTTTTGGAAATGTAATCAGTGCAAGAATGAGCTGACTAGATTTCAGTGGTCTAAGGTCACTGTGATCTTATCTCAGGAATTCCCATGCTAACAACAACATTTCACACAGTGGTGGAATTTTATCTCCCATATGGTCATCTTTCCCGTTCAGAGCTCACAAATGAGGAAAAAATGTAGTTGCATGAATGGTAGAAAGTCTGTAGACATGCGAAAACTTTTAAATTAAGAGCAGTTGTGGTTTAAGGTACTTGTGTGAAAGGGGCCACTGTGTGCAGTAGTAGTGCATGTTATTTTGGTGTCAGCTGCATGTCACTTATGCATGGATATGTTGTCCTCTCCTCACACTTTTCCCAAAGGCATGATGGGAGCTTACGGTCCACCTTACATGCCAATGCAGGGCCCCCATGAGGGTTTGCTGAGTGTGGCCCCAATGCCACCTCACCCTACAGGGGGTCCTCACCTGCCTCCTCACCATCTCCAGCAAGGTATGCCCGGGTACCCTGGCATGCCTCATCAGGGTAAGGGCCACTGTCCTAGCCGCACCTGCTCAGTCACATCCAGTCGTGTCTCTCCTGCTGGAGGGGGTTTACCTGGTCCACAGGCTGCAAAGCCTGATCTACACACTGAGCAGTCAAAGCAGTCTCTTCTAAAGTGCTCTCACATTTCACACTTAAAATATACAAACAAATATATGAAATTCACACATGGAATGCATGCAAAACTGATACCAAACCACTAACGTTCAACTGGTAGTTAAAAAAACTAACATTTCCATGAGTCATTATAAAGCTTAACATAAAATGAACAAAAACAAGAGTTTACCACAGTTACAAAATGCACACAAGCTAAATATTATCATTTACAACAGGGATGATGGGCACTGGTATGAATGGCATGGCGGGAAGTCCTGCACAAGGAAACTTTATTCAGCAGGTGAGCCTGAGTGCAGAAAAACCCTGGCTGTATAGGTGTTACTTCATATTTCTATATAGTTTATATTGGTGTTTTTAACTGTACAAGAAAATATGGATTTTGTTTTGTTTCCTGCATAATCAGACATCACCTGCTTCAGTTTTACTAGCAAGTGTATATATAGGCCTATTTTTTTTATTTATTTTTTTTTTTTTTTGCAAATAATGACAATCATAATGATAATTTAAATTATGCATTCTATGTATCATCTACATGCTAACAAAATGTTGTCATTGTGTGACCTTAGCCTGGGATGTTTAGCCCAGGACAGCATGCTCCTCCACCCTACCCTGGACAAGGACAGTTAGGCCAACCCTCACATTTGCAGCCCACCACTCCCATGTTTGTGGCTCCACCACCAAAGACTCAGAGGGTGCTTCACTCAGAGGCCTACCTGAAGTACATAGAGGGCTTAAATTCAGACTCCAGCACTGTTAGCAAGTGGGACCAAGCACTCAAAGGTAGGTTCTTTGTTTTTACTTTTATTTCTAGAAAACTCTCCATCACTGCTTTTTTTTTTATTTATTTTTTTTAACATTTTTGTATTTTTAAGCTCTGAAGAGTTATTGCAACAACTGTAAAGACCGTATTTTGCGCTGAAGTTTTTTTTCTTATGTTAAAATTATGTCTAAGTCATTGTCACAAAAATTAAAGCAACATAATTAACACCCCTCTGTAAGAGGTTGGAAAACTGAGAGGACCAGATTCCTGTAATACAAAGCAGGGTTTCGGCTTGTCTGAGAAACTTGAGGGTTGACACTGGGTTTTCAGTGCAACGAAGGTGGATCACATCCTACCGGGGTAGAGCGCCATGGTAACTTAGGTTAGGTTCCTGATTAGAGGTCAACATGTATGAAATCAGGAGGGGAGAGAGAGTGGGGAAAGACGCACAGTAAAAACAATATTTTAAATGAAAAGTTCAATTAGAATTATCAGATTCAGTCATGTCTTAATGAGAAGAGTTGTGATTATAAGTATGGTAACTTCTTTCAGTCCTACATTGCTGCCAGCTTTCCTTCATATGGGTTCAAATGGGCAACATTTAATTAACGGAGCAGTTTTTTTTCCCTGTCTTATTGACCAACACACTTAAATGGCACACTTTTAATATGTTAATAATCTCATACAAATGCTTTCATTTTGTATTGTGTGTTTAACCTATTCATATTTTTACTATAGTATAACTTTTATAAAGTTCTTTCAACCAAGAAAAAAAATCAGCTACTCTCCAGTGCTATTTACTGATAAGTGATATTTCTGCTTATCAGTAATTGTAAATGATTACATGCTACCCGTATCAACCCTTTCATGGGTACATTTAGGGGAAATAGCTAAATGATAGCTTCCGATGCACTGTAGATGATGAAATCCACAAATCCTTTCTTTTTTTTTTTTTTTACATTTTACATTGACGATATTATGAATTGTTCCACCTTTCAAAGATTTGACCTCTATGGGGAGCTTATTTTAGAGCCAGTCATGTTGCTGACCTCCTTCCAATCAGCCTAATTAGCTCTGAGGCATTCAAGCAGGAGCTTACACAATACTTTTTTTCCCCATATGTGATGCTGGCCTTACATGATAGGAATATATTTCTAAAATGTTGACTGTGTTGCCTTAATTTTTGCATTAAGCCCAAATTGTTATTTCCCAGCATGTTTACCAGTTTGAGTGTGTGCATATCTTTGTTTTTGTTTGCTTTCAAAGGCAATAGTGAACATTATTTGCCTTTTGAATAATCACACTTAAGGAGAAATATGCATTTCCATTAACAGCGCAAAGGCGAGATTCTCACCTGACCAAAGAACAAGAGAGTCGGCTGCCAGCTCACTGGCTGAAGAGCAAAGGAGCCCACACCACCATGGTGGATGCACTGTGGCGTCTGCGTGACCTGATGTTAAGAGACTCTCTGAACATCTGTCAGGCTCACAACCTGTAACCTGTTGAACTTACAGACCACTCTGCTCAGTCACTGCTCTTATCCTCAAGTCACGGAGTTTAGCTTGTAGACCCTAGAAGCAATATTTTATAGTGAATCATGAGCAATTTTATATTTATTAGCTAACAGTTAATTGTGTGCTGCATTTCATTTTTTTTTTTATACCATTTGGATGAATAGTTCTGCTAAACCTGTGATTTTTGGCTTATTGGTGCAAATAAATTTGTCAATACCCCAAATAGACTGTGTCCTCTTTTTGTTGTTAATGATGTTTTTTTTTAATGTGATTACCCTCATAACATGTTTGTGTTTTACTCCTTTGTGCTTCACAAGCCTCTCGATCCTGAATGATAATATTTGAGATCTTGGAAGTACTTCCTCCTAGTCGATGTCACTTCCTGCAGAGTGAAGCGAGATAGTGCCATTCTCTTTAGTGTTTGCCCTGTCTTCCCAATGTCCACCTCCTCACCGCTCGCATTTCGATATCAAAATAACGCACTGTGATTCTCCAAACTGGCCATTAACAAAAGCAAACGACCGTAAATCAGCGTGTCACATGGAGTAACTAAAAACCGCAGGAGCGACGAGGTGAGCTTTACTTTGTGCTCAGACTTTGTCGGCGTTAGCTAGCTAGCGGTGACACCGGGTGCTCCCAGACTCGCTTTGAATTAAACACAAGATGTTTCCTCCCCTTTTTTCTGATGTATTAATTTAATAAACAAATGTCAAGTGCTGTTGTCAGTGAGTTGTGGGCGTTGTCTTGCTGTTCTCAGCACCTGTTCAGTAACGAGTCTTGTTTTTTGCAAAGATTGTCCTATCATGTCCACCCCTGCCTTTCGTAGCGAATAAGCTAGTTAGCGAGCATGTTTCTCCTGTAAAGCTTGTACATCCAGCCGGCGGCCTGATTTTAATTAGGAATTAGCTGCCAGTAGCTTGTGCTGCTCACAGCTAGTCAAATCATTGACGGATATACAGGTCCAGAAAGCCTACCAGACAGTAATCGTGGTTGTTTGCAAGCGGCTGTATCAGCTAACCACCTAGCCTCAGTTTTTCGTGTTGCAAGTCGAGCTAATGGTAAACATTTTTTCTTAAACAAATTAGTTATTATTAGTATTATTTTTGTATCTAACAATGCTTAGCATGAGATGCAGGTTACAGTCGTTGCATGTAAATGGTGGTTCTGCTCTATCACAGTTAGTGAAGGCTCCCAGGGCCCCTTTGACAGCACGGACCCTCCCAGCTGTGGTTTGAATGAGAACAAAAAGTGATTTGAGTTTTTATCAGCAGCATCCTTACTGTGAGATCAAGGCAGCGAAAATGCTGTTAATAAAACATTACTGTGCTGTATTATTATAGGCACTATATGGCTACGGCGTTCCCTTGGTCACTTGGCAGATTATCACTTTTTGGCCATTTAAAATACCTTTTAAATAACTATTTTTATATTTCTTGCAGTTTCTGGTGTCCTCTTGGCCAGATTACTCTTAAAAAGCCATTTTTGTTTTGTCAATGAAACTTTTAACTTGTTAAAAATGGATATATAATAGCCATAAACGGATTCTACCATGTGATAGGAATGTTGTTTGTGGCTCAAGATAACTTGATATCATTCATGAGGGATACATTTGACATATGTTTTACACAGTATAGGCCAACAAGTTATTTTTAGCAGTTTAAATACAGCCAATCGCTTTTTGGCAAAGGCTGTTAATCTGTTTTGGGCACAACAGTGTTCTTATAGGCTGACTGATAAAGTTATCTCCCCAATATAGACAAACTGGGTGACCTGTGCTGGGACCCAACACATATTACTGTTTCTGTCCTGCTTTTCTTTAAATTGGCAAATTGTCTGTAGTGCTCAAATGAACACAAAATTTGTATTTAACTACCAGAGTGATTTTTTTTTTCATGCTATGCTGTCAAATGTCTGTTACTTACAATGAAATGTATTTACACCCTTAAACCACCTTAAATGGGTTTCATATTGTTATGCAGATGATACCCGATTGTACATTTCTTTTTCTTCGCCTCACAATGTTCCAAAAATATCTATCCTTCATGACTTTAATGATGCCATAAAGCACTGCATGGCTGCTGATTACATTTTAGTTATTACAACAGAAGTTGTTGTTTGTGCTAGTGGCAGCTCAATCAAATGTCAGAAATGTAGGCGTTATATTGGACCAATTTCTTAGTTTTGATAAACACATTAAGTCTTTACCCCTTGAAAGCCTGCTAGAAGTAACCATTGAAGCTCTTCTGAACTGAGCAGTTGCTTATGGAACAAAATGACTGTGTGTGTGTGCGTGTGTGGCAGAAGTCAGTGAGGGTGGTCTCTACCTGGGCAGCTACCGAAACTATTCTTAAGGCCCCAAGATCACATCTTTATTGATATATACAGAGATTCAAAACTTGTCATTAATGGTACAGGGAAAGTTTTCAAATGATGTCTTTATGGGGAAAGTATTAATAGTCTTGTGCGATCCTGCTTTTTTAATCTTGGCGATCACTTTCAGAGATGTGCATTATCAAATGCCTGCTTACACTCGTGAACTCTTTCGTCCTTATATAACGTGCAGATAATTCAAGTCTTTCTGCTCGACACCTATTGCCAGACTGAAAACTAATGGAGACTGTGCTTTCAAAGTTGCAGCTTCAAACTATGGAATGCACTACCAATACATTTGAGATCTGTGGACTGTATTGAAACATTAGTTTGAATCAATAGAAAACACATTCTTCTACATCTTGAATAAAAAGAAAAATTGTTTTGTACATAAGCCAGGCTTTCTTCATTGCATTCCTGACTGATTGAATGTGCTAGAAACAACATTTTGTTTTTGGCAACTGCAAAATGCAGAAAAATAAATAGTAAATTCACATAGTGCTGTTTACTTTTTTAGTGTAGCTGATAATATTAGGTTGACTTAAGCTTAGTGTACAGCAGTGCTGATTGACTGCTGGACGGTGCTACTCTTGGTTCCCCTTGTCTGTTTTTGTTGCACTTGTAAGTAAATTGTTCAGGTGTTTAAGTCTTTGTTTAACAGTCCTGCAATTGACACCTTTTATCTTTGACTTCTAGGATTTCTGCTCTTGTGAAGGTTTTGATGCTGCTTAATTTTTTCAAAATGAAGATTTTCTTATATTCTAGTTATTTATTATTTGAAAACTTATGTCCTCTTTTTTCAGGTAGACCCTACATTCAGATCACCTCAATCAGCAGTCCTCCCCCACTGTAAATTTATATTCTTGACCTCATCTTACTGTTAACTTAGCTATAGCAGCGAGGATGTCTCAGCTCCAGTTTCAGTGTCCAGCTAGCCCCATGCCCGCTGCTTCTGCCCCCCTGCAGCCACAGCCTAGTTACAGCATCCCTTGTGCCTCAGGCACCCTACCGTCAGAGAGCGCCAGCCAGCCCATCAGGAGCTCCGCTCTCCCCGCAGGGTCAGCCACTCCCTACAATAGCACCACAGGTAGGTTTTCTGATTTTGTTTGGTCAAAAAGCTTACTTATCGGTGATGGCATTTAAAATAATTAGTTTGGGATTTATTGTTTTGTTTTTATGATCACATTATGCATCTCACACCCTTTTTATTGCAATGTTTCGTTCAAAAATTTGTTAGAACCTTGAATGCTTTTGCCAGATAGTATGTGTATTAGATTGTGAGACTTTATGATGGTTCCTGTAGATAGTTATAAAGAGAATTTTGGATCTTTCTTTTCCATAAACAGTATCTAACATGGCAAACCCTAAAGAGAAGACCCCTATGTGTTTGGTGAATGAGTTAGCCCGTTTTAACAAGATTCAACCTGAATATAAGCTGCTTTGTGAGCAAGGGCCAGCTCACTCAAAGGTACGAGTTGCTCACATCATTTTATTAGTACTGTTGTCCTGTTCTGCTGCAACTTTATGCTAATGATGGAGAATCAATTTTAGATTTTCTCAGTGAGGCTCACGCTGGGAGATCAGCATTGGGAGGCAGAGGGGACCAGTATCAAGAAAGCTCAGCATTCCGCTGCTGCATCAGCCCTCGCTGAGACTACACTCCCTAAACCCACTGTGAGGACACCCCGCAGCACAGGAAAGCACCAAGGTATGCTCTTCCCACTGGTTTTATTGTATTCTCTTTTCTAATTGTTGCTAACACCTTGTAGAATAGAAGCAGTGAATTCATTTTTGTTTTTTTGTTTATCTCAAAGCAGATGGCATGACGCATATTACAGAGCTGAGTGCACTATGCATCAAACTTGGTAAAAAGCCTCTCTATAAACCCATCGACGCATATACGGGGATGAGACCACCAAACTTCAACTACAATGTGCGGGCTCCAGGGCCTTACCAGCGCTCTATGCAACAGTGAGTTTGCATCATTTGGAAATCTGAGCAGAAATCTTATTGTCTCTCTTTTTTTGAGGAAATGGGGGGAAATGGGTTGTATTTAACTTCAATTGTCATCCAGGTACTACTACCCATTTCCTCCTGTGGGACCAATGTTATATCATGTGGAGCTTTCTATTGGAGGCCAGCAGTTTTTTGGGAAAGGACGAACGCGGCAGTTAGCCAAACACGATGCTGCTGCCAAGGCCTTGAAAGTACTGCAGAAGGAGCCAATACTGCAACAGTTGCCAGTGGTGAGGAAAGAAGTCCACACTCGGCATCTGTGATATTTATTGCTTCTGGGTTTTTTGTTGTTGTTGTTGTTTGTTTGTTTTTTTTAAACATGTCCTCTTTTTTTGACAGGTGAATGGAGAGCCCGAGGAGGAGAACCTGAACAAATCAGAAATCAGTCAAGTCTTTGAAATTGCACTTAAACGCAACTTACCTGTCAGCTTTGAGGTTTAAATGGATTTTATTTATCATTCAGGGGGAGATTTTATGTCATTCACCAATTTGTACACCACTGCATGTTCCTTCTGCCCATAATCTATTGAGTTTAATAGAATAAATGCTCCCCTACATCAGGTGTTTCCACTGTTGCTTTCCAGGTTTTAAAAGAAGAGGGCCCTCCACACATGAAGACTTTTGTAGTGCGTGTTACAGTTGGCGAGTTCATAGGAGAGGGCGAGGGAAAAAGTAAAAAGATTGCAAAGAAGCTAGCAGCAGCAGCGGTGCTGGGAGAGTTGAAGAGACTACCCCATATACCCAGTGTAGAAAAGACGCAGCCCCGCATCAAAAAGAAAACCAAATCTATCATCAAGGTAGTGCAAGTTTTATACTAGAGTTGGGATAGTGATTACACACCTAACGGCTTCCTTAAGCAATCATTAACCTGTCGTGCCAACAGCTGCAGACCAGTCCAGAATATGGACAGGGAATGAATCCCATCAGCCGCTTGGCTCAGATCCAGCAGGCCAAGAAGGAGAAGGAGCCGGAGTATAGCATGGTGACAGAGAGAGGGCTGCCACGGCGCAGGGAGTTTGTCATGCAGGTGAGTCAGCTGCAGCCGAGGCATGCTGGCAGCAGCACTTATGTAACATCTGTCTCTGCTTGTTAATTTCTCATTTTCGTTCATCTCTTCCATCTGTTTCCAGGTTACTGTGTGTGGGCAGTCTGCAGAGGGAATGGGACCCAGCAAGAAGGTGGCCAAGAGGAACGCAGCAGAGAAAATGCTGGAGCTCTTGGGGTATAAAGTGCCTCAGCCTCAACCCCCAAAACCGGCACTCAAAACTGATGAAAAGGTACTGCTTAGACCTTCTCAGGAAAGTCTCATAAATAAGTTAGGTGGCCAATGTTTATGTTATATTTATGTAGTAAAATTGTTGTTATATTTAGACCCCAGTGAAAAAGCCAGGTGATGGGCGCAAAGTGACCTTCTACGAACCTGGTTCTGTAGAGGAGGGGACACTGGGTAAGACTTGATGGGAAAATAAAAAACTATTAACAATCATGAAGAAAATCATTAACCTTGGAGCCTTTTGTTCAAAAGGTTCCAAGGAGGAGGACTTCCGCCTGCCTTACCTGAGCCACCAGCAGCTGCCTGCAGGGATCCTGCCCATGATGCCTGAGGTGGCACAAGCAGTTGGGGCCTGCCAAGGATCCCAGGCCAAGGACTACAGTCGAAGTATACCCAACCCAGGCAAGACCACGATCACTGCCATGATTGCCAACGAGCTGCTTTACGCTGGGACATCACTGACTGCAGAGACTATCCTGAAGACTAAAAATAACATGAATCAACTGCCCCACGGCCCCCTAACCAGGCCCTCGGAACAGCTCGGCTATCTGGCATCTGTGCAGGGCCTACAGGTAAACAATGGGTTTGACTTTCATGAGCTTAATTATTCAGTTTGAATTGTATAAATTGTTTTTTATGGTACAAATTAGTATAAATAATTTAAAATGTATCATCTGGTTGCAGGTGGAATACAAGGATTTTCCCAAAAACAATAAGAATGAGTTTGTGTCACTGATTAACTGCTCCTCCCAGCCACCGCTCATCAGTCATGGGATTGGGAAAGATGTAGAATCCTGTCATGATATGGTGAGTATTTATTTCAGAAACTACAGATTTAACACTCATTGACACCCTTTGTGAGTGAGCCACAATAGTGATGAGGGAAATATATTTTCAGTGATGGGGGGTATAGTCAGCTGTTGATGTATAATAATCATTTGTTAAATATTTATTTCGTGAGAGTGGAAGAGGAAGCTTTCAAAGGTAATACGGGTTTCTTTCTCAGTGTGCAAGTCCCGAGCCCTTGCTACTAACAGAAAAACACGTTTAATAATTCCTAACTTTATCCCAGCAACTTTCCATGAAGAGGATTTGGAATAAATCTTGTGTGGAGTTGTGCAAGTGTGACCAAAAGGCACACGATTGCTGTTAATGTCATGATGACACATTACAAAGGCTTTAGGCCAGCCGTTTCCAAAATAGGGGCTGTATAAGCCAGCTGCTTCCCATTCCTTTTTGTTGCTTCTTCCAAGACAGTAAGACTTCCAAGACTCATACTTTTCAGGTTACAGCTCAGATAACGCATACTGTTGCTTATTTTTTTAGGCTGCACTGAACATTTTGAAGTTGCTCTCAGAGTTGGACCAGCAGTCAAACGAAAGGACAGGAAACGGACCAGTTTCTGGGTAAGCTATGAGAAACACTGCCTTTCAACTTGTAAAACATTTACATTTTCGTTGCCGTTACGTCTTTAAAAACCTCATTTTCTCTTGTTTGCTTGCAATAAAGACAAAGATTTGGAGCTTTGAAGCTCTTTAACTCTTTCCAGTCAGGAAAGAGTTAAATAAAACCTTCAGACAAATGCAGCTGTCCAAAATCTGATGAATCACATACAGTGATGTCAGTTTGCATAAATGTCTGTTAGATCTGAAAAGTAAAAATGAGAGTGAAAAGAGGTTTCGGCGGTGTAGTGTTATAGAGAAGGGAACTTTACCCATATCTACATATTGGACTAACAATATAACACACCTGATTCTCTGATTAAGTTGAGTTGCATTGTAGATGATGTGAGGTTGAAGTTTGAGATGGCACGAGAATACATCCTTGGGGTTCGTGTATTTAGATTGTTCAAGGAGGAAGAGTGTGTGTGTGGGATGGTTCAAAAAAAAAGAAGAAGAAAATCTGGACGTCTGATGCTTTTTTTTATGCTAATAGTGACACTAAACAGTGGTTGGAGACTGAGATGCAACCAAAGATTATGTGTGATGAACTTGTGACCTTGTTACCTTGGAAATGGTTGGTTTGAAGCCCAGGACCAGGTTTGAGCCACTTGTTAGTCAGCTGCTATCTTCAAAGCAATTTTGGTGTGTGAGTATGGAGTCAGTCTGCGATCAGTTTTCAGTTGAACAGGGTCAAGCTGGCAATTACGTGCAATCTGTCTGTGATAATACAATATTAACTGTGATAAATTGGTGAAAATGGAAAATGTTTGCAACTCTATCCCTTTATACATGCATAGAAATTGACATTAACTGTCTGTATTCAGCCCGAACCTTATAAATTTGAAATAGAAATGCAGAAATTACTTGGATGGGGATTTAAATGCAAAATTACATACACGCTCAGCAACTTTGCTTTTAGATCGGAGTATAACCAGAATACACCAACTGGCAAGTAGTTAAGTCCAGTCGGTGCAGACTGACTCTGATTGCAACATGTTAGCAACCTTTCTATGTTTTTAAATTAGGCTTTGGTGACAAATAACAAATAATAAATCTCTCTGAGAGTGACCACAGTCAAAATCACACCACAAATTTTTGGAGACAGGTTGCCTCCCATCAGGCAACCTGTGCCGATACCTTCTGATCGAAAGTGGTCGCCGCAACTGCTAGTTGTGCAGCAAATGCAAGTCACAAAGAGGTTTCTGTCTTTTATTGTGTTACTGAGCTTATAAGGGGTGTAGAAAAAAGTAAACGCCACATCTTGCTAGATGTTAAATGATGCGGGGCTCTGTAAACACAACAGAATTGTCACGTGTAAATTCTTCCATGTTATTTTTAAAAATGAAGTATATTCCACTTCATTAAACACTTGTGTATGGAGACAAAAAAAGAGTGTTATGTGAGAGCTCAGCTAAGTTAATAATTTTTTATTTTCCGCAGGTGTGGCAAACAAGAAATTGAAGGGGACTTGCACATCAAACAGGCTAACTCAAGCACATTGGCACAGACCCTGGATGGCACTGTTTAGATTATGAGGTTTGGTTGTAAAAGCACTAGAGAAAACTCAGACACTGTGTTCTTAGTCAGATTTAGAAGGCTACAGGAAACTTTGGACTCTGTAGACTCTAAACCATCACTGTTCATATTCACCGTTACAAAATGTTCACAGTTAAACAAGATTAATAGGAAAAATAGACTATCCTCCTTGATGTTGTTTAATTGTACACATTATTTTTCTGTTGCTTTGTAGAAAAAAAAAAGTAGCTGCATCCTAGCCAATCAATTGGGAGGAGGGGTGCTTGATAAGGGGAGGAGAAAAAGGAAGAAGTGATTTACTGTGAACTCTTTATTTTGCATAGAACTTGTTTACTCTTTGTGAGAACTAACTGCTAACTCTTGTTTTTAAGTGTTTTACGTTTTGTCCCCTGCAGAGGTAGTTCATTAAAGAATATTCTCAATATGGTTTAGATCTTTGTCTAGGGTGCAGCTGGCGAACCTCTGATTTTCCTAGAGTGCTTTATATCAACAACCACAAGTGAAGTGTTATCAACATTACCATGTAGGGCTGGGAAGAATCTGTGACTAAATGTAGCGTGTTGTAATGTGATCTTGTCGAATCTGTGTGTGGCAGGGATGTTTCCCTGTTGCACCAGTTTCCTTGAAAATCCCTTTTCCTCCCTTATGTCAAACTCTCCCTACTCTTTCTGCTCCCCATGGTAATTAAATGTGCTTACATGCACAAAACTAAGATTTGCCATTTTGTCTCTTTCTTTGTAATGTATAGAGGTGTGCTCGATTATGATTTTGCACTGATGTTGGCCAATTTAAGAGTTGTTACAGATATACTAACTCTTTAATCTCCTTCACATATGCTAAATCTTGTGAATCTCTGGGCAGATTGCATATTTTGGTGATTCATTTTTTTTGATGTTTAAAAAAATGTAAATAAAGCCCCTGCAGCAAGCACGCACGGAGTGAACATTTCATAAACTAGTATCAAGGGGGTATATATTGTCTAATATGCCCTGATTGGACAGTTTATTTAGGTAGAACATAAAATTGACTCAATATTCAACTGTTTATGATACTGTCAACAGCATCTGCAGCAAATAACTATTTCATAGCAAGTTGTTTACTGAAAAGGAGAAAATATCCAGAATGGGGCAGTTTTCTGGGTGAAAAAGCCTTTTTGATACCAGAGGTCAGGTGAAAATGGCCAGACTTCTCGGAGCTGATAGGCCAGCGGAAGTAACTCAAATAACCACATGCAGATGATCACGTCTGAACATATTGCCTGAAAGTTGATTCTGTTCATGACAACAGAGCGTTTTCAGTCAGAGGAGCGTTTAATCACTCATCCAAATGACATCTTGAGTCCCAGCTGACTGCAGGTTTCCCAAACCTTATAAACAGTGCATTTGCATAATGACCAAAACTAGCACCATTGCATAACAATGAGCCATGGGCTTAGTTTCATGATTGTTAATATGCAAATCAAGAAACTAAGCTTGTGCAAATAAGTTCTCGGCAACCTGTACGCTGCTGAGACTGAAGAAGTCACTTGGATGACTGATGAAACATTTGCTCCATTGAAAACGCTGGATCGCTCTGCATGCGTCAAAGACACCTCTGAATACACAGCACATGGAGCACTGAAGCAGATTGGCAACGACAACAGAAGACTAAGACACTATGAGCGGGAAACTGAGGTTACAATAAACATGGGCTCACAAATATTGGACAATAGAAAATTGGAAAAACATTGCCAGGTCTGATGAGCCTCAATTTCTGCTGCAGTATTCACATGGTGGGGTGAGAATTTGAAGTAAACGACATGAACGCGTAGATCAACCCTGTCATGTGTTAACAGTTCAGTATGTTGCTGTTGTAAAGCTGTGGGGAATTCTTCTTGGCACACTTTGGGCCCTTGAGCATTGTTTAACCTTTGGGATTTGGTGGATCTGGAGATTGGCATCATGGACGTGCAGCTGACAAATCTGCACCAACTGTGTGATGCAAACATGCCAATATGGACCAAAATCTATGAGGAATGTTTCCAGCACCTTGTTGAATTTAATTTGTGCCATAAAAAGTGAGGGTGGTTCTTAAGACATAAACAGGGTACCAACACAGTACTAACAGCATGTCACTCAGGTAGTGGTTTTGAAAACCTATTCTGTAATTAAAGTTTCGCCCCCTCTTTCATAACCATATTCAAGGTAGCTTGCTAACATTTTTATAGAAAATACTTAAAATTGCTTTTATTGCACCTTTAATGTCCCATTCAGTGGTTGAAGGTATCATTACAGTAAATCTATATCTGAATAAATATTGATTCTGCTAATTAAATTCAGGGTTAGTTTTACAGTATTTACTTTAACAGTCCTATTAATCGTTTGTTGCGTTATAACCAAATATTTGCTTCATAAAAACAAATGTGCATGATCTGAATCTTCTCATCCAAGACTTTTCAGTTGTTCTTCCTTGAGTGCACAAACAAGAGCTCATTCTGGGAATTATGACCGGAGACATTTACAACACCACATTGTGCTGCAGGAAATGTTTCATCGTTAGTCATACTCGTTCACTTGCATAAAATTAGAGAATGTTTGTCCAGTGACTGTGATTAGTATTGCTAATCTCACAAGACAGAAGTGTCACTTCTGTCTTGTGAGATTAGCAATACTTTTTAGCCTTCTTCTGCTACGTAAACTACACGTGCACTCATACATGCATGATCTGCAAGTGCAGTTTGTCCAGAATTTTCCACTCAAAAGTCCATATTAGCATTCAGTCAGTGGAGTTAAGCATCTTTTTTCTAGAAGGGACAGTTCTTACATATTTTTATATGTAAGTCATACGTCATAAATACTAGACGCATTATTATTAAGGTTATTATTCTTGGTCTACATAGAGAAAGATTAATAAAATTCCCCTTTTGCAGTGTTACTTTTGCTTGCTTACAGTTTATGATCTTTACAGGAAAACAATGCACCAGACGCGTCGCTTGCTGTGTTCTAACAGCATTTGTAGGTGTTGTTTTAGGTCATTTTATTATATGTGAATATAACAGAGTATAGAGGATTGCATAACAGCTATTAAAGAAGCTTTCCCATTTGGATCAGTGTAGGATTTAATCACTGTTTGGGCATTTCACAGATTTATGGTGAAAACATTTCAAGGGCACTTTACATTTCATATGAGCATTATTGAAATCTTCTTGGAGGCTGATGACTACTTGGCTGAGTTGTCATCCAGTACAGACTTCCAAATGATCAGCCTGAAAATGTAAAGTCTGTTTTATTATTTCCATTTGACTGACTCATGGCTGCAGATGGACAATTTGGCCTGTTGTTCACAAAACCCACATTTTTTTTCTTTCTTTTTTTTGTCCTGTCTGATGTATTGTGGACCCTTTGAAATACCTTTGAAGGTATTGTTAACATTTGTACTCCTAAAGTTGTTTCTTTGTGTAAAAATGTATGACTAGGCGACTGCAACAGAGCCATTTGTCACTTGTTTTTTTGTGGTTTCAATAAAGGGGTACATGCACTTGTCAGAACCCATGAAGCGATAAGCGGTCACGTTAGATTCCCATGGCAACAACCTGAAAAAGAACAAAGACAGTAGAAGCTTAAATACTGTAATCAGCTGTTGAAAATGGATAGAAAAGGACATTTTCGAATAGCATTCATCTTTATTTAGTATCTGGAAAATGTGAAGGTTGTGAGACTTACGCCCTGAAAAGAACAGGCAGGTAGGTGAGGCGAGGGATACACACTAACGGCTGGTTTACCAGGATGGCGTTCATAGCCTGCTCAACACAATACTGGGGCTCCAGAGGGGGCAGGAGCAGTTCCACTTCCTCCCTAACATCAAGGAACATTTAAAATATCAAGCAACATGAAACATTAACAATAGACTCATACATAGGTTGTGTCATTGAGTATTTGAGGACATTTTTTTGTCCTGTTAAGAGCAAAATTGGATTTAGCCTTCTATGATAGACCCTCAAAGAATGATCAGTCTGTATGTGTATGTGAGTGAGGTATATTCAGGTCTACAGACTAAACTCTCCTTGTTTGTGTCTAAACTATGACACTCAAAAGAAATTTAGAGTTAGGAGTAAACATGTTAGTACTGTCAGTGACACAGTTTTCATAATTTTTCACATGGCAAGCTACAACTGAAATACAGACCTTTAATTTTTAATAACCAATTAAATTCTCAGTTCAATTCAATTTTCAGTTCAAATGAGTTCCGTTTTATTTATATAGCACCAAATCACAACACCCTTTACCTTTATATTCTAAGGTAAAGACCTTACAGTAATACAAAGAAAACAGGGAGAACCCCAACAATCATATGGTCTCCTATGAGCAAGCGCTTTGGCAACAATGGGAAGGAAAAACTCCCTTTTAACAGGAAGAAACCTCCAGCAGAACCAGGATCAGCGAGTGCCGCGGCCGGTTGGGGGTGAGTGGATGAAGACAGTACACAGACATGCTTTGAGATTAACAGTAACTAATAATTAGATCAAAATTTAGCTCTTGTTGAGGGTGATGAATTGTTCATACTTTCTAGGGAACTCTATATTTTCTCTTTGTTGTAGTCTTCTACAGAGATGGATAGAGATAAACCTAAAAAATAAACCTGTGGGTGTTTTATCTTATTTTAATGTTCCTGAGTGTACCAAACTGTTGAGTTGGCCTGTGATGGATTTTTGTTTTGTTTCTATTTCTCATTTACTTGTTCACATATATAGCTTCTAGAGTCAAAATACTACCTCGAGAGTCAACGCTAGACCTTTTACCATCTAATTAATGGGAAAAAAGGAAAAGAAATAAATAATTACAGAAAAATAGCCTTGTTGTCTTCAGTGATATTTCCAATTAACAGGAAAATAGGGGACTCTGGATAAAAATGGCAGTAATTCCTCAACAGTTAATGCAATGTTTTTAGTTAAATGCCTTGATTTAAGGTTGAGTCTGCACTCTTGTCACATCGTCGTTGTTTCATGAAAGAGAGCCAAATTTATGAAAATTGTTTCACTCACCATAGTTTTTGGACCTTAACTGTATATGATTATTATGTTGGCATACCTTATCTTGCAGCCTTCAAACATGCCCGTGTCCACAATGTAGGGACACACAAGGGTAGTCTTCACTCCTTCTACCTCCTCAGACAGCAGCTCGTGGGCCAGAGACTCATGGAAGCCCACTGCAGCAAACTTGCTGGCACAGTAATCCTACCACAAAGAAAATCTATCCATCAGAGCTTATTCGCGCTGCTTTTAAAGATGAATATTCATTATTTGTGATTTGCCAGCCCTGCTTTGACTGCCAGTGCCGTTATATGCATTTTAATGTGTTACTTGATTTTGGGACTTTGTGAGAGAACAGTGTAAAACACAATAATAAAGCTGCCATATTCTTATTAGTTATATTCTCATATAGACTTATTGTAGCGGTATTTCTCCTGCATTGGCTCACCTCCACACAAGCTGTGCTGAAGAGACCGAGGACGCTGGCAATGGTCACGATGTGTCCGTGATTCTGGGCCTTCATTTGGGGGAGGAAAGCCTTCACTGTCTGAGGCCCACACATAGGAACAACCAGACAAACATGCATTGTCATAGCAGCAAAATGGAATGAGGCAACAAACTGTGCAGTGTTGTTAAATGTGACTTAAATACTGTTCGATGTGTAGGTTATTGTGTGTAGCTTACGTTGCACAAGCACCTCGTTATTAAGAGGATTGACGTCAAAGTTGCTAGTCCATAGGGTGAATGGGATAATACTCTTGACGCAAAGCAATTTTACATTTCAAGTGTCCCTCAGTGTTTGCACAATAACATGCTCTGTGTACAGCCGACTGTAAAAAGATTATCCAGTATGAAATCCAAAAGAAAGAATTCCAGCTCTCTGATTCTTAGTCGGTAAAAGTTACTGGCCAAAGATGTGCTATGATTTGATTGTGTAATGCGTATTGTCTGTGATGTGCTGCTAAACCGTTCTGCCTTTTGTTCCAGCTTTTGGCATTTTCACAGCTGATTAACTTTCAGCATTTATCTTCTGGATGTGCATGGTTAGTGACCTTGACTGATTTCTGATCAGTAGTTTGCAATGATAGTTGCATACTTAGACAGGAACACGTTTTCTTTTGACCATACTCATAAAAAACACAGTATTGCTCTGGATAATCAAGTTAGAAAAAAGAAAAGAAAAGAAGCTATGGTAAGCCCCAAAGCTTAGCATCTAAAATTTTGTGATACACTGGCATCTACAAGTATATCCAGCTAACAAGAAAGTTGGAAAGATGAAGTAAATCTGGACTGTTAAACCACTCAAATAAGAAGCTTCATTGCTTCAGATGTGACTGGGGAAATGTCTTCTATACATTTGATTTTAAACATTGAGTTCTTACCCAGAACAGAGCATGACAGTTGACTTTCATAGTCCTCTCAATCAGCTCATCAGGACAGTCTAGGATACGCTTCCCAGCCACCACTCCAGCATTGTTCACTAGTATTGTAACGTCCCGGCCGAGGTCCTTTCTCATAAGCTCTGCGTTGCGGTACACGTCTTCCCGGCTGGTTACGTCCACTGCGTAGGTGTACGCCTTTCCCCCCATCTCACGCACCAGCTTGGCTGTCTGCTCATTGGAATTGCTATTAATGTCCCACAGCACCACTTCTGCCCCATGCTTGGTAAATTCCAGAGCAAAGAGACGGCCCAGGCCACCGCCTGATCCGGTTATGAGCACCAGCTCGCCATCAATGGGCTTGGTGCGTGGACGCAAGATAACCCGCAAAGAATTTCTCAGGATGAAGTAAATGACATCCAGCAGCATCATCTGGAGGTCCATTAGAAAGATCATTTTGGTTTGTTTGGTTTTTTTTACCCTACAGAAGCTCAGACTTTACCCCTGTTACCTGAAAAGGTGTATTTTCCTACCTATCCTACAACCAAGCTGGTGCTTTCCTCCTCCTGTGACCCTCAGTCTTCAACTGTGGCTGTTTTAAATACTCTCCTCCCGGATTAGAGGAAATAACTTGAGCTCCTAAGCTGTAAATGTATGAATTATTATAGATGAAAAATGTGGACCAACAGCTTTGCAGCGAGTTCAGGTTTAACCTTTTAAAGTTCACAGCTGACAAATACTAACAGATGCACATCAGTAAATACTTTGAATACTGTATGTAAAATATCTTTTTTTTATGTATGCATACAGTAACATTGGCTGAAAGTGAGAGGTGGTGAGGCACTGCTTTAAATGATGGAGACAAATTATTAAATGGATAATAGGGACAGGTGATTTTTCATCATTAGTTCACATTAATACAGAGCTCCATTAATATAGCTTTCAGGCAAAGTGATCAGTAATTAAATTGTATCCTAATATCTATTTGTGATGGGGAAACAAGAAGCTCGGTTAATGAACTTTTCAGTTCCAGCTGTACCCGAGTCAAGCAACCCGAAAGATTAGTGCGGCGTATTTAGCATTTTTGAAATAATACAGATTTAGTCAAACAAGAAAGAAGAGCTTACTGAAAGTCCAGGAACATATTCTAAACCCCCACAGATCTTAGACAAAAGGACAGCAGTGGCTCTGAGGGTTAGTTACAGTTACCTCGCAAGATAGATCTTAATTTGGTTCAGTGAAGGGATACGATTCAGTGATAAGATTTGGTCCCAGCTCTACAGCTGCTCAGTAGAGCAGCAAGAATCATATTAAATGAGAACATAAGGAGATTATGTCTATGAACTATAAATCTCTGCACTCTTACTTATATCCCATGAAGCCTGCTTGCTGTGTATCACGTTCTTGTTTTCTAGGTGAACAGTGCAAGCCTTGTTTACTTTCAGCATTGGCATGTGAGCCACTTTTATCAACCAATAGCAGTTTTAACCCATTTCTTGTCAATTTTTTTTATAGGTAATGTTAATATATGTATTTTTATAGGATTTACAAAGAACATTTACTTACCATGAGGCAATGCATATTCCACAGCAGTGCTTTAGTTGTGATGGATGACCCCAGTTTGAATCTATGCATAATTTGCTCTCATATTGAAATGTGAATTAAAGAGGTGGTGGGGGGTAAATTATGAAACAAAATTAAGGTATGATAAAATCCATGTGCATGTGTTTCTACATCAAATTCTTTTTTAAACAGCAAATCTGCTTTTTAAGCTGGTACTAGTTTGTGTCTAACAAGCATTTAACATGTTAAATTCTGTCAAGTGTGCTGGTTTAGCAATCCAGTACAGAGCTGTGTATCATTGCTTGCTTCCTCTGGTGGACATGCATGGATAACGATACTTTTTCTAACAGTATTCAGCACTCTTACTGTTGTGAGCCATTTAAAACTGGGCTGTTTCAATATTTTGTGAACTGCAAATAAACCTTTGAATATAATATATTTTAGCAAAAACTGAGTAAAGCAGATTTTGTTCCCTGTTGTGAAATTGAGACAAATATAATGAAGTAATAACCGGTTGGCATGGACAGGATGAATGACCATAACAAGCAAAACCTGTTTCATGGGTTTCTCCATGCTGACGTTAGACAGGTTGAGTCAAGTCAGTATATTTACAGAGCACATGTCAAAACCGGAAATGATGACCAGTCGGGTTTTTACAGGGTGGCAACATTGAGATGTTGTTTATTTCATAATTACTATCCTAATAAGTAGAGTAACATAAAAAATCACTATGAAAATAATTTATTAATAATTTATTAAAATGATCACAGCAAAGTACTTTCCTCCTTTGTGATTTCTTATTTTTTTTGCATATTTATCACACTTAGATCTTTCACACCAAACCAATTTAATATTAGACAAAGATAACCGGAATAAACACAAAATGCTGTTTTTAAATGATGATTTAATTTATTACGAGAAAAAAGATATCCAAGCCTACCTGGATTGTGGCCGACCTACAAAAAATGACCTCCAAGAGCACATTAGTTTAATTTTAAATGGATTTTTTATTCTAAAAAAAACTCCAATGTGTAAGAATTAAAAGAATTCTGCAAAGAAGAGTGGGCCAAAATTCCCTCACAGTGATGTAAAAGACTCATTGCCAGCTATCGGAAACACTTGACTGTAGTTCTTGCTGCTAAGGGTGGCAACGACCATTTAATGGGTTTAGGGAGCAAATGGTTTTCCACATAGAGCCAGGTAGGTTTGAATAGCTTTTTCCCCTATAACAAATAAAATAATCATTTAAAAACTGCATTTTGTTTTCACTCATGTTATCTTCGTCTCATATTATTATTTGTTTGATTATTCGAAACATCTAAATGTGATAACTAAGCCAAAAAAAGTGAAAAAAATCAAGAAGGGAGCAAACGCTTTTTCACAGCACTGTGTGAATAAAATCATAAACTAACTGGAGAAATTGTAACTGACTGAAATCTGCTCTTGTTCCCAAATGGATATCATTTCCTCTTATTTCATTGTGAATCTGACCTTTTGGTCTGAGAAGCATTCTTTAGAAAATAAAACATATTATTTTGAAAATCTTTTAGTTCTGTAATGTGTGTTTTTTATGACACGCATTGCAACGATAATAATACATATTTGGCCTGGTGCTGTACTCTGCGAGAGCTGTCTCTCTGTTTACTCGAGCAGCAAATAAATTAGGTCATATATCTGAGAGCTCTGGAGTTTTATGGATACATATAGAGGAAGTTAGAGTCAAGAAAACAAGAAAAATGAGCCACTCTGTCATGTCTTTGTTTTTCATTACGTTTCCTGTTTCAGTGCAGGGCAAGTCTTAAAGTTGTGGGGTTGTGATTATAACCAATATTTCATGTCCACACATTACCCCTTCCTTCTTCTCTCGCTGTAGCAGCAAATTGGAAATCTGAGTTTAACGATAAGAAGTCTGACAGGACAATAGTCCTACTTTACGCTACCCGAGTGAATAACAGCGACTGGCCTTTTTTCAAAGTCATTCAAAGTATTGCATAGTACATTAAACTTTTTAAATTTGTTGCTGTGTTGGGTGGAGTTGTGATGTCATTTCCCATAAACACTGTGTGTCACTGATTTTTCTCTTCAAGTGTATTTATTTCTCGTATGCCAAGTGGGTTTTCCTGATGGGGGTCTGTGATGCATCGGCCAGGATCCATCATGAATTAGTACAGGATGGAGATCTGACAGATTATACTACTGTGACCACTGCAGACTGTTGCCAGGACTTTCAAACTGCATCTCCAGGTAGGTATTTTTCAAAAGAGGAATATGTCTAAACTTTAGGGTTTGTGAATGTTTTACATTATTACAAAGCCAGAAGGCAATGAAGTGTCTGACCCCAGTACATTATGGTGTGCAGTACATAGTACTGTGTATCCAACAATCACCTTTATGTGCCTGTTTCATTTATAATGTTTGGATTTTATGACACTCGAATTGCAACTTGACCTGCAGATGCACGATTCTCTAAATACACTCGTTTTGGTCTTTGCCGCTTTCAGCAATATACTCTTTACCTCAGCAGTGTCCCGTGTGCCGAGTGAGTAGACAGAGTGGTCAGGCTGTGCTGAGCTCTGCAGCAGGAGCAGGACAATCCTGTAGGAGCCACTCAGTTTATGCAATCCCTGTCCCAGTTTTGAGAAGGGCACTTTCTGTGCAGAGTGCTGTTCCAAGCAAGGACACTGTAAAAACCTACTTTAGTACAAGTGTGTGTGTGTGTGTGTGTGTGTGTGTGTGTGTGTGTGTGCGCGTGGGGGGGGGGGTCATACATTTTTTAATTTACTTCTTAAGAAAAAAGGAGCATCTGTAAGTGTGAGGCCTCCTTTTGATTCATATCTAATAATCTCACAACAGGAAAAATTTGAGAAGTTGTGTCATAAATTCCCAAATTAGCAAATTTTGACTCAGAGACAGTTGGCAGGTTTAGAAGCTTTATTGCAGACATAATTTTAATTGTACTGAGCAGAGATATTTTGACAAGATAATTTTTCCAACCCACCTACTGAGACACGGGGAAATGAGTGAGATATAAGGAAACAACACACTGAGAGCAAAACTAGGAGAAGAGGTGAGTCAAAAAGGTAAGCAAGAACACATTGCATAAAAAAAATCTTGTCTAACTAGATCATTGTGTTGCCACTGAGTAGCTGTACAGCCTGGAAAGGAATTGGTGGAAGAATGGATCATTAAATACACAGCAAGCTTGATGAGGAAATGGTTAGGTGTGCTTCATGAAGCTCAGTTGGCATTTGACTGAGGGGACTGCCTAGAGCAGTCCCAGAGGAACAGCGGGACTTACCCACCTGAGAGGAAAGAGAAGTATGGAGGGAAAAGACAGAAAGAGGGGATCCTGACAGATGGATAGGGGGGCTGATACTGCCAAGACCATAACAAGCTATCTGTTTTTAGGAAATCTTTGATGGCTTGCTTTGGCCTTCAGACTGGGCCTTCTAACTGTTACTGTCTCTTATCTTACATCCAGAAGTGACAACACTTTTGAGGTTGTAACACATAAACTTGGGTTTCCTCAGACTACAAGTTTGGCTGGAAGCTTGTTCATTTTTATAGGATAGGTCTTCCTTGATCTCACTCCCATTATTTTTGGCCATGCTTTAAAATTCAAAGTGTGCATGTTGGAATTAATGTATGACCATATGTTTGACTTCATGCTTGAACATGTAGCACTTTGTAACGTTTTAAAGTGCTTTACAAATAATGTTTTCTTCTTGTTCTCCACAGCATGTACGTATTTTGAATAAAAACATATGCATTTGATGTGGAACGACCCATCTCCATTATCCCAAAGTTAATATCCAAATTGAGGGTGTGCTACTTAACCCTTTAAAGTCAAATGTTCATTTTTACTTTCTTTTTAAAAACAAATGTCAAATTCCTGTAATTATTTCATGGTACTGTCTGTACAGGGTTAACACTTATCTGGATGTAGGGTGAAAAAAAGACAATTTTTGAAATTTGCCAAAATAAAGACGTTTTCAGGGATAAACTGCAACAGCTGGTATTTGTATCACCAGTTCCCTTTGAAGAATTATATTTGACCAAGATAATACCTAACATATCAAAGGTAAGGTATGATCTATATGTTTATTATTATGTGTATTGTCATTTCATATGTATCAGTAAAAGTCTCCCAAATTACATACTGTAGTCATTTTATATATGCTACACTAGCATTAAAGCACTCATATGAGAAACATTTTTGGTTATCATCATATTGGAAAGGAAAAGTGGGAAGAAGCTACTATATAGTGCAGGATTTGTTTTATAGCCTAGTTTCAGTATACTGCATGTAGTATAAATGACAGACAATGGCGTGTACAAGTCAAAACAATCAAACAGAAATTACTTCATTTGCAGGTCCACTCATGTAAAATTTCCTAGCACAATGTGGGTTAAAAGCGTATTTGAACATATGGTGCTACTAATGTTCTTATCATAAATGCTTTTGCTGTAGTTCTAGCAGTTATTACCCTGTGTGACTATGGCAACGCTGGCAAGAGAGAGGTGTCCCTCACAGCAGCAATGTGATAGGTTAACACTTAGAGACAACATAGAAAAATGTGAAATTATACTCTTTAGCTTTTTCACTGTATATTTTTTTGTTAACTGCGTGCACATGTGTGCATGTCTGTGTCTGTTTGTATAAAATAGGCAATGTGTCCACTTTCGGTTGACCTTTCTAACAGAAGGCTGCCAGCAGAGTAAGGGCCCACATACCAGGTGGATGCAGCACTTGAAGGAGGGGCGCCGTGTGTGTGTGTCGTGTGCCAGCCACCTGCTGGTGCTGCCGGACGAAACACTTTGCTGGAGACGAAGACGAAAACAACACGGATAGGCTGAAGACAGTTTAAGTATTTTGCATGGAAACATCAAAACTAATTGTCTGCTTTGTTTCACCAGGATGCGCTTGACAGTCAGCAACACTGAATTTAGATTTGAGTTGTTCAGAAAATATCAATAATCAAGTGAGATAGGTAAGGTATTCAAGCATACCATACCTATCTCACTTGATTATTGAGTGTTTCGTGACCCATAGACTGTATATAAGAGATGGACTTACAGGTTCCAGATAAAGCTATTATTGAGGTTCCCTAAACCTGCATTTCGTCTGAATGCAAAAGCTAATTTAGATTTCATAGAAATCTTTGGTAAAATGACCCTATTGCGTGCTTCAAGTATGACACGTCCATGATGAGTAAGCTCATTTCTAGTTTCAAATTTGACTGAACACAGCATGATAGTTAATCTCTAAACTAAGATCCGGTGTAGGGTCAAATTGATGAATGAAACCGAGTGTTCTTCTGGTCGTGGCTACCTTCTGGTTGATGCAGCACAGAAACCAATCATTTTGATGTGAAGGAGAAAAATTTAAGTTCACTACACCAATGTGACCTTTCTGCCACTGCACAGATATCTTAAATACTCCTGATCTAATTTCTATTTGAATCACACTGCACTAGTCCATATCTATTTTTATTTGGTCCATTTGTTGCTAGTGAACAACCACTGCTGGTCCCAAAGCTGGATAAATGGGAGGGTTGCATCTGGTGTAAAAACAAATAAGGAGATTAATCTGCTGTGGGGAATGAGGGGGTAGTTTACTAATGCCAAAAGTAATTTTAAAAAGTAATTAAAATACATTAACTAAAATTATGATTTAAGAACCCGGTAAATGTTTTCAAATCTTATTTAGGATCAGCCCTAATAACATAAAGACAAGACAATACAAATATTGGTATATTGCATAAAACATAATTTTAAGAAGTCTTCCAAAAACACAAATATTCCTTAATTTAACATACCAGTGAACATACTTACTGTAAACCTGGCTAACATTTATTGTGCATACAGGATCCTGTCCTTATTACCTGCTGGAGCACATAGTTATACATGTATCTGAGCCAAGTACGTGTGCATCTGCTGATCTGCACGTCTGCATTTTGAGAGGTTCAGGGTTAGCTTAAGTGCAGCTGTACTGTAATGACACAGGGTTTTTTTGTTTCTTTGTTTTGTTTTTCATCTCAGATTTCTGAAACTTGTCGTTTCAGCCTAATTGGTTAACAGTGACCACTGCCACTAGATGGCAACATTGCTTATCACTTGAGTTTAAGGCAAAGACCTGTGACCACTAAATAATTTCTCCCTTCCCCCCCTGCAGAAGGCAGTCTCTCCAGTGGCAGGCAGTGGGAAACCCTAGATGCAGGGGAGTGTGGAGACGTGTGGGGAGGCTGGAAGCTTGTTCCAGCTCAACAGTCAACTGGCCTGCATTCTGTACATACAATGATCACTTAGATTCCAATTCAGTTTTATTTACATAGCACCAAATTACAACAGTAGTTGCCTCAAGGCTCTTTATATTGTAAGGTAAAGACCCTACAATCAAACGACCCCCTTTGAGCAAGCACTTGGCAACATTGGGAAGGAAAAACTCCCTTTTAACAGGAAGAAACCTCCAGCAGGCTCAGGGAGGGGCCTGAGCCTGTACAGGGAGTGCAGAATTATTAGGCAAATGAGTATTTTGTCCACATCATCCTCTTCATGCATGTTGTCTTACTCCAAGCTGTATAGGCTTGAAAGCCTACTACCAATTAAGCATATTAGGTGATGTGCATCTCTGTAATGAGAAGGGGTGTGGTCTAATGACATCAACACCCTATATCAGGTGTGCATAATTATTAGGCAACGTCCTTTCCTTTGGCAAAATGGGTCAAAAGAAGGACTTGACAGGCTCAGAAAAGTCAAAAATAGTGAGATATCTTGCAGAGGGATGCAGCAGTCTCAAAATTGCAAAGCTTCTGAAGCGTGATCATCGAACAATCAAGCGTTTCATTCAAAATAGTCAACAGGGTCGCAAGAAGCGCGAAGAAAAACCAAGGCGCAAAATAACTGCCCATGAACTGAGAAAAGTCAAGCGTGCAGCTGCCAAGATGCCACTTGCCACCAGTTTGGCCATATTTCAGAGCTGCAACATCACTGGAGTGCCCAAAAGCACAAGGTGTGCAATACTCAGAGACATGGCCAAGGTAAGAAAGGCTGAAAGACGACCACCACTGAACAAGACACACAAGCTGAAACGTCAAGACTGGGCCATGAAATATCTCAAGACTGATTTTTCTAAGGTTTTATGGACTGATGAAATACAGGTACAGGAAGAAGTCTGCATCCTTCAAGAAAAACATGATTTTCATGCAGGACAATGCTCCATCACACGCGTCCAAGTACTCCACAGCGTGGCTGGCAAGAAAGGGTATAAAAGAAGAAAAACTAATGACATGGCCTCCTTGTTCACCTGATCTGAACCCCATTGAGAACCTGTGGTCCATCATCAAATGTGAGATTTACAAGGAGGGAAAACAGTACACCTCTCTGAACAGTGTCTGGGAGGCTGTGGTTGCTGCTGCACGCAATGTTGATGGTGAACAGATCAAAACACTGACAGAATCCATGGATGGCAGGCTTTTGAGTGTCCTTGCAAAGAAAGGTGGCTATATTGGTGGCTGATTTGTTTTTGTTTTGTTTTTGAATGTCAGAAATGTATATTTGTGAATGTGGAGATGTTATATTGGTTTCACTGGTAAAAATAAATAATTGAAATGGGTATATATTTGTTTTTTGTTAAGTTGCCTAATAATTATGCACAGTAATAGTCACCTGCACACACAGATATCCCCCTAAAATAGCTAAAACTAAAAACAAACTACAAACTACTTCCAAAAACATTCAGCTTTGATATTAATGAGTTTTTTGGGTTCATTGAGAACATGGTTGTTGTTCAATAATAAAATTATTCCTCAAAAATACAACTTGCCTAATAATTCTGCACTCCCTGTATAAGCACACAGTGAAAGAGTGAGTGAGTGAAGAAGAAGCAGTCAGTGCATCATGGGAAGCCCCTAGCAGTCTACTGCAGCGTGACTAAAAGAGGATTCAGGGTCACCTGATCCACCCAGCCAGAATAATGGTTACTAAACCTGTTTATATGAATAGTGCTGACCAATGCACAACTGTAGCTTTCTCAAACAGCTTAGTATAATTTTCGATATGTCAGAAAATAACATTAGTTGAACTATTATGTGCTGGAAACAGCGAAATCAAAGCCAACAATCCTTAATCAAAATGTAAAGTGATCTGATTTATTTCATTTTTGATTCATTTAAGGGAAACGTTGCTTTTTATTAAGAAATAAAAATATCTTAGGACATTGAGACACTTTCTTTTAACATGTAAAGTACTGGCTCTGTGTGAATCACAACCAGTTACAACGCCAAAGTTACAACATGCACTGAACAATAGAACATTTATACAGAAACAACAGCATAGAAAGTCAACAGGTAAAAATGTTTTTCTCTTTTTGTTTTTGTTTTACAAAACAGACAGCCTCGGGACCTACAAACAACATTGTATAAGAGCTGGCTAAGGTCATTCAAATATCTTTTTTCAATTCCCTGGAAACAGTGTACTTTACAAAGACTGATGGCTTAGGCAAGGTTGGGGTCAATTCCACTGAGAGGTTAAAATATAGGGAAAAAATAGTTTATGTTTGAATTTGTCCGTTTCTCATGCTTTAATACTGCTTTTTATTATAGCGCCACGTGTGATGTGTCTTGTGCACCACCTTGAATCGACCCCAACCCTGTAATACAGTGTTAGATTTAGAGAATGTGGAATTGGACTACTTGCTAAAGCAGTAGTTCTCACCAGGTTTTGGAAACTATCACGTCCTTGAAAAAGTCCTGTGGGGTTTGAAGAATAAATTAAAGAAATAATAAAACAAAAGAACGGAAACTCCTTTAACCTCTTTTTTAAATTTAGCAGCTAGCTCAACAATTAAATTCTCTTTTAGATTTTAACTAAATGCGTAATACTGTACAGCTGGGAGTCATATGGGATGATTAGGAATTGTACTTATAAAAATCTTAGAGAACTTGTGCTCTTAATTTTAATTGGTATCAATAAAGAAGAGGTAAAAGAAGTCACTAGATTGTGTTGTCTTGATAAAGAGTCATGGTTTAGTCCTTTGATTCACATCGGATTGCTCCACAGGGAACCTCGGTGAAATTAAAAGGTCTGCTATACTATTAGATTCAATTAATTTGAATGGCTCCCTTGAAAATGGAGTGGATTTAAGCGTTCAAATAAAATGAAATGAAGCTAAATGTAGAAATGAATGACACTTTTTTTTTTTACTATTATTATTATGGTGGTATTGTGTCACAGTATCACAGTCTAAATATGAAATCAAACATCATACTTGATGTTTCTTTGCTCTCTCCTTTCTAAAAGCTTAATTCTAAGAATGCTAGTGTCAGGATTTCAGTAGTTGTCAGTGTGTGTGCGCACATGGTTGTGCATTTGCGTAATATTTTTCCAAGATAAATCTCAGGTCTCTACACTAGTACTTGCTGCCTATTCGTGATATATTGATTGTCATCATTGTTGAGAGATATTTCAGTGAAAAATGGTCCCTGACTACAATAATATAGAAAACCTAAATGATAGGACAGAAGCTCACGCGGTGCTTAAGGAGGGGTTGTGTGAGCTCAATGCCCTTCATATTTCATATTTATCTCTTAATTCACCCTAAAATATTTGTCTGGCTGCTTTTTGTTTTTTTGAAATAAGTTGAACTGTATTTTTTCTTGTTGAAACTGAAGAAAATAAAATCTGTTTGACTAAATTTGTCATGAATTCCTTTGGGATTTAACCTGTGACTTCAACCTCAGGAAAATGTGAAGAATTACACACATTTACTGGACAGTATACATGTAGGAACGTAACCAAAGGAACATTACCAGAGACCATCTGGATCGTTTTCAATACCCACAGTCAACTGTTGTGCAACAGGATATTTTCTTATAACAAAAATCTATTTAACAGCTGTTTGTGGGTAATTATTGTAATTTCTTAGCATTGTGGGGGATTTTTTTGTTTTTGTTTTTTTGGTACTTCAAATAAAGAAATACATTAAATAAAAAAAATATCTACACACACAGGAAAAATGTAAAGGTGTAATACAACGTGAGTCAATGCGATGAAGCTATTCTCAGTACAGTTATCTGCTTAATTATACTAAACACGATTCATAAAATGCTCCTACCGTATCTCGTTTCCCAGCTATAAATAAAGCTGCACTTCAAAAACATCGACTAAAAATAATCCTATTTTCTCACACAACTCTAATATTTTCTTTGTATTGCAATCTGCATTACTGCTGCATGTTACAGTCAGGACTGTAGATGGAATAGAGAGAAAACAAAAGGCAGGATTCCCCCAGCCCGCACATTCATATTGGAAACAGTTCATTCTTTTCCATTAAGCAGCAACCACACTGCTATAATGCCCCAGCTTTACAGCAGTCTCCCTTTCTCTCTCTCACACACACACATACACACAGTTCCCTCTGCTTCTCGCAGTCGTTGGTATTCCTTTCACACCTCAGCTCCTCTCACTATGGGAGAGCAATATGAAATGGTCCAACTCTGTGATTAAAACAGGAAGTGAAATCAGGATTTGTGATTAGACTCTAAACTACAACACTAAAACGATATGCGTCAATCAACTTAGGTTGGATAAATTCTGAAAAAATAGATTTATAATAGTGCAATGCTCTTATTTGCGTGCATCATTTGCCAGTATATTTGTGTCAGGAAAAGACTGAGAAAGATTTTAAAGTTATTCTTTTTTCTTTTGACAGTATATTTTGTTGGCACTGAGGTTCTTTGCTCATCTTGTTAACATTTATGAAAGATGTGATGACAGAAGGCGTATTGTACCTACTCAAAAGACTTTTAAAGACGTTACAAAAACCTTGTACTTTTGCACTAGAAATTAGATTTCAAGAGATTGTGGAAGGACTCTTGATACTGTAACTCAGCTTATGTTAATGGGTGGAAATCTTGTATATAAAAGATGGACTTAGCTTTAAAGTAAATCCCTTACATAAGTGCTGAAACATTTAATATTTCTGATGTCCAATGGCTGCAAAAGAGAAAGTCTTTCAGAAAGTTATTCCATTGCTCTCTTAGTTTAGGACCATGGTAAATACTTTTCTGTTGAGTTCATGTTTGCAATCCCGTCTTCTAAGTCTTATTAATCATGTTTTTTTCTTTTTATAGGGAGCAGGTGAAAGAGAGCCTGGAGAGGTGGAAGTATGCGCTGGAGAGAAGAGGAATGAAAATCAGTAGAAGCAAGACAAAATACATGTGTGTGAATGCGATGGAGACAGGCGTAACAGTGAAGGTACAACGAGCAGAAGCAGTGAAGGTGGATGAGTTCAAATACCTGGCGTCAACCATTCACAGCAATGGATGGTGAAGAAGAGAAGAGTGCAAGCAGGGTGAAGGTGAGTAACATGGGTGATTTGTGACAGCAAAATGTGAAAGGGAAGTGTGGAAGCATTGGGAGTGACCAGGATGGACAGGTCAGGCAGGAGGAAAAATGAAGAAGACCACAGAGAAGATTCATAGATGTAGTAAAGAAGGACATGAGAAGAGTTGGCATGGCAGAAAAGAATGCTAGGGACAGGGTGATAATCCTGTGGTGGACTCTTGGTTGATTCTCGTGAAGGAGTCGCTCTCATGACTCATCCAGTGACGTCACTACGTGGCTAATCAGTGGCATGCAGTCTGTTGACGTCAGATTTTCAGCTCAACTCAGCTCACTTGGGAACGTACTAAAAATACTGGTGGACACCCCTCAGCCTCCCAGTAGATCCAGATATGGTATAAACTGGAATATCCTAGGTGGGGTCTGTCTGGAGTTATCACATTCATAAGATTTTCAGAAAACTTAATCTCTAAACTTGACCTTGACATTGAGGTCATGACATTCCAATCACAGTCTGAGATTTTTGCTAGGTGCACCTACGGTATGAATCTCAACATTGCCTCGTTTTGAGTGGTCGCATTCACAACTTGACCACACTGCTCGCCCGCCAGTGACAACAATACCATATCAGCCTTTTACGGTTGAGGGGTAAAAAGTACCTGACAACAGGAACCACTGAGTCGAGTCAAACTAACTAGGTACTAGTGGAAAAGAGGCTAAAATGCTCCAGGCACCAGTGGCTGATTTCACATTGGCTAAGTCCATGTTTCATATACAATCTGGCGTGTAAAGCAGCACTTAATATATTTTTAAGATCACGAGGACCACTTCTGTTTTGCCTCTCTCACCATCTACAATCTGTATGAAGAGTGCAGCAATTCTTGTTAAGCGACTGGTCCTCACTATACTATGTAGCAGTGTAATCACACAGGTGTACGGAGAATTGTGTCTGCCAATCCAGGGGATAACAGAACATATATTAAAACTGAATTCATGAACATAAATAATAAAGTACAAAGTCCTTATATTATAATGTTAGATTTACACAGTACTCATGAATATGCACAGTGAGGAGTGGCTCAGCTAACATGCAACTACTGTCGCTTTATGGGTTCACGTCTCCGTGTGTGATTCGTAAATGTGTGTGAGCATATGTTACATGTAAGTCGACCTTCGCCACTCCAATTAACAAATCACTGCTTTGCTGTTGCCAACATTTGAGGGAAACAGCTATCACCATGGAAACTAAACGTATCTATGGTATCCTGAAAATTGTCTCCAGTACCTGGATGTATAGTTTGCCGGTGTGTGTGTGTGTGTGTGTGTGTGTGTGTGTGCACTCATGCATGAGTTTTATCAGTTCTGGCATTTGCACCCGATTAATGGTAAGCTGGATCTGGTTGCGGATGGTGCTGTTATATATATTTTTTATCATTTAAGAAACAAAATAGGGGTTGGATAACTCCCCTGCTTTTGCTGTTTTATACACATATCGTTCATGCATTTGTGAACAATTTGGCTGCTTTTATGTTGGTCAAACGAAGGCTGATGCATGCTGAACAACTGCTCTAAACATCATGTCAGTAGGCTAGGAGGATTTCCTTATATGTTTTTTTTTTTATTTAGAGATGATGGACAAGCAAATCATCATGTTATTTTATGTTATGAGACTGGGTACACGCATGCTTTCATAATGTGCATTTTATGCCGCAATCAGCATAATTCTTTCTTTTGTTAGCCCATGTCAAAAAGAAACCTCTTGATCCAAAAAAAAGATTCTGATGTGCTAGGAAATCTATCCGTCATTCGATCATTCACTCTCACCAAGACATGTTAACATGAGTTAGCAAAACACTGTTAACAGGAAAAGTGGTCATTATAATGCATGATGAGCTGGAGCAGCGTCTGTGCCAAAACACTGAACCTCATATGAGATAACTCTTCACATGTGATTATGACACAGCAGACCAGAAATGTACTTATTTCTAATAGGAACTTTCTCTTATCTATAGAAAAATAAATCAGGCTAGACAATCTCAAGAGTGTGTGTACATGAATTATCATTTGGCCATTCATTACTGTTCACTCTCTCTTGCTCTGTCTCTTATAGACACAGGCACACATATAAGCAGACATGCACACCCCTACGAATGTAAATGACTAAGGCCAGGTTTGGGAATGGAGGGCACAAGTAAGTAGCTTATAGGCTTCTAGGTCCTCTCCTGTATCTTCAAGACTACAAAATCAACTGGGACTTAGTTCTGGAAAGTGGCTGCGGGGATTTTTTTTAGAGATAACCCCCTGCAACTAAAACCATCATTTAGCTGGGTTTCGCACTTATAACTTCAGCTTTATTTCTCTGATGACTCTACATCTCTGAACAGACCCATTGGCTACTTGGGATTGCTCTTTTGTTGTGTGTGTGGAATATCTCCTTATAGGAATGAGCTGAAGGAGGGGCAGTGACATTCTTCAATTAAGAAATGTTTTTCTCCCAGAGTATTCACTACACATGTTCACCCAAGGCTTATTGCCCAGTGGCATGCTCAGGTAATTTGTGAAATGTTTTAGCGAGACCGGTTGTCTCTCCTTCCTTTTTCTCTGGCTTGGAGTGTTTTAGCCTCTAAGGTGTCTCTACCAAAAACACTCTGTCCCAAACTTGCTGTTAGTTTTTGCTTCACTTGCACCTCAGAGGCCTTTATCCAAAGTATTTTGACGTCCCCTCTCAGCCTTTGGTCTACGTGCCATCTCTGGTCCTATGTGATTATCATGAGCTAGCCCACGAATCCCTTCTAGCGGGAACAGACAATTCTGACCCAGCATTTTCTGGGCTGCTTCTAAATGGTTAGTGCCCCTCTGGTAATTTATATTAATGCTGCGTTTCGGGCTTGCATCAGCCAGGAGACGCTCAGAGGGACTGGTGTCAGACATGTCACGGAGGTGCTCATCATCGTCTGTATCGGCATCAATGTACTTGCTGATGGAGGAGTCATGGAAGGTGAAGACAGTTGGGGCCAGGGGAGTGCCTTCTGGAGACTTCGGTGGGGTCCTGCTGCTGGCAGTAGTGTACGCAGAGGTTTCGGGGCTTAACAGAGAGTGGTCTGACACAACTGAGCTGTCTGAAAGTGGGGAAAGTCCTGATTCCCCGTCGCTGCGGCAGCCTCCTTTGGGAATAAGGCTTTTTGAGGAGATTCCAGAAAAGAAAAATTTCCTTGTGCTGTCCGTCTTTGTGACAGACACAGGGGTCAGCATGGGCTCACGGTCCCCTGTTGTTTGCTGGCCAGTTTTTGTATTGGTGTGCTGGGACAATGCTGTCGCTGGACTGTATGAGAAGCGGTTGCTTTCCTGAAGACCAAGATCTATTGCAGGACTGTGGGAGAAGCGTGGATTCTCCTGGAAGTCTGTTGCACAACTAATGTAGCTGTCAATGCTGGATAAGCTTTTCATGTCTCCAACTCCATCCCTGGTTCCTAGGGCTTGTTGACCATGGTCATGTATAGCCCCCAGCTCTATCTCATCCCTCTGTTTACCAACTCTGGAGGCCCTTTCTTTAGCATTGAGGTTGGGTTGTGACTGTGTCTTTGCCATCTGGTTGTACATCTCTTCTAGTTTCTGAACATTTAACCTCTGGGGACTGGTGGCTCGGGCCTTGCTGGGAGAGCCTAACTCCTGGGCATTGAAAGAACGGTTTGAGCTTGTCTCTGATGCAGCCCTCTTGGGAGTCCATTTCCAGCGGCTGGGTGAGAGGTGGTTGTCATGAGGCCTCTCGCTCTTCTCCACCACCACATCCATCAGCTCTGCACTACGTGCAAATGCTTCTTTCAAGTTCATTGAGACAATGCTGCCATTTCTCTTTGCCCTTTCTAAGGCTTCTCTTCTTTTAAGGGCCTTTTCTTGCCTCTTCTGTTCCTTATAGAATTCAGAAAAGTTATTTACAATAATAGGAATAGGTAGAGCGATCACAAGTACTCCAGCTATGCAGCATAACCCCCCGACAATCTTTCCCAAGAGAGTTTTGGGGTAGATGTCACCATAGCCCACTGTGGTCATAGTAATTGTAGCCCACCAGAAAGAAGCTGGAATGCTTTTAAACTTTGTATCCTCTTCATCCTTCTCAGCAAAAAATACCAGACTGGAGAAAATCATGATACCCATGGCAAGGAAAAGAATAAGTAGGCCCAACTCATTGTAACTCCTCCTAAGGGTAAAACCCAGAGACTGAAGACCTGTAGAGTGACGAGCCAGTTTCAAGATACGTAGAATACGCATGATCCTAAAAATCTGAACCACACGCCGAACATTTTGAAACTGTAATACACTCTTGTTGGATTCTGTCAGGAAAATGGTGACGTAGTAGGGCAGGATGGCCAACAAGTCAATAACATTTAGAGGACCCTTAAAGAACTTCCATTTATTCGGGGAGGAGAGGAAACGGAGCAGGTATTCCATGGTAAACCAGGCAATGCAGACAGCCTCCACGTGGGCAAGTTGAGGGTTGTCTGTGGATTGGCCAAACTCATCTGTATCCTGTAGCTCTGGTAGGGTGTTCAGAGACAGGGCAATGGTGGAAAGCACGATGAAGAGGATGGAGATGATGGCGAGTATCTGAAAGACAAAATTAGTCAATATGAGATTTTATGCATCAGAGAATGGCTTACAGTAATTAAAACTTTGGTCACTTGAGAGGTTTTGTTGCAGACATTGAAGACACTCAGCGAGCTCAAGATGTTGGGAACAGCAAACCTGCTAAAAACCTTGAAAACTGCACTCAGGTGTATTTAGAAGAAGTGGTACTATTTTAAAGACAAAACAAATTTGGTATAATTTAATTTTTCTATTTACAGCTTTGTGTATGATGTTGCATGAGTCATAAAACTGGAATTATTTTTAAAAACATTCTTTCGCCTTAATGACTTAAACTTGAAGTTGAAAGCTGCATTAAGAGGAAACTATGAAATTGAAATCATCGTCAAGTGTGCACTTTAGCATACTTTTATTACCTGATCACACAATTAAGCTATATGCAAGTGATTAAACTATAACAGTTTAAATAAACCTTCTATAAATGCTTGACTGACAGTGTGACTGCCTGAGAGCTAATGGATTAGACAAACTTGGACCACTTATTTATTCATAACTCACTTATCAGGCTGATCCACATGAGTGAGTGTGCTTGAGTGGACAATTATGTTTAGCACCAATCAACAAAAACAAAAGTATCACAGCAACACATATCAGACTCACTGAATAATTTTCTAAAACATAAAACTGGGAACTGGGTAAAACAGTAAATGCTTATTTTTGGTGTAGAAAGTTTTTTTTAATGATATTTTATGACATTTTCCAAACTGGAGGTTGGACAGAGCCCTCGAGAGCTCAAATGGGCTCTTGAGCACTTACCCCTGCGCTGAAATTGTCATGTTAAGATAATTAAGATGAGCCTACCATTATCACAGAGTGCTGAACCTACTTGCTAGCCACGAAATCAGTGACTAATTGAAAGGCTTCGGTGCTCTCTATTTAAGAGTAGGATAAGGGTAAAACATAATCCACATGTAGTTTTACACTGTTTTCTCCCATTATGGTCTCTCTAGAATTACTGAGGAGAGACCTCTCACTCGCCGTCACTTGACACCATCATGTAATGAAAATGAACCTGCAATAACCACATAGGAGCAGAATGTCCCCAGAATCTACTGCACTTGATGATGCTGATGATTCACTCTACGCAGTACACAGAACTGGGAAGTCTGTCAAAAAACAGCACCCTGACACACACACACACACACGCTACCCCACCCACTCTCCACCAATCATGCTAACAAGCACGTACGTGGTGGCAGACTACACCTCTCTGAGCACTGACAGCACCCCCATCAACCAGGATTCATTGTGTAAACAAAAAAATGGTTGCGTTTGCTTTGAAGTATGTTATTCTTGAGTTTGTTTGATCTGAGTAAATGACTGCGTAATGTTGTATGAAAAATACTTGAGAAAATGTTGCAGTGCCATCCAGCTTGCGATATACCATCAAGTCCAGCTCACACACAAAAAAACCAAAAAAAAAAAAAATAGCTAGAATGATTTTACATCTAACTTTGTAGAAGACAAAAAACTTAGTTATGCCTCATATTAAAGGTTAGTTTACAAAAATCACTTGAATGAAATCTTGAGGTTTGATTTGATTTAGTACGACACTTTAAAATTTTAGTCCTCGAGCTGTCATGTGGAACAGTAGCTCCCGAAATGGTCTAATAAGGAACACTGTGCCGAAAAATAATATCGGGGTTAGATAAACAAAGACAGATGGACTATGATGTAAATAAAGCAAAGAGTTTTTCTCTTTTTTACCTCATTTCCTACTAAGTTAGACAGATGTCTAAATTTATCTGTTGCACAAAGAACTTTAGTTGCTAACTAGTCTAAAAAGAAAAACTTTTAATAATAATAGTAATACAATTTATTTAAAAGCGCCTTTCAAAACACCCAAGGACACTGTACAGAGCAAAAAAGACAAGCATAAAAACAGGAAATGAACACATTAATAAAAGAAGGTTTAAGAACATATGAGTTCAATGAGTTCTGGGCAAATTATACTTTTTAAAGAAGAAAACAGCTGAGTTCACTATTTGTCGTTCTTTTCTCTGGCTGAAAAATACTTGTCCTCAACACCTGACCATTACAAGGATGTTTTAACTGGAAAATTTAGCAGCACAGAATTTCAATAAATTTTTTAAATGTTAGGAAAAAAATGATAGTAACAGTAGATAGTGTAAATAGCATTGGAGACTTCCTGTTGCCTTAAATCTCCTTTAATGCAGTCAAACAAAAATGGCAGATCACATATTGACCATTGATTCAACAGTGTTTAGTCTGATTAGGGTTGTCACCAGAACTGATACTTATAGTACCATTTGATACACACAGTGGCTGTTGTTTTTGGGTTTTCAATAATGTATCAGCATAAAAAACCTAAAAGATTTGTCAAAAATTATAATCTAGTACCAATGGATTCTAAAAATTACTGTCAGATTAGAAACTCTTTTGCAACAGTGTCATCTTCACTTCCTTCAGCGCACACACATTTACACACAGACAAGCAGACACACCGCCCCTCACTAGCAGCTGAACACATGAAGAGCAGCAGAGCAAACTTGATGAACACGGACACCTTAGCCTTTATGGAACATTTTGTGAGGTCAGTTTGTTTAGTTATTGTCACAAGATAGTGGCTAACAGCTATGGCTAATTATAAAATGATAACATTAATATGCCCATTTGTATGATGATAACACGATTATTTGTGTCTGACATTTTTCTCTTAAGGGCAAACAGTGAAGCTGAGGAAACTATACCAAAACGGCAGCAGCATAGCTTACCAGCTGATCTGTAACAAAGCTATGGTGTCAAGTGAGAGGCACAGGAAATAAAACAGGACTGTAGATGAATATATTTGCATATATTCCTTTTATTTTTGTCCTTCTCCCCCCTAGTGGTCTTGAAAATGTTATTGAACATTGCATATTTTCCTGATATCGAGTTTGTGGCTTTCTGTTCTGACTGGTCTAGGCTCTTCTCTACTTTTTTCATTCTTTGAAAAACTTTTGTTAAAGGGAACTCTAGTCAGTTGGATGGCTATAATTACAAGACTAGGAAACATTTACAGCCAGAAGATTAATACTCGCTTAATCACTTTCTTTTGTGAACCAGACCTCAACTAACTACAGTGCAGACAAACAAACACCTAAAGAAAAACCGTGAAAAAAGCAATTTGTCTTTTGGCTTTAGTATGGACCGGGGATGTCAACAGCCTTCAGCCTGAGTTAGTAAGGTTTAGAAGAAGGTGGCTAATGCTTTAGTTTTTGATGCAACAAGCTAAATGGGTGCATGTAAATGTTTGTAAAAGAAACTTGGCCTGCCTTCTGAACCAGAAGCAGAAAGACCTGGATTATGTGAAAGTGCCTAACAAGGTATTTGCAACTCAGTACATATATAATTGCTGGTGGTAAGCTAGTTTTAGGAGCTGCAAATAGACTGTCCAAAATAAAATTCAAACGAAGATCTAATTACAGAGGCTATTTTTTACAGATATAAATAAATATGCTTTGAAATTTTGGCTCACACTTTGGTTGCCTAAGGCAAAACACTTTGAAAACCACTGACTTAGAATATGTGTAAAATATACTAATTCTTTTTTATCGTTCTACTTCATACCTGTTATAAAATATCCAAGTCAGACACTGACTATCCCTGTGTGCATTTCAGTGATAACAGCTTAAAAAAACTCTCCAGCTTTCCTTTATAATTGGGAATAAAGGGAACAAATCCAGCAGGTCTCTCGTGATCTTAATGCTGAGGTAAAAGAGAGGGGCTCCTGTCCCTGTCTGACTTCAGTGAGGATGAATCACAGAGTCAACATAATCCAGTGGTGTATATTTTGTGTATTTATCATAAACTAATATACTGCATGCTGCATTTTTTTTAGTTTACAGTGACTGATACAAAATGTTACATACTATATACAGTACTGTGCAGAGGTCTTCAGCCAACCCTCATTTCTTTATATTTTTCTTCCAAGGAGCCAGACCATCCATCCATGGTGTGGAGCCTATCCCAGCTGCCACAGGGCAAGAGGTTGGGTAACTCAGACCTTTTGCACCTATGGACAGTTTAGAATCACCAAGTAACCCGACCCCACTAACTGGGTGTTTTTGGAATGTGGGTGGAAGCTGGAGTGCCTATGAGAACACAAACAATGACCCACACAAACATGGGGAGACCATGAAAACTCCAGCTCCTTTACCCTGGTAACCTGCAAGCTAGTTTGCAGCTGACATGCTTCCTCCAAAATATTCCCAGGCCCAATAACTTAAACCAAGCAGTTGGTAATAAATAATCTGCTGGCTGTAATCAGAAATCAAAGACTCGGCAAACAGAAAATATGCAAAAAAAAATGGTTCCAAAACACACTGCCATTGCAATAAAACATAAACATTTCAATAAATTGCTAAACCAATTTCCTACTTTCCTGGCAAAATATGAAAAATTAAGGTGTGGCTCAGGACTTTTGCACAGGACTGTATCACATACTGTTTACTGATGACTTACATCTTTGTCTATTACTATAATAAATGATTTGAGCCTTCAAGATGAATGTAATGTTACATCTGATTCCTTTAGTTCCTTACTTCATGAACTTCAGTCCGCATTTGTTATATTAACCCTAAATGACTCCAGCTCCAAACAGCACAACTTGGAGGATGAGTAGGAGGCTGCAGCTAGAACACTGAGCCTGTTTTGGCAATAGCCCACACAAAGGAGGTTAGGATGTTATATGATGAAATCAATCATAGGATAGTTAAAATACTCCAAAAATGAGTGCAGTGTTGGACCAAAATGCCGCATAGGGGGTGAGATATACTATTCAGTCCAGCAGTTTAACATAGCTAACAGTACAAAGTGAAATATTTCACTGTGACTTCCTTCCTTGATCAAAACCTCAGTGATAAACTGAATCTGCGGGTAATACATGCATCAACAAAAGAACCAAAGCCTCACATGGAGCACTTGATATATTGTTTTTTGTATAAATCATCTAGAAGAAATCACAACTTACAGGCAAAAAAAGGAAGGGTTTTAACAAAGGTTGTTAGAAGGTGACTGACAGCAATGATTGAGAGCGAGGGCCTTGACATGGTCTAACAATTCGCACTCCCAAGAGTAAAAGTGACGGCTCAAAAGACAACCTTATCTACGACCAATCAGAGCAGGAGGACACTGTTGCCATAGCATCGTGGCAGACATGAATAATGACCCTATCTGTTTATTTTCTTCCCTCTGTGCTCCTCTCCCTCCTGCCCTGGAGGAAATCTGTTTGAATCAAACACTTGAAGAGAAGAGAGGTGCTGGGACTGGAGAGTGAGGGTGGAGCTGACAAAGCCAGCACGAAAGTAAAGGGGTGGAGATGATGCAGTGAAAAAACACGATGCCGTTAAAGAGAAAACTTCGACATGTTATACTTGTAACAGGGTGTGTTACAAGTATAACACAACATATTAAAGTTCGCCCACTTATTACTCGATACAGTAGAATCGTAACGAGTCAGGAAAGATACAGAAACAGGAGGACAAAAAAGGGCAGAAGGTAATAGATTGAGAAGCTATAAAAAGGTCGCTAATGAAGGCACACTGGTGCTGCTGTGTCTTATGGTTATGAGGTTAAGTTCCACTAGGAAACCCTGCACATTTCCCAGTAGCCTCTGTCCCTGATGGCCTTGCCTCTACAAACTGTGCTCGCTCTCTATCCCTGCCTGACTTGTCTTTATCTCTTACTTCCTTAAATTGTTCAGTGTCATGGGGTGCTAATTTCATAAGATTACTGAACCCCAAATCTGTGATAAAACCTTTCAGTTTACTAGAAAAAAGAGACCGCAAGCATGTGCATGTTAGGAAAATGTTAAATGGAGCTCAAACATAACCGACTATTTTTAGACTCACAGTTGTCCACATGACAAAACGGATGTTAATAGCAGCCACACCCGAGATCCTACCCTGCAATTTTTCTGTGGTGGATACTGTATAATTGATTTCATTATATTAACCAAAAAAAAAATGACAGCAACTACCGATGAATGCACCATGGTCTAATAAAGGGGATAAAGGACAAAGGGAGGGAGATATTAATATCTAGAGGAGAGGAGAAGACAACATGTGAGCAAGAGCAGAGTGACAGGAAATCCCACCGTGACACTAAACAAAGCCAGATCACACTGGTCCCTCATGGCACACTTGTGCAGACACAATAGTCTGCAAAGAGCAACACCACTTTTTGGACAAGGTGACACCAGCCCTCATTAGTGTGCTTGAAAAAGAAGTCCTGGACATAACTGGTATGAAGGATGCCCTCAAAAGTCATCCAAAAGAGTAAGTTTTTATAAATGGAATTCTCTGCAGAGGGAATACACTATCCTTAGCACTTGGGACTTGAAACAGGGCAAACTCCTTGTCAAATTATTTTTGCCCATCTTCTTGTGCTTGTACCTGGGCGTGCTTCACTACCCACTCTCTTTCAGATACAACAGCCTGCTTTTATGCTGGCTGTGTCGCAGCAGCTGTGATTCATTTCTTTGCGCTGCATTGGCTTTGCCAGGGTCAGGCTCATTCATCTATCAACCCAGTTCTCATACAGCAAGGAGAGAACCTTGAACTTTACACATATATATGTATATATATACATATATATGTGTAAAGCTCTGGAAACAAACCATGGCAACATTGAAATTACAGTTATAGTAATTCTCTAAAACTGTAGTTTTATTTCATATCTCTTTTTTTCCTTAGCGAATATGAACAGCTACAAAAAACAGGTTGTTATTCATGATTTTAAATTACTGTATTTCCAATTCACTCATTGCCTGAAACTAAAGTGTCAAGAGGTTTCAAACAGGTGGAGTAAAGCTTTTTATAGAGCAATTGGAAATGAAACCTACCCAACCCCAACAAGTCTGTTTACAGGATATATAAAAAGGTTAAACTGTGTTCTTTAACTCTTTTTCCCTTGGACACCAAATAGGAGGAACTGTTGTTTGTCTTTTCTGAACTGAGCAGTTCAGGTCTGCTTCCAGAAACAAATTTACTGGGTGTGTGTCAGAAATTAGTGAGGTTTCAAAACTTTTCATCAAAGGTACATGAGAGGTCATTAAATTTCATCTTTATGGGAGAAAGAGTTAAGAATACGTTCCAGCTGTGTTCTTACTACAAAGGTGCTCCTCCTATGCATTTATGCAGAGGAAATGTATTACTGCATTAATAGTATTACTGTTAAACGCAACTGAATTCAGGTTAGTATTCTCACTCTGCACTAAGTCTGGTGGCATCCCAAGTGACAGTTAAGGAACTCCCTGACTCCCGGTGCTCTGGCTGGCACCTTGTCTCATTAGCAGCAACAGGAGCAACAGACTCTTCTGCTTTAACAGTGTGCCTGTGAGTCCCAGCATCCCTGTCTGTTACCTTTGCCAGCACTCACCCAGGGAAACACGTTAGACCTACATTATAATGACACGCTCTCCTTAAACTTAAACACCTGAACAAGCATGGTCTGAAGCGTAAAGGTGAGCGGGCTCTATTTTTGGCTGAGTAAATTCAGGTCTTGCTTGCTCACTAAGATCCACTCACAGCTGACTTGCTTTCCCATCATCCCATGAGCCACATTGGAGGCCACTGGGAAACCATGCAACACTCTCCTAGCCTTGACTGCCAGCCACTGTCACCATGACAACCCCCTTGAAGCTCGACAGGAGGTGGCTACGTGGACCTGCTTGTGAAAAGCAAGTCTGACAGAGTCTCCTTCTCTGTCTCTCCCTCTCTCTTTCCCTCTGTCCCTGATTTGTACCTTTCTGAGAGCTCACCAAGCTTTAAACCATCTGCTTCTGTCTCTATTCTGTGTCCAGGTTTCTCCAGTATTTGTGTCACATTGCTTTTTGCGTTTTAGCAGAGCTTCAGCTGCAGTAGCATAGGCATCAGTTCAGTTGGTTAATATTTTTCTATGGCACTGTGGCTCAATATTTAAATAAAACTAAAAGCCCCCATCATTATTTAAAAAGGAAACAGACATGAGTGTGCCAGACACCACCTTTACTTGCAGATGTTTGCACCACGTGCCACATGCTAGGTCTTCTACCATTTGACTGGATGAACAGGAATCATAAAACCAAGCCATCGTTCTTCGTTTTCTTCAGGATGTTATTATCAGTGGTCAGTAGTATGTGAGTAATAATGTGAGCGCTAAATAATGTGGAATAATTCACACTCCTGTTTCGAATAGAATGGCTCTGCCTCCTCGCTGCCTGTGAAAGAGATGGGGTTTCCATGGAGACGGGAGGAGACTGTGTCTTCCACATTTTCCCCCAGCATGATAGCTTGAAATACGCACACACAATTTGCAGTGGCTCAGCTGTAGTCTCCCCAGCAGACATCGCTTCTTAACTTTGAACAGCACAGCCTCATTTATCTTAACCTCCCACATCTTGCCAAAATGAATAACTTATATCTCATGGCCCTTCGTGGGAGATCCTGCCAGTATCGTGACCTTGCTTCCGTGACATTCATTCTACTGTACTCTTAGCCTTCTTGTATGTGGCTTAGTGAGGCAAAGGTGAATAACACATTATTAAATGTTTGGATATCACATGCATGTGATTTATTTTTCCTTCAGACCACTTAATTTAAAAAAATGTAGTGAAATCACATCTCATGCTCAAACTGTAACCTTTTTTGAACTGATTCGAGATTATATGTAGGAATGTAATTATGTGATTCTCTATATTTAATAGCAGTTGTGCGCCTTTATACTATACCACTCAAAAAAACCTTTTGTTTTTGAAAGAAAAGCACAGTTGTTTTTATTAGATAAGTTAAGAAATGCTATAAATGGAAATTCATCATTTTCATTCATCATTTATAGTTTTTAATAAAATATTTACATAAGCGACCATAAAAGCAGCCATTTGTCCAGTGGCGCATCTTGTTACCTAATGTTGATACCTAATATGATAGCACAGCTAAAAACTGTGCTGTTGATTAAAGACACATACATTTGGCTATTAATGGGTCCACAGCTTGCCAATGTTTGATTACAATGTCTTAATCCTCTTCAAATAAAGCACTTTCTTCAGAAATTCATCAGCATATTCTCAGACTAAGAAAGGCTCATTTGCAGTACACGACGACTTATCTAAGTGGGAAATACCCCAAAAAGCCATACAACAGTATGCATATAAATTATAGATGGTGAAAGATTTCATTAATCCTCATCACTGTTGAGCAACCCCAAACTTTTGAGTGGTTGTATATGTGATGAGCTTGTATTTATTTCTCCATTTTATAATTTCGCCTTTTAAAAATATGTGCTTTGAGGGAATAGAAAAGTCTGAAACAGGCCATTTTTGGGATCTTCAGCAAACTTTTCCACAACTCATGCAGTGCTTACATGCACAAAGTGCACCAGAACCCAATTCAGTAAACCACTAAAGTAGGTAGGAAATCTATGCTTGCCCCATCCATCTCCTGAATGAATCCCACCTCATCGCCTCTCTCTCTCAATTATTCATGCATTTCAGATGAAGAAGAGAATCCAGACTCAGCATCTATATTTAAACTCTGACTGGTCCATGGTGGTTATATAAATAGAAACAGTATACAGTCTGGTTTGATACACCAAAGAAAGCTGCTCTCATCAGAAATAACAGTGTAACGTGAACTACAAAGCATTAAAACATTCACAAGGAATTAAAAGATTAATCAGTGGGTATGAGTGTAGACTGATGATTTTACAGGACAGTTAAGGGTAATTAATGCAATGTGTGGTGAAGCTTCACCTGTTCCTTCTGTCTATGAAATGCATAAAAATAACACCTTAAGAACTTCTCTCATCAAAAACAAAAAAACAAAGAGGCAAGGTTATTACATTGTTCAGAGATATTTCACTGCTATATTGTCTAATAGAATGCAGTTCACACAGTGTGCCATTCTACAATGATTTATTTATTACCAAATCAGAGAACATCATGAAGTACTCCGCACACATCAGCACAGAAGGAAAAGTTAAAAGCAAGTGAAACACTGATTTGAAACGCAAAGATAGATGTAGGCAGCAAAAGACCAACACATAACTCCTTTACAGAAATGCACACAACAACACACACACACACACACACACACACACACACACACACACACACACACACACACACACACACATCGTCAATCAACAATGATGCTTGAATAGAAGGCAGCTGCATGTTTCACAGAAATGACAGTTACCATGGTGATAGTAACAGTGAACTCTTAAACAGAGTGAAATAAAGAAGCTCAAAAACACAGACACAAAGGCAAGTTATGCATGACCTAGCCTGCAAGATGTGAATGCCATGTATTCTATTCGCAGAGCGAGAGCAATATAAAGCAAGATTGCTCTTAATCCTACACTCAAACACGCTTACTGCAGATATTCAACTTGCTAACAGCATAACGGTCCTTATTTCACAGTTTGAGAGCACCAAAATCAGCGGCCATTCAGTCTGAGTGCTGTTAATCCCATTGAGTGTTACCCTCAAATTAACATGCAAATCCTTAAAGTTTTGGGTAATTGGACAGCTATGAGCACTTGATTTTGCTCTTAAAAAAATCTCTTTTGATTTGCTCCCAACAACTCAGTGTCAGACCGTGACGAAACCACGTGTCATGTCCAGTAAAATAATGTATCATTCCACCAGGATGAGCACAATATCAAATGTTTTGGTTTAGTGACAAAAAAGTACTGGCAGAGCACAAAACTCTAATTTAACAGTGCATGGGCTATAATCCACAACAATAGCTTTTTTTTTTTTTGCTGTACAAGCTTTACAGGACACTACTGTTAGCTGTTGTCTAAAATGCTTTTATTTCAGTGTTCCTACTGTAAAATCTGCACGCCCTCACCCATTTATCTGGATTTCAGTTAGTGGAGTTGAGGACAGCGTCAGACAGACTAATCTAATTTAACAGTACCAGTAAAACAATACAGTAATGGTAAAAAATGAAATAAATAGCCTACTGTTTTGTTTTTTAACCTAATAAAACAGAAGTCAGCTCCATTCATTAACTTTCACACAAGACACTTTGCAATATTCAAATCTTTACAGTATACATACACACTGTACCCAACCTAGGGTTTCTATTAGCATAATTAAGCTGACAATTATTATATTGTTATTGCATTAAAAAAATGTTTATAAAAGGGACACCAATAATAATGTCTTCCATAATTTCATATTAAATTATAATAGTTTAATAGCTTTTATGCATCCTTTTACAGTTGATCTATGATAGAACATTTAGAATAGTTTCGATTATATTAAACCAAATTTCCTCAGCAAATCTTAATCAAATTACTTTATTGGAACAGAGAATAAACATTAGTCTGTGGAATCAGTCAACAGGGCAAAATAGTAAACAAAAATAATCCTACAATATTTTGTAGCCGTATCTAATCATTTATTCACATGTGTAACTGGTTACCTGCTAAATTAAAATCAAACCACTCACCCTGTTCTAGCAAACTAGCTCAGGTGAAAAAAAATCGCACTCTTTAGTACATATTAGGATATAATTAAAAAAAATAATCTGGTCCTTAGCCAGACTTGCAATTAGGTAAATACACTTCTCAGATGAAGAAGAACATGACACATTAGACTGTGCCCTTATTTATGTAATAAAAACGAATTAAGCCAAAATGCAGAAGCAGTGTGTTAAAAACTAAGTGTACCCCATCAGCAGCTTGCACATACACCTTCAGCAGAAGTAACCTGAAGTAATCATTCTGTATGACTTTATCAGTCTCAAAGTTTTGGAGGAATTTTGGCCCACTCTTCTTTACAAGGTTGCTTCAGTTCATTAGGCATTGCAGAGATTCATTTATCCACAGCTCTTTTAAGGTCCCACCACAGCATTTCAATTTAGTTGAGACCTGGACTTTGACTGGACCACTACAACATGACTAATTCTTTTTTTATTTAGCCATTTAATTGTAGATCTACTGCTTGGGATCATCGTCCTGTTGCATGACCCAGTGTCAGAAAACCTTTAGCAGTTGGACAGATAGCCTCACATTTGCCTTTAAAATACTTTGGTACACAGAAAACTCTGTGGTTGATTCAATGGTTGCAATGTGACAGGTCCTGTGGCTAGAAAACAATCCCAAAGGGTGGCTGTAATTATCTAGTGGCTATAGCTTAAGAGGCAGAGCAGGTTATCTACTAGTCATTTAGTTTTATGGTTCAATCCCTGGGTACTCCAGTCTGCATGCCAAATATCCTAAGTTGCTCTCCGATGCATACTTTGGAATATGAATGTGTGTGAATGTTAGGTAGAAAGCACTTCAGCTTTGAATAACTTATATCTCATGGCCCTTCGTGGGAGATTTACTCAGCTGTATAAAGAGTGGTAAGAGTAGAAAAGCACTATATAAGAAGCAGCAATTTACCACCCTCCACAGCTGTCCTTGATCATTGGTATGAGGTGTTCCTGTTGATATTTCTTCGTGATCCACCAGATATGTTGCTGTGCAGCATGGCTAAACATCTCTAACCTGTTTTCCTAAGCTGTGCTGCCATATTTTGTTCAGAGAGAGGAGACTTTCTTCCAACAAGCCTTTCAAATAAGCCATACTTGTCCAGTCTTGTACTTTCAGTCGTTTCCTGTGTCTCGTTCTCCCCAGCTGTGTTCACTTCCCCAACTGTCCTTCTGCATGTCCTCCCACTAGTTCTTTGAGTGTCTCTTCCTCTTGCTTTAGTGTTTTTATTTTTTTAGCTCACACTGTATTTTCTGGTAGTTTATAGTTTTCAGTTTTCCCTTTTTTAACTTTATGTTTTGTCTTTTTTGGATTACCTGCCATCAGCCTAAAGAAACAGCTTGATATTCGCTGAACTCTGCTTGCCTTCGCGCTGGCATTTTGGGTCCTCACTTCTTACGCTCCTCCACACGAGGAGTCTGCTTCTCGTTAGCCGAACTAGCCCAGCCTGTTGGGAGTCCAGCTGCTCAGCACCCGAGTGCTTCTTTGTTGGTGGAACGTTGGTCTGAGGATGAGAGGCCTGCCAGCGGCGCACTCCCTGCTCCTTCCTCCAGGAGGAAGCAGGCATTCCTCGCCACAGTCTACAATGGCCCTCAGCCTGAGCCTGCATCCCTGGCCGCATCAGCTTCACTGCTGGCTTCAGCCCCTATATCTAGCTCTGTGGCTTGGCATGCCCCCAAAACTGCTACATCTCCTCTGTTTAGCCTCATGGCCAGCCAATTCCCAGAATTGCTTTTTTTGGACTCTCCTTCTCCCTGTTGCTATTTCTTTTGCCCCAATCAAAATTTCATGGAGCCTTGCCTGCCTTTTGTGCCCTGCATTTTGGGTCCTCACTTGTCACATTTCTCCACATGACACTGAATGCTTCAGACCTGAAAATTGCCGAAACGTCTGTTTTTATAGATGTGCTCACACTTGTGGATGAACAATTAATGACTAACATATACTCTCTTAATTTAAAAGTGTGCAGGGCTTCTGTATTTTGATTTAAGTCTTTGTAAGATAATTAATGACACAGGTTTTATTTACCATATTTTAAGATGTGCTAAGTACCATATCCTGATATGTTAAGCCTTAGCATTGGAAGTGAGTATTCTTTCATTTCAAAACGTGATAAGTTTTTTCATAGCACTACATAGCACTTTTTAAAATTGTACTTTTGATTTTGAACAAAGGCAACAGCTCTGCCTGTTTACATTCACTGTGACTGGTTAATCCCTGTTTGGGGTAAGCAAACAGTCTAAAAGACATAGCCTGCGAAGAAGAAAAAAGCAGTACTGAAAACTGACTACTTGTGTCTTTTCTGCACAAAACTGTGTGTCTCTTCATTTGGGTTTACATGTTGTAACCTGGAACCAGAACAAAGTTTAAGTGAAAGTGTTATTTTCGGTGAAAAGCCTCTTGCACTAATAGTCCATATCCCCTTGATAAATATGTCTCCTTTACCACAGTAGAGTGGCCTTCACTCTATTCAGTTGCCTTTCAAAATAACCTGCACAGTGAAGTGAAATCCACCAACGAAGAAAGCAGCAAAAGCCACCAGAATCAGATCAGCTTGTTCCTGTGAAACCTTTATAGAGATTCTGTTGATCTGAGCACATATATGTTATGTTGAGAATTGGATATGAAGTGCAGGGAGGTTGCATTCAAAGGTAATAGAGAAATAGCCTCACCGAAGGACCGTGAGCAGAATATAACGCCATGCTACTTTTTTCTGTATTGTGTGTAAGAAATGAAGACAGGAAATGAACAAACAGTTCTATATTATCTGTAATAATAAATGTTTGTATAAATTACTTGTAACTGCTCCTGAAGGTTTTTCATGTTCGAAGTAGAATAAAGGTCCATGCTCCAACTGATGTTCAGCCAGTATTTTAATCTTCTTTTCACCAGCAAACACCGTGAAAAACTATGGTGAAATGATCAATGAAAATACGGATATTACATCAGCAGAACAAAAATTACAACTCAAATAAAACATACACACAAAGTAAATGCACCAACATACCGTGTGCGCCTTTCTACTGAACATTCATGAGCAATTGTAGTCCATATCTTCTATATTTCCACCTTTTACACAAGCCAGCATTCTCTTTCTGGCTCGAGCCTTCAGTCTCTGGTGACATGTGCGCTTAATTGAGCATCACCACAAAGCATGCGCACCACAAAGCACCACACTCAGGCCCACCAGTAGGTGGCGACAACACAACATGAATCCAGATTAAACACCAAATTTTGAACATTGCAATCACATAATAATTACATTTCAATGCGACGGCTACACTGCCACCAGAATTACAAAGGATTTCTATTTACATGTGTTAAACAAAATTAAATCCTGTAATTTTTAATAAATTGACAATCAAACATCAACTTATGTTACAAAAAAAACACTTCTTAAATAAACTTATAGATCACATATTATGTTTGTGTTCTTAATCCTTGTACTACTTCACTGTAGTTTAGACCCTTTAACTAGTACCACTAGTTTCTGAACTGGTCTCTCAAGAAAAGAGACTTGTTTCAAACGTTCACCTTTCTTTCCCAGATCCTTTTGCCCTATTTGGATCTTAACCTTCCGCACTAAACCATCATCATCTTCATTGGCTTCAACCACCCTTGCCAATTTCCACTCATTTCTTGGAATATTGTCCTCCTTTAAAATCACTACATCTCCAACCTGTACATTTTGTGTAGGAGTATGCCATCGTTGTCTTAAACTAATGCTGGTTAGGTATTCCTTGCGCCACCTGCTCCAGAACAACTCTGTTAAATATTGCACCCTCCGCCACCTCTTCCTGGCGTACAAATCTTCTCTTACAAATCTACCAGGAGGCGGAAGTGGCACAGACTCTTTCATTGTGAGCAAATGATTAGGCGTCAAAGGCTCAGCACTGTTGGGGTCATTGATTGTATCAGTAGTGAGTGGACGATGGTTCAAAATTGACATGGCCTCGTAGAAGAAAGTTCTCAATGAGGTGTCATCTAACCTCCCTGTGGCTTGGGCTAGGACAGAACTCATGACATTCCTAACAGTGCGGATCTGTCGTTCCCAAATGCCTCCTCTGTGACTAGCTTCAGGAACATTCATTTGAAAGTCACACTGGTTTTTAGCTAGATAAGTAGAAATCATCTCCTTGTCTAATTCCAATAGACCCTTCTTGAACTCGCTCTTAGCTCCGACAAAATTTGTCCCTTGGTCAGAACGAATCTGTCTGACTGTGCCTCTGATTGCTATGAAGCATCTTAAAGCGTTTATAAATGCGTCAGTGGAGAGATCCTCCAACATCTCAATGTGCGCAGCTCTCGAGCTTAAACACGTAAACAATAGGCCATACCTCTTCCATTCCTTTCGACCTTGTTTCGTATAGAAGGGGCCGAAAACATCAACTCCAGTGTAGGTGAATGGGGGCGAAGGATCCACTCTGTCAAATGGCAAGTCAGCCATGCGTTGTTCTTCAGCTGGCCCACGCACTTTTCTACAATTGACACACCCTTTAATGTATTTGGCCACTACCCTACTGCCACCTATGATCCAATAGCCACTTTCCCTGAGTTTGTTTAGAGTTTGGCCTCGGCCTTGGTGTTGCGTTTTCTTGTGACAGTGGTCAAGAATGAGTTGTGTGACAATGCCTTCCTTTGGAAGGATTACTGGATGATTCAATGCAAATGATGCTGAGGACTTTCTCAAGCTTCCTCCAACCCTAAGCAAGTTGTCTACCAAAATAGGATCAAGCTGATACATTTTATGAGTTTTTGGTAGTCCAGCTGAGTTTTGACTGAACCATTTGAGCTCTTCTTTAAAGGCTTCCCTCTGTGCTGCCTGGAAGAGTACAAAAGCAGCCATTTGTCTTTCTTCTACACTAATGGGTCCTGAGTTATCTCTCCTTGCAAGTCTTTTAATTCTTGCCACAACGTTAAGAGCTGTATCCCAATTGGAAAATCTTGAGAACCTCTCAAGAAAGCTGTTTTCTTCAAGGGCATTTGTCTTCAGGACCTTTACTTCTGGGTCCCCAACAAGAAGATCAGGGGAATGTTGGTTTGTGACAATTTCCCTTTCCCATAGGAATTTAGGTCCAGTGAGCCAATTCGAGCTTAGCAGATCTGCCACCTTGAGGCCCCTAGATGCGTGATCAGCTGGATTTTGATCAGATTCAATGTAAAACCATTGCTTCGGATCAGTAGAGTCTCTTATTTTCTGAACTCTATTTGCCACAAAGACATGAAAGCGACGAGCATCATTTTTTATGTATCCAAGCGTCACTTTAGAATCTGTCCAGAAAAACTCCTCGTCAATTTTCTGCTCGAGCTCTGACCTGAGGAAGTTACTTACAGCTGCAGAAACTGCAGCTGCAGTGAGCTCAAGGCGTGGGATAGTGATTATTCTTGTGGGTGCCACTCTGGCTTTACCCATGACCAGTGCACAATGTACGTTCTTATCAGCAACAATCCTGATGTATGAACATTGTCCATAGCCACTGCTGCTGGCATCCGAAAAATGATGCAGCTCAATTTTCTTGACCTTGCCGAAGTTCTCAGGAACAAGGCATCTTGGTATTTCAATCCTTTTTAGATTCTCCAAGTCACTGAGCCATGCTTTCCATTTGGTCTCTAGTGCCGGGGGAATAGGTTCATCCCATCCCACTCCGCGTTTGCACATTTCCTGGTATGACTTCCCTTGGTTTTAAAGCTCTTGCACAGTCGTAACCAATGAGAAGAGCTATAGGACAGTCCAAGAGATCTGGCATTTCATTTGCAATGCTGAGTAGATGGGGCCACTTTTTTGCTGTCTCTCGAGTTGGAATACTGTGTTTTTCCAATGGAATGTGCTCTTGAGTGTAAGTTGGTGGCAAGTCAATGTACTTTTCTGAGTTGTACCCTCTTACCGTCAGTCCATCCACTCTTTGACTAGGTACAATCGAACACCTGTCAGTCATTGTTGTCAGCTTTAGCTTCACTGGTTCCCTGCTTGCCTGTATCTTTTCACAAATATCTTGGTCAATAAATGTGTTGCTGCTTTGGGTGTCTAGCAGAGCGTAAACCAATGTCTCTTGATTCTTCGCTGATGAAGAAAGCCACACTGGAACGATCATTGAAGTGCAATCATTGTTGCCTACTCTCACACTGCACGATGCGGTGGCTGCATTCTCCTCTTCTGATGGTGGTTCAGGTTCGTCTCCCAGTGGAGGATCTTCATGGAGAGGAGAAGGATGGCTTCGTCTGCAGACATTACATGTTGCTCTCTGTCGACAGTTTTTGGAAATGTGGCCGACTCGCAGACAAGCAAAGCACATATTGTTGTCCCTAATAAACTGTTTCTTTTCTTCAAGCGGCATTGCTGTAAACTTTGCACATTTATAGATAAAATGATTTTGCTTGCAGCAGATACATTCAAGTTGCCGTTTGTTCTGAGTTGAGGAAGGGTTGGGTTTTGATTTTCTGTTGCTCTGAACTGTAGTTGTGTTCTTCACATCTTTAGACCCATTTGCTGATGTCACCAGGACACTGGCCTTCAGACGTTTTTGTTCTTTCTCAGGTTTTTCAAATGTGTTTTTTAAGGCAAACAGAGAAGAAACTGGATTACATGCTATACGCGCCTCTTCAGCCACAAAGTCTGCAAATTTTGCAAACCCTGGATATGCCTTTTCTTCATCCAGTAATTTTGTGACAAAACGATTCCAGCGGGTTGTGGCCCAGTCAGGAAGTTTCAGCAATATTTTTTGATTTTCTTCACAATCATCTAAAACCTTGAGGCCTTGGACGTGGGGCATTGCATTCTTACAAGAAATGAGGAAATCGCTAAACTCTCTTAATTTAAGTGACTCCTTTGGACCAATCTTTGGTGAGGGGCGTGAACACTTTGTGAGGTCCGTATGAATTTACCTTCAGAGTGAGGAGGTGCAGTGCTCTGAGGAACTCTGTCTGTTTAAACTCACGCATTTTTTCTGTTAGTTGCCTTTGACGGTCTGTCCGTCTCACCTCTGCATCAGGTTTAGATGATGGCTGAGGCAGCCCTATTTTGTGTATTTCAAGGTCTCCATGAATTTCTCCTATGCGTGCTTCAACTTCTTCTCTTTCTGCATCTTCAAGTTCAGTTTCTAATTTCTTTTCTAACTGTGCCTTTTCATCTTCTAAGGCTATAAGTATTTGCTCAAGGATATGAGTTTCTTGTGTACTCTGCTCCATTACAATGTTTTGAACCAACAACTTAGAACAATAAAAGGAAACTTACCCAGAGTACACTACCTTAAATATCAAACAGCACAGTAATAAACTTTCAATAAATGAACAAATGTACAATATCTACACCATACAATTTTCTTTTTGGCTTTTTCTTAGATCTCTTTATGCAGTTCAAACGTTTCGCTGATGTAAGAACTCACAGTCTACTCTTCCACGTGGGCTGCCGTCTTGGAAGAATGGCGTGCAGGGCTCTGGCTGCTCGCTCCATAACAGGCCACGTTTTTCACTGGAACTGCTCCTGAAGGTTTTTCATGTTCGAAGTAGAATAAAGGGCCATGCTCCAACTGATGTTCAGCCAGTATTTTAATCTTCTTTTCACCAGCAAACACCGTGAAAAACTACGGTGAAATGATCAATGAAAATACGGATATTACATCAGCAGAACAAAAATTACAACTCAAATAAAACATACACACAAAGTAAATGCACCAACATACCGTGTGCGCCTTTCTACTGAACATTCATGAGCAATTGTAGTCCATATCTTCTATATTTCCACCTTTTACACAAGCCAGCATTCTCTTTCTGGCTCGAGCCTTCAGTCTCTGGTGACATGTGCGCTTAATTGAGCATCACCCCAAAGCATGCGCACCACAAAGCGCCACACTCAGGCCCACCAGTAGGTGGCGACAACACAACATGAATCCAGATTAAACACCAAATTTTGAACATTGCAATCACATAATAATTACATTTCAATGCGACGGCTACATTACTGAATGCCATCATACAATGATATGCTGATATGCTGTATACACTAGAGATGGACCGATCCGATCTTACGTATCGGTATCGGTCCGATACTGACCTAAATTACTGGATCGGATATCGGAGAGAAATAAAAAATGTAATCCAATCCATTAAATATCAAAAAAGCACCTCACAAAACTTGCGACACGGCGTAACTCGGCTCATAACCGTAGCACGTTGGAGCAGTGTGGTCACGTGATAGAGCGGCTGTGTGTATTTGTAGCCTGCTAGCAAACATTTCATCTCCGAGGAAGTTATGTCAGAGAGAAGTAAAGCAAGTGTGTAAGTTCATCTCTGAATGTTTGTAAAGCATTCCCGCGTTAAGCTTAACAACCGATATATAGAGCAACTGCCTCTTCTCTCTCTCTCCTGCTGCTACTTCAATCGTGAAACTGCTTAATGATCAGCTCTCTTCTTTGTTTTTGGCCCACTTTGCACCAGAAAGAGGAAACCAGCGGCTGAACAACAGCAGCACGTTTAAGCTTGATAAGCTGTTGTTAGAATTTATTTAATATTACTTTCTAGACCAGGATCTTTTTCTATGCAGCTGATGACTGGTAACTGTGCAGGGGCGGATCTAGCAAAGTTTAGCCAGGGGGGCCGATAGGGCATTAACAGGGAAAAGGGGGCACAAAGACATACTTTTCTTTCTTATTCTCATTTAAAATATCTAGCTTTTAATTATTTAATAATTATCTGAATCTTACACCCAAAGTTTTAATCTGATGTAAAATGTATAGAAGTCCATTACTGTATATAATAACTGTTAAGTCTAATATACCCTAGTAAGCTGTAGTACTTTTTCCTTTGGGAAAGTACCATCTGTGAATTCTGCAATTCTGTTGAAGAAAGATGTTGAATCTATTTAATTATTCTTGAAAAATAATTTATTTGTGTGAATTTTTTTCACCTTGCATCAAATTAAAGTTGATTACATTGATTAAGCATCATGAGGAAGAGGCTGGTTCCCTATTTTCTTTTGCTGGGAGTTTGCAACCCTATTAGTTAGGTTGCTTAATATTTCTGCTAAGTACTCTTTAAAATACCAGAATAGGGAGGATGGAGTAGGTTTAACTTTATTAGATTGATCAGTGTTGCTGATCTATGAAATATTTTGGGTGCAGTGTTTGTTTTTTTTTGTTTTTTTTTTACATACAGGTATAACAGAATAGCTTTAGTGTTGTTGTTGTTTTTTAACTTGAGTATGAACTTATAGAAAAAGCAGCAAGATATTAAAAAAACAGTTTTATTGATTAAAAAACACTATATCGGATTCATATCGGTATCGGCAGATATCCAAATTTATGATATCGGTATCGGTATCGGACATAAAAAAGTGGAATCATGCCATCTCTAGTATACACCAGCTTTTAAGCAAACACATAATACTGTTTACTGCATATTTTATTTAATGGATCAAAGCCTGTGAGTTAGTTCAGGAAAAACATGCCGAGTTGTTCTGATACATAAGGCACATGACAAACTGTACCTGATGCAAGATGCTGTATATCTAATGCCCCCTTGCAATAACTAAATCTCACTGCCAATGCCCCACAACATCCACTCTGCTGCTCTGCTGTGCTCCTGTAACAGTGATGCAAACACTTGCTAATCTTGCTGCTGCTCAATCTGTCTCCATCTGCAGGGTAAATCTAAATGACTCTAGAGAAGTTTATTACTGACACCTCTTAACCATCCCAACCCGTTTTGTAGGCTTTTTGTATGCTTGTGAGGACTGCTTAGGGTACATATTATCTGTATTAATGTGAAATAAATCTAATCCATTAGGGCTAGCTGGCCAATTAATTAGCTCCTCATTCACTGGACAGTGAGCAGTGTAGAAAGATGACACTGACAGTTTCCACATTAAATACGTATGAGCATATGATATGCAAGTATGAATTTATTATTCACCAGTGATTCTTTTAGGATTTATTTCAGACTCTCAGACATTGCTCAGAGATTAGTAAATGGTAAGAGTAAAAGCAACTAAATGTATTTTATTTGAAGTTCAGGCATAAATCTCAGTGATGGCCTGCCTACGACCCCATGTTGGATGGTAAGAAAATGTACAGATGAATGACTGGTATGTTCAGGATTTGTTAAGCTCAATTTGTTTTAGTCCTTCAGCTTCGTTTTGACGCTTTTTATTCTTCAAACCTCTAGGAAAAGGAGCCCTAGCAAAAAGATAGGATTTCCCAGCACAACTTCAAGTATAACCTGGAAGTTACACACACGGTAACTTACACAACAGAGAAAACTATTACTGCCACACTAACTCTCCAGAGTTGCAAAATCTTTACATCTTGCATATTCTTCTTAAATTTCTCACTGCTTTTCCGAAAAGGGAACATTGTTGCTCAGAGGTTTCAAATTTTCAATGTTGCTTAAGCAGCATCACGGTGCAGCGTGTCGTACACACTATTATCATGATTCAGCAGTTGTGCCAGTTCTTGATGGGCTCTCTCCTTCAGGGCTAGTACTGACTCGGAATAACTTACACAGGAGTTTCAAAATTAATCACTACACATACTGTTACATCTACATGTGAGACAAAACTTCAGTGCACAGTACACTCTCTTTTTGACACCAACTGCAATAATGAAAGTACCAAATGAAAAATGTCTTTAAATTTACCATAAACCAGACTGTTTTTTTTTTTTTTTTTATAGATTAAAGAGTAGGGAACACATATTATAGTGTATATGTCTTCATGTTAAAGAGTGAAGCCAATCGTTGATGCTTTTCCTTCCTAGCTGTGCTAAATATTTTATGATTAATGCAACCATACACGTGTTTTCCCCAGAGCCGCTGTGTCCCAGAATGACTTTTTCTGGAAACTATATCTACGGAGGAACTGTTAGACGAGAGTTAATTGTTGACTAATTTTCTGCTTTGTTTTAAAGGATAAGCCCCATCCTTTAGAACCTAATCTAATGTAAAGGAAAAAATAATAATAAAATAAAATACTCTCCATTAAAGTGATTATCAGAAGCTTGTCAAGTAATGCTATCCAGGTTTACCTTAATAGTTAAAGAGTGAGTCTGAGACTGAGTCTCTACTGTCTATGTAAATACATATGTCTTTGTAGACATACCCCATTTTCAAACAGGACAAATGAATAGTGGAATGTGTACGATCCACGCCAATATTATGCAGAATAATTTAAAAAGGCAAGGTTAAACCACCACATAATGCAGCCATCACTCACTTAAAAGTACATCATATTTACAGGGAGTGCAGAATTATTAGGCAAGTTGTATTTTTGAGGAATAATTTTATTAATGAACAACAACCATGTTCTCAATGAACCCAAAAATCTCATTAATATCAAAGCTGAATGTTTTTGGAAGTAGTTTTTAGTTTGTTTTTAGTTTTAGCTATTTTAGGGGGATATCTGTGTGTGCAGGTGACTATTACTGTGCATAATTATTAGGCAACTCAACAAAAAACAAATATATACCCATTTCAATTATTTATTTTTACCAGTGAAACCAATATAACATCTCCACATTCACAAATATACATTTCTGACATTCAAAAACAAAACAAAAACAAATCAGCGACCAATATAGCCACCTTTCTTTGCAAGGACACTCAAAAGCCTGCCATCCATGGATTCTGTCAGTGTTTTGATCTGTTCACCATCAACATTGCGTGCAGCAGCAACCACAGCCTCCCAGACACTGTTCAGAGAGGTGTACTGTTTTCCCTCCTTGTAAATCTCACATTTGATGATGGACCACAGGTTCTCAATGGGGTTCAGATCAGGTGAACAAGGAGGCCATGTCATTAGTTTTTCTTCTTTTATACCCTTTCTTGCCAGCCACGCTGTGGAGTACTTGGACGCGTGTGATGGAGCATTGTCCTGCATGAAAATCATGTTTTTCTTGAAGGATGCAGACTTCTTCCTGTACCACTGCTTGAAGAAGGTGTCTTCCAGAAACTGGCAGTAGGACTGGGAGTTGAGCTTGACTCCATCCTCAACCCGAAAAGGCCCCACAAGCTCATCTTTGATGATACCAGCCCAAACCAGTACTCCACCTCCACCTTGCTGGCGTCTGAGTCGTACAGGAGCTCTCTGCCCTTTACCAATCCAGCCACGGGCCCATCCATCTGGCCCATCAAGACTCACTCTCATTTCATCAGTCCATAAAACCTTAGAAAAATCAGTCTTGAGATATTTCTTGGCCCAGTCTTGACGTTTCAGCTTGTGTGTCTTGTTCAGTGGTGGTCGTCTTTCAGCCTTTCTTACCTTGGCCATGTCTCTGAGTATTGCACACCTTGTGCTTTTGGGCACTCCAGTGATGTTGCAGCTCTGAAATATGGCCAAACTGGTGGCAAGTGGCATCTTGGCAGCTGCACGCTTGACTTTTCTCAGTTCATGGGCAGTTATTTTGCGCCTTGGTTTTTCCACACGCTTCTTGCGACCCTGTTGACTATTTTGAATGAAACGCCTGATTGTTCGATGATCACGCTTCAGAAGCTTTGCAATTTTGAGACTGCTGCATCCCTCTGCAAGATATCTCACTATTTTTGACTTTTCTGAGCCTGTCAAGTCCTTCTTTTGACCCATTTTGCCAAAGGAAAGGAAGTTGCCTAATAATTATGCACACCTGATATAGGGTGTTGATGTCATTAGACCACACCCCTTCTCATTACAGAGATGCACATCACCTAATATGCTTAATTGGTAGTAGGCTTTCGAGCCTATACAGCTTGGAGTAAGACAACATGCATGAAGAGGATGATGTGGACAAAATACTCATTTGCCTAATAATTCTGCACTCCCTGTATAGTTTAACATGAAAATTGCCAGAAATTATGCACTACTTAAAATTACTTGGAGTATATCCCTGAAGGTTCCTACTCCAGATAAAAGATCAGCTTTCTGAGATCTCCTTACCTTGATGTTTGAGCATAAGCATTGTAGCTGAAATTTTTGTATTCAAACTTGCCGCTGTTTTTTTCTTCCCACTGTTGCCAAAGTGCTTGCTCAAGTGGGGTTATATAATTGTTGGCTCTCTGTCTTCTTTGTATTATTGTAGGGTCTTTACCTTACAATATAAAGCATCACTGTAAGAGGCAACTGTCGTTGTGAACTGGAGTTATACAAATAAAATAAAATTGACCTGAATAGAAAAAAGGGAGACACAGAGCACAGACATATACAGGTGGGCTAAAGAATAAACCAGAGATAATTCTGAGTGTCACACAGCATTTCAGCATTTAATAGGTGAAAGTTGTTTGCTTAACCCACTGAACACCAACCACATCAGGAGAGACAGGTGGTGTCTTTTCATAAATAGAGCAATTTTCATCTGTGGTGGGAAGATTGTGAAGGTCTAACCCTAATTAGACGTATTCAGTTAAGAGAAGTTTTGTTTATATTGTGAAGTGAAAGATTGCTGTCATCTGAGGCCCTACAGACACAATGCTATGACGCACATGATTCCCATATCTGTAAGAGGCAGATATTAAACGAATACATCGCCATATAGAGACAACCCAGAATTTGAAGTGTTCTTTCTCCAGGCTAAGAGAAACACTTGATTTCTTTTTACCCTAAGTGAGAAATCCACTTCTTTATTATTCTGTTTTCCTGACTCGATTTCTACATGTCACACAAATAATTTTCATAGTTTCAGTCTTCAGTTTTCCAGATCTCCTGATCTCTAATTTTTTCCCCCTTACAGCCATTGCCCCTGAGGCTTCATTCCTCTTTGGAAATGTAATGTCTTAATGTCTTTCCCTAGCTCATGTAACAGCTTAACTCCAAATTGAATGAAAGGCGCTTGCAGCTGACCACCTCCTCACACTCTACTATTCTACGAAAGTCATGATTTTTCTTCATCAGTAAAAATACATTTCTGACAAAACAAAAATCGACTTTTTCTAAGCATATCCTTGCACAACAACTAAAAATTTATAATAAGGCCCACAACTGTTACTCTGATGACCATAGTTACATAATTACAAAACATGTCCACTGAAATTAGTAAACTGAGCAAACCAACAAACCACCTTCACTAAAACTTGTTATGCCCCGGTGTAAACCTGAGGAGCTGAAATGACACCACCAGTTCAGATCTATCCACTACAAAATGCATGACGTGACTTATAAAATACTCACAAACACAACTCTGCCAGACCCTCTGCACATTAACAGTGAGTGAACATGAAATATGCAGCACATTGTTGAAACAGCTACTGCAGAAGGCCAAACTCTTTCCAAAACCGCTCTTCATTGTTAACTAATAATACTGATCAATATATTACAATTTCAAAAATCTTTAGCATGGCTTTATCTTTCTTTTGTTTGTTGTGTGGTCAGCAATTAGATAACCAAATGTATCCGTAACGCACAAAATTAAAACAACCAATGCCATGATAATTATATAATGATTTCTACTGCACTTACCACTGACTATGTAAGGAAATTTGCAAAGAACATTCAGTCTCCAAATAGGACTGACCTTTCCTTCTATTATTTTCATCAGCCCAAATAAGATGCAAAAAGATAGAATCCCATCATTTATATATATATATATATATATATACGCCCACAGGACACTTCTACATGTAGCTAGTTCAGAGCTGGAACTCTTTTTGCCTTCAGAACAGTCTTCATTCTTCGTGGCACAGATTCAATGAGATGCTGAAAACATTTCTCAGATATTTCGGACTATATTGACATGATAGCATCGCACAGTTGCTGCAGATCACCGCACATCAGTGGTGTCAGTTTGCACAATCTCCCACAGGCCCACTACTGGATTGAGATCTGGTGATTGTGGGGGCCATTTGAGAATCATGAACTGACTGCCACATTCACGATCATTAACAATATTCAAGTAGGCTGGGGCATTTAAATAATGCTTAATGGGTACTAAGGTGTGGCAAGAAAACATCCCATACTACATTACACCATCAGCAGCCTGAACCACTGATACATGGCAGCTTTGGTCCCTGCTTTTCTTTGATTTTAACCAAATTCTACCCAGGGGTGTCAAACTCATTTTACATTGCGGGTCGAATACAGCCCCGGACCGCTGAAACCGTCTGTGTAAAGAAGTGACGTATTCAACTGTTTTTGTACCTGACAAAAAAAAAAGCTGCTGTGACAAAGAAAGAAATGTGGCAACACAACTCTTTGGACGTAAACCAATTAAGTGTAAAATTACAGAAACTGTTCTGGTAGCTCATTGGCCAGGCTGTCCACTTTTTTGTTGTTGTGTTTACATCATTTTGTGGAATCTGTTTACCTGCTTTAGCTGTTTGGTGACTGTTGAAAGGGATTTGTGAGCACTTCGCTGAGATTCTGGCGTGTCTGTGGGTATGATGCATGTCTACATTTAAATAACAGATCTGGGAGTACATCCTGTTAAACCAGATGTTCTCCCTCTCTTGCGTCCGGTACCGCGGGCATTGGGGTTCAAGAGGTTAATTGTTTACTGCTTAATTACTTTGTGTAGTATGAATGGTCATAAGGGAGGTTTTTATGAGTAGGAAAAGCTGTAAAACTTATGAAAATACAGTTAAAAGTCCAAAATGTATGCTTGTGCTTGTTTGTGGTGAGCAGCAGATCAAACAAGTTAAGAATTATAAATGGCTTCAAGCGCAAACTCAGGCCTGTGAGACTCATTTAGACACTCAGGCACTGAGCCAAGGCTCTGTGGTACATGCAGACATTTCTGCACCTCTACCATTCAAAGACACTTTGCATATAGTTTACATAATATTCAACACTGAACTGTAAATCTAGCCTTTTTCAATAAAAAAATTTTTATTCAGTGTTTTCATAAAAGCCGTATTTTTATGCATTAGCTACTACTAGGAAGAACACACATGAGGTTTAGGGCCTGAACAAGTTAGAAACCTTTTGTCCTCCATAATGGAAAATGGCTGAAAATATCCAGCTCCTAATTGTATAAATTCTGCATTCAGCGTTTCAGTCTCCAATATCACTGAAGTGCAGTCAGATGCTCCTCGTTTTACGTTTTCGCTAAAGTCCCACCCCTGCCTGCATGGATTCTCAGCAAAAAGGCTGAAGATTGGGCTCCCACATATCGACAGGTCATTATTGATTGACATATGAAATTATCTCGTGGGCCGGATATAATTGTATCGCGGCCGGATGTGGCATGCAGGCCAAATGTTTGAAACCCCCATTCTAACCCTGCAGCAGACATTGAGGCTTCTCAGACCAGGCAATGTTTTTCCAATCTTGTATTTTGTAACATCAGTGTTCTGTTCTTAGTTTACTTAAGTGGGACCAGGTTTGGCCTTCAGCTGCTGTAACCCATCTACTTCAAGGTTCAACATACTGCACATTCAAAGATGTTCTTCTGCAAACTGTGGATCTATAGGTGGGTACTTGAGTTACTGTTGCCTTCCTATCAGTTCAAAACAGCTTTGCCATTGTCCTCTGACATCTGAAATGAACAATCTTCTTCCCCATTCTGATGCTTGGTTTGAATTCAGCATGCTGTCTTCACCATGTTTGCATTAATAAGCAGCTAAACAGGTATAGCTGAAAAAAAAAGTAGCAAATGAGTGTAAGTTTCCTTAAAACCAATAAAATTATACCAGGATTCATATAAACTGGTTCATATAATTCATATAATTCATATTCATATAATCTTGTACTGCAGTTTCTTCCACATGGAGCTGTGATTACTTAGTTATGGCATGATGGTCTGTTGACAGCTGTAATCATTAAAGATCATCCATTTACTGGATGAAAAAAAAGCCCAAAACAAAAACAACGCCAAAAATATGTTTTTGTGAATTTTGTCAAAACAATTCACTTATGATTTAATTGGCCGCTTCAATTCCTGCCCTTCAAGCCTTTCGGTGTACCTTTACATGATCTGTTAGTTATTTTTACTGTCTCTGTTCTTCCATTCTACATATCTGACACATTCAATAATGAAATAGAGCAACACCATTAATTATAATAGTCTAAGGAACATTTTTCTCTAAATGTCAGCATTAACCTCCTGAAGCTTTCTGTCTGTCTCAATATAACTATATATATATGTGTGTGTGAGTGTGTGATGTGTGTGTAGGTGTGTAAAAAGGGGGGAGGATGGAGCTTGAGTAAATGGAAGTAAAATGTCAGTGAGTTTTTTCTTACATTCAAATAAATTTATTCTAAAATTCATAATGAACACTGGAGATACGGTTTTACTGCATTCTAAACATGAAACCATGCAAATACAGGCATGTGTGAGCATGAGTGTGTATTTGCTTGTGTAGGAAATAGTGATGACAAAATCGATGATAGGTGAGTGTGGTTAATCAATTCCTGTAGTTAGTAAGTCCATATTTTAAGCACTGTGGTTGAGGTTTTCAGTTTATTTCAACTTTAACCTTTAGAGGCTGCAGTAGACTTTGAATGGCTGCCTTTGACTTTGACTTGAGGGCAAGTTAGAAGGGACACTCAGAAGATGTTGACGAGGAGACAGTGTGACAGGCAGAGAGCGACTGCCGTGAAAGCAATCTCTGGGGCGCTCGAGCTCCTAGCACACATGATCCCAGCCTAAATCTCTGCACCGAACAGACCAAGATAAGATGGACAAATAACCCAAGAAAAGGATGTTACTCCTCAAGTACAGTTAGTAACTTTAGTGCTGCATGGTTACTCAACAGCTTTCTGTCAGAGAAGCGTATGATACTCATTTACTTCTCTCTTTCTACAGCTGCTTCATCAACACATACAGTGCCAATCAAAGGTTTGGAGGTACTCGCCCATTACTTCTCACTAGGACTGTACCACGCGTGCTCTGACGTTAACAGTCCGGTAGCAGCAACTTCAAAGTAGACACCAAAGCACTCTCTCCACAAAGTTGGATAAAAACAAATTTGACAAAGGGCTTTAAAATATTCATCAGTGCCCTGTGCAACTGTTATGAGGCATAACTGAATATGCCTCACAGTCTGTGTAGGAATGTGTTTTGTTTTTGTTTTTGTCTTTTGCAAAGTAACGACACAGTTTAAAGGATAAACGTATAATTGCTGTTGAGATGGCGATCTTTCTAAGATATTAATGAACATCATATTCACAAAGGTACTGTTAAGTCTAATTGTTGAATGTTGTCATTGTGCTTCTTAAATTTGTAAACTCTTAGTTCAATCTATAGGATCAAGACATTCCTTTGACTCTGACCACCTCTCCAGCCACTCTGTGCTGGGGGAGGATTATTGTAGACACATCCCTTGTGAAGATTCTGTTTGATGTCTGGTAAGCTTCCTGCCCTTTGTATGGCTTCACTGTGTTGTGCATGGTGAACCAATACAGGAATTGAACCATATATTGGGTGTGGGGGGAGATTACCATTTTATCACTAAGGATGTTGTTAGAAACAGTTGGAAGTCACGCACACACACACACACACACACACACACACACACACACACACACACATTCTCACATGCATACACACACACACACACACACACACACATGTTCTTGCACATGCATACAGATTCTTACACATACACACACATAGTCTTAGAACCATTGGGGGGTTTTACGGTGGGAGGTGCTTGTGTTGTATTGTGTATTGTAACAGTTGTCAATAAATAGCTGCCAGCGAGCTGCTCTTTGAAGGACTTTGGGCTGGAGACAGGTTAGGAGCGTGAGCTCCAAGAGCTGGTTCTTGACCAGAGACTTCCCTCGCTAGCGGGTTGAAGATGTTCTGTTATGTCTCGTTTTCTTCATAATGAATAAGTCTCTAAACTAGCGGGGCTTGTGGAAACACAGACCCAACATTTATACCTCCTTTACTCGAGTGCCTTTAATCAAAATGTCCATTTATATGTGTAACATTAACATTGCATTAGCAGTTGATTAGATAAATATACTGTGTGAGCAACTATAGTCAAATTTCTACACAAACTCACTGGAGATTAATAAGCAGACTGTCAGGAAACTGAAAAGAAGATCCTGACACTCATACTTATTCAATACATTCTGATTTAAAACTGTCTTTAGTCATTTTAGTTTAACCTTTTTTATATTTCAGCTTTTCTTCTGTTCATTTAATTTTCCTTTTGTTCATTTTGATGCATTATTTTCACAACTTAGGTTGCCTTGTATCAAAAGACTTATTTGATACGAGTTATTTATGACATAATTATTACAAATAAACTTGTGTTGCTTCATCTTGCCAAATGTAAAATGAATAGACAGAGAGCCCAGCTTTCAGTTTAAATTATTTAACTTCATCAAGTTTTAAAAGGTTTAGGGATAGACAGAGTTTAATTAGAGGCAAGTAGAATAATTTATATTAGTAGGCATGCTGGAACATATAACCATGAGTCATTTCATTAGCTAGAGGATGAGGATATAGTTGTTATCTAATGAGTAAGGAAAATTATATAAGGAAAATTGTCTGCTGACTGGGGAACATTATATAAACTGAAAACAACAGCATACTCACAATGGACATATAGTGGAAACCACAAAAAACACTTCACAGGTTTAAAACATCTACTCTATATTTACGCAAGTTTCTAGATGACATGAGCAGTCACACTGATCAATCCTGTCAAAAGCAGGATTAAATCTTAAAGGTTGATTCAGTCCCAGATGTCAAAAGGACATTGGCAATCTTGGCCTGGACTGTTATAGTCCCATAGGAAGCTCATAAATCTCATCTAATAACTGTTAAAAACTAGAAAGCTACATCTTAAAATGGACAGAAAGGCCAGTCTAAACTTGTTCACCCTCTTCAGATGTCCCTGTCTGTCCAGTCGACAGCTAGAAATAGAGAAGGATGGACAATGCTCCAAATTTGCGAGATTTCTACATATGTATACAATCATAGGCAAGTACAAAAATTGTACAGCCTTCGTCGGTCTTCTATGAAATATTTAGTGCAGGCTCTGGATGATCCAGCCCATGATTGATGACAGGAATTCTAGTCTTGTTTTTTAAGGCTTCTTATACATCATCTAACCAGCTGTGACTGTCCAGATGTCAGAAACAGTGACCGATTCTAGTCTGGGTGCTTGTATTGGATTCTGCTGTAGACTGATTTATGAGTAGGAATATCGCCAAGCCACATTTATTTGTCATGTTAACTGTGACATGAGAGTAGCGTTATTGGAATTTGTTGCCTGCCATCTGATGCACAATACCCACTGACGGAGCAGGAACTGGTAATTCCACATTTATTAATGCATGGAGGACAAAGATGACAGCAATACTCACGTTTGACTTTGGTTTCTTCTGTAAATTGTCAGAAGGCGAGCCCATATTAATAGCTGATTTCAAATAAAACCTTCAAAATAAAATCTATTTAAAATTTTATTATTTAGTAATGGTTTCAGAGGAAGTGGGACACAATTGATTTTGAGCAATGTTTTTTTGGTATTACAAAAAAAATGCTTACAAATTTTACTCTGAATATAAACTTATATACTATGGGATTCAAACTATAACTTGAAACATTTATATAAGTATTGTAATTTTTAAGCATATTGTCAAAGTCCTAATCTGTAAACAGATATTTGTGATATTATGAATAGCAGAAACCAGCAGGATCTAACATGATGTTACATAAATGCTACTGCAGGTGAAAAAGGCTTTTCTTGGTGTCAATCTGATTGTTAGGCACTGCTTTGCCAGACACAATCTTATTTTATGGTGACTGGAATCTGATCTGGGATCTGAGTGCAAGACAGACAATGCTGTGGCTTACAAAGAATGTAAACAGAGAGAGGGAAGCTTCAAATTGGGCCTAGAGTCTCCTGGAGAATAATTAATGTGACATTTCCCTGACATTTAGTCAGAAGTATATACCAGAGGAGCCTCAAGAAGGAAGGAAGGGAGGAGAGATATGAGCCAATGCAGAGAAAAGAAAGCCAGGAAGGATGACAGGGCAGAGAAAACACAGGCAGCAACACTGAGATTTTGTTTTTAAACATTTTTCCCCTGAACATCTAAAAATTGTAGCTTCTTGTTTTGTTTTGTACAAACATTAAAACAGGAACTAAACAGAAGTGCAATTACACTCACACAGAAACACAAACAGGCCCACTCCTGTTCAATACCCACTCCTTCAGTGATGATAAGATCGTACTTTTGTTGCCTGGTAACCATTTGTTTTGTGCTAATCGCTACCATTCACCATCTTTTTATGGGCTGCTGCACATACAGTCCCATTTTTGGTCCAGGATAGGAGAGCACAGCTGATCAGTCTGTGGTAACAAGCCCACAGTTAAATAAATAAATAAAAGAACTAAGACAATACATGAACCCCTTGAATGGTTTTGGTAGCTTGGTCTGTGGTTTAATGTGGTCCTTTTTTAACTAATTAGGAATTAATAAACTCTGCTGCTTGCTATGTCAAGTTTGCTCCTTTTTCTGTCTATCCCTACCCTCCACTATCAAGATATAATGATGCCGAGCCAGGAGGCGATGTGAATTAGCAGCTCAGTTAAATTCTTTTAACATGAATAATAGATATATAGACACTGAGAGCTAGAGATTCGCTGAAACCACTTTGCATAAGCAATTTTCTGTGTTATTATTTAAAGTGAATCGCTGTACCCATCTTCGTCGAGCACTTCACAACAGTTTGTCGCTGATATTTTGATAAATTGCAGGTATCGGGGCGTGATAACGGAGACAAGAACTTATGGTCGACTCCGAGTGGTCATCTCCTTTTTGTAGGCTACAGCACTTTCTTAGCGCTAACCCAATAAGCATCGATTTTACATCTCTTTGATTCCTGTGAAGAAGACATTTCACTGACAGACTCACAGCACTCATCTCACTCTGTTTGTGGATTAGAGCTGACAGTTCTAACAAATCCTCGCTGCAAAGCATCAGCCGGCACAACTTGCTAATAGTTTCATTTCCATTTCCCATGCAATAATAGCTGCAAGACAAACAAGGCACGCTGCTCCCCTTAAAACTGAGCTGGAAAGAAACAGCCCCCCTCTTTGATCCTTCCAATCCAACTGAGAAGAGTGTGATCAAAGGTTGCTTATGTTTAACACTGCTGTGGTCTCCCAGGTTGCAGTTGCAGGTGTGGCTCTGTGAAAGGTCTGCTGATGGCATAACATGCATTGACTAACGGTGCGGGTTAGGGTTATGGTTGAAAGAATTCCATGTCATTTCCAGCTTCTTGTTCATGCGCACAGAGCTAAAATTCAATATCTCAAACCTCTTAATCTCAAAATGATTTTTTTTTTTTTTTTTTGGGGGGGGGGGGGGGGGGGTGTCACAAAAAAGCAAGTGCTTTAGTTATTTTAATGTAGTTGCACTTTATATTACAGCTTGGTAACAGTGAGATAATAAGGTGGAAAAAAATTAAGTAATATTGTGGAAATAACAAGTTATTACCAACTGGTCCATTTGGTCCACTAGTCTGTGTGTTTGAAGGTCTGTTTTTGGTTTTGAAGATAATAATGATGGCAATAATACAGCAATGGTCCTTTGTAACTGCGGCATTACAGGACACAAGGCTAATGAGCCCAATGCCACGTTTTAAAGATGTTTTATAGCGATAAATAACGGCAGCCATTTATGTTGTTACCAAATTCGTCTTCCTGTTTTGTTCCCAGTTTTCAAATCACAATAACTGCAGACAACAGCACACAAATCCCATGTGAACAAATGGCATTGACAGGCTTTTTCTATGATTTCCAGCATTTACTCCATGTTCCAACTTTTGAACAATCAAAATGTAATGACTGATACATTTTGTGTAATCATAAACTGTTTCCTCTCCGTGCAATGGCAGTAATCTAAGGTCACCTGGCTGTGCTGATATTTGGTACAGGAGCACTTCCTATTATTTGATTTTTCTTGAATAAACTGAAATTTTAAGCACAACACTGCAGGTATTTCTGTGACAGGGGTCAAAGTGAACATAACCATGATCAACTCACACCCAAAATCCCGTGGCATTACCTTTGCTGCAACAGATGAGCTGGGCTTTTCCAGGAGGTCCCAAAGTTTCTTTCTTTTTTCGGCACAGCAGGTGTTGTCAAATTCTTCTCCCTCTCTGTCTTTTAAGTTGTCTGCCTCCCTTTTGAGTTCTTCATTCATTTGCTCCTTTTTCTGGTGATATCTTGCTTGGCAACACGACTCCAGGTAGATCTCATCGATGCCCCAGTAGTCTAGTTCTTGACTAAATGAAAGGGCGCACATTTCCTCCATCATGTGCAGCTTACCCGTGCGGTAAAAGTTCAGAATAGATGTAAACGCCCCTGGATGCCGGTCGAAAAAGTACTCATTCTCCTCCAGATTGTAATCATCGCACACTTCCATCAGTGATTCGTGCGAGTTGCAATCTCTTAACTTTCCCAAACGCGTTCGTGGTAGCCTGTCTAACGTTCGCCACAAGACCTCATGCGGGAGACCTCCAACGTTTAGCCTGACTCTGCGGAAACATGACTTGCTGTGAACGATGTCCACTGGTTCAGGTGGCAGCGATGATGTTGACCGAGAGCCGGCTTTATTTAACTCGGCCAAGGATTTCTCCATGATAACTTTAGGTAGAGAGAGCATGAGGACCGCCGAGGCTATGGACTACACTTGATTGTCTCTTCATTCATTATCGTATCTAAAGGAATCACAAAACAAAAACAAACCATTAGTGTTACAGAGCTTAATACAAATGTCAGAGGCCCATTGATTTCAGTTGTAACAGTCGTAACACCTTGCTGCTCTGGCAGTGGTTCACAACCTGGGATACATTACCCCAGAAAGGCAAATCTGACTATTGTTAAAATGATGATAAAAATAAAACAAAATTATTTCACTCACATTAATTCTTCTGTCTGTCTTGTGAAAATGTCATTCAACAATCATAAAATGCTTTCTTAACTGTTCACTAGTTGACCTGCTTATGCAAAAATACTGGAAATCAATAAAATTGAGTTATTTCTAATGATATTTCCCAATCAGTTACTGCTGTTCTTGTTGTCTTCAGCATTATTCTATTTTTTTTTATTTCTTCCTAAAACCACAAGAATCTCTTGGTGAACAGATGGGGGTTATTAAGATGACTCATTCACATATAAACAAGGCAAAAAACAGAATCCCAGCTTATTATTGTGCTGCAATCATCTAAAACTGATACTGCAAAAAGCCTCAATAAATGTTCCCCCGTCACTTACAAAATACTTTTGACACTTCTAACAACAGGAACAGAAGAAAAACTGCCTCCAGATGCTATAGATCAGATACATTTAGAATAAACAAATTAAATCATCCTAATCTCCCTAAAAAGCTGTTGTGACTTAAATGAATAAAACAGTCCACTCTTCTTTTTTTAAATTGTTTCCTCGTCCAATAGTAGAAAAAAATGCTCAGAAAGATAAAAGGCTAAAGCCAGCACACACTGGCATGCATTTCTCTTGGGGGGGTTAAAAAATATTTTGGGAAACATTACCAAAATGCATCCATGCTGTTCTATCATCAATTAAAGCAAGTGTGGGGGGAAAATGCTGATGTTAACAAGTTCCCAAAACTTTATTTGTGCTGACCAATTCTGAAGAGAGCTCTCCTCTGTGGTAACAGATAAAATATTTATCTTTATGACAACAACTATTTCTGCTGTGATGGCTTAGATGGCTGCACAAGGTGGAAAAAGAGGTCATCGTGCCCATTTTTTCTTACTACTACTACTATTATTATTATTATTATTATTATTATTATTATTATTATTATTATTATTATTTTGCCTCAACAGAGGTCGATCTGTGCCCGTATGACGCCCATGCAGTGCTGTGGGTGGGTGAGACGCAGAACACCACGCAGTGATGAATGTCGTACAAAGTGAGCGCTGTCCAGTCCAATGGTGCTGAAACACCAGGAAGCAAATGTTCACTCCCTGAATCACGGCGAGCTCCCTTGGGAGGGCAGGCTATCTGACAAGAAAATATAGCCTACGTTACATCCTCTTGTGACGAAGAGGCCAATATTTTTATGGGCCATTTATGACAGTACACGTGGCACAAGCTTCACATTGAAACGTATATATTGAGCTTGTGTGTTGTGTGATGAGGGCACGGAAAAGTCCACAACACATCGGGCCTGCAGATGTGATCACTGTCTCACAAAGTTTGTAATATTTCACAAGCACAAATAGGCCTGAGGACTAGTTTCAAAATGCGCATGCAAAAATTTTTTTTAAAAAAAAGAAAGAATAAAAAAACTGAACATAAAAGTCTACTGCTGAATTCAAGATGTAGATATTGCTATATCTGTGTTGTGCATGTTGCTGGAATAAATAAAACAATAACAATAATAATAATAATAAATATTCATTTGAAGCCGCCTCCACCCTCCTCCTGCTTTATCCAAGTCAAAGCTTCGACAAAACAGATTAAACAAACCACAAAACAAACATCAGCCCCACCTTTGTACACACTGGCAATCTGCGTAGCTACATTGGGAATGGTACTAGCCATCTAAAAGTGCAATGTAGTGAATGCAAATCTTCCATCTTTTCCCGTGTTTTTCAAAGGCTCCCTGCTCCATAATGGTGCAAGCTTAAACGCACAGTGTTCCCCCCATGCAACTGGAAAGCTATTACAATTGATAGGTTGCACATTACACAAAGTCCAGAAATGGAAAATTAGCTCAAAAATACCTTCGTGAGTTGTCATCCTACACTGAATCAAACCAGCACGTACCGCCTTGTGAACAATCAATCCGCTGCCACAAACAAAAAGGAAGCAGTAGCATTTAAAAAAAATAAAAAAAATTGAGGCGCCGTTATTGGTTTACTATTGCCAGGGTCTAAACCAATCCATTTCCCCCTCCTCTGCCTCCGACATGGCAGAGATATCTTCTGCACGATCTACTGTCTACCCGCCGGTTTCCTGCTCCGCATCTTGCTTCCCTGATTCACCCTGAAGATCAACAAGTACGCCGACAAGCTCGTTCGGACAGACTACCTGTGTTCCCAGTCAGCTGTGTGAGGAGGCGCCTCATCTCTGTGAAGGTGGATCCATGGCAGCTCGGCGCACTCTTTCACATCTGTTTAACTCTTTCACCACCGCCTCCTGCAAATCTATCATCAAAAACACACAGCTACGTGTACGTCAGACTATGATGTCTCCAGAAAAAGACGTGTAAATGTGCATGTGCACAAAAGCCTAGCATCCGAAAACACACCCGCAGCTCCCACCTGACTGGAGAGACACACTGTAGCTCTATTTATTACGTTATTAGGCACTAGTGATGCATCGTTGTATGGTGTGTGACTGATGTGATCACTTCTAGATTGATCAGTGTTTCACTAGTCTGCTTTGCAGTCCACCATAACCTGTGGGGAGCGGGCGGGGGTCAGGCCCCCAATGAAGAGTGTGGTGAAATATTTTATATTACACGGCACTACAGTGCAATCATTTAAATAATTTCAAAGGTGATATAAATCCTGACCCATTACAAAATCAATATAATCGAGCTGTTGCACTGATCTTTAATGTTGCATCTTCTGTATTTGCATTTCCTTTAGAAAATAACTTCTGAACACAGATAAGAAATCGGAGTCATTAAAAATGAGACAAAATCAGCTGGTTAGTGTTTCCTTTAGTTTTTTATTAACATACAAAATTACAAAAATTAAAAAGTTAAATAGGATTTAAGGTGGAGTGATCAAATATAAGATAGAATAAATAATATTACAGTATGTCAGTAAGTAGTTTGTACAGTAAGGTGCTATGTTCTCTTCAGTCTGTATCGGACCTGCAGGTCTCCGTCTGGCTGGAGCATCCCAAACCCATAACGACTGGGATTAACAGGAGGCAGTTTAGCCTCAGGGTCACACGGCTCCAGATCAAGATGGGTCAAGGCCAAAAAGACAAATCTAAAGAAAAAAGAGGTAAAAACTGTTTACATCTTTTCACACATATTAGTACACCTGAGGCTGTTTTAACATTTGCACAGGACGTCTGACATTGGCTGTTACGAGTGACTGTAACCTGAGGCACCTTATATAATGCCTCAGGTTTCTCACTGCAAAAATTATATATAAAGCAATAAATAACCTGCTTCCTGACAATATTCTAAAAATGTTTTCTAAAAGGGAATGGGGATACAATTTGAGGGGGGAATTAAATTTAAAACATCCTCATATCCGTACAACATTAAAAAGTTTTTGCATCTCTGTGTGTGGAGTGAAGCTGTGGAACAGACTAAGTAAAGATATGAAGCAATGTCCGAGCATGGCGCAGTTTAAAAAGTGGTTTAAGGATATGGTTTTTACAGGGTACAGGGAAAAGGTAGCGATTTGATAGGGTGTTCTTGTCTAATATTTTCATGTGTGTGCGGGTGCATGGGTATGTTGGTATGGGTATATATATATATTTGTAGGTTGTGTATCCTTTGAGGTGTTAATGGGGTTATTGAAAATGTGTATATGTGCGTATGTGTATATACGTATGTATGGATAGATAGAAACATATATGTATATATATATATTAAAAAAAAATGAATAATTAAAAAAAAAAAAAATACACATGACATATAATGTAATTGCAAGGAGGTATTTCTGTAGTCTATTGATTACTAGATAGTGGAAAAGGGGTGGGATTAAATAAGCTTATGCTTCTTCCTGCTCCTTTTGAACATGAAAGTTATTTGGAGTTGTGGTTGCTCGTTTTCCTTTTGTTTTGCTTTGTTCATTTGTCTCTTTTAATTCTATTTTGTTGTACTTTTTCAACGTGTTCAAAATAAAGATTCAATCAATCAATCAATATCCTTCACCTCTGTCATACAGGTCAGTACAGAGAATAAGCAATGGCTGTATAACAGCTTCTTACTTTATGATTGAGAACATAAAAGCAGGGCTGAAATGATAAAAAGGGGGGATATTATGTGAAGATGGCCAGAACGAGTAATCAGGTTGAAATTGCATGGAACTCTTTGATGATGAAAGTATTATTTATTTTTAAACTTCAGATAAATAATGGAAATATGTTACAAATGATTTTAACACTCACTGTTTAATAGTTGAAACAGCAAACTGTTTCCCAACGCAGCTGTTTTTCCCTGCACCCCAAGGCATGCTGCAATACTTCAGCTTTTTTCCATCCTTGTAGAATTCATCCTTCACTGTCATATCATCATTTAGGAAGCGGTCGTACTTGAAAGTCTGTCAAGAGCAAAACATGTGGGCTTTGTTAGCTGTGTGTGTTATGATATCATGAAAACAAGCTTGACTTTTTGGCTATAAAATAACATTTCACCTCTAACGAATTAAGACAAATAATAAGAATGAACATTAATAAATAACCAAGCCCTAGTCCTTGACAAATAATTTGTAGGCATTTACCAGCTTATGCCAGAGGAAGTATTATGTTTTAAATCACAGTGTTTAATCATGTCACCTCGAGGCCAGCTTATTTGCCATAATATAATTAGTATAGAGGGGCCCATGTTGGTGCTGTTAATGCATATATCCTATTCTAGATTAATGCACTTCATATGTACACACTAAATACCTGTGGCTCTTGGTGTATCTGTGGGTCCATTTGAGGGCTGAGGAAAGGGAACAGACAGACTCTGTCCCCTCGTCTGAGGTGGTACCTCTTTCCATTGGCCATGTCCAGGATCTTATCCTGCACCACCTCTCTTCTGATCATTACTGCAGCAGTGAGCCGTAGGGTCTCACTCAAAATGCTATCTGTAGAATTGAAAGGACAGCAGAGTGGATGATGTCAGAGGGGTGTCAGTGTGAGTTAAGTCAGCGGTGCCCTCAGGCGTAATTTGGCGACGAACAAACATTGCACAGATACGATTATATGAAAAAGGCAATCAACATTTAATTGGTTCAAAGTTCAAACTGCCATGGCTGCTGTCACTGTTTCAATACACTGCAGTTATTTCTAACAGCTCAAAATGAGCTTTTGTTTCCATCCCACTGGAGCAATTAAACCCCAAGGCAGAAGGGCTCAAGTGAATAACAGAAAAGGCTGCTAGCAGCTGTTACGTACCAAAAACAGGTGTGCTGTGCGCTTCCAGCGGGTTGTTCTGGGGCTGCTGAAAGGAAGTATCCCGCCGTGTGGAAAGGCCTCTGATCTCTGACTTAACAGCCTCCATGGCCTCTGGGTGAGTGAGCAGGAAGCCAAGGAGCCAAAAGGCAGCAGGTCCAGCATTACACTGAAACAAACATTGCAGCGCACAAACCTTTACATGAGTTTCAGATGAAAAAAAAAACAACAGAATTCATTTTGTACGTATAAAGCTAATATATACCTAAAATAGAGATACTTCTGATGATGGCTATTATTTGCTTTCCTCTAATTTCTCTGTACTGCTGCTGTGTGAATATGACTGATGTGAGGAGAAGCCAATAAGTCACCCCATGCTTTGTAGGCACCTCTGTCAACCACTGTGGGAGACACCTGAGCCTGTCAGACAGTAATTGCTGTGGGTTAGGGGAGCTGTTCTTACTTCTGCTCATCTCAGGTCAACTCTCCATTGACAGGCAGGGCAAATGAGCAAAAGTGACTAGAAGTACATCACACTGTCTTTCTGCCCTCTTAGATCTTCAGATCACCTTATATAATGCCTCAGGTTATAATATGAGTCTATCCCAACAGCTGCAGATTCTTAGAGGAAAAATACCTGTCATTTTGGGAATTATAATTGATGAGAGAGAAGAAAAAAAAATTTCCATTTGCACACAAAGCAGGTTTTACAGTGCAGTTTTTAAATGGAAATTTGCATTAAAGGTTATAGAAGGTCATTTTAGTTATATAGCTATTCCCATTAATCTATCCATCAATCTTTTCAACCACTTATCCCACTTATAGGGTTGCAAGGGAGTTCAAGTGAACCCCAGCTAACATAGTGGAAAAGGCAGAAAACGAATATACAAAATCAACATGATTTGGACTATAGGAGGAAACTGAAATCCAGAGAAAACTAATGTAGACAAACTTCACACAGGAAGGCCCAACCACCCAGGAAATTCCAACTAGGAGCCTTCTAACTGTGAGGTAATAGTGCTCACCAGCACGACCCCCATACCACTCATTTCCCAACTATTCACGGTCCACTGGCTTTGCTGGCCAGTTATTGGCTTTGACTATATGACTAAATGTGAAAGCAGTGTTGAATAACCTACAGCATTAAAACCACATTTGCTATAATGTTTAGGTCCAACTTGTGCAGCAAAAATAGGTCTGACCCATGCCAGGTTATAAACACTGCACCTTGAGGTGTGTTTTACAGATGTTGGTGGGGAGGTGGGGTCGCCATTGATCAGGTTTGTTCACTGCAGCCCATAAATGCGTGATCACGTTAGGATCTGGCAAATTTCATTCAGCTTCTTGGGTTCTTTGTCATGTTCCGTCACCTATTCATGCCCAATTTTTCACTACTGCTGCATTCAATGTCCTGGCAGAAGGTAGTGACTGACTGGGAGTGTTGATAGGGTGTGCTTGTTCAGCATCAGTGTTTGTGTGCACTGTATGTGATAAAGACATGATCCAAAGTTTCCCAGCAGAACATTTCGATGTGTTGAGAAGCTGGACGTTATTCCCTTCGCTTGTCAATGGTCTTAATGTTGCGGCTGATCGGTGTATGTTTCAGTCAATAATATTGATTCCTTGCAAATGGAAAAAGAACAGCAACCTCCAGCTTGTGCAAGACTCATGACGATGTAGGCGACTTCGGTGAAATCCTAGCATTTACACTTTACACTGAAAAAAAAACATCAATCTGCCTGTAACACATGTATAAGCTTCACTCTGGCACCTCTCGCCAGTCTCACATTTAATCCTTCTATTCTCTGCAGTGGTGCTCCAGTTTCCATTCAAGACAGAGACTGTGTGCTCCAATATCCCAGCAGACATGATAATGCAGAAATATACGTGGGGACTGGCGGGCTTTCCCAAACATGCACAGCAGGTGTGAGAGCCTGCAGTGTGGATAGGTTCATCATTGTTAGAATTCCATACATCTGTGTTTAAGGGTGAACAAAGCTTTCTCCAGGGAGAATAACAGGTTAACGATGATGTAAAACTATTACATCTAAAATGTAGCATAGAGCAACAGCAGAAACAAAGACCAAATACAGCTCACTATCCCCCCCACCTGGCAGCATGAGTAGTGACCTCATTGCTCCACCACTGGGACCTGTCTGAACTAGTGAAAAACCTTAAATCCCACAGTCACACCTGTGTAAATATTGCTAACAATGGAAACACTTTATATTAAAGCCCAATAAAACAAAATTAATATTTCAGCAAGGTTTCATGGAAGATACTGGTGTTACTGGATAGTGTAAAAGAGAGTTCTGCACTAGAGGAAGTATCCATGGGAGTATCAATGTGAGTCTTTTTAAAAATGATTTGCATCCATGCGCACTGGTTGAACAACATTATCAGAGGAATTGGACTCTAGCCAAAAAAACAAAAGAAAAAAACAAAAACAAAAACAAAAGACTGACAGCACAACTGCCTGGTATGATGCCTGAAACTGTCAGAAAAAGAGGAAGCAACTTCAACTGACTAACACTGTTCTCATTCTCAGTGTTTGCACGTGTAATTCTTCACACTGAAGGAATACAGAGTGACGTGGAAAATTGATTCATGGGAACTCCAGTTCAAGTTACATGTTGAAGCAGGTAGCTCTGAGTGACTTGGCCACGGGGAATCTAGCAACTATGATTTCATGTTGGCAAGCTGAACACTGTTGTGGAGGGAGGAGTTTTTATGCACTGATGCCACTGTAAGGAATTTGTGGATGTTTATGGTTTGTGTGAGAACGGGAAACAATACAGACAATTAAACAGTTCTTACCTGTGTGGTCCACAACTGTAACAGCAGTGCTTTTTTCTGCATATCTGCATCTATCCCCTTCTGTTGTAGGAAGTCACAGTAACTTTGTTGCCAGGTGCTTGACTCTGATCCCCCCCTCAGCCCGTGCGGGGAAAGCAGTTCCCACAGTCGCTCCTGCGAGTGGCTGACTGTTCTGCGTTCTTCTGTAATGAAACCATTAAACATTTGCATTATGGTGCTGCGCAGATGCAAGTTTAGTTTATATGTCCATCGAACATCTGTTTTATTTTTGTTAAGCTGCAGTGCAACTTACCATGCCTGAGTGAGCCACGAGCCAGTTTGGCGAGAAGATTGTCAAATTTGCGGAACTCTTGGTAAGCAGCAGCGGCGTTGTCTGTCCTCTCAAAGAATGTAAGATATCCAGCCCTGATAACAACAACAAAAACGGTAAAAACTCTTTTTGTTTGTCACAGGTAAAAGCACAAGAATACTACCATGTTTATCATGTTCTTTTTTAAAATATTAGATGCAGTATTTTTGCTAGGTTAAAATATTATGCCTTACCTAAAAAGAAGACTATAGCAGAGGTCAAAAAGTCCTTCTTGTTTCCACTCTGAAGGGGCAGACCCATTGTGGCAATGCAGGAGCAGGGTCTGAAGGTGAGTGTTCATGGAGCTGCTGAGCTTGGGAAGGCTGCAACCTTGAAAATGCCTAAGAAATGCAAATTAAAGATAGCATTAAGATTTGCAACACTGATTTCAGTCATATAATTTTGTTACTTATAAAATCGATAAAGACATATTTATTACTGTTCCATCCATTTCCTCTCCTCTCCCTCCATGTTTTTCAGCTGCAGACTGAACACCTTTTGTATGACCTGGCTTCTGATCCGGGTGAAATCAAAGGAATCTCTGTCATTCAGCACACTATCAAATGAGTGTGGGTCCAACAGCACTGTCACACGGAGACCGACAACACGCACCTGTGAGGACAGATTGTTAGTTTGCTCACCTCACCTATCCCCGAAATGTTCAGTATAATATTTTTTACGATTAAAAAATAAACTGCATTCAAGCTTTTGGATTCAAAGAGTAAGTATTAAATTGATTAATCAGAACTTACTGTGAATATATCTCCATGTTTTTCTTTCATCCGGGCCAAAAACTTTGCAGCATCTTTCCCAAACTCAATGGCATGTCCCAGCCATGGAATCCAACCTTCGTCCAGAGGAGGCTCATTTCTCCGCCTGTCATACACGGAAATTCATATCGCAAATGCTTTAGCGTTTGCTTATTTTCACTTTACATGAATCTGACACAACAGGTTTGCATTCGCATTAAGCAATGCGAAAAGGAGGATTTCTTTAGTTAAAAAGACAATTGGCAAGTCGTCTTCAGTATAAATCTCACTATATTTTGCCGTTAAAAGCAACCCCAAATGCTAAATATTCAATTAGTGATACAGCGTTAAAGTAGTGATCTAATATCAACTACTTTTCGTTCATTTTAATGAATTTTGATTAGGATTAAATGCGCCAAAAAAAAAAAAAGTAATCGGTAAAGCTATAACATTTGCAAAATATGCATTTACACAGTAAACAAGCCTTAGTACTAATTTATTATCTGCAAAATCAACGTGTTGTAACACTTATCTTACCTTCTGCGAGTGGAGAAACGGAGAACTAGTATAAGCACTCCAGTAATGACTGACAATAGTGTCCACCACATGGTTCTGTAAAGTCTGGCACTCGAGCTGCTCCGTGAACAATGCAGTCCATAGCCCCTGGCGTCTCGCTTATATCTTTAAGCTCGGCTTAACTGTAACTACCACTTTTTAGGAAGGCGTGGAAAAGGTGTGGCCGGTGACAAACAGTTTTGCGCAATGGCCTACCTCACAATAAGCGGTGTCAGACACTGCAAAAACCACACATCACCGACTCCACACAGACAGAAATGATTTAACCTGACAATTAACCATGTTTACTCTGAGCACCTCGGCTCAAATGTAGTTACACCTTACAGAGACTGCAGCGTGACAGTGTCGCTTTCAAAGAAAAGCAGCTTGTCCGTACATTTCGAAGCCGTGACATCACCGAGAAAAAGCAGGTCGTGGTTCAAAGGAAGCATACTTTAAAGAGGATGTCATAAAGTTAAGGTCAGCAACGACATAGTTCAGTTTCCCTTTGGTATTGAGAAACGTTTATTTTTAGCGCCCTTTAGATGACTTATGGAGAGTCATAGAAACAAGTGGTTTTTGTTGATGACGTGTTTGTGTACCGAAACTAATTATTGATGATCTGTTTTGGAGTTAGATGGCTCAGGTATGTTTTTTCTTCTTTTTTCTTTTCTCGGTGACATCATGTTATTATCATTTTACTACTAAATGACAAATTAAATTTAAAAAAAAAATCAGCAAGAAACGCGACATTTTTGAACTGGTGAACCTAATTAATTATGAAGAAATTATGGCACTGGTAGCTGGTAATTTGTTGCTTGCTTATTAAACTGTATACCAGCAGAGGGTGTCATAGCTTTACCGTTCCTCAGTAGCATTGTGCGCGTCCTTCTCATACAGGGGAGGAGAACCAACACAAAGCTTCAGTTCCTGTTGGCAAACATTTAAGTATAATGTCCACGAATGAGCACATCTGAATCACTGTGAATTAAGCTATGAAAACAAATATGCATTCGTGTTGCTTGCCTTTCAGAAACATGTATGAACGAAATGTATCAAGGTTTCCATAATGACCTCAGCAGAATACCTTATCATACACCAAAATAAAGTTATGTTCAACAAAATGTATTAAGGGAAACAAAAAACAAACAAACAACAACAACAACAAAAAAAAACAACAAAACAAAATACTCTTGTCCATGTAAAAAGGTCTAACTATTACAACTTGATTAAAACCCACAGTGGGCATACACTTGCCATTAGAGTCTTAATGCTGTGATGCAATGTAATAACTCAAGTGATAACAAGAAAACACTAATATTTTACAAATCTGTCAAAACCACATTTAAAACAAACAAAAACAAAAATAGTGAATTCACTGAATTGAATTCAACTTTTTGTTTTTCCCCAAATTTGAGCAAATCTCATGTATTGTTCAGCCACTAAAAATATTTTTTTCTGTTCAGGAGTGCAGGTAAACAAGTGTAGTTTGACAATCTAATAAAAAAATAATGTGGAAATTCATTTATAACAACAAACATTATAGCAGAGCGTTAAAATAGTCATTTTAGTTAAAGAGCTTCCACATACTGGTGGATTAGCCATTATAGAATCATAAAACATGATTTTGGTAATACCAAAGTACCAGAGCTGTAATGACCAATACTACGAACTGCTTTGGGGGATGATTGGGGAAACTTTAGCCTTATTAATCATATAATGATTTAAGTAAGGCATCTTTATTAGCTTCCTGAAGGACCCTAATCTTTCCTTGGTGGAGCACTGGATGATTATTTTGCCCATAAAGACCTGGATGTCATTAAAGTTTCCTTAGCAAAGTTACACACAAGTTTTTCACATTATTTTCAAACCCACCCAACTTTTAACAGGTACGCAGTCAGTTGGTGAGTAACTTTTCCACAGAAAAAATTAGAAATTGCGATTGTTAAGATTGCATGATAGGGACTGCAGATTTCTCAGGGGCTTTCCACCAAGAGCTTGCTGAGAGATTTCCCCCAAAATTTAGTGCAAAGGAAGATGGGGATCTCTTGTCACATACCAAAATGCAATTTTTTCACAGGCTCGATTATCCCTGTCCTACACACCACTTTACATTGCTCTGACACAAAAACACATTTTGGGAGAACTAAAGATGAAAGACGTTGCACACATTTGCACTTGAGATCATACAGGAAGTCATTTGACAGAAGGTGTCAGCAAACTGTGCGAAATGCACTTCTCATAGGGGAAATGCAGAGCAGAGCGACACACTTTCTCTGGGGAAGTGTTTTATCACGGTTAACGCAGCAGTGCACACCATGTTTAGTTACACCAGAAGGCTTTTCTTATAGCCCAACTTTCACCAATTACAAACAAAGTAAGAATCAGCTTGTTTTGTTGACACTTCAAGACTGATAATGCAAAAAAAAAAGAAAGAAAGAAAGAAAGAAAGAAAGAAAGAAAGAAAGAAAGAAAGAAAGAAAGAAAGAAAGAAAGAAAGAAAGAAAGAAAGAAAAAAGCTCAACACATGGAGATGATGGAGTTGATTAAACTCAGATAAATAAAAATTCTGAATCTGATCTGTTCAGATAGAGATGTTGCACTTGAACACAACCATAAGGAACAATAGGTGTAGAATTCAAGTGGAAAACACAAGATCTGCTTGGTCTCAGAAACTACAGTATTATTTCCTTGGGCAACAACAACTGCTTGTACTGGTATGCATAATTTCACATACTCTGACATCAGTTCTAAAATTTTTGAAAGCTCTTCTATGCTAAATTCTGTCACATGCAAAATGTTTGGGGGTTTACTTGCATTTAAAGCTTATTTCCAATTCCTCCCACAACATCTCAGCTGGAGTCAAATGTGGGCTTTGACTGGGCCACTAGTCTCGCCACATAATCCAGCATTTCTTCTTCTTTTTGAGCAATTCTTTGGTGGATTCACTAGTGTCTCATTGAAGGCTCCACGTCATCTTTTGGACAGATGGCCTCACATTATCTTTAAGCACTCTTTGCTGTGATTCAGACAGACGAATCAAGTGCCGCAACTCCTCAATCTTTGAGGCAGGGGAACAAACCCAGACTGTTACATAGTCACTGCCATGCTTCACAAGTGAACTGAGCTTCTTCTCCTAAAAATCTGCCTTTGGTTGTTGCCCAAACATGTTTGCTGTTACTGTAGCCAAACAACACTATCTTTGATTTGTCTGTCCCGAGCATATTAGTCCAACAGACCTGGTCTTTACAGATATGTTTATTGGCAAACTGTAGCTGGTCTCTGATGATATTTTTAGCCAGCAAAGGATTTTTCCAAGCACACCTCCCATGCAGGTCACATTTCTGCAGTCGCTTTCTGATTGTAGCCAAAATCACTTTGACACCAACAGTTGCAAGAGTCACCTGCTGATCTTGTGATGAATTTTCTTGTTATTGGAAATTTGTTTCTGCATCAAACACTCCACTCTTGCGGCTGAATTTTCTGGGGTGGAAACGCCACTGTGAACACCACTTGTAGATGTTTTATTTTAATTGTAGAGCACGGTCTATTTAAAATCATTTGGACTTTTTTTTATTACTTTGTCAGAACTATATGTTACCAATTTTTTCTCTGAAGCTCTTTAGATAGTGCCACGGTGATTCTACACACTTCAGTTTCAAAACGAACACCAACCCTTATATGTCAAAGATTTTATGAGACTTGTTTCACCTGTCAATCTTTAAGAAGCCTATAGTCATTGGCACCAAATGAAGGACCCACGGTTCTAATTCAATGGATTTAAAGGTGTGATAAATATTGAGGTATGAATATACTTTTTCACATGGCAGTCGTGTTTTTATTGGCTCAAATGATAGAATTAAATAAAAATGGAAAATCTGTTGACATTTTTTTCATTTTGAGTGACACAGTCTGTAGGCACTGTTTGAAAGAAGATCAAAAATTTGCTCCTCCAAATATTTTATGTCAAAAACACCCACTCTTGTACCTACATAACTACGAATGGATGTCATAGGTGCACACTAATGACAAAAATATTGCAATGAGCTCACTGTGGCTCCCACACAACAGAAACCAGTGAGCTGAGTGAACAGTATTCCTAATACTGAGACGTGTCCAAGCAGAAGAATATTGTTGTGCTGCACGAGTAGAAAGTCAGTATTTTGGCAAAATGTTGGAACTTTTGCAACATTACATTTTTAACTCTGTCATTTCCAAGTTCCCTCAAACTGATGAAATCCTATCAAAGTTGTTTCTATATAGTTTTTCTCATAACAAAGACACGTTTATTGCAGCTGCTCCAAAATGACGCAGGGCTTTGCTTTTCTTTTCTTTCTTTCTTTCTTTTTTCTTTTTACTGAGATTCAGAGATTATAGTGCTATGAACCTGGGTTTTTTTTTAAAGGCTGTGGTTGCAGGAAGTCAGAATATTTCATAAGAAAATTTTCACACATGTAGCAAACACTGGGTGTGATTTTCAGGCTGCACAACATGTTCTATTACATCAGTTATAAAAGTGGTGCACAAGACTAAATATAATTTTGTGTTGGATAATTGTTTTGCAAAGTAGAATAAATACTTTTACTTAGCTAAAATTTAGTGTGCACAAGTTGTATAATCATAATACTTCTGAATTGCCAAAAGTAAAGATACCTTATAGAATGCCACCTTTCAGAATCATGTACATTGTATTATATTATATTGTCTTTAGTTTTTTTAGTTGTTGATTATTTTAATTGCTTATATGTAAATGGGTAGCCTAATGTATACTAATTAAATTTTTCACTTCAGTTCAATTTATATTTAAATAGTGTCAATTCACAAGAGATCTTACACTGTAGGGTAAAGACCTTACAATATATGAAAGAAAACTCAAAGTATCAGGCAACTCCCTATAAACAAAACACATGGTGAAAGTGGGAAGGAAAAACTCCTCTTCCACAGGAAGAAACCTCCCAGAACCCCCATGGCTCTGGGAGCCATCTACTGTGACCGTTTAGGTGTGAAGGGAAAAAGAAGAGTGCAGAGGAGGACAGGACAAAAGGGACACTATGGAAGAGAAAACAGAGCTTAATAAATACGAAACCTGTTTTAAACATTTGTAATAGTGGTATATAAACATGAGAGTTGGGTAGAGAAGAAATGCACAGTGCATCATGGGAAGCATCCCAGCAGCCTAAGGCTATTGCAGCACAATGAAGGAAGGATTCAGGGTCACCTGATTCCAGCTCTAACCATAAACTTTATCAAAAAGACATGTTTCAGCCTGCAGTCTGTGTGTGAAGTGCAACAATTAATCTGCTAAATAATAAGAAGCGAAAGGGTTAAAATAGATGCTAATAATAATGCAATAAGTGCATCAAAAATATAGGGAATTACAAGCAGGAAGTAGTATAAGAAATACTTCAATAAAATAAAAGTACTTTAAACCTGTACTTAAATAAACCAGTCGAGTAAATGTACTCGGTTACAATCCTACTGGTCCTCTGCATACATTGTGTATATAACGTGTATTTTCCTTAATGTTTAGGCTAAGAATATTTGTAATGACAAATCTTTGTTCACCACCGGAGCTATAAGTAAATTGGTTTAAATATAATCACATCTGATTAATCCACGCTACTCCCTCTGTTCCTGTGCTCTGCAGTCAGGTTTACGCCGCTGATGTTCTCGAAACAGATCAGCTAAATCCCGATCATCCACAAACAATATTCCCCTCAGCTCCAGACATCTTCTCTGTTATTGGCAAAGGCTTTTCGGTTCACACACAGGAGGAATCTTAAATCATCCATGAAAAGAAAAGTGGTGAGGGAAGAAGGGAGGGAGCTGGAGGAGGAGGAGCCTCGCGTTGACTTTCACATCCATTCAGCCTTTTTTGCTGCAGCATTGAACTTGCAGAGAGAGCGAGAAAGGGTGAAAAAGGGCAGTCTGGACGTGCAGAAGGCGCTCTGTGCTATTATCACTGGGACTAGTAGGTTTCCTAGCGGAGGCTTTATGAAATGTAAATTAAAAAAGGGGACCGCTTTGCGATTCACTGAGGAGTGTTGCTGAAGAGGAGGGGCTGGGGACCGAGAGAATAATTATGCACTTTTAGATCGACGTCGCCCTGAACGCAGCGCAGCAACATCGCAGAACCTCAAGTGCGTTTAATCTCCGAAGTTGTGTGTGTCAAGCGGGCGATGATTCACGTCTGATTGTTGCTGTACTATATGGAGAGGACTGCACAAGGGCTAACGCTGCATCGTGGCTACTGAGATTCCTGCCTGAGGATTGCACAATCTGTTCTCCCCAAAAATGTCATCTCAGGCGAAAGTCAAGAAGGACAAAGAGATTATTGCCGAATATGAGACCCAAGTGAAAGGTTGGTAACGCGCAGGCCCGAGCGTATTGTTATTGTCTGTGTGTAGCCACAATTGCGTAACTTTACCACAAGCTTTATTTGGCTTCAGTATGCAGTCTTGTGGGCTGGGACAGATTTTATAGTTGTATGCGAGTCATTTGTTTTCACCAGAAAAAACCGTCTTTTAGTTCATGGCATTCAAGCGTTAACTCCAGTTGTCCATCTGGGGTGAGGTTATTACTTGAAATTACCTTGGGTTAACCGGTATCTGTGTTGGCGGAGATGAGTGTCAGGGTTGTGGCATGCCTAGTCTGTATATATATGTGCCAGCTATTAGACCGTCATAATTTGTTTAAAAGTGAAGCTGTTTTATTTGTTTTGTTTTGGCTTTTTGTTTTAGTTTTTTTTCTTTTTCTTTTTTTATAGTTCTACCAATCAGGTAACCTGAGATTTCCCCCCCACATGTATTCAGTTAAACATGCAAATATATCTAGTAAAAAGCCAAAATTAAATGATACGGTGTTAGTCTTTAAAGGGAGTATATTTATGAGTGAGTTTTCCCGTCACACTGTAAGGATAAAGAGTGATTGCTCAAGAAGGTCACACAGCCAACAGTTCAGAAAGTCCATAAATAATGTATGCTGTCTGTATGAATTATGAACCATGAAAGGATTTCACTGTCTGCCACTAAATATGTGACTGGCTAAACCACCCAGAGAGAGAAAGAGAGAGAGGAGAGGCAGGAACACTGATGCTGGATTGGAGCAGACAGTGCAGGTTGTAAATGGGTGGGATATCCTCCCAGCCATTTAGAGATAACTTTAGACGGTACTAGGTCTCAACGCTTGGTGCATCAGCTATCAGGGAAGTAGTTTTATGTAAGGCTACTGCAAAGACAGGGCAGCTTCCTTGTACCATAGGTTGATATTTTTCAAACTAGGTAGAACTGGAAAGGTCATTCAACTAGTTCATCAGTCCACTGAGAAAAAAAATAAAAATAAAAAAATGAACTGAGATACTAATGCTTGGCAGATAAATATGTGCAAACCTAGTAAGACATTCCAGTTTGGGTCTGGTTTCATAAATATTAACTATAGGCTATACTTTAGCTAATTAACTTGTCATACTGCACGTACATTGTCTAGTAGCAGGCATTGTTCTGTCACTGCAGCACCAAAATAAGCTTGACTATTTTGGTTATGCGACAAGGCAGTGCGGAGCTAAGCACTTTTGCCTCACAGCAAGAAGGTCCTGGATTTAAATCCAGCGTGGGGCCTTGGCGTGTGGAGTTTCTCCTGTGTCTGTGTGGGTTCTCTCCAGATTCTCTGGCTTCCTCCCACAGTCCAAAGTCAGGCATGCGGTTAGGTTAATTTGTGATACTAAATTGACCATAGGTGTGAATGTGAGCATGAATGGATGTCTGTTTCTCTGTGTTAGTCGTGCGACAGATTGACTCACGACCTGTCCAGCTTGTAGCCTGCCTCTCACCCCATGAAGGTTGGATAGGCCCAACACCCACAACCCAGAATTAGATAAGTTGAAAAAAATGGTTGCATGGACAGATATTGTAATTATAGGCCTCTCTACACTTACTTTGATGAGATTTAGATTAGACAATCAGCACTTCTTTGAAATCTGTACAGTAAGTTAGCGATAGCGGATGGTTTGCTTAAAGGAGCAAATGGCTAAGCTTATACTAGCCCCATTTACCCGGTCACACATATTCACAAAACCACTTTCTTCTATACCTAAACTCCAGTCTCCCTTTTTTGCCAGAATTAAACCTAAACTAAGTCCAACATTGATTTTTTTCATCATTTCATCTTTGTTTGAAATGTTAAACTATGATTGTTATAGGCAATTAAATTTTTTATATCATGATATAAGACTAAATGAATGTTTTAATTTCACACTGGACCCCAGCAGACATTAAACTCATTAATTTTCATGACATTATCATTATATACTAGGAATATGCTAATATATCAGCTTTATGACATCAGCTGACTTATTGGATGTTTATTAACATTTTGGAAAACAAAATGAACAAACACAATCATCTGCACTGGTTATCAGTTAAGAGCTTATCTTAAACGCTGGTATCAGCCCAAAATTTGACCCAGAATGCTTCTTGTTATATACACACATTAGAACTCATTGCTGTTCTACAAGGAAATGTCAAGAGCTTATTAGCATGTGTCTGGAATGAAGAGTATGATAAGCATTTTCAGTCAGAGGTGTGGTGGAGTTTCTCCTTGTCACTATCTCTGTTTGTTTGTTTGTCTCCTGCACTCGTATTCACGCGCTCTTCCTCTTCCTCCGGTCTACACATCAGCTCTGCAGTTGTTAGAGCGCCATCGTCTCGATTTCAGGAAAAGCTTTTAAGCTGACATCTTAAGCTCATTTGCAAACTGAGCTTGGATCGGTTCAGAGCTGTGGGAGCTTTATTCTGACACTGACACTGGCCTCCAATAATGCTGAATTGCTGATTGCACAGCAGTTCAACACACAAGCCTAATGCACTTTGTGGCATTTTTCAACATGCCACATTTCAGCAGACAGTCAGGTCTCAGTTACAATTTACGTGGGAGTTTATGTTTTCAAATCACATAAAATGTGTTATAAAATTCTAATTATTATTAAATCTTTCTTTATACTGTTTATAGTATTTCCTTATTCAACTGAATATTGTTGTTCTAGAGTGTGTAGCTGAGCACCCCGAAGTGTCTCTAGGCTTCTGTCTAATCTGACACTAAAGCACAATTAAATGAGGGGATGCCCCTGTCATGTGTCATTCTGGACTTCTAGTTTTAAAACCCATTATCTTTAATGCAATTGGATCAGTTTGGAGTCGTATGCACTAATCGCTGTAATAGTCCATAACACAAAACCTTTGCAAGATGTGCTGTTGCTATGCTACTACAGAATGAAAAGCAGAGTAGAGTAGTATGAAGTGGAAACGCTTGTGACATTTGTGTTTACTGACAATGCATTTGTAACAACACAGGTGTTAGAGTAAGCTCTCTTTCTGACCCCATATTCAATGCAGATATGCATCCAGACATACCCCCTTCTGGGTATTCATCAGCTTGAAAGAATGCACAGAATGATGCTGTCTCAAAATGTCAGCACTGCATCGCGACAGTGAAACGACATCTTTGTTGCCTGTTTTTTGGTATCATGTATTAAATGCTGTGCTGACAGTTGAGTTCTTACCCAGTTTAAAGTGAAAATTGCTTGGAATTCTGATGTTTTTTGGCCTTTGGCTGCACAAACTGTGAGGAGAAGTAATGAAATCTCAAGCAAATAGATTATAGAGTCATGCCATAGCTATTATTACATTAAGAAGACACGTGTCCACAGAACACAACCTTGATTTGTACCAAATTATGTCAACGTGTCACTCTGGGTTAGACTTTGTCTGACTAGCCATGCATGGCTAACTAACCCCAGAGATTGCTGCTGGCCATCGCAGTAACTGTACTAAGCTAGCTTGAATGGGATATGTGGGTGCCAGTGATATGTGATATTTGTTCCTTTATCCTGCAGTGATGCAGGAGCTCAAATAGGGGGAAATTATGGTTCAGCTGTGGTTGTGCATTGGCACGACATGCCAATGCACAACCACAGCTGCAGAATGCGCACCTACCTGCACAGAGTGTTTGTTGTCAGATGGGGGCAGTGACAAAAAATGTGTTACAACCAGTCTGTGAGCTACTCCTGCACGTGCTGTTGTTGGTCAGCAACAGAGAAGGTCAGAGTTTTAACATACAAAGAGCTGAAGTGAAAACAAGTGTTAGAAACAAAGTGTCCACTGTAGGCACCATCTATAATTTCCATACTATATTTTTTCTTTTTTTTCTCTCTTCATCCATTCATGGTGAATGATGTTGCCCCCAAATGTTGGACCTTGTTCTGGCCCACGTGTTAGCCAAAAAGCATTCTGCTGTACTTATGCTATTACGGTTATGTACATTGTCTCTTACCACACCACACCACAATTGTGCTTCGGTTGCACCAGTTGTGCAAAAAATACAGTATGAAAAATATAGACTGCAGTTGCAGTGGACAGCTTTCATTGTTTGTAACACTCAGTTTCAATTCAGCCCTCAGCAGCTCAAGCAAGAGCCCACAGACTGATTAGGTTACATATTTTTAACACAGCCAGGTAGACAGGGTGTCTGAAGCTGCCACCACCACCACTACCTACCACCACTAACCCATAATTTCTCCATTCAACTGATGCACAGTATCATGCACATTAAGCACTGTGCAGTTGGGATTTGGAGGACCGCTGGGGAGCAAGTCTGCATTGGTTAAAAACCCCATCTCAGAAACCAAATGCATACACAAATAGACACCATTGCGATACCATAAATTAGAAATAATTTGTAGAGCTACAAGGCAACAAGCAAAGATGCCCCCAAATTCAGGTTGGGTTTGCTGTCTGCGTACTTTGTACTTCCTCTATGATGCAAGCAATTATACAAGTTCTCTTTATTTAATTAAGCTGCAGGGTTACCATCTAAGTCTCTGTAAGCAATTATTTTTGCTGAAAATGCTTGGTAAAGTTACCCACTGCGTCTCTGGATGTTAACCATATGGTTTAGAAGGGGAATAGCTACAAATGTCCTATTAGTGAATTTCCACAAGCCTTTAGGTGTGGAATATTTTATTCACTTTGGCTGCACACTGTTCACATGCAGAGGAAGCATGTCTGGCTCAGTATTTTATGGCTCTTGTGTCACCAGTGAAAAGATAGAAAAGTGTCAGATTTAGAGAGCTTTTGATGTATATAATTCACTTGAACTCCTTGCTAGCTCTGTGTAATTATGCATTACACTGCAAAGGCTTGAATGATTCATCGAAAGTACTGCAGTATTGCACAGTCCCTAGTAACAGTTTAAGTTCTAAAAATAACATGCTCACAGGAGAGCAAGTGCAAATATCACAAGTCTGTTTGATGTTTCCTTTATAAATTTGTGCAGTGAAATCAATTTACATCAACTCATTATATTGTTTGCTCGCTCTTTTAAACTCTCCCCATACGATTAAAATTATTTCAGTCACAGAGGCCCACAAATTGTGCTGTTCAGTGGTCTATTTTAGCACATAACCATTCCTTCTGTTCTGAACCCGATTGCTGTCTCATTCATCATCACAGGCTGTTTGTTGAGTATTTCGAAGCAGAGTAAGTTGCCCTTGTCCTTGGCCATTATGCTAAACAGACTGACTGCTGCGACTGTCAGAACAGGGAACTGGCCTGCTCTCATTGAAATGCCTCCAGAGGCATGTAACCAGGCAACTGGGCAACTGTGGGGACCATGAGGGGTACATCTCCAGATAGCAAGGGACTACATATTTACACAGATTTTCTCACTCTCTCTCACTCATTCACATTTTTCGCACACAGTCGTTTGGGGGAGGATTAAAAAGAAAAAGAAAAACCTTTTATTCTAGATACAGGAGCACCATTTAGATGCTAACAAATGGCCTTTTCTTCTGCTGAGCAATCTTTTCCATTGATACATTTATACAAAGTGTCTTTCAGTGCTCAGGATCTTATGCATGGTTGTAACAGTCTGTCATAGTGGAATCTTCAGCCATCTCAGCTGTATCTTGTTGTCTTGTACAAAGAGAAGCGTTGTTTACCCCGCCCCCTTTGTAGTTCTATGACTGATTAATCCAGAGATGTAAATTTACCAGTGATTCAGTTCAGCGTGGTGTATGGTAAAATAACTACTGCTCTCTCAGAGATCTGTGATAATGCAGGAGAAGGCTGGGCAGGAAGTTAACATGGTTGTTTATCTGCTTTCAGCAAAATTATGCAGCACTAAAAATTTCCTCAGCAAAATTCTGCAATACAGAGTGATAGTTACAAGGAGGCTATGATTAAGATTTAACGAAACATAAAAGTGCTACATAAGAGCTGTTTACTGTTTTCAGCATCCGTTCTAGCCAACTCCTATGGATGCTTGCTGCTTTTTTGTCTGCGCATTGGCAGTAGCAGGGTATTTAAACACAGCCCTCAGTCCTGACATGATATATGGTTCACAGCCAGCAGCCTCTTAACCTTCGGATTTATGACAGCCTTGCCATAAACTGTACGTGGAAGACATTGAATGTGATTTGTTTTCCTTTTTAGTGTTAATGTAAGACTGTAAAGGGGATTTTACTGTTTTATTTGATGTTTTTATTCTGGTCGTGGTGGGGGTAAGTCATTAAAATATGGCCACAGAGAAGAAGTTCAGGAAGGTAAATAATTATATTAGCTTTAGAGTAGAAAAACATGTCTGAATACCTCCTGAAAATTGACCGGCATACTCAATATAAAAATCTAAAGCTTGTACTAATATTGCTTCTCTATCAAACATCCAATATTGTCCCAGCTGTATTTATAAAAAAGGACTGAAACACATTTATCCCTAATTCTCATTTTCAATGAACAGAATCAGACTTTCCAGATGTCATCAAAAGAAACCACAGTAATCTTATAATTGTAAGAATGCCTATGATTTGTTTTCTCAAGTCAAACTTCTCTTAAGGCTCGCTCAGCACAATGCATTTTGAGAAGCTGACCTATTTTATATTTTCTCTGCTGTCTGCTGTAATCATCAGACTTGCATCTCATATACACGTGTGCTACCCCAGCATTTGATCCCCACCCCACATGCACACCACCACCTCGTTCACCACACGCACAAACTCAGACAGCAGACAAATACAGTTTGACGTCCGGTTTTATCCAATTGTGACGACTTTGCTCTTTTATTAGTGCCTGCGCTAGCTTGATTGTATCCTTACATATTTGTGTTTACATGCTTTGCTCAATCCACTGTGGAATGATTGTGGGTTTAATTTTGACCTGCAGCCCTGTTTGGCAGACAGAAGTAAGGCCCAGCATGCAAGCCTGATCCCCCAGAGAGGCGGTATTTATTCTGAACATAGTCTCCCTTTTTGATATGCAGAGATCCGTAACCAGCTGGTGGAGCAGTTCCGCTGTCTGGAGCAGCAGTCCGAGTCCCGGCTGCAGCTGCTGCAGGACCTGCAGGAGTTCTTCCGCAGAAAGGCCGAGCTCCAGCTTGAGTACTCCAGAGGCCTGGACAAACTGGCTGAGCGCTACTCCTCCAAGATCCGCTCCTCCAGAGAGCACCAGCACTTCAAGTGAGTCCAGCCAAAGACTTTTACACAGTGGAACATTTGTATCCTATGTGTCTGACTGGTAAACAACCCCCATATATTTGATGCTGATTGCTACACAGACAGTTAAAACAGAGACAAAGGAAAAAGAGAGAAGGGATAAACAGAAAAATTTAAAAAAGAAACAGAGGGGGGATGAAAGCAGAAGAAATGACCTGAAATGAAGCCAGGGCCAAGGAAGCTTGTGGCCTCAGGCTGCTGTGTTTTTTCCAACTAGGTCAGACTCTTTACCACCACCCCCTTTTCTTTTCTCTGTGGCTGTCATTTTATTTCCATTCTCAAACAGCTTCTTCATGCCAGGGTGCTACTCAGATACTCATATTTTCTCAATGAATGCAGAAAATAAATCACAACTTCATTTAGAAATCTAAAGAACCAGACAACAGGGGTTATTTTACTTGGGTTTACTTAAATGGCTTAAGCTGTTTGTATGTGGGAGATTACTGGTGATGAAACAAGCACACCCTGCAGTGTGCTGAGAAGCCACTTCCTCTCTGTTAAAACCAGCCTGCAACAGACTCTTGACTTTCAGATCAAGATCTGTAGTTCTGTTGTGTATGCTGCCCATTGCCATTTATTCCTATAGAAGTCCTAGCCAAAAAAAGAATACTTATGTTTTCTGAAAATCACAGTTATAATTGTTTGTTTGTTTAGCAATTCAGCAATTAATTAAAAACAAAAATAAACAATCAAATTAGATTTTAAGAATAACAGTTAAAAATACAGAAAAAGGTGCCTTTACTTATTTTGACAAATGAAAGACTATCTGTCATAGCAATGATTAGCAATATAGAAAATTACAGCATAGGCATCCATTCATGTGACCTAGCTGTGTAAGTCAGGCATAACTAACTCGTTGGTTTATTCAGGAGAGGTCTTTCCAGCTCTCTTTCAGCCTCTCCAGCCAATTGGACAGGAAGCGTAATCATGGTGGAGAGCTCCACCACTGACACATTGATAAATGGAGCATACCCTCAAAGGGAGACCCCTATTAGGAAAAACCCTCTCATGGCTTCTCTCATCCCACTGTCCCAGATTTCCCCCTGTCATAATATATTGTTATCACTATATCCGTCTGTCAAAAGCGGGATTCCTTACTTGAAGACTCCATTGAAATGACTGGATGAAGTCTCAGTCATTATTAATACTGTGTGGTCCTCTCTGTTGGAGTCTTAGAACAAGCTCTGCACTCTCACTTTGATGGTTTATTTCAAACAGCGAAAACTTATTGCCCACTTTTTTCTTATCAGTCGTCCTTTCATATTTTAATTTGCATCTACTAAAAGGGCTATCAGGAGAACATCTGGGAACATTTTCAAAACCTCCTATACCAAAGTGCTACCTGTGAGAAAATTCAAATCGTTCTGTTTCAAAACACTGTTTTTGGTGTCGTTTGTAGCAGTTAGTAGGTGCGCTGTGTGTTTCACTGTCACTAAATTGTAATTCATATGAGGGTGGCATTCTCCTAAAGGTTTCTTGAAACAAGTATTGTTGTACTCGTTATAGTTGTACAACAATGGCACATAAACTGTCCTGAAAACTTGACGAGCAGCCAACAGCCAAACATTGGCAGTCAGGTCAGCACCATCCCATGTCCTGGATCAAACAACTGCTCTGCTTGAAAGGAGTGCCTATAGGGAAAGGATAGCTTGTTCATGTTCTTTTCAAAGAGTTACAGGATGAAAAGAAAAGCAAAAAGAAAAAGCTGATGACCTGATGTACTCAAAATTACCTTTAGAACCACACATCTAGTGTTCACTGAATCCTCATCAGAAATATTCTCAGTGGATTTATGGCTGTCAAGATGCCATTCTTAAGAAAGGGAAACAGGTAGGAGGAGCTGATATATGCCTAATTACATAAGTACTGGACTGAAAATCAGGAGCAACAGATCATATGGAATAGTAGTTCAAATCATAGTAAGTATGCACAGAAGAGATCAGCAGAGAGGTAAACAGTGAGTGACTACATTAATCAAAAACACAAGTAAAGCATGGTGGACTCTGTCATGCATTTCAGCTTGTTAATATTGATGGAATTATTAATGCAGAAATGTACAGTCGGATTTTGGAAAGCGCCAACACCTTCATTTTTCAGGATGAAAATGATCTCAAACACACTGCCAATGCAGTAAATGCATATCTGGATAGAAAAAAAATGCAGCGAAACACTGTGGATTTATACAGAGCTTGGACCTCAGGCTTAGTATTTTTTATATATGATTGCGCATATTTCAAGAATAATAATAATAATATTGTAAAAAAATATGAAGCAGTGAGGGGTCGCTGCAGATTGGCACAGCACTGTAAGATCAGAAACCTTGCCTGGTCTAATGAACCAGTGAGTCTTGATTGTGGCTTTGGCACTGGGATAGTAGGGTCACGTTTTTGGCATATCCCTTTAGCACCCTTTATGCCCATGTGGGGTGGCTGTCGCTCAGGAGGAAGTGCGGGTCATCTACTAATCGGTCCCTGGCTGCTCCAGTCTACATGCCAAATATCCTTGGGCAAGATACTAACCCCAAGTGTTCAGAGTAGAAGAGCGCTAGAAGAGTCCATTTACCATTTTCTGATGGCTGCTTCCACCAGGATATCGCGCTCTTCCATATCATGTCAATATGGACCAAAGATTTCAGAGGAATTTTTCCAGCACTACGTTGAATCTGTGCCTTGAAGAATCAAGGAAGTTACGAAGACACAAAGACACATTCAACACAGTACTAGCAAGGTGTACCTTATAAAATGGCCGGTCAGTGTATAATACTGATTATGAATGGGACTGAAACAATGCAGTGTTTATGCTTTGGACAAAAAAAGACAATGAAAATGGAAACGTGTTCATGTTCAGTTCGTGTGCATGACAGAGTTAATTTTTTCCCACTGAAACAACTTAGGAGTTTAAAAAATAGCACAACAAAAAAGGTTTTGAACAGTCTTAGATTACATTTCAACATTGTTTTGGATGCACTGAGGGAGCTGGAGAGGGCCTATAGTGCCTTTCTCCTCCTTTGTTATAGTGCAGAAATGAGCGCTAGCTGAAGATTAGAGTGAGCTTCGCCAAGGCAGAAAAACAGCTATAATTCACTTCAAAAAGAAAATGAAAGCATAAATACAATTCTCCACGGATGAAACTGATCAAAGTTTTGCAGCAGTTGAGAGAAAACAAGTCAGGACTACTCTTTCAGTGTGATCTTCAAAACCAATATTAGAGTCAAAAATAACTTCCGTATTTTTGATTCACGCTGAAAATGAAGAAGCTGTTGTGGATCAGATAAAGTGCAGCGGGTTCACCACAAGAAAAGTATCTTTAATTTGAGGTTATTTACTGGAACTAATTGCACAGACAACTGAACCAGACATTGTGTTTTAAGAAAAGTCATATTTTTGAAGCTACACAGTATTAAGAGCATATGTTACTGCCATGGGATTTCAGCCATGGAAGGATATGTAAGGCTTCTAACTTTACTTGGTGATCGCAGTAAGCAATGAGCAATGATCTAGAATGCAACACTAAGAGATCGAAGAGATTATGTGACACATCCGATATGACTGTACATTTTCACATGTGTATGTTTAGCACTTTTTGAGTCACTATTTGTGACTCTTATTCAGCATGAGTGGTCTGTGCAGTCTACTTAAAAGCTAGAGTCTTAAGAGAGATGGTTTTTAACTTGCTGTTTGACTGATAAATAATAGTACTGGGCAGGAACCCATTTGAATAAATTAAAATGACTGTGTAAACTTATCAGTGCTCAGTCTTGGGCGACGTGTCAGTGGTTTCTTATTTAAAAAACTTGACTTGGGGTATAAAAACTTGTAACTAGCATGACTTTATAACTCTGCAAAGGGTAGATTTTAGTGCAGCATATTGCTGATACAAACTGAGGTCATCATCTTATTAGACATGGTTGTTTAAAGCACTTATTTTGCTACCTGGGGTTTTAGTGCTGGTTTCTACTAATGACACACTTTGCGGCATGCTGGTATAATCATGATGCATTAGGTTCCCCATTAAATTAAGACGAACTTTTCACATTAAATTTACTGGGAGTTTTCTAATGCTTTCCATCTTAGTTGATAATGTGTTTTTTAGAAGTTATGAAAATGGTGATCTTAGCCTAAATGTCCAAACTCTTCCTTTTGCTCAGGTTGTGTGGCAAAAAGGATTCTGTGGTCTGATTGTCTTTTTCACATCCCCAAAGAAATGCAAACTGTGAAATTAATTCATCCAAAATTCACTGTTCTCCTTTCACAATTCAATTCGGTCTGATTTGCAGCACAGGTCAGCTATTGGCTGATAGCAAAAATTTTTTTATTTTTACTGTGTGCATCCAGCAGTGTCACAGAGCATTTGTATATGCTGTCATGCTAAAGTGTTCTCTAAAGACAAAATGAGAAGAAAAATACCTCCATTAAATCTTTGGTGTGATTATAATTAAACTCACATGTCCTCTTAAGCAAGGAGGCAGCCAGCATGCCTTCTGAGTTTGTGTGTCAACAAGTGCGTATGCTGCCTTTACTTCCTGATTCCCCCCACATGAGCTGTGACCACTTGATCTCTGATATGTGAAGCCCACAGGCGGCACCAAATAGTAAATAAGCTAGGATTAAAATGAATGTTGGGTGGTGTAAGAAAGTCGTGACCATACATATACGTTCTCTTAGGTGTCCTCTTTAGTTTTCTTGTTAGCCTTTATCCCATTTGGTATACATTTCCTGAAGGTCTTTCATTCATTAACAAAGTATTTCTCTCGCTGTTTCAGGAAAGATCAAAATCTCCTCTCCACTGTGAACTGCTGGTATTTGGTCTTGGATCAAACCCGACGCGAGAGCAAAGACCACGCCACACTCAGCGACATCTACAACAACAACGTCATTGTCCGTTTGGCGCACGTGGGTGAAGATGTCATCAGACTTTTCAAAAAGGTCAGAGTCAGAATTAAATGAATGAGGTCATGCTCCCCTGACAGTAACTAACACACACATTTCATCTGCTCAAATGTCATGACAGGTAATATGTAAAAATATAATTAATATATAAAAAATATATAAAAAAATCTAATTAGGGGAAGGGCATGAAAATATCAGTTAGGGATGTCAAACTCATTTTAGTGTACGGGTCATGTATTTCCCATTTTGAGCTCGAATGGTTTGATCAGTAAAACCACTGCATTATAGCCCATAAAAAAAAACAAAGGAACAAACAAAAAAAAATTTCCTTTGTCTTCTCTTACTTTTAGTGTAACCAAGTAAATGTACTTTAGTGTACTACAGTGATACTAGTGCATTGCACACGATGTTTAGAATAATGAAGGAGGACTAGCTCTACAAATTCTTCACCTTCACCTAAAATCAACAGCTATCAGATGGTTGAAACTTGGGCACAGTTGTTCCATCAGGACAATGATCCCGAACACATCAGGATAGGTTTTTAGACAGGATAGAGGAGGCTAACATTAACCTTCTGGAATGGTCTTCCCAAAGCCCCAACCTCAACCCTGTTGAGAATTTGTGAAATTATTTGTGGGTTTGTGCCAGGAAACCAACTAATTTGAATGGACTCCACCACCTTCTGCCAAGAAGAGCGATCAAACATTCAGCCGACATTGCGCCAGAAGCTTCTGGATGGCTAGCAAAAGTGTCTGGTTGAGGTGCAAGTTGCTAAGGAACATTTAACCAAATATTAGTGGGGGTGTATGTATCCTGGGAGGATTAGAGAATATTCAAAAATAATTTCAATCTCATCCACCCAAAGTCAGTATGCTGTTCAATCATTCCACCCTGGAAAAAACAACAGTTCAAAGAAATCATTAAAGCCAAAACTTAGCTTGACACTCATGCTATATTAACTTTATGTAAACTTCTGACCACAACTGTAGCTTTCTTTCATTTATCCAAAATTTTGTTTTTCAAACATATGTCTGAAACTATATATACTATATATATGCTTTAGTATACTATATATGCTTTATACTGTTACATATAAGAGTATACATAACATATGCTTTGCATGAGAGTAGCAGAGTGCAAGTGGAAAAGCACCCCCAACCACCTTAGGGATTTTATATCAGTATCATATCATTTGACAGCAGCAGGAGTTTAGAGTAATATATGCCTTCTAGGGGGCTCTGCAGTATCTTGATGGGAGCCCTGATGAGAATGGGATGGCCTGTAACCCATGCTAGGAAAAACACTAACTGCCTGCAGAAAATCTTTTTTTTTTTTCTTTTTCAAAATGTTAGCTCAAATTCTGGTAAAGTTCTCCTGAACAATAATCCTGTTATACTCCAGTATCCTGGTTCAGCTGCAGTCTTGATGTTAATAAATGACACATGAGGGGAGGGAAATGAATCAACTCTGGCATCTTTTTAAACAAAGACTAAATGTACTGAATGTGCTAAAGTCTAATGCCTGTCACATGTGAAATTGCAAGGTTGCTGTTTTGACAAAGTAGTCCCTGAGAGGTGACAAAAAACAAAACAAAAACAGGATTGGTTGAGCTGAGCATTACTCCGTATCACCTCAAACGGATTTCTAGGTTCACTCTCCACTGGCATCATTCCCCCTCTTAGGTTATAACCCTTTTGTGGGACATGTCCAATTCATCATAGGCTCTTATCCTTTAAAACCGAACGGAAACTGTGACTCCGCTCAATGGGAAATGCTCTGCAGTTACTGCGCTGTTCTATTTTAGTCTGCATTTGCACTTTGGGCATTGTATCTTGGTGCAGCGTAATGATAGCATTTCAATACTGCTGACATCCATCACATACAAAATAAAACTGGCACACAGCTTTCAAGTGTCTCACATGTGGGAAAGCAGTTCTGTTAACTAACCCAGTTTTTGTTCTTAGATGTTTGAATACTTGTCTTCATTTGTCCTTTAAATGTGGTATTATTTTCCTCTACAAAGCTGTCTCCTGTTTTTCTTTTTTTACAGAGTAAAGACATCGGCGTACAGATGCATGAAGAGTTAGTGAAAGTCACCAATGAACTGTACACGGTGAGTTGCTGTTGCTTGTGTTGAAAGCCTATGGCATGTCAATCTTAAAGCCAGGCTTTTTTTAAATACCTGAACCTGCAACCTGTGGGTTTGACACCACACAGAGCAGATGTGCCTTTTCAGCAGAGCAGCCTGTAACAGGTCATTTCTTCCCTCTCCTGAGGTCATGAAAGGATAAAATTTGCATTCTTCCTCCTGCTGTGAATTGCTACATGAGTTGAAGGAGACAGTGTTCCTGCTCCTAGCTGTGCTTCAAGCAGACTCAGCAGTCTGTGCTACAGAGGTGCACTGTGCTTACAGCAAAATGAGCTTCTGTAATGTTTTCAGCTAATGTTACATGTAATCTGACACCTCTGCTTGCCTCATATGTTAACAGTTGTCACTCTCGGTGGACTGTTATAACCACATACTGCATATAGAAATGTGTGCATACTAGTAAACACACAGCAAAGGTTTGTGCAGTGGTGCAGACACAAAACATCTGCATTTATCTGCACTGCATCTTCATTTGGCAAAAGAAAAGGAACTGAGGCATATCACTGGCTGCATGTGGGACAGTACAGCAGACTCGCCAGAATGCATTCTTCTGGCTCTAATTGCTCGGTGATATCCTTATCTTTACTTACTGTTCAATGGCTAATATGATTCATAGCATAAACGAAAAAACAATTTACAAGCGTAAACAGACTAGATGTAATTAAGACTACGATGAAAGTGTATTTTGGCAAGCAGGACAATAGCATGCTGTGAAACAGAATACCCTCATGGATTATTTTTTCCCTCGTCACATCCACAATTCATTGTTTTTCATTTCAGTGATTAAACAGAGCAGTCACCAAATTGTGTTTTAAAGGTCTTAAAACATTCCATTGCAAATAAGATGAGAAACAACAACATGCTCTTATAGATTTGCACTACTTTTCACTGTAAATTTGATTTATTTCATGACCGAGCGTCATTTCTTTTGCAGGATGTATAAAACTCCACTCTTGGCTGCTTGCACGTTCAATCCTTTCTCTTGGCATCCTAGTTGTTGTCAGCTTAATTGTGCAGGTGATTAATCCTTTATCATGGTCGTGTAAAACTGGCTAAACATAATTGCAGCAAAGTTTGACAACCCTGTGATTTGATTCATTTATGATAAAGGAGCAAAAAGCGAAGATGAGCAGAAAGTAGGTCAATTGTGGATTTTTTTTTTCTACAGTTAGTTTTGCAAATTGTTAGTAATTTACAAAATTACTAAATTAAAAAAAAGAGTTGGTGGCAAAAGGAAAAAAAAAGACCTAGTAAGAAAGCTAAGCACATGTGCACATTGCAAAATGATGTGTATGCAGCACATCGCAAATGGATTTGAATCTGGATTACTGAAATCGTATAAACCACATGAGAATAGTTCTCACATGTAACATTGTACCGTGCATGTTATATTACTGCTATACTGATATTGATTTTTCCTCCCTCTGATTCATGCATTATTAAATGCCTGTCTGCAGCTCCCACACACAGCATAAGGAATAGCAGGAGTCTGCTCAACTTTATAATTGAGAAAAGTGTAGAGTTTAAGAGAAAATATAATCATTGTGTGGTTATTTTATCATTTGCATCTTAAATAAGCAAATGTTGTCAGGCAGCAGGTCCCTGGTATTGGTCAGCTGCTGAGTTTTTGCAAAAATTGAGGAGTTTTTTGTTTCATCTGCAGCAGAGGAGGCTGCTCACTGTCACTTTGTAACCTCCTTCCTCCCCTGCTGATCGATCTCACTGTCCTTTGCACGTCCGTTGCAGACGGGGTTGCTAGGAAACCAGAACTTGAGAATCAGTGATGGTGAAGCAGATGTTGTGCGACTGTGCTGTTTATTTCAGGTTTACTAGTTAAACATTTACATGTGGCTTTTTTGATAAAACCATGAAACATTTATCCGAAAACAGAGATTGTTTTTGTAAAAGTACCACGACTGTCTTACTTTACTTTGCTGGGATATTTAATTTGTCTTGCTATTCTGTGGTTAGGCTATTCAGACAGTGTGGAGACATCAGACAAACGTACTGGACACTCCAGCTGAGTTAGAAAATGTCAACGAAAATATGACAGTCCCATGAGAATGATGAGTATGCTACACTCACTAATGTTTACTTGTATGATGAACAAAAGTACTCCGGGGTCTTATTGGTATCTTTCTAAGCAGCTGCTGTGTTTATTAAGTCATGATGATCTGGTTATAAAATTAACAAGAAAGGTTCATAAAAAAGAGAATATTGACAATTCTTAGCTTATTTAGCCAAAAGGCTGATGACCTCATGCCGTGGCGAGGCATCTCTCTTCTGTCTGTCCGTTAATAATTCACAAGAATCTTTCTTCCTCCTAACTACAGAATATTGGTCATATTTTAGTGGAGCCTGCACACAGTGATCATCTCACAGGTCTTCATCAAATTAGTGTTGAAGGTCAAGTTCAAAGTCACATTTGTCATTCTCATTGGATTTTAAAATTCAGATTACGTGGTGTTTTGGCCCGTTTTTGCTGGCCACTTAGTGTGTTTTCAGTCCTGTAGTTGATTCTTTGTCCTAAAGAACAAACCACAGGGTGTCTGCCTACGGTTTTTCTTTCTCTTATTTCTTTCTCCTTAACTTAGCCTGGTTCAGACTGAAGTTTTTTCTACATACTGTCGGATCTTTGAGTTTTTTTCTTTAAGGTTGCAGAATCTTTAGGTTACAAAGTAAAATAATCTGATGATCAACAAGGATCCTGTACCAAAATTTGAGGATATTGCTTTTCTTCATCATACTTATCAGTTTCATTGCTCGTTTAACTTTGATGTCCTTTATACTTGCTGTGTATTCTTGCAGGTGATGAAGACGTACCACATGTACCACACTGAGAGTCTCAGTGCTGAGAGCAAACTGAAGGAGGCAGAAAAGCAGGAGGAGAAGCACATTGGCAAGGCTAATGACATTGGCCTGCGTTATGGCTACGATGATCGTCCACAGCGTCGAAGTTCTGTAAAGAAGATGGAGAAACTGAAGGAGAAGGTCTGTTTTTAGCCCATGTATGATGAGGATTTATGTCATGCACATTACTCCCAATACACTCTATCTATTCGACTGCAAACAAGCTGCAAATGCATTTGTAATTGAAGTGTCCAAGTAAATCCAACTATTTTATACATGCATACTGACAGATTATAGAGAAGATAAAACTGTTTAATGTATAATGCATTCTTAGAGTACATTAGGAAACCATTTTGCTTCCTCCCTTGATGGGACTCTCGCTCTTCCTTTTACACCCCCAGAGACAAGCCAAGTACTCTGAAAACAAGATGAAATGCACAAAGGCCCGGAATGACTATCTTCTCAATCTGGCAGCTACTAATGCCCTGGTGGCCAAATACTACATCCACGATGTCTCAGACATGATAGATGTAAGTCAGAGCCAAGAATGGAAATATGGATGGAAATGGAAATACTCTCTTTTTGTCAGAATGCATTTTTTTTCAGTTTAAGTTTGTTTTTGGATCTGTAATTACTATGCTTTGTTTTTTTTGTCCCCAGTGTTGCGACTTAGGGTACCATGCAAGCTTAGCACGCACCTTGAGAACCTACCTTTCTGCAGAATATAGTCTAGAAACTTCTCGCCACGAAGGGTTGGACTTACTGGAGGGAGCAGTGGATGCCATGGACACCAGAGGAGACAAGCTGAAGTTTATGGACACACATTGCCAGATCTTCTGTCCTCCTGCATGCTTTGACTATCAGCCACACATGGGAGATGAGGTGAGTCAACAGGGAGGGTAATGATTTAAAAAGGCTTTCTTTGAAGGTCTTTATTCTTGCTATGTTTATTTTGCACTGTGTTAAGTCACTTTCGGAAATATCCCTTTATTTCTTAATCCCAGGTGTGTCAAGTGAGTGCACAGCAGCCTGTCCAGACAGAACTCTTGATGCGCTACCACCAGCTGCAATCACGTCTGGCCACACTAAAAATAGAAAATGAAGAGGTGAGCGGCTCATTTTAAAGCAAAACAAGCTCACTGACGTGCTTAGGTATACGTTTTAGATGGCCTTATCCATACTCACGCTCAGTTCATATTTGGCCTTTGATATGTGAAGCAGCATCTGTATTCTTTTCTCTATTCTCTAAGGTCAATATTTTCTTGTAGTATATCCGGATGTTTCATCGAGATAATGTTACACAGATACCAGAGTCTTTTGAGAAAGAGTGTTTATGTACAAAGGTGTACGTAAATACAAATGAGAAATGTATGCAAGTGATTATCAGTGATAGTGAAGTTAGATCCTGAATCCTGTATAGGGTCTCATAGGGGAAGCTGTTAACATAGTAGTCTGAGTTGCTGAGTTTGAATATAGAGGTTGCACCATCAGTGTGTTAATGCAAAATACTGTGCAAGGAAGTGAAGTTGTTATCATTCAAACCATCAACTAAATGTAGAAGAACAGGGAAACAAAACACATATCTGCTGCTCTAAATGCAAGAGTCTTTAAAACAACATGCTAAGACACCAGAGTCCTTGAGAAAGAGTCTTTATTGCTGTTAGATTGATGTGTTACATTTAGTTTTATACTTCATAATTTTTGCAAACACTCTCACACTTTCCCTTACATCTGAAGCTATAAGCTAACCAGCTACTAATCAGTCATTAGGTAGTTAGCTTAGTTTAGCTAGCTTTGATCAATGTCATCCACTGAATACTGAAATCACTGAAATCGATCTCTTATTATTGTTTCTTTTACCTTTATTCAACCAGGAAAACCCCATTTAGATCAAATCTCTTTTCCAAGGGAGACCTCGTCTGATCTTTCTGTAAATTATTCCATGTCCAAGTGAATAGTAAGAAAAAGCTTTTTTCCCCAGAGAAGGGTAAGGTGAAACTAAAAGTTATAGAGAAAGAAATACCAATACTGTTCTTTGCAAGTGGTCAATGATGCCCAATCCATAAAATCTGCATAGCAGGCATGAAACTAATATATCTGTGTTTTCATTCATCTTTTTTAGCAAACAAAAGAATTTTTCACAAAACTATTCCTTTAGGAAAAACAGAACCCATCCCTCCGATTAGTCTATCACTCATCATCATGGCACAGGAGGCACTTTCATACCTTCATTTACTGTGTTGTATTTAATAATGCGGGCCACCAACACCCTCCACTACAAACATGTAACAACAGCCAGCCACTCTCCAGAGCTGTCACTATGCATTCATATGCATTCATTAAATCTGACACTGATATGTGGGGTCGTATCTCATCCAGTCTCCTGCTTCCAATGGGGGCCACCCCCAGCATGGTCACCAAGGCCACTGTGACTCACACAGACATGTTTAAAGGTCACCAGGATGTGTGTATGTGTCAGTGGCTGTCTGTCATGAATAAGGAAATCCACGCTCCCTTCCTGTCTGCCTCACATGGAAGGCACATAGTTAATCTTTCATGTCGTGATGCATCAAGCTAGCAAGCTAATTACTCTGTTGTTCACTCTGTCAGTCTAACTACGGTGCAAATATCCTGCAGCAGTATAATCTGAGCTGCCGTGTTTACACCACAGTGTGTTCGAGACACTGAGAAGACTAATGAAAATATGCCCAGTGGTACAAATATTCTTTTATTATTTTATGTGTACAAATGACCAGTTTGCTATCTTTTTTTTAATATAATTGTATTTAAACAAATATATTCATGTTGTGATTAATGCTGAAATGACAACTAAAGTTTACATCTATATGTGTTTCAGGTGAGGAAGACTCTTGACGCCACCTTGCAGACCCTCCATGATATGCTTACTGTGGAGGACTTTGATGTTTCAGAGGCTTTCCAGCACAGCCAATCCACAGAGTCTGTGAAATCAGCCTCATCTGACTCTTACATGAGCAAGGCAAACATCGCCAAAAGACGAGCCAATCAACAAGAGACTGAGGGCTTCTACTTTACTGTGAGTAGTCGGACAAATGAACAAAGAAATTGCAGCGTGGTGTAAATGTGCACAGTACAACACAAAGAATGTCTAGAAATAGCACTAATTGTCTTTTTGTCTTTCTTATCAATAGAAATACAAGGAGTACTTGAATGGCAGCAATCTCATTGTCAAACTGCAGGCTAAGCATGACCTTCTGAAGCAGACGCTAGGAGAAGGTGAGACTTATTAAAACGTTGTCGCACTGTGTTTAGCGGTGTAGAAAGTTCTATATTAAAGTAACTGCTAAGCTGCCAAGAAAGAAAGTATCTCTAGAGTATATTAGTACCTTGATATATAGAAGCACATATAGTAAATCTATTATAGCTGTTTTTATCCAAAGGAAGTAGAGCTACTTTCAGCAGCTCCCTTATTTACAAGGGGTCACCATAGCAGGTAACTCTGCATGTTTGATTTGGCACATCTTTTACACCAGATGCCCATCCTGATGCAACCCCAAAGGAATTTGTGTCTCCTCCTGGGATTGAACCAGAGCTCTTTCACTTGTTAGGCAAATATGTAACAACACTATACAGCCAATTTAGCCAAAGGAAGTAATTTTTAACAATACATAATATCTTCAGTTTGTATGTAGCCTACCCCATGCTTTTAGAAAATACGATACAAAATTATATCATTCAGAGCTATATTAAGAGAACAAAAACCCTGCAGTCCATGATAACAAGCACTGTTATAAAAATGTAAGACCCGAGAGCTGTTAAAATAATGAAGCCAAAGGGTCAGTAAGAGTCTGTGTCTTTTAATGTCACAATGTTGCTACTTTGGAATCACAAACGTGTTAAATAATTTTGTTTTGTTGGGAATATTAAAAGTTTTCAGACTCCCATATATCACAGTTGTGTCTGCTGTACACAGATTCTTTTAGAAATCAGATAATTAAATATTGATCAAAACAAAACACCAAATTATATTACTTATTATATTAATTATATTATTATAAATGATATTATGTAGTAAAGTTGTAGTTGTCATGGCATCCTGAAAACTGCATGACCTAAAAGCAGGTCATCTCAAGCCATGGATTACTAGTATAGCATTGAAAGGATATTTCTTCCCATGCTTTCCTTACATATTCCTGATATTAAATATGTGTTAAACTCATCCAGAAGAGAGAAGAAAAGTATATTTGATGCCATGATGTCATGGCGATCATCAGACTCTAGCGTATGCTTTAAGGTTGGAATTATGTGTTTGACATAAAGAAGGATTGTGCTGGAAGCTGCTTTACACATGACATGATCCTTGAACAAACATTTCTGACTGACTGATCAAAGCGAGGCCTTAATTTGTTTGCTATACTGAAACGTGCGTGTGAGTGTGCTAATGTGGTGCACATATCATGAAATCATAATACTGTACAAATCAGCTCCCACTCTTGTTGCCTCTGGATACATTTTCACTTTCACAGAGCTAGTCTGCAAGCTAGTCCCCTTCTGGGGCTCTTGTGCTGTTTCTAGGGCGACCGTTGAATGACCGCTGCCTGGCGGTGAGTCAGATTCAACCATGGCGTTCACCCCATTCAGCCTGCCTGAATAGATGCCCGTTTTCTCATAACACCCCTTTCCTTCTCCATCTGCCAGCCATGTATAGTCAGCCAGCACTCAACCGTGCTGCTAACTTCTGTGATTGTAAAACAAGTGTGTTCTAATTTAGCCTCTCTCTGTGTGTGCTTATTCCTTTTAGGGGAGAGGGCTGAATATGGAACAACGAGGTAAGGTTTTCAGTGACAAGAGGGTGAATAAAGTCGGCAATGATGTGTAAAATCCGTCCTGTGTCCTTGGATGTGGCACAAATAAAGTCACAGTGTAGGAATATCGTTACCTCGCCATGTTGAATGGTTTGGATCCAAATTTGAGATGCTTTAATCTATAAAAATATCTTAAGACTAGGGAGTGAAATGCCAGTGAGATGGATAATGATTTGTTTAATAAAAACATTTCAATGAGGATAGAATTAACAAATATTGACAAGAAGGGCGTGTGACAAATACAAATGCTTGACTTTTATTTTGATCAATTAAATTTTAGATTTAATTGTATCTGTATTGAGTATTTTGTGATGTATTACCTTTCAGTCATTATTACTTTGAGAAAGTTACAGGAGCTCCATCCTTGTATTATTTTTACCTTTAGGTTAATACACAAATTTGCTTTCTTGCCAAGTGTTAAATGAGAAAGTTGATCCCAGAAAGCTGATTCTGTTCATCCTGATGGTGTGTTGGTCCCACTCAGATGATTGTATGCCCAGATTGAGGCTACAGCAAAGGGTTTGCTAATTTAAGTTAGCATTTAGTAGCAAATAGCTAGTGCAAGCACAATGTATCATTTGTATAATTTGGATTTTAGATAATAAGCAACACAAAATATTATACATTTAAAGCCACTAGCTAAGCAATTTCAAGGTACTTATTTATTTATTTGTGGTTTTAAAACATTGTGCTAAGCTAGATAATATGATTTTGGCTTTATAGAGACAGCGTAATACATTATACACTCACTCATTGATTGCCCACTAAATGAAACATATTCCACTGTACTTTGTAGTGCAGTACTTTGTACTGTCTATAGAAAGTATTAAAAATGTATGTAGCAGGTTTTTCGCTTAATTTACCCAAAAAGCCTAAAACGGACATATTTCACATTCTCTATTAATTTGTTTTTTTGTTAAGTTGCCCATCTTTATCTTTTCTTCTTTATCTCTGTCATATCAGGTTTGTAGTTTTTTGACAGGTGACAGAACTGTAAAGGATACACCTTTATGCTATTGAAAATTAATGGAGTGCCATGAATTATTTTCCCTTCCTGTCTGAACGAGAGTTTGACTAATTGCACTCTGTCTCTTCATATTTATCATAAAGAAATGAAAAGAGTATCGGCTGTCTCATCTAGCTCTCAGCAAGAAAGCAAATGACTGTAGCCTATCTCAGAAACGGTCAATATATGACTACCATATTCTTTATGATTTGGAGCAGCCTATTGTTTTGGTAAAGATCTGAAAAGAAAAACATCTTAAGCAAAATCAGTTTTACTGTTGCATATTGCATTATTTTTCATGTTTGCATTGTACCAACCCTACAAACCCCACCATCTCCCCAGGCCCCCAACTCTTCCCCCTAAACCCCAGAGAATGCGGAAGTGTAGACCTCGCTCCATTTTTAACCGTAGGCTGTTTAACGGCAATATGGAGGCCTTCATTCAGGTATAAGCCCATCTGTGCCCTCTGTCTCTCATGAGCTCAGCTTTCTCGCTAGCAGTCCTTGGGGGTTCTCTTGCCTGTGACCACTCTTTTATCCAAACATTGCCTCACTCATGCACTGACTTTCCTCTTGCTCAATGCTTGTCTTCACATTTGACGAAAACACTGGATAAGGTGAAAGCTGGTCCAGCAGCTTGATGTGAAGATGGTGTATTTTCAAAAGCACCAGTATAAGGTTTGTTCTTGTGAGCCCCCAGCCTCCGTACACTGAATTAATTTGGCTGTATGTCAGTTGGCCACACAGCAGCTATGCAAATAAGCAGATGGCCACTTCCACTCTAATGCTAATCAAACTCAGCAGACAAGCAGGGCATGCACCGACAAAAGTACAGAGATAAAACGATTAACCAATGAATCAACTGACAAAAAAACAAAAGGAAAAAAAATAATTTTTTTTTGCTTTATTGATTTTTTGTATAGTGTTGTATGTTTTGAATATTATCATTATTTATATCTTAGTAGTTCTTCAATGGGCTTTTTTCTCACAGAACAAATAAAGAATCAGTTAGTTGAGGAGATGTCGTAATTAGCAGATCGACTGATAAATCGATTCTAATTTCCCTCCAGGGAAAGAAGTTGTTTTTGGCTGGAAAAATATGTGTCTTCCCCCCACCCACCATGCTCTGAAATAGGCCCTTCCCTCCCACTCCCCCCAAACCATGCCCTCATGTCTCACACGCCACATGGCACTGATGCTTTGACTGATGCTTTTCTCAGGCCATGCCTCGTCCTTCTCTCTCTCTCTCTCACTCTGTCTGTCTGTCTGTCTCTCTTTGTAAGATCTGTCTCTCTCACTAACCTGTTGTGGTTGTTGTTGCTTCTCTTCCTCTGTCTACGTGCCTTACTGCTCTCTGCCCAGGGGAAGACGGAATGTCCGTGCGAGGAGTCAGGTACTCTGTCTTATAGCTGGGTGGGATCATTACACTGTGTTTAGTATGCTAACCAACATTTCTGTGCCTCTGTCCCATTGGGATTCCTGTGAAAATACTGTTATCGTGGTGCACTAATTTATTTTTGTTTTGCATATTGTGACTCAGAAAGTTAACGTTAAGTGATAAATGATATCATCTCAGCCTTCTCATCATAACGGCTTGCTAGTGTGACTGTTTCTTATGGTTATTAATTTCTGATTTAGTGGTTTCTCTAGTAATAATTTAATTGTGTCTATAGGATTCAGGCCAGCCTATACCAGCGGTGGTTGAGAGCTGTATTCGATACATCAACCTGTATGGTATGTTCCAGTTCTATTCATAAGTTATCTTTCCACAAAGGCTGATGTTTTATTTGTGTAGTGCAAATTTACAACAAAATTCAACAAATTCAAATTTAACAAAACAAATGCATCGGATTCTGCATTAAGGATTCTTATATTGCAAAGTAGGGACCCTGCAATTTTAGATAGAAACGGTGACAATAAGAGCGCTTAGAGAGCGAACTCTCCCCAAAGGTCAAAGGGGTAAAATGTTTTTGTTTGTTTTTTTCAATACAGTATGATGACATCAGCATGTTATGGTGTCAATGTGACTATGTAGGGCCTAATATTGCAAAAAAAAAAAAAAGGAAAAAAAAGAAAAGAAAAAAAAAGCATGTTGTACATCTCTTTTCATCCATCAACTTTGACCTTGGGTGCTAACATTTGAGATCAAAGTCAAATGGTTACCTAACCTAGGTGCTTATGTCTCTCCTGACTCTCAATATAAAGTTTTCACCTAAATTAATCAACTCAAGCTTTTATTGGTGTCTATCATCACACAAAATTTGAAAATTATATCTTAACCCTTTCACGTATAGTGGTCACTACAGCGGAGAGATATTCAAAGGCTGTTTTCTTGTATTTGTGTCAGGGTTGATGGTATACCTGCACATGATCACAACACACAGTGTATATTATTTATTCGTTTGTCAACTTCATAAGCCAAAAACGTATGTTGTCCACCTAAGTGGACATGAAAAAAAAACCTTTTAAAAGTACATGTGTAAAAAAATTAAGTTCAAAAATCTTTTTTTCATGCCTAAAGATGAATAAAAATGTAAAAAAAATCCTGATTGAGGTTGTCATAATTCATGCATGAAAGGGTTAAAAACTGCAATAGAGCGCTAACAAACAGACCAACAGACAGACAGTTATTCGCTACAGCAAGTAGACAGAGCAGACAGAGTTTCCCTTTTCATTTTCTTGCTTACATGTAGTTTTCAGTCTGTATAATCAAAACACAACAAAACATATAATTTCATACAATCTGATTGTTAGGGTTTTCTCTCTGTTATTGTAGGGTCTTTACCTAATATAAAGTGCCCTGAGGTGACTGTTGTTGGGATTCGGTCCTATATAAATAAAATAAAACTGAATGATATGTATATATAACTTTAATATTGTTAATAGTAGCCATTCAAATATTTTTGGTATTTTAGAAGTTATTAGCAGTGAAATAGCATTCAATGTGAGATAATATAACTGCTCCAACTGGATCGTTTGGAAAATCTTAAACTGGGGCATTTCATATGTACAAGCCTGGATGAGAGAGTGAGGTGAAATATTAATTTCTATGATTCATTCATTTCTCAAAATGGGTTGCATTCTAATATTCATGATGCTCAGCTTACATTAATCCTTATATATAAGAAAGAAGATGGGGTGTAACTACTGTCTAAGAGATGCTAATGAATCTCTTACTAACTAATAGTAACGTCTGTCTTGTGAAGATTGTTATAATAAGAAAAACAATGTAATTTTGATTTCCACCAGCTCTACTCTGAGCCCCTCCCGAATGGCCGAACTTCTGACTCTATCTCTAAGGGAGAGGCCAGCCACCCTTCGGAGGAAACCCATTTCCACCGCTTGTATTTGCAATCTCGTTCGTTCGGTCACTATCCACAGCTCATGACCATAGGTGAGGCTAGGGGCGTTGATCGACCGGTAAATTGAGAGCTTCGCTTTTACACTCAGCTTTCTCTTCACCACAACAGACCGGTACAGCGTCCGCATCACTGCAGCCGCTGCACCAAACCGTCTGTCAATCTCCCGCTCCCTTCTCCCATCACTCGTGAACAAGACCCCAAGATACTTAAACTCTTCCACTTGGGGCAGGGTCTCGTCCCCAACCCGGAGTGGGCACTCCATCCTTTTCCGACTGAGGACCATGGCCTCAGATTTGGAGGTGCTGATTCTCATTCCCACCGCTTCACACTCGGCTGCGAACCGTTCCAAGGAGAGCTGGAGGCCATCACCTGATGAAGCCAACAGGACCACATCATCTGCGAAAAGCAGAGATGAGATCCTGAGACCACCAAAGTGAAAGCCTTCCGCCACTTGGCCACGCCTAGAAATTCTGTCCATAAAAATTATGAACAGAATCGGTGACAAAGGGCAGCCCTGGCGGAGCCCATCACCCACCAGGAACGAGTCCGACTTCTTGCCGGCAATGCAGACCAAGCTCTTGCAGCGGTCATATAAGGACTGAATGGCCCGTAGCAATGGGCCAGACACCCCATACTCCCGGAGCAGCCCCCACAGGAACCCCCCGAGGGACACGGTTGAATGCCTTCTCCAAGTCCACAAAACACATGTAGACTGGTAGGGCAAACTCCCATGTTCCCTCGAGTATCCTTAAGAGGATAAAGAGTTGGTCCAGTGTTCCACGGCCAAGACAAAAACCGCATTGTTCCTCCTGTATCCGAGGTTTGACTAACGGACGAACTCTCCTCTCCAGCACCCTGGCATAGACTTTCCCAGGGAGGCTGAGGAGTGTGATTCCCCTGTAGTTGGAACACACCCTCCGGTCCCCTTTCTTAAAGATGGGGACCACCACCCCGGTCTGCCCCCGATCCCCACGCAACATTGCAGAGACGTGTCAACCAAGACAGCCTTAAAACATCCAGAGCCTTCAGGAACTCGGGGCGGACCTCGTCCACCCCAGGGGGTCTGTCACCAAGGAGTTGTTTAACTGCCTCAGTGACCTCCCCCCCAGAGATTGACGGGTCATCCCCTTCGTCCCCAGACTCTGCTTCCGCCACGGAAGATGTTCCAGTGGGATTGAGGAGGTCCTCGAAGTATTCCTTCCACTGCCTGATGATTTTCTCTGTCGAAGCCAGCAGCACTCCACCCGCACTATAGACAGTGCAGGTAGAACTGAGTCGCCTGACGGTTTCCAGAATCTCTTCGAGGCAGTCCGAAAGTCTTTTTCCATGGCCTCTCTGAACTCCTCCCACACCCAGGTTTTTGCTTCCACCACCGCCCGCGCTGCATTCAGCTTAGCCTGTCAGTACCTATCAGCTGCCTCTGGAGTCCCACAAGCTAACTAAGCCCGGTAGGACTCCTTCTTAAGCTTGGTGGCTCCCCTCACCTCAGGTGTCCACCATTTGGTTCGGGGGTTACCACCATGACAGGCACCAACTACTCTGCAGCCGCAGCTCCATGCAGTGGCTTTGGCAATGGAGGTGCTGAACATGGTCCATTCGGACTCAATGTCCCCAGTCTCCCTCGGAATGCTGTTGAAGCTCTGCCGGAGGTGTGCGTTGAAGATCTTGCGGACTGGGGCCTCTGCTAGACGTTCCCAGCACACCCTCACTGTACGTTTGGGTGCGCCAGGTCTGTCCAGCGTCCTCCCTCGCCACCTGATCCAACTCACCACCAGGTGGTGATCAGTTGACAGCTCAGCCCCTCCCTTTACCCGAGTGTCCAAAACATATGGCCTCAGGTCTGGTGATACGATTACATACCACATCGACCTGTGGCCTAGAGTGTCCTGGTGCCACGTGCACTTATGGATACTCTTATGTTCGAACATGGTGTTCGTTATGGCCAAACTGTGGTTTGCACAGAAGTCCAATAACAAAACACCGCTCGGGTTCAGATCCGGGAGGCCGTTCCTCCCAATCACGCCCTTACAGGTCTCACTGTCATTGCCCACGTGAGCATTGAAGTCTCCCAGTAGGACAGGGGCGACCGTGGCACTGGGGGTTGGGAAGCGCATCTGTAACCGGAAGGTCGCCAGTTCGATCCCCGGAGACAGAGTCCAGCCCCTCTCCAGGAGACTGGTTCCAGAGCCGAGACCATGCGTTTAGGTGAGCCCGACTATATCTAGCCGGTACCTCTCAACCTCACGCACTAGCTCAGGCTCCCTCCCCACCAGAGAGATGACATTCCATGTCCCAATTGCCAGTCTTGTTAGCCGGGGATCGGTCCGCCAGGGCCTCCGCTCCTGGCCGCTGCCTGACTCACATTACACCCGACCCCTACGGTGCCTCCTGCGGGTGGTGGGCCTGCAGGAAGATGGGCCCATGGCCCTTTTTCGGGCTGTGCCTGGCCGGGCCCCATGGACTAAGGCCCGGCCACCAGACGCTCGCCCTCAGACACCCTTACCGGGCCTGGCTCCAGGGCGGGGCCCCGGAGCTTACCCATACTCTTACCCATACTCTCATGATGTAGTATGGGTAACTTCTGTGGATTTCCTTTGGTTTTTTTTTATATGTTTGAAGTCTCCTATCTTTAAGCTTGTTTTTATACTTAGATACAAAAAACAGAAGAAACTCCTTTACTGAGACATTCGACAGAAATAAATCTGGTTTATTTTTAAGGGGGTGTGCCATTTATCTCGGGCAGGGTGAACTGTTCCCTCGATGGTCTTTTCATAGGGGTCTTCTAATTGCCACAGTGGTATAAAATCAAGCTATAGCAGCCATGCTGTCTGCCTGTCACAAATGTGTGAAAAAATGAGTTCTCACCACTGTTATTGCGGTATTGTAATAGTTGCAATCACTGCAACAAGTAAGTTCATGCAATTTCTTTCCCCCTATTCCATCATCAACTTTAAGTGGTGTTATTGCAAAGTGGAGTCATTGAGGAACCACAGCAACACAACCACAACATGGCCGACCACATAGAGTTACTGAGTAAGGTTGGCAAGTGCTGGGTTTCTATGGCCAAGCAGTTCCTATATGTAGTAGGAGGCCCAGTACTTTTGACCATATAGTGTATGTGAAAAAGGTAAGATGTGGCATCTTAATCCATCACACTTTCATCCTTTGTGAGTTGCTACTGCAAAATAATTCTTGAGTCTTTTGTCTGTTTTGCTTTCACACCAGATTGCCATAGACTTACCCATACTCTCATGATGTAGTATGGGTAACTTCTGTGGATTTCCTTTGTTTTTTTTAATATGTTTGAAGTCTCCTATCTTTAAGCTTGTTTTTATACTTAGATACAAAAAACAGAAGAAACTCCTTTACTGAGACATTCGACAGAAATAAATCTGGTTTATTTTTAAGGGGGTGTGCCATTTATATTAATACCTTTTTTCCATTTTAGACTAACAGCTTTATATGTCCACAGGTCTTCAGCAGCAAGGTATATTTCGAGTTCCAGGATCCCAGGTCGAAGTCAATGATATTAAAAATGCATTTGAAAGAGGTTAGTCCCAGGTCACTTAGCCATCTACTCTTGATTGATTTTAAATTTCGTTTTGCCCACCTCAGAAACCGCAGTTACTCTCACAGGACTCTAAAGTGCAAATAAAGAGCCTGTGTGCCATATGTAACCCAGTAATGGACATGTAAACCATTTAATGCATAATACATGAGATCAGCATCCTAAATGAGCAAACATAACTGCACTCTTAATGCATACATTAACTTCCGAATTTGAAATGCATATTAAGAATCACTGCTATCTTACATGAAAGTGAGTGCAATGGATGAATACTGAGTAGACTGAAAGTATGCTACATCTACAGGAGAAGATCCACTGATGGATGATCAGACAGATCATGATATTAACTCTGTGGCGGGAGTTCTTAAGCTTTACTTCCGGGGGTTGGAAAACCCGCTGTTCCCTAAAGAGCGTTTCGTCGACCTCATATCCACTACCAGTGAGTAACATTCCAGGAAAACATGTGGAATATGTTTTATTTAGTGTAGCACTCTGTGATTGTTGTTGTTTATTACTTTTAGAGCTTGACTCTGGTGCAGAAAGAGCTCATCACCTTCAGCAGATAATCGTGACTCTTCCGCGGCCTGTGATCATCGTCATGAGATACCTGTTTGCATTTCTAAACCAGTAAGTCTCGTCAATACAAATTTTCCGGTGTGCAAAATTTAAATAATGATACTTACTGGTTCTGTTTTCCACAGTCTTTCCCAGTACAGCGATGAGAACATGATGGACCCCTACAATCTCGCTATTTGCTTTGGCCCCACGCTGATGCCCATACCAGATGACCAAGATCCTGTGGCCTGCCAAGCACATGTTAATGAGATCATTAAGACAATCATCATCCACCATGAGGTCATCTTTCCAACCCAGCGAGAACTGGAGGGACCTGTGTATGAGAAGTGCATGGCTGGAGGGGACGAATACTGGTATGTTCAAAGCTAGGTGTCCAAAATGTGCTGTGTTTTCTGAGCCATTAACAACTTGGCCTTGGAAAAATAGCGCCGTGTAACATTTTCCACTTCCTACCCTGGCTCTAAGCCATTTTGTACAAGGCTGTAGATTTTACACTCAATACTGAATTATCTTCTTAGACAGAAACCTAATAAAGGGTATTGGCTTTTTTCTCATAAACACAAGACTTCTTTTCTATAGCGACGCTAGCAACAAGTGTTGTTTATTTAAAGACTGTATGCACCAGCAATATGATTATTAAATAACATTAAAAATGCCTTTCTTAAATGATCCAACTGCTAGAATTAAAGAATGAAGAGTAGCTGTTCAGTTCCTTGTTAAAAGGATTTATCCTGATCAGTCATTTTATTGGATAATATGAATCTCACATTTGATTTAGTAGGTAGTTTGGATTTTGCTTTAATTTGGTGTATAAAGTGTATGTTTTAGAGGTTTCAAAAAAATACATGAAAAAATATGCATATAGAAAAACTAAAAATGCCAGGATCTTTTTTAGCTTTTCATTTGCATGAACAACATTTGCAATAAAAACTGACACTTTATTAGGCACAGTTTGCTAATACCGGGTTGGAGTCCCTCTTGCCTTCCGAGCTGTTTTATTATTCATGGCATAGCTTCATTAAGGTCCTGGAAGATTTTGGTCCAAGCTGACATGATAGCATCACGCAGTTGCTGCAGATCTGTTTGTTGCACATCCACGATGCGAATCTCCCATTCCGCTCCGTCTCAAAGACTATCAGATTAGGATCAGGTGACCGTGGAGGCCGTTTGACTACAGTGAATTCATTGTCATTTGCAACATAACAGTTTGAGATGATTTGAGCTTTGTGACATGGCATGTTATTGTCCCGAAAGCAACCATCAGAAGTACGCTGTGAAGGCTTAGGTACTTAGGTAGGCTGTGGCATCTAAATAATGCTTAGTTAGTCCTGAGTGTCCCAAGAAAATGTCCCCTACACCATTACACCACCAGCAGCCTTAACCGCTGACACAATGCTCTGATTCTGACCCTACCATCTGAATGTCACAAAAAGCATTGAACCTGTGCTGATTAAAAGATGCTGATTTGGTACTGACAGGCCCAGAGTATCGCAAGACCCATCCCTTATGCTATTACACCACCTGTTGATACAAGGCACAATGGACCAATGCTTTCATGTTCCTGGTGCCAAATTATGATGCTACTATCTGAATATAAAGGAAGAAAGACCAGGAAATATTTTTCCAGTCTTTTGTTGTCCAACTTTGGTAAGTCCACATGACTTGTAGACTTACTGACAGGAATGGCACTAGGTGTGCAATCACTGATATTTTTTTGCATACCTTGATTGTAACAAGTACTTATTTAGGATGCTGTTGCCTTCCTCAGCAGTTTCCGAAATGATAAGACCAGCTGATAAATCACCTAAATCATCTTTCTTTCATGTTTTGATGGTCGGTTTGAATGTCAGCAGGTTGTCTTGACTGTCTGCATGCCTATTTATCATGCTGTCACATGATAAACATAATATTGGTCTGGTAATTAAGGATTCCTTTGTTATAAAAGGTAATGATTAAAGAATAAGAGTGCGTAAATGGCTCTTATTTTTTTCATTTCCTTTTCTGCATCTCCTCTCTCCAGTGAAAGCCCCCACAGTGAACCAGGAGCTCTGGATGAGATTGACAATGGTACCGGGCCTAACACAAGTGATGAAGGTGAGTCAGCAAACACATCAATCCATTGTGAAGACAGCAGCTGGATGTTGAGAAGCTGACAGAGAAAATAATGAGATTTCCTCTGATCTTTTTTCATATGGCAGAATTGGAGCAAATCGAAGCCATAGCCAAATTTGACTACGTGGGCCGAAGTCCAAGAGAGCTGTCCTTTAAGAAGGGAGCCTCTCTGCTGCTCTACCTGCGAGCTTCTCAGGACTGGTGGGAAGGGCGACATAATGGTGTGGATGGGCTGATCCCACATCAATACATTGTGGTACAAGACATGTAAGTTAGATTTATTTAGGCTGTGAAGCCCATAAAAAGTAAAAAAAAAAAATGCTTGTCATTTGTGTTGCATTTTCAGAAAGCTTGGCCTTAATGAAAATCTTCCTAATGAAAGGATCACTATGAATAAAATGCTACACTTTCATTTTATTGCATTCTTATTGGAGCAACAGACACTCAGAGAGGGCAGACCTCAACTAAGGACATTAATCACTCTTATTTATTCCAAAATGTGTTGAGATCTTTATTTGGCTACAATCCATCTTTTCATGATTCAGATTCAAGTGGTAGTTATTCTATAATTCTGCTAACAGACAAAGGGTAACAAAAACATAACCTTTGTGGTCGAAGCAATTACCCTCTGATCCACAATTTGCTAAAGAGAGAGATTTTCTTCGAATGGACATTCACTCAGGTCACGTATTGAATGGAGGCCTTTAATTTCTTAATAACTTCTTTTCTGATAAATAGTAGGCAGGTAACAAAATTAAAGCTAAATTAGGAAGAGGAAAAGGACCAAAAGGACAGAGTAATTAGTGGTTAATGTTTCCCTTTAAAAGAATGGGCTTGGTAGGTACAATGCTGTGGTGTTTTTGTGCAGGGATGTGATTATTAAGGATTCTCATTTGATTTTCAACAACTATAATGAATGAAGTTGAAGACAGTGAAACTGCCTGAAACTGCACTTCCTATTGACTTCTAGACACTGACTCCAAGGAAATTACAACTCTGTTACGTCGGCTTTGGCTTCAGAATCAAGCACTTACAGTTCTAGCTTTAACAGATTGTATACTTTGTACAAAAACTCAATGAACAGTTGCTTTAAATGAAATGGGAATGTAGTTATCAATGATTCATTCATCAAGAAAAAAATCTTTAAAAAAATTTAACACAGAAATGAATTAACAGTTCAAACACTGCAGAACTCCTTATTTAGTTTATCTAGCAGACTACTGTTAATTATTTTCTATGTTAAACATGAATAAAAAAGCGTCATCGATATCCATCTGTATCAGGGACGACGCGTTCTCAGAGGGCATTCATCGGACTGACAGTGAGACCAGCAGTGGGCCGCACCACGATGACAGAACCTCATCAAGGAATGAGCGTCAGTCTCCTTGTGAACACACACCTGAGAACCGCTTTGGACCAGCATTAGGAAGGTAGTAACAGTTAGATATTTGGGATGGACTTGAGAGAGGAAGGACATTGAACATTTATCCAGAGCAAAGAAACTGAAACTATTCACGAATTAAATATCAATTTCATCGCTTTTTTTTAGGGTGCGAGTGCGATCAGATGGCGCTGCAGCTCCACGCCATAGGAACGGCGCTGACAGCCTGAGCCCCACCAGAGCTGCTGATCTACCCCCCAGGGTTATGCCTCGCCCCCAGAGTCCACACAAAATAGCTGTCAGCAGGGGTCTAACTGACAGTCCCGAGAAACGCCGTCTCACCACATTTGGCAGTGCTGGCTGCATCAGCCACCCTGATAGAAAGGTGTTTGTCGACAGCCACTCTCAAAGATCATCACCAAGCACCACCCGGCATGCAAGTTTAGGAGACCACAAGGCTCTTGAGACCGAGGCACTCGCTGAGGTGATTAAAATCCTTAAAAGCACATGCAGTTTTTATTAATATAGACTTTTCTTATTTTATTGTATAACAAACATGTACATATACAACTATCCTATATGTATGGCTTCTCTAAAAAGGGAGCTTCCTTTTATAGCTTATAGAAAAATCATAACTGTATCGAGGCAAAATTAAGGAGGAAAAAAATCTCAATTCTCGCTACCATTCCTAAATATTATGTGCATCATTAGCTCTTTGATGGGTACCAAAACATTACACAGTTGGCAAATAAAATTTTGGTTTTAGTTTTTCCACCATCACATAAAAAGGCTTGAGCTCTGAGGAATAAAACAAATTTCTTTTGCCTCAACAATAGATTTAGCTACTCTCTGCTTGGTTGCTTGACATCAGTGTCTTTTGTTTTTTCCTCTACTTATGCTTCTCAGGATATAGAGAAAACAATGAATACAGCCCTGCATGAGTTGCGTGAGTTGGAGAGGCAGAATGTAGCCAAGCACGCGCCTGACGTTGTGCTCGACACATTGGAGCCGCTTAAGCACCCTGGTGGAGCGCAGGAGGTGTCTGCCAGCCCTCTCCATACCATGGTGATCAGGGATCCAGATGCAGCCCAACGACGCAGCAGTAGTAGCTCCTCATCTGAGACTATGACCACTTTTAAGCCCGCTCTGTCAGTCCGTAGACCAAGTGCTCCTTTAAGGCCCCCGCCTGTCAGACCTGTTCGACCGGCTCCTGTGATTGGACAGGGCCAGGGACCTCACCGCTCCAGCAGCTCCAGTTCGTCTGGTTTGGGCAGCCCGAGCATTACTCCCACTGACAGGGTCTTCCCCAAAGCACCATCTCCATCACCATCCACCTCCTCTTCTTCCTCGGACAAACAAGGTAACATGTAGCTCCAGTCAGACAAGTGGTTGAAGAATGCTGTGGATACAGAGTGATTCAGATTATCATCATGTCCCTTCCCCTTTTTTTGGACGGCAAAACAAACATTGACACCCGATGAATATTTACCACTAATCTTGTGTAGTGTAGGATAGGTGCTTGTTTCTGCCCACAACATCCACTCTGTTTCCACGTGTGTTGGGAACAAGTCAATGTACTGTACTGCAGTGATATGTTACGCAAAAATAGGATTTAAATCTATGAGAATTATTTTATAGTAATGCTGTCATGCTGAATAGCCATGCTGGGTAAAGGGATGCACTGGAAAATGCTTCTGTTTACTGAAACACAACAGTGAAGTATCTCAATGAAATGTTATTAGGTTACAAAGATGCCATGAGCGTGTTCTTTGTGAGTGGTTTCCTGCTCCATTATAAAGGGAATACTTAAGGGAATATTTCACCACTAATCATGTAGACATCTAGTCTGTGGTGGTTCATAATATTCCTTTTATATACCATTTATATTGAAAGAAGTTGTCTCAGCAAACCTGTCCCACAGCGTCACAGCATAAGCAGACAGACAGACAACATGGCTGGATGGGGAAAACACAGTGGACCTGTCTCAAACTGCAGTTCTTCTAGTGACCACTAGATGCTGGCTCCAAGGAAATTGCAGCTGTGTAATGTTATCATGGGCTTCAGCCCCAAGCCGTTAAAAGATTCTATACAAAACCTCTATGCACGGTGGCTTTAAATGAAATCCTCCAAATGTTACCTTGAAATGTAAGGAGCTGGGTAAAGCTAAGAAAAAAGTGTTGGTGAAACTCCTGGCAGCAGACTGATTGGCAACTAAAGCACAAATGGGCCTAATTGGCACCAGTTTGCCAGCTTGTGCTGCTGCTTCAGTCTGGCAAGTTTACGGCCACTGCGATGGTAGTCTCATTGTCCAATAGCCTGTGTCAGGCAAAGTTGTGTCAGGCGGCAGCAGAGCAGCTCCTCTTCTCCCTCCATTTGTTACATTTCCTCAGCAGTGGACCAGGACTGTTATATACCCACTGTGATTCTAATATTTGATAGTGTCCACTCCGTGTCAGGACTGGGAATCTGTTTCTAAAGTTACTTCTTAATTCTTATATATCAAAAGAAAAGTAAGTGATTTCCTTAGCCAAAACTACTTTCTCTTTTTTCTTCATCTGTTAATGTCAGAATGGGCCAGAGAGTAGCAAAATAACCTGAAGTACAGTGATACAAATAATACCGAAAGTTGTTGTGACCATTATAGATATGCTGTGCCTATAATTAAAACAATGAAATAAAGACAAACATAAAAAAAGAGCTTATATTATTGTCAACTCTCTATATTAAAGGATTAGCTGTGTTACCTCAACAGACTCTCGTACACTTCAAATGACTAATGCACTTATACAAAAAACACTACAGGGAACTGTGCTGCATTTGTAAGTTTTGTGTCTTCATTTTGATGAACTTGTACTAGAAACATGATATAGCACATCATCATTGAAGCTTGTCAAGCCTCGTCTAGATTACACATGGTCACTGCAGGCTGTGCGTACGTTTAGCCAAACTTGTTTACTGTTGGTGATATTTGTGGTCCGTCTTATGAGGATGATCAGTATATCTTTAATGTGTAATAGGTACATCGGAATGAATATATACATATTGTTAAAGGACGCTTGTAAAAGTAACATTGTATGATAGAAACAGGATATATTATCATCTCTAGTGTGTAGATTTTTGTAATTCTTACCCTTGCACAGAAATTGGTAAAACAATAAATCAATGAAACCTCCCAGAAATGTCTTTAATGTCTCTGTGGTGATTTTGAGTTAAAAACAAAACAATGTAGATGATCGATATTGAACAGTAGCTGTGCTGCAAATGCACCTCACAAAATGTAAGTAATGCAGTGACTTTACTTCTTTGTCAGAAATGAAAATCAACATAATGTATAATCACTTTGACTTAAATGCATGTACAGTGGAAATGCTGTAACTATAGTTGTGTTGCAGGGCCATCTACTGGCTGGCATGGATTATAGTGCCATCCTGAAAGGCTATATAATCACTGAAAGAAAACATTTGAAACTGCAAACATACATGAAAGGCATAATGCAACATGCGCTGACAGTCAGTTAGTGTCAAATGTATTTTCTTTCTTTTTATTTTATCTTCAGTCATTTGATAGTCAGATCCACAGGGTCAAATCCCTGCCATGATATCTCAGTATGTTTTTGTTTTTTTAATTTTATATAATGAATGTTCCTTTTTGCACTAGCGACAGTCTTCTAACTGGATTAATGTCTCATAACTATAACATACTAGTAATGGTTCACAGTTAATGTTCAAGAAGCCATTCAATGACCACATTTGTCCTGTGGATGGAGACATTGTGCTTCTTGGGTCCTTGAAAGGAGACTGAAATGCTCTGCCGAAGTGAAAAGGTTCAAAGAGTCTCCTTTTATTGATATGCACGTGTACTCGGAGGCCAGCCCAGTACATGGAAGTCATCTTCACTGCGGGAAACACACAACTTATTTTCATCCAAAGAGTTGTGAGACAAATTTGTAAATAATGCAAAGAGGTGACAACCATAAAAAAGTGAAAAAAAAAACAAAAAAGAAGTAAGCATACTAGCTTTCCACCTTTTCAAAAGCAAAAACTCTCTTTTTCCCCATATCCTGATCAAGATGAGTCTGTTTTGCTTCTTCCATAACCAGCACTCAGTGTCAAGTTTAATTCACTTTGGTGTGTTTATTGAGATTAAAAGTGGGAATATAATCAGATTGTGGCCTTAACTGAGGCCTGAATGCCTGCCAAGAGCGAATGAACAACCTGTAGACTAACACCCAGCTTTCCAGCTATGGGTTCTTATTTCAAAAGGCCTTTTCATTGATGTTGTTATATGATTAGTAAGGCCACCAGAGTCGAACCAAGCACAAAGTAAAGTATTTCCTGGCAATACAGTATTCCAATGTTAGAACACATTTTTAGTTCGAAGGTGTTTTTAATTTTCAATATTAAATAAACATTTCTGTTTTTGCTCTCAGTTATAGTAACCTTTTGTTAGAGCTCCATAAAAAGTTTGTGTTAATGTCATGGTCCTGGGCCATGTTGGCCCAGTATTCTTAGTTTTCGTGTGTTTTGTATTTTGTTCTTTATTTATGCCGTGGTTCCTAGGTTGTTCTGTTAAGATGTTCCTTATCTGATTACCCCCTTTGTGCCCCTCTGTGTATCTGTGAGCCCTCGTTTCCCCTCCTTGTGTTTTATTCCATGTTTTCCCCAGCCCGTTATGTCTGTGTTCTCCCCGTGCTGTCTCTCCTCCTGTCTGAACCTCTGTGTACTTCCTGTTTTACTTTGACAGTCTCTCGTCAGTATGCGTCATGTTGTGTTCGCTCCTGCCCTGTCTCATTACGATTACCTGTGTCAGCTGTGTTCCCCGTGTGTCCCACTTCCCTCGTTAACCCTCAGTGTATTTATGTCCGCGTCTCCCTCAGTTCAGTGTCGCGTCCTCCCTCATGACTATGTGCCCCTCCGTGTGTTTCCTCGTGAGTCAGTTCCTTTATGACTTCCCAGTTTAGTTTCATATTATTTTGTATCGCCTTAACTTCCGTCAGCAATAAAACTGTGTTTTGAGTTCATTCCTGCCTCCGTGAGCTTGCGTTTGGGTCCTCATCCTGATGGCACACAGCCTAATCATGACAGTTAAGTAATGTTTTGTATAGGTATATTCTGCCTGCATAAGATTATTCTCTAAAAGATGCTCAGCCTTTCATTCCTTGCACTTACAAGGAAAGGAAGCATAATGTTACACAGTGCATTTCTGAGGTAAGTGATTTATTTTAAAATTTGATTTCGCTTCATTAGACTGCTCAATTTTACTAAGTTTTTCAAGTATGGTCAATTAAAACTATGCAGGAGTTTAATAATGAACAATTGGAAGCAAAAGTAAAAAATAAGGAGTCGTCTGTAGCAGATTTTCAGCTTACTACACCACTTATTACCTCACAGCCACTTAAAGCTGTCTTGAGACCCCTTGCATGACACCTCCGCTGTCCTTAATGAGATAAAGTAAGTCTTTTGTACAAAACAAGCATGATTTCTGGAAATATTTATCCATGTAACTTGTGAACACTGGTATTTTGAGTAGTTATTGATAACTGAGAATTATTTCCTTCCATTTTCGTGAGGTAATGTTTCTTTGACCCCAGAAGGAATCTCAGTTGCTGTTTACTTAAGTTAATCTGACACTTCATTCATTATGGCGATCCAATTTGGAGTTAAAAAATATTTCTATCCAAAGTCAATAAGCAGCTGTAAGGCACCAGACTTGTAAGGTGCACATATCTTGCTTAAAGTCTTTGTTTTCAAGAAATAAAACAATAACTGATTGACTATATAAAGCAAGAGTGTTAGAAGTCGATTGTTTTTATAGTAGTTCCTACGGTAGAAGTTTTGTGGGCTACCAAGAGAAAAATATGGACTGTGTGTAAGTAATTGGTTAAATATGACATAAATAGCGAAAATAAAGTGTTTGCTGATCATATTGTGCAAATCTTAATTTCATCATGGATCCCTTTTTATTGGTAATAAAATAAAATTAATAAAAACTTTACAATGTGGAGGTATTTTCTTATTCAGTGAGTATTCCAAGGTAACAACACTGAAAACAGCTATATTAAATTTACAATCTAATGCATATAGCAAACTTTAATTAAAAGGTGCTTCAGCATGAAGCAGATTGTAACCTAGTTAAATATTTCCTACACTTTCCATCCCTGGAAACATCTGAGATAAAAGTAAAAAAAAATATTTTCTGTGCAGAAAGGAAGTAAATGTTGCAAAGTTATTAATGTATCAGGACACTAAAGAAAATCTTTTATCTTTCCCTTATTGAGTCAGTGCTTTCATCTTCTATGGCTTTCTTAACCTTAAAAAACTGGAACACACTGGATATAACTGTAAAGGTATGCTTTAAGATGTCTTGGGCCACACTTTATCAGCTTTAGCAAGTATATGACGTGATGGTCCTTTAAAGGACACAAATCATTTTGGACCTTCAGCATCCTTTACATATTAAGTTCCAGTTCCTTTCTTTAAACACGTTTTGAATAATTTCCCTCATGGTTCATGGTGATAGTGTAGCACATTTGCTTTTGTACATCACATTGTATAATATATATATTTTGTTGGACCACTCTCTGCAAAGCAAACTGCCCCTAGGGCAGTAAAGCTTTATTCTTCTCTACGCACCTCTAAATGTAAGAAGGAAACTTTGAAAATGGAAACACACACACACACACACACACACACACACACACACACACACACACACACACACACACACACACACCCCTGAAAATGTGTAGTGATGTTACTTTTTTGTTCTCTTCCATGGGAGAGCAGTGCAAATACCAGTGTCATATGATAAAATCCACATCTCTATTTGATCAGTGCATTTTTAACAAGTGACAGGGGAAATGTTTTTTATTCATACACGTGGGTGGAAACTGAAGGAAATAATGAAGGTAGCTTCGAAACTAAATCGCCAGAAAAGACTTTGTTTTCCGTGTGTCCTGCAATGTCACACATCTGACTAGAGTAAAGAGAACAGCAGCACATACTAAATAAAACAGACAGCTCTTTAACTTTTAATTGCATGAATTGTTACATTAACTGTACCAGTCTCTCATGACAGGTTCACACTTTCCAACTTCCACACCAATAAAATTTCCTTAGTCTATAGTTTAAACTAAATTAAATTAATGGCTGACTACAGACAAACCAGGCAACCATATAATTTACCTCATAATTTAACCAATCATCCATCAGCTGCTGTATTCACTCTGTTTCATCTACCTTAAAATTAGCAATAGAAGTAGAAATGCTTGCAAAGGAATGTCTTGTATTCAAAATAAACTTTACTAACAGAAGCTGCACTACGGTCAGAGACTAAAGTGCTAATAATGCTCCTATAATAGTAATCAGGAAACTAGTATAATTTGAGGATGATGCATCTGAAGGGTTGTGGAATTATCAACATTCATTGAAAGAATAAAAAACATTTTTCTTCATACAAAGTGGCAAAAAATGTTTGTGTTATTGTGTGTAATTTTAATGGGAGGCATGAAATACAGTAAAACGAATACAGAAAAAAGTACAACGATGCAAATACTTTTTCCTCTTGAGACCCCTGTAACCCAAAAGAGCACGACAGCATTTTCCAACTTGGAGGGAGAGTTGATAAATGCTGGATGCCCACTATATATACATATATTTCTGTATCTTTGTACTCTGCGTGTCCACTTTCTGCAGTATATGGATGTATACTGTATTTCCTCTTTGATTTTTGATCTTTTCAAACAACTAAAACCCTTTATATGCCATCCACTTTTGTTTTTATGGATTGGAATTAGTCAAGAAGACTCTGGAGAGTGGGAAGTGATCTAAAGCTGTTATAGCAGTGAGAAGACAGTTAATTACAATGACGCACAGGTCCCTAACAGATTTTTTCCATGTTCTTTGGATGATTTTTTTTATTAAATTCTGAACTTAAACTTAGACAAAACTAAAAAAAAACAAAAACAAAATAACTTTATACACAGATTTTTTTTTTTTTCCAGAGTAAGTCATCATATTGTTGATGTTGTTACCCTGAGTAGAATAACGTTTGGCACAAAGGCAATACTATAAAGAAAAAACAACCTTCTAAAGCTCAATAATTACACTGTTAAGGAAATGACATTTTCATGTTTTACAGCAGCGGTCCCCAACCTTTTTTGCGCCACGGACCGGTTTATGCCCGACAATATTTTCATGGACCGGCCTTTAAGGTGTCGCGGATAAATACAACAAAATAAAACTAGTACCGGTACCGAAAAAAATAAAATTTATTCATAACACACGTGAAAAGACCAAGGAAAACCGAGTAAATGATAAAAACAATAACAAAATAACGCTGAAAACCGATAAAAACCCTGAAAACTATACATTTCACACCTGAGCCTCAACTCTCGCGGCCCGGTACCAAACGACTCACGGACCGGTACCGGTCCGAGGCCCGGGGGTTGGGGACCGCTGATTTACAGAGTTATATACTAGACTTTGCTGTGCAGTATGTCTCTATAGTGCGGGTTGCCTAGAAACCTCATTGTGATGAGATCACTGTTATATGGTTAAAACAAAAAAAAATGTCCAAGCATGTACAATAATTGCATATGATTAAATATATATTATAAGATGTATGTAATCTTTTAATTAGTGCATTGAAGCCTTAACCTACATTACATGCTGGGCTATAGTCAGAGTCTTCAGTAGAGGACTTTAGAATTAGAAGCTTTGCATCCTTAATTATGGCTTCAGTTATGTTTTGTTAAGACAATTATTAGAGTGAGGTTACGGCAGAGGATTACCACAATTCAAGTTTTTTAAAGGTCAGCACAAGCTTTACAAAATGATAAACAGTAGTATTGCACTGTTGTTGCACACCAATATAATACTTTCATTACTGACAGAAAAAAAGAAGGAATCGACATTTTATGCACTGCCCATTTAATTTTATATGTACCAGTATTTTCTCTCACTTTAAAAGACATTTGCATTTATAAATTAGCCATAATTTTCAGCATATACATTTTCCAGAGGGATATGGGGATAAAGCAGCAGACCAGAAGCTACTACCTCAGCGTTCCAGTTCGTTTATCTGCTTTACAAGTTATTCCCTAACGCTATAATTGACTGTAGAAGTAGGGAATAGGTATAGATCTTTGGGATTACTAGAAAAGGTAAAGCTTTTTGAGGTTAGATGTGTGCGTAAGCGGTGCTTTGACTTCAAATTAGCTAGCGCAAAATAGAACATTTTGTGAAAGCAAAATCTACTGTTCAGACTAATTGGAGAAGAACTGTCTTTTGAGCATTGAGCATTAAGACTTGTGTACACAGCTCTGGGCGAAAGGCACTTCACTGTGAATAGAAAAGGGCTAACAGGATGTCATGGCTCTCAAATTATGTTCATTTTAATTTAACGGGAAAAAATCAAGAAAGTAAGATGGGTTTATATATATGTGCATGCCTATTCTTTAACACTGTTACTAAACCACTGATAAATATCTACAATATCTACAGAGCACAGGAATGCAACAATCTGTGACTGCTGACTAGCCGGGTAAAACTGTGCCAATACAACTGGAAATCAAATGTGAACAGCATGAGTCTTACTACACTGCCTTTGTCTCCTCTTCCCCCTCTGGTGTGAGAGATATCTGTTTTCAATCAGTGGGACATGGTGGAGTGAGTAACCCTCTGGCATCTGCTCCCTGGCTCTGCTATATTTTACTTCAATAAGTTAAAGATGCTGAGGTAACTGTCAGGAGATATATATGAGCCTGATAAAAAAAAAAATCCAATGGGAACTCTGTCCAATGAGGAAGATGAAGAAACACTCAGATAATACCTGCTGACTGGAGGCAGACATCAATGTGCCAAAACACTTGTGCCAGGTCACAGCGATTAATTTCTCATTCAGTGAGAATCAAGATCTATCACTGGAACTAATATGCTTACGGAAAAATGCAGGTTTTCTGTTTCCTGGAGCTGGGAGGAATGGACCTGGATATAAAGAGAAAATTCTCCTCTCAAACTAAAATTAAACCTTTTTTTCAATCTTTTTTTCCAGCTTAACATGCCTTGGGCTTAAGAAATGATGATTTCATGATGTAGAGGACACAGCAGGTTATTCTGGCCAATAGTTCATATTTTCCATGAGTCCAAACATTTACTAGTTCTTAATTTTTAAATCTGCACAAATCACTCTCTGTGACAAACCTAGAGATGAGGATCACCTCTGTTGTTTCTTTAAACTTTAAGTAGTATTTATGGGTCCATCAGAGGATTTTTAATTTTTTACCAATTTTAATTAAGGACTTTATTTACAGAGTCCCTCTGTGAATCGCCAACTTTCTCTGGTGTTTATCCCAGGGGCTCTGTTGTTGGCAGGACCTCCCAAGGCAAGTTGTTCCTGGGTGAGGACCCTGATGAAGACTGAATCAGACGACTCCTATGAAAAAGAGAAAAAATGATCAGCCCCACCCTGGAGGCAGCCAGAGCAGGTAGCGCTCTGATGGAAGGAGGGTGCCTGAGCTTTGTGTGTGGTTGAGAAATACAAGCTAGATATAGTTAGGTTCACCTCAACACACAACTTAGACTCTGGAACCAGTGTTGTAGAGAGAGGCTGGACTCTGTTCTAGTCTGGAGTTGACCTCAGTGAGATGGCAGCAGGAAGGGGTGCGTATTCGTGGGATACCACAGCACAGGGTTTTGTTTTGTTTTTTTTGTTTTTACCATTGGACAAACGAGTGCTTCCCTAGGCCTTTGGGTCAGAGAATGGGTCCTGATTCTCATTTGCATTTATGCACCAAACGCCAGTTCAGAGTACCTAGCCTTCTTGGAGTCTGTAGGTGGTATGCTTGAGAGTGCTGGAGAGGAGAGAGGAAAATGGTAGCTTGACAGATGGATTGGGGCTGCATCTGCAGTGACACGGATGTCACAGATGACACCAGACATTGTGGTGAAGAGAAAGCTGAGTGTTAAAGCAAAGCTATTGATTTGCTGGTTGCTTTAGGTCTCTACGCTCACCAATGGTCACGAACTATGGGTAGTAAAGGAAAGAATGAGATTGTGGATGCAAACACTGGAAGTTAGTTATGGCTGGCTTTTGACTTCGAGATTGAGGAGTTCAGTCAAGTGAGAGGGGTTTCAGGATACAGACACTACTCCTCCAGATTAAAAGGAGCTAGATGAGGTGGTTTGGACATCTGATGCTACCAGGTATATCCTACCAGGAAGAGGTCACGGGATAAGACCCAAATAATGCTGGAAAAATTACATCTCTTGGCCGACTTGGGAACACCCTATTGTTGTCCCAGATGAGCTGAAAGAGGTACTGAGCTGTGGCCCAGACAAGTGGAAGAAACTGCATGGATGGATGGATGGAAAAGTAATAAACAAGCCCCAAATTACCATGACACTCATGCCTATGATGTGTGTATGTAAACTTTTGAACGCAACTGAAAATGTGAATAACAGTTTTTTGATTTTCTTTCAGGAGTAAGATAAGACATTTTAACACTCATTGTTATTGCAAAACAGTTACACTCCCCATTCATTTTTACCTCTTTCTAAGCCGAGTGTCTTTTAAGGTGTTACTTCCTTCCTGAACTATTGTAGCCAAGAATAGAAGTCAGTCTTCAGTTAAACATGCATGCAAATAGTTTCACTGTTAGCATGTTTTGAAATAGTTTCAAACTATGATTACCTCACAGTTTGGGAACTCACTTACCTCCATCTGTTGAACATTTAACTTGAATTCCTGTCCTTCAAGTATACAGTTTAGTGAGTTTAAAATGTCAATGACCAGAAGTAGCAGTCTGCGATTTGATATGGATAGTTCTCCAATTCTCACGAGTAGCTTGAAGCCTTGTTACTACATACACTGATGAGAGCCTCCCCAGTGTCAATTTCATGGATATCATCTGTCTCTGTTTACTATGAGATGCAGATGTAGAATATCTTTCCCATATTTGAAGTGCAATGCGTTACATGTGAAAAAAGTTGCAGGACATTGTTTGTTTCCTGTGGAAAACAAGTAGGCAGCCACAGTGGACCGGGGCATCAGACTGCAAGAGTCTCATGGGTAAAGAAGTGCATAAGGATGAAATACTCAGAGTGTTTAGACATCCGCATGCACCACCCCAGTGTGCTCTGGATTCCTGACCTCGCCTAAGGGTATTGAAAGAGCACAATATAATAAAATAAGTGTTTGTGACATTGAACTTCTCAGAGTCACAGGCAGTTGTTTTTTTCTTTCAATTAATCTTATTTTACAAAATAATGTATAATGTGGGAAATTGAAATTTACAGTTCTAACAAGTACATTCACACAAGGGAAAACAATAAACAACAGCATGAACAACATTGCTGCGACCATGTTTAATGTACTTAGTTTTTCTGCCTTTGAAAGGGTCGCTTTGAAGATAGGGACCAGGTCTGCAACCACTCACAGTCAGTTTCTGTCTTTGTTGGCTTTTGTGATAAAATGGCAATAAGATTATAATATTAAAAATAATACGAGTCAGTCTGCCATTAGTTTAAAACTGAATGGTGTCAAGTTGGCAAAACAATGACATGGTTTCTTTAAATGTAACTGCAAAGGCACTCAGGCATTCAGCAACCTTCCTGTGATATAGGAATATAACTAGAAGACATCCAATTGTCAACTAGTTGTATTGAGTCCCACATTGCAAAGAGACACATGGCAGATTACTTGCACTCACTGCAATTTAATTGCAAAGGGTTGGCAATCTGTCTGAATTGACAAATTAGATTGCAATTAGCTTCAAACATTCGCCAATCTGTCTGACAGTTTTTGTAGTCAGTCCAAGCCAGAAAGTCTGTATGGAAACAGGTTCCTGGATACAGTGGGATCTCCAAACAATCAACCACTTTTGATCACCTTGTGAGTATAATAGGTTACCTGGAGATTAAGGGTATTGCACGATGAACATTTGGGCAACCAGATGGTTGCCAAAACTACCTGTAATCACTGGCTGAATGCAAAAAAGCAAACCAGCAAAAACAAAACCAACAAAAACCTCAATTCAGTCACAGGAAAACCACCCATTTTTTCTTGTCTTCTTTTTTATCATCAGATTATTGGTTGACAATGTTATGTTGGGGTCAACAACATCCTCAAGGGATGAATCCTCATATTTAAATGGCTGTTATATTAGGGTAAATCTTATGGAGTTGTGATACTTTGAACTGCAAATTGTACCACCATGAAGTAAACAATTCAATTGGTCATCTATGACTAAGTATCTGCACACGCAATAGCATTTTCATGAGCCTCAGCAGGACTTAATATAATATAAATAATCTAATAAAATTATGCTAACTAGACTTGTTTTCATTAACAACATATCTGCTAAGTACCACAGTTTTAGAATATACACTCCAAGAACCTTAACATTATTTCTTTAAGAATAAACTGACATGTTAAGCAATAATTATTCAAAAACTTTAGTCCTTATGTAAGTTTGGATAAAGAACAGTAGCCAAGCTTCTGAAAAGTTGACAGTACACTGTTATAATTCTATTTTTTTATTAACCATATAAAAAGAAAAGAATTTGCTGTAATGCTGATCCAAATTCTTTGTTGTCTGCTGCATTAAATCAAGTGTAGCAGGTGAGAGCCTTTTGCTCTTATATAGCTTTTTTAAAATGAGCATAAAGTAATGTCTTCAGAGGAGTAAAAAGCCATTTACCTTTTTTTCACGCTTCTGTGATCATGGTGAGAAATACTGAATACGCTGGACTCTGTTAAGCTGGTCAAATGGAAATGTGGTTCAAGAGGATACCCATGCATTTCACAGGAATAATGAGATCTGAGGCATCAAAGCTGAATAACTTACAATGGTAATCCTTGTAAATCATTTGCCCGTAATCAATTTGTAAATATTTAAAATCTGTGAATGCATAAATGTTACATAATTTTCTATATTTCTCTGTTTCTCCAAACACATCCAATTATGTAAACAGTGGCTTCAGCAGAATACAGGATGATGTAATTTGAATAAACCTAACTAAAGTTCCATTTATGTTGTTCAGTGCTGATCTGTAAGAGCAATTTTAAAACATTATAGTTAAAGGTTTGTGTAGAATATATATAGCATTGTTTAACTTTTAAAAATGAACCGCTTGATGCTGAGCCAAATGCTGCAGAAGAGAACTGTTAATTAATCAACTTAAAAATGAAATGTTCTCCTATTTCGGATGAAAAAAAAAAGTAAATATGTATTGAGACAAGGCTTGCCATATTTAGATGTTTCCTTGCAGTGTGGCAGTGATTAGCTAAAGGGCTTTGGAGAGCTGTTTAGTATCCATATTTATGTGCTTAGAACAAAAGACAAAGAACTGGAAAAACTGATTATATTTGTTTGGTTTATGAAATAACCAATAGTGTGCTGGGGAGAGTCTCAGTGAAATACATCATATCAGCACTAAAAATATCTTGCAAGTTGCTTTTTGGTGAAAGGTTGCATATTAACTGAGGGAAGTTACATAAATCAAAGAAGGTTTTTGCTTTGATCTAATTCACAAAGTTCAGGCAAGGTGTCTGATCAAAACACTATATGAAAACGTTGAGGAATCATTTCTATTTGCATGTTCTGTGTATACGAATGATGTAGTGTAAACAACTGGCCAAAAGTTCAGTTAAATGTCTAAGATATTGCAAACGCATGATGAAATCTGTTTCAACTACTTTTTACAAATGTGTGCAATTTAACTAATTTGACATGCCACATTCATGTGCATGCATTTGTGACAGTCACAAATATATACTGTAAAAACATCAAAACACCAAAAAATGCATTATAAAAAAACAAGATGACTTGAGAAAAAACATGTATTATTCTTATGCTATTTCATAATTCATAATGACACTTTTTACACGTGTATTTATTAATGTCATTGTGTAGTCTCAACAAAGCAGTTGGTGAGTGAATATAAGGGTTCGTACATATATTCAGACTGACATGGCAGGATTTACATACCCTGCCTACCAGCAGCTCCATCTCACATCTCACCCATTTTTCAATCTAATAACTAAGATTTGGATGGTAGGGTCAGAATTTGCATGAAACATGAATGTTTACATTCAGGATAACATACCATGTCACAAAGCTCCAGCCATCTTAAAATGGTTTCTTGAACATGACAATGAGTTTATTGCACTCAAATGGTCTCCACCGTTACCAGATCTCAGTCAAAGAGAGAAGCTCTGTGGTGTGGTGGGACTGAATGATGTCGTCTAAAGAGTCGACGGGACAAAACTTGGCTGTCCATCTGCATCTAAAGGACAAAGGCCACTCTTTTGAGGACACCAATGTTAACATCTTGGACAGAGAAGACAGATGGTTTAAAAGATGAGTGAAAGAAGCCATCTGTGTCCACTGTGAACGACCATCTTTGAACAGAGGGGGTGGCTTACGACACCAACTGTCTGTCATCTATAATCCAGTTTTGAGATCCATTCTCAGACGCCTTAATGCCCACTCACACCCTGGGCCATCTGACCTCAGTAAATCACATGATAGGGTGATGAGCTCACCTGAAACCTTGGCTGAATGTGACCCACACCCATTTTCACACCTTGGCTCGTGTGATTAGGTAGAGGATCAATATGGGGTCCATGACCCTCTTGGGGACACTCCCATGGGGCTTAAAATCTGGGACTCTCCACCAATTGCTCTTACAAGTCAAGAAGCTTCTTGGATGAGAGGTGAAACATCTTCAAAGAAACTTAATGAAGTCTAGACGCTTTTCTTTCCAAGCTCCTTAGACTACAATGACATGGTGTACTGAGAACCTTCACAGACACTGAGTCATGTAGGTGCAGCAGACAAATCTGCAGCAGCTGTGTGATGCTATCATGTCAGTAGGGAGCAAAATCTCTAAAATCTGGGAGGAAGATTTGCAGCACCTTATTGCATCAATGCCATGAGGAAACCAAAAACTAAAACATACTACCAAAGTGTGCCTAAGAGAATGCTACAAGTTCATTATAAATATTGATTCATCCATGAATACCACCAACACCAAGACTATTACATGTATCAAATTCCATATCCCATATATACAAATGTATTCTTTTTTAATGTAATATTTATTTAATATTTGTTAAAAAAAATCTTTTTTATATAAATTTGTCAGAAGACACGTTTAAAATTATTTGGCAATTATTTCATGGTTCAGACTTTAAAAGGTCAATTCTATCATTAAGTGTTTCTTCATTTAGACACTACAACGATGTCAAACTAAGAGTTGTGACTGAATTACAAGAGAAAAACAGCCTGTATCCTAATGCCAAGCAGATATTACTGATAAAATCTCTTGAGACATGGTGATTGTTATGTGGTTCTCAGAGGTTTGACAGGCATGAACAAATAACACACGAGACTTTCATTACTTTAGCAAATAGTTTTGCGTTAACTGTCTGAGTTGCCTTGGTGGGAATGTCTCAGTGGCCTTGATTATCTCATGCATCAAATCATATCTGACTTTGACATAATGCAGCAAAAAAGAAAAACACAAATAAAGATCAACTGTCAACAGCCTTTCATCAAAAACAGAGCTGATAAGCGGGTGTGTTGTTCATCTTAATTTATTCTGTACGTTGACATGTATGTGCAAGAACCAAGCTTCATATAATAAATGCAATATAATATAATAGCCAACTAAACTTTTAAAAAGGTATACCTTCAGTTTCATGCAAATGGATTCACCTTATAAGAACTGTGTTTAAAGGGTTTGTGTCAAAAATTGCATCTATATGTTTTGCAAATGTTAAATTACTGAACGCAGCATGATTGTGGGACTCTGGATTAAAATGAATAACTTGAAATTAAATTATGATGATTTTCAGTCAGAACAGTGTTAGCATTGCTCATACTAGCCAAGCTAACAAGATGGAACCATGATTCATACTTTAAGCCAGCAGACAGCGATAGAACAGCCTGTCCATTGTGAGCGATATAAACTGAAGTGAACTGTTCGTCCACCTGGCAATATTATGTCTATTCTCTGTCTCCCTTTTTTCAATAGCCAACATGAGACAATAAATTCAACTCAATTCAGAATATGACAGTTACACTCAAGTGTATTTGGGCACAGACAAAATAATTTGAACAAGCAGTGGTGAAACAAAATTATTGACTAGTGGTTCCTGAAACAGATAAGAATGATATGATGAAGGCCTTTAATGAGGAACATAGTGTGCAGCAAATGTAATAAGCTCGACCAATTAATCTCAAAATAGGAACTGTTAATTGAGTTTTCGTATACGTGAAAGCAAACAAGCACAGACACAAACAGAGGAGGAAACATATGGTTGTTCGTGAATATTTTTATCTTTTAAAATACACACATGGGTTTATTTTTATTCACATATCTGGTTTGTTGTAGTCGGCCACTGTGAGATAATCCATCCATCAACTTTCTAAATTCAGGGTCACCGGGGGGATGGAGCTCACCCCAGTTGCCACAGGACGAGAGGCATGGTCCACCCTGGACAGGTTGCCAAGCTGTCGCAGGGCCCACTGTCAGGCTTTTTTGGAAAAAGACAAAAGGAATTAATTTAAATAAACAGTAATATTTGACAGAGAACAATAAAGTCAAAGTTGTAACATAGTTTTACATGAATGAACAAGTATCATACTTATGCATGCAACAAAGTAACTAATGCATGCCCAGCCTCAATTATTTGTTTTGCTAGCAACAAAGCACATAACGATGACGAAGCGATGAACATGAAGAACACTGTAGAGGATAATGTGGAGGGCAACAGCAGAAACTGTAATAAATTATCTGATACCACTGCTGGGTGGACGATTCAGCACAAGAAGAAATGGAAGGCAAACTCCTTTGGAAAGGAGCTCAACCTCTGTAGCTGGTAAATAGACTTGTGATGTCTGAAGATACAAATTGAACCTGATCACAAGCAAAAACCAGTGGGTATCTAAAAGATCTAGTTGAGAAACAAATCTAATTTCCCTGCAATCACTAGAAAACCCAAGCAATGTAAAGCCAAGTGTGCAGGTAAAACTCATTAAGTTGTTTTTTTTACTTTGTTTTTGAATATTTCTCAAATAAACAAGACAAGATTGTTGCTACTGTAGGAGCATCAATAAAGTTCTCTGACTAAATCAAACCTTTCCTATTGGATTTTGTTTAATGAGATTTGAGAGCAGAAAATCACTAACAAGTACATGAGACCACAGAGCAACAAAGATCATTAGAATAATCATTTGAATACAGCATTTCTGCACATTGTAAAGTCTTTCTTATTAATGAATTCCTGCTTTTCTATCAAAACCAAGTTTACCATTAAGGATGGTTAAATATGTGATTAAAAAAAAAAATCATGTGTATTCACATATCTTGACAGTTTCCTGGGCAAATTTTATTTCTACCTCTAACAGAAAAAAAATGATGGGGCAGTTAAAAAAAAACAAAGGAAAAAGAACTATAATGACTAGTCATTGCTAGGTTTTCGCATGTTAAATAGTGCTTCATATCATATACATTCTTACTGCTGTACTTGTGCTAAGTCAACTGCTTTATAACTACATATTGAGAGTTTTATAATAATTTTACATATATACATGCAAAAAAATCCATTTAAAGTGATGGATCAGCAATAAATAAACAAATCAACTGCATGCTTTTAGAACAGGCACACACATATCATGTCATTTTGTCATACATGGGAAATGTTTAAGTGCTGAATATGAGAGAGAAATTTTTAGGGGGAAATCAGTTCTTAAGATCTTGAAAACATGTTCTAACAATAGGCACTTTTCCTCTGCTATGCTACATGTGCTGTCATCACATTATGTGACAGATCGCGGTGATTAATTTTACAGTGTGTTGCCTCACTGTTTCCATTTCAGTTATGGTGTTATTCGGAGTAAACCCTCTCATAATATCCTATTGCAAGGCAAAAATAGACAGAGGTTCAGCACTGGGAAGCACTGAAAGAAAAAGAATAGAGGTTCTGTTGTCAGTACAGCTGGTTTTATCAGCTAATTCTCAGGTGGATTTACTTACAAAGATAGGCAGATACATGAAAAGTAAAGTATATTAGTTCTTCTTCAGTTGGCGGCTTCTCCCGTTTCCAGAATAGGTGTTTAGTAGGTTGCACATGTGCAGCACTGTCTCTTTTCGAGTTCACAAGTTGCTCAGTTTATAAATCTCTTTCATCAAACTAACTGAAGGTTTTGCAGATGTCCATATGTGCATCTATACAATGGTGTTACACCACAGCACAGTTGACAATATACATATTTTGTGTTTTCCACCATTCCTGTATTGTTTTTTTATTTCTCTGATCATAATGACATCCATACTCACTAATGAGGGTGTAGGAAAATGAGGGCTTTTGAGGCTGTATCTCACATTTTTTCCCAATTTTCACCTCGTAATGACAAAATAAGAATCTGGAGGGAAGAAAGCTTGCTCATTATGAGTTCACAGCTGGTGAACACTCTAAAGTTGCTGCTTTGAAATATCTGCCAGCTCCAGCCTGAGGTTCCTTCAGTTTTTCTATACCTCCAGAAGCTGGAAGGATGTATAACAAAACAGCCAAAACATGTTCTGTGTTAAAATATTGTTTAGCAAAATTAAATCTAGTGTAACTTCTTGTGTTTTTAAAACTGCAAATTACCAGTAAATACCACCATTGGAGCAATGTTTTATCAGGTATTTAAACTATTTGAGAAAACAATCAAAACTCACAGAAAAACTTTGATCATGCTGAAAATGAGAAGAAAAATTTAAACCAGCCCCCTTAGTTCACCAGATAGGACGTATTTGTGGTATGAGTCAGACCATTGATGGGTCCTTTGTGCTTCTCTTCATGCTTTTATGCCTGACCTCTGCTATTTTTTCTTGGTCTTATTATAGGAAGACAAGCACTCTGAGGAACACCAGTACACTCGCTATACAGGAAATAAAGACATGTTGACAAATCCTTTATACCCCCCAAAAATGTGATTTATTTCATTTATTCTTATTTTTTGGCCTGGCGATGATAAATTTATCTGGTGATACAGTAACACTGTATTATGCCCTAGAAAACAACAGCATATTGAATATGACTAGAATGATGAACTGGTCTCCTTTTGTGATGTGTGCTTGCCTTTCTTTCCTCAAAATGAATTCCTTGTCCTTGCTTATAACAGGTAGAAATCTTTCCTTGATTTCTTCCATTCAACATATCCCTTCCTTCCTTTTCAAGGTTAAAAAATGTAGCTTGGTAAATTTACTGTTGCTGCTAGTAAGTGCCATTACTGTCCCTGAACTGCAATCTGGAGTGGTTATAATATGTGTGGGCTCAATGGGAAAATGTACACTTTTGCTTGAAGAAATCCAGTTGTTTGTTAAAGTTTTCTTGCATTGTTGAACAACTCAGGAAGAAACAGTATATCAGAAGGTCAGTGTCCCTATTGATTGCGCAACCACAAAATTATTCCCCTTGGTACTCGTTCACTCTAACCCACACCCACTGCCACAAAAAGAAATGTACTTTAACTGGAAACCAACAGTATAAACATGTTTCTTTTATAGTTGTTATCCTTGAGATTTTTCAAAATAAAAACCCATCCAAGCCTCTAGCAAGAAATCCCATGATGAGGTCAGGGAAAGATAATAAATTGTATCACTCATCCAGAACCTTCACATCATTTTCAACCTAATTCAGTTTCATTTCAGGATCTTTCACATTACATGTCTACTCTTGCGGTTCCTGCTGTGCCCAAGGCCATGGCATGTGCTCTAAGCCCATTCCTCACACTGGTTGTGTAAAAACCTTTCTACATTTTATGGAAAAGAATACAAAACTGTGTGTCTTTGCACCTTAAGCACATCTTGACCTGGCTCTGGTATCACTTAAAAAGTGCAAAGAAGACATTTTTTTTTAACTTTGCAAAAGATACCAGTTCTCATTCTGTTGCTGCTTTTTTGTATATATAGATTAACTATACCTCATGGATCTGTCTCCATTCATATTATCTTGTCACTCAATTCTTACAGCAGCTATAATGACTATCCCTTTAATTTAATTCAGCGTATTGTTATCTGAATCTACAGCTTGCCTCGGGTTCATTGAGCTAGGTAGGTAACTTCAGCATATCTTAAGTTTAAAACCCCATGTTTACCATCTACTCAAAACTAAAACCTGCAATAAGCAAAAATCTGATGAACATAGTTGAGTGAAGTACACCAATCAGAGTTTTCCCTCAGTAGATGGTAGTTATTAAAAACATCGCCAGTCATCATTGCTACCACTTTTTCCAGTACACCAAAATAATACATTTGTTGACTGGAAAAAACCCAAATGGGAACAAAATCTGATGTTTGTAGTCTGTGGTAAAATTAGTTTTATTTTCAAGATGTCATCACAATGTAAGGTCTCTGTGAGAAAGCTGCCTATTACACAACACAACACTGCTACTACATGACACACGTGCTTTATGTAAATAATTTAAAGTTCATACATGTTTTAATCAGTAAATGCAGAATAATTGTTGGGAATAACTTGATGTAAGGTTAAGTTCGGGTGCACTAAAGTGTGTCATGTATTCTGAATGTCTGCAGACTCACCCTTCTCATGCACTAAGCAAACAATTTGGTAAACATTGTCAATAATACAATATAAACTGAACTGTTTTACTGTTAATAAAAAACATTGGTAGTAAAATACAATAAAATAAAATATCACAAGTGATGTGATGACTTGTATTCATGTTATTAATTTGTGTAGTGAAAAATAATTGTTTTATAAATTACAGTATATATAGTATTATAAATGGCACTGTTCATTTATAATACTATAGTATTATTACAAAGAGATACTTTGTAATAAATATTGAATTAATGGAGCCCAAATTATTTCCACAAGTTGTCAAATACTGCCATTTACTCAAAGCCTCTGAGATATGTAGGTTTCCTTTGGCATCAGTCCTGATATGCATGGTAATCTAATTACTTTTGAAAGAGTGAAACAGCAAATAGAGTAACACACTGTTAGAGGTTTTCTTTTTCTATTTAAAAAAAGAGATACATAATTTCAGTCTTGTGTCACAGCTGCTCATCCAAATTTCCCTTTCAAGAACATCCCAAGGTGCTCCACTGCACTGAGATTAAGTGACTATGGTCGCCATTGCCATACAGTGTTTCTCAATCTTCTGTTGTCTAATTTTGGTGAGTCTCTTCTGTTGCTGTAGCCCATCTGCTTAAAGGTCAGATGTATTGTGTTTTGTTTTCTTCTACACAGCTTTTTTGTAACAAGTGTTTTTTTGAGTTATTGTTGCCTTCCTATCAGCTTGAAGAAATCTGGCCATTCCCCTGTGATATCAACAAGGCATTTTCATCCAGAGAATTGCTGTTTACTGCATATTTTCTCATTTAAAAACTTTCCCTGTAAACCTTTAAATGGTTTTGCGGGAAAATCCCAGTACATCAAATACTCACACCAGCCCTCCGACATCAACAACCATTTTTTCCTTATTCTGATGCTCAGGTTTAACTTCAGCAGGCTGTCTTGACCATGTTTACATGCAGAAATGCTTTGAGTTCCTGGTGATGTGAAAGGCTGATTAGATATTGGGATTACGTCAATGACCAGTGGAACAGGCATACCTAATAAAATGTTTGCTGAATGTATGTAGCATGGACTATACAGTAGCTGGTGTTCTCATATTGTATATATTTTCTTTCTTTTCTGATCCATATAGTTTAATAAGTATTGTTTTGCTTTTCTGCGTTTCAGCACCATACCATTTCAATAAAATCCTTCTCATTTCTTGTTGGTTTCTGGAAAGAAAATTACTCTACATTAATACATGCATCACAGAGTTGAAGTGATTGACTGACTTTTCATGCTTGTGAAAGTGAAAAGTGAAAAAGGTTTAATTGTTGTAGTGACGTTTGCACAGGTGACTCTGTGTTATGAGAAATCCTTTCAGTTGCTGGGCCCACATCCTCATTTTAGGTTTGACAGCATTTTAGTAGATGAATGGCTTAAACATAAATTGAGCTGCAGTTTGGGGAAGGCCTCCAAGGGGACTGGTGGCTGCTCCAGGGCCTGGCAGATCCCCATGTACTACATGGAAGTGAAAAAGTGAAAGAAGTGAAAGAATTTAAAAGGGGAGGGGGGCTGGGGCACGAAAATTCAGATACTTTATTGCCAATTAACTGTTTTGAGAACTACATTGAGAAGGCTGAGAATGACTTTTTCTGCTGTGAGAACTGCACCAAACTGAATGAGAAAAACTGTAATCAAACCAAGAATTTTTCCTGAACTTAACCAAGGACTTGTGGTGCCTGAATCTATAGCCAAAAGCAACTATAACACACACACAAAAAAAGAGTGAAACAGGACTGAAAGAGTAGTCTTGTGATTTGATCTTATCTAATACTGTAGCAAGAAAAGCAAAGTATGAATTCAGTACACAATAAAACCAGTCAAGAAGAAGATAGCTAAAGATCAGTGGCGCATATCTGTGAATAGCTTTTGCCATCATATGTATAATAACAGTTTCTTCAAATTGTTGTTTCAATCACGGCTTTGAAGTAAATACTGAAGTAAACATGACCCTGTCAGTCTCCCTCGAACTCTGTGTTGACTAGGCGCAAACTTAAAAGGAATTTACTCGGGGTGGGCACAATATCCAACTGTGCTGGAATAAACAAACAGACGTGATCTGGGCTGCATCCTCCACTAAAGCAAGCCAGCACAGGAAACTGTTAATTACAATATTCTGTAAACCATCCAGACATTTGAAATCCCCCCTTCCTTTACCTGCTTAAGAAATCATTGTACTTATAAATTATATCAAAGAAGTAAGAGCTTGTAGAAAAGGTACACTTAATCAAAAGGAACAGCATCAAAAGGTTGCAGCTTGCATGCAAACCCTCCACTTGAATGCATGTCATTGACTTTCCATTGATTGAGCTCAGCTTCACAAGCTGCGAGTTCTGCGCGATCCTCAAAGAATAATGCCAGGGGCTGTATTCAGTCTACTCTTATTATATGGATTCTCTGGGCTGTTGGCTTTTATCCCTGCTGCTTTAAATTGTGTCAACATGCTGGAGTAGTTTTCGAAACAGTTGGCTCTAAAACAAAGTGATTATTATTTTCCTACACACAGCTACCTTTTGTTAAACTCTGTTGCTAGCTCTGCTAGAGAACAACAATTATATCAGTTTAATTATTGAAGTCATACTGCGAATGTTCATATCCTTCCTTTGCCTCACACAGTCAGACAGATTCCTTGGAAACAAGGAATAGTCATTTGGTGAAGTGAATCCACACTGGTAAATCAATAACAAGGATTTTGTAACCATACTGAGAAAAAAATACATTTGATATATGTTTTAACAGATCGTAGCAGGCAAAGCACAACTGCAATTAATGTGATTACTTGTGGCTAAATTCCAGTGCAATGTGGCGTGATGGTTAGCACTTTTGCTTCACAGCAGTTCAAAACCACCAACCAACTGGGTCCTGTCAGTGTGGAGTCTGACCTCCCTCGGCCTGCATGGGTTTTGTCTGGGGGCTCTGGCTTCCCACAATCCAAAGATATTTGAGGCACTGAGTTGGAAAGACCCAAGGAAGCTGCAGCTCAAGTGTCATGGGGCGGAAGCACTAGGTGAGTTGTACACTCAGAACAGTGAACCCCAGGAAAGCAACTCGATCAAATGGCGTGACAGGGAGGGTCCTCAGAGAGTGTGCAGATCAGTTGCCCTTAGTCTTCACTAAGATCTTCATCACCATCATCACTGTCTCAGGCATTCATGCCACTATGGCTGAAGCTGGCCACAATCATCCCTCTACCCACAAAGACCAACAACCGAGAGCCTCAACATCTACTGACCCTTTGCTCTGACCCCTATTATAATGAATGCTTTGGAATGTTTTGGTTATATGCAACATTGCCACCCAAGTTTGACCCACTTCAGTTCGCACATAGAGCTAACAGAGCGACAGCACACATCACTGTTACAGTGCTCCACACTAACATCTCCTGCCTTGAACAACACAATTCAATAAGCAAAGGGATTTTTGCATCTGAAGAAAATTGATTAATCGACTAATAAATTCTATTGGTTGTTTGCTACTTACTGTACATGCTCTCTCTGTACTTTGTGATTATGGATTAGTTAATATAATTACTCATTTATAAATAACAAAACAAAAAAGCAAATATGTGTCAAGTATCTGTAATCAGTGGGCTATTCGTGTTACCATATGTGTGTATAGGGATGTTGAGAACTGTTCCAAATTGTCTAATCTAATGGAATCATGTGCCTCCAAGTTTACTATTTTCTTTTATCAGTGCTGGCCTGTGTATCAGGCAGTTTTGCATTGTTAAACAGTGATGTCATATATGTGTTAGTGCTCAGCTTTTGCTCACGTTCAGAAAAACACAAAACAGTTTTGCTTAAAATCTGTGTAGACCTGCTTTTTCATATAGAAAACTTAAAAGGAATCACTAAGTCGTTTAATAAACTATCCATTCAGTCATGTATGCATATTTCACAATCCACAGCAACTGATCTTTCTGTGTCACTTTAAAATTACTCACTTTTTGACAAGGTAGCTCTGCATATTGTATTTTTTGTAAATTAAAAAAACAATCTTACAGCAGTGAAAAAATACCCCCCCAATGCACACATTCCAGGCATTTAAGTGAAAAACACATCAGACAGTGTTTGTTTTGGTTGGCAGTGTTCACACAAACCTTGTGTTAGTCACACTAAGTTCTGCATGAGATTTCTGACCCTTCCACCACCCCGCACATGCTTCAGGTTAGGAGCAAGAGAGTGACTGCTGGTTTATACCTGCTCGAGTGCACGGAAACCACAGGACAGCTGTACCAGCACACTGGTTTATTATCCTTTGCTGCAGTGACCCTCATGTGCTCAGACACCACCACAGCAAGATGTCTCAGTATTTACATTAGCTCAACCAACTCTCAGTAACGTATACTGATGACTGATGATGCATAAAGATGTCAGATCAATGTTTGTGTAATCAAGAGTGCACTGGATTTTTTTCTCTCTTTTTATACAGTACTGTGTACAAGTCTGGAGTCACCCTTATTTATTTAAATATTATTTGCTAGGAAAATGGAAAATGAAGTTATTTATTGAAACAGGTGCACGCACAAATGGAAATACAATAAAGGATGCAATGAAAAAACAGTTTGTGCAATTCTAGCAAGCTTGAAAGTCAATATCTGGTGTGGCCACCTTATTCTTCAACATAGCTTGAATGCTATCAGGCAAACTTTTGGGTAACTTCTGTGAGGTGTCTTCAGGAGTATTGAGGTCTGGGCTCTACAGAGGCCAGTCCACGACAGATAATGATTTTATGCCGACATGACTTTCACATATTGTTAATCTATTGTAGATATTTTTCTAGACCTGTCACTTCATCCTTTGTGCTCCAATGTTTTTTTAAAAACACACTGTATACTATATGCCTTTCTGACTTTGTTATGGTTTGAATTGTTCGATAGATTCAACTATTCCGGGTCTTGGACTCCGGGTCTTGACTTTTGTGGTTTCACGACTCCTTTAGGTTTTGAGTATCATTCTGTGTTGTTTTGCATTTTTGTTATATCAGCATTTTCTGGTTGGGTTCTTTCTGTTTAGATTCTGGGGCATTCATTTCACATCTAGTCCTCTTCTAGTTCATGATTAATGTTTGGGTCATTTGTTTTATGTTGAAACCACATTGTGCCGAAGACAATCTGCAAAATGTGCTTTTACACAGGGCAGCCTGTGAAAATATCCATCATTACACAGGCTGAAATTTTAAAGAAAAGGGAATATTTAGGGCCTGATTTACTAACATTTGCACCGCTTTGTTTATTATGTCGATTGTTTTCAATGATGGTCAGATGTTCTGTTGCTATGAATTATGGGATGGCATTTTCTCCTCCCCTTTTATCCGGTCCAGTTTACCCAGATATTAAAGGAAGCAATAGAGGAAGTATTGAAGCTCCTTTGCTCAGATTTGGAGAACTGACACAGCTCTTATTATGACCATCACGCAGATACTTTAAGGTCACCTCTCTAAATTAGGAACATCCTAAGCAAAATGGACTATTGGAGTGCACCATCTGTCTCTGTGTTAGGCTAATTCCATGTTATTTTGTCTCTTGTACTTTGCTTTGTGTTCAGTTTGACCTCCTTTTGAGTCATCATGTTAGTTTCAGACAGCTAATGTTCCCACCTGTTTCCTCCCCCCCTCATCATTTTGTAAGTATTTATTTTCTGAGTTTCCCCTCCGTCCTTTGTTATGTCCTCTCTCTTGGTAGTATGTTTCCTTGTTCCATATTTTCCGGAAATTCCTAGTTTTTGGATTGTTTGCCAGCTACACTTTGTCAGCTACAGTCTGTAGTTTTGTGTATTTTTGAGTTAAGCATTAAAGCTGCCTTTTGAGTTCATATCTTGTCTTCTGATTCCAGCATTTGGGTCCAAATCCTGCCTGCCACACTGCCAAACCTTCACAGTGGCACACTGCTAGCGACAGCCTGTTAGTAACCCTTTTTCTGTAAGTGATCTGCTATGTGCAGACACAACACTGGCTCATCCTTTGAGTTTGGTGCCTTTTTGTGCTTGAATGATTCATAACATAATGTTATTTGAGTTAAACAAACTAAAAATGGCCAGGTACAATGACTAGACAGAAAATGAGTAAAAAAAGCAGTCAATCTTCAAAAAAACACTTCACCCAGAGAACAATTACTGTTTAAAGAACCACTTTAAATAGTACAAGAAAATCTGGCTCACTGAAAACAAAATATTAAGAAAGAGGAGTGATTCAAGACTTTTGCACAGTACTGTCAGAATGACCAGAGTGGGATATGAAGCCCTTATAACATATGCAGTGTCCCAAATCATGTACTACAAAGTATTTTGTTTCCATAAGTGCAAGGGAAAAGTACCTATATCCCTAATGGTCAAAAATTCAAGTTTAAAATGGCAATGTAACTACGCTAGGGTTCAAAGGTTACCTGATCCAGCCCAAATCTATGCTTTATCAAAAAGAAAAGGTTTAAGTTTATCTTAAAACTAGAGAGGCTGTCTTAGAAGATGTAGCCTGATTATTCAAGACCTTATCTTTGATGATGAAAACTCTGAGTTCAGAATATTGCCCAAGGATGTTTTGACATACAGATTGGAGGAATTGGGAATCAATTTCCCAACCTTCAGATTGATATAAGACCTCTTTTACCACCTAAGTTCCAACAACCCCCACTTGCACAACTTGAACAAGTGCACAACTTTCCATGAAACAAGATTACCCAGTTGATATTTATACACTACCTAGGTACATAGTGTGCATATTGTAAACAGCGAGATGGAAGTGTACCAACAGTAGTATCTAAATTAATACAGTGACACTTGACTGAGTTTTAAGGGTTGTCTTTTGGATTGAGGTCAAATGGCTTGTCAATATTAGAAAAATGGATAATGCAAGAAAAAAAGAATGATAATGATTGTAAAAACATGGGAAAAATTACAACAATCAAAAGGAGACTTCATGACCTGCAGTGAAAGGCAAGGCTATCGTTGACAAACACTCACAAAAGAAAGGAAAAGATGGAGATGAGTGGGTGGAGTAAAAATGACCCACTCATAAGCCAACATGCGTCATCTACAGTGGGCATAGTTTCATTATGGCACACTAGCAGTTTTTAAGTATTTCATTTCTGAATGAAGTGACTGAATGAAATAGCAGCATTTTGCTCCATTAGGTCAAAAGCATCAACAATTCAACAATCCTTAATACACAACCAAAGCATTCAGGGAAGAAGAGGTATGTAAAAGCGCTATACAAATACAGGCCATTTACCATTATGTATACCCTCCCACTAGGTTTATATCTGGGACTCTCCACCATTTGACCTTAGAACTGAAGAAGCTTCTCGGATGAGAGGTGAAACGTCTTCAAGTAACTTAAAGAAGTCCAGACGCTTTTCTTTGCAAGCTCCTTTGACTACGATGACCTGGATGACTGAGAACCTTCACAGACATATACCCTTGGTTAGTTAAGTGACTCTCTTGGTCCCAATTCAAGTGAGCTGCATTTTATTTGAAGAGAATCAGACTAATGGCAAGGAAACTGCCAAATAAAAATGAGCCAAAGGTGGCTGCAATGAAAGCCTCAGAGACCATTAGCAGGGAATATACAGAGTGTAGGCTTGTGTCTGTGGGTGTGTCGATTATATTTGACTTTATGTTTCTGTCCAGTTACTTTTTAACCCATAAGCTTTTTATTTAAAAAAATATAGATCCCCCTGCCACTTCATTGGGTACACCTGTTCAACTGCTTGTGAGTGAAAATATCTAATCAGTGATTAACATGGCACAACTCAATGCATTAAGGCATGTAGACATAGTCAAGATGACAGGCCAGAGTTCAAATCAAGGATCAAAATGAAAAAGAAAAGTGATTTAAGTGACTTTAAATATGTTGTGGTTGGGGGCTGAAAAAGAGAAAATATTCAGTCAGCAGCAGTTCTCTTTGCCTAATTAATTTCAGAGACCAGTGGAGAATAGCCAGACTGCATGAACGTGATAAGAATCCAACTAAAAGTAACCACTTGCTGCAACCTAAGGTATGCAGAAGAGCATTTCTGAATGCAGAACACATTGAAGCTTGATGCAGATGGCCTACAGCATAAGACCCCACCAGGTGCCATTCATATCAGCAAAGGACAAGAAACTGAGGCCACAGTTGATTTAGGCTCACCAAAATTGGACCGCAGAAGATGGGAAAAGGGTTGCCTGGTCCGATGTGTCTCAAAGCCTTTCGGTCTGTGACACTGAGGAGTTAAGCAGTTAAAAACATTTTTATTCAAACAAGCTTTCCGTTGAGAAATTTTATTGAATTATTGTTTATGAAACTACCCGTTTATTTTTTTGTGACTGTTGAATATTTGGTTGGGGTTTTTTGTTGTTGTTTTTTTAATGGCTATTTCGGCATTTAGTGTTCTTATTTAGTTTTTTCTTTTTGTGTAAAAGCTGTTAATAAATACACTTATGTTACATATCCAGGTTGAGACAAAGAGCTGGGTTTGGTGTGTTCAGGTTTTATCAGCTGGCATGTGTCACTATTTTCTACAAACTGGAAAGGAAGAGAGTGTTAGAATTTTCCTGTCAGACTGTAATTAATGAAATAAAGAGTGCATTTGCTCAGGAAAATATCCTCAGAATCTCAAATGATTAGGGTCCAGATGTCCTCATCGTGGGAACGGTATAACCTTATCTGATGTGGGGTCATAGATCTGTTCTGTTCAAAATCATTTAAACTTGTGTTCAAAGCTGACTTTATTAGCATTAATCTCTTGGCCATTTTGGGGGGGAAAAAAGCTAAAGCTGACTCAGTACTGACTGGCAGACTATTTTTCTGATAAAGTCCTTTGCTCTAAGAGCACACACAGTTACTTCTGTGAGTCGGTCTGGCATATTTTCTTGTAAGTAAATTATAGCTTTCTGTCACAATAAGTGAGCCTCTTGGGTCTGACGTAAGTATGGTTTGGTCTGGGGTTTAAGTTTATACCCCAATGGAAACTTTGATCTGTTCTGTGTTCTCTTATTAACTGCTTATATCTTAGTCCCTGTTGTTGACCTAAGGTCAGTATAATCAACCATTTGTTTGCTTTAATGTCACAGATGCTTTTTTTTTTTTAATCTGACAACAAGACACTAAAATCTAAAGGTCCCTGAGAACCATTTAACAGATATCTCACCCAACCAGTAGAGGCCACTAGTTCAGAGATGACAGAACCCGGTTAATGTCGTTTTTATGTCCCCACATAAATATTTAAAAATTACTGAAGGAGGTGGAACATTTTTTAGCGGTTAAATCTGCCAGGAATTATTTCTTGAAGCTATTGCTTCAAGAAATGGATTAGACTTCATACACTGCTGGGAGTTTGCTATTTGAAACCATTTCAAGTATTATGAAAACTTATTTGACCTCTAATCTACAGCTTCCTTCTCACTAATTAAATTTTGCCTATTATGCAAAGAGGAGCCAGGAGCCAAAACAGAGACATCATCATTAGTATTATTATTATTGAGAGATTTTCCAAGCATTACTGAGTTCTTACTTCTAAATAAGATATTTTTATATTTTCAAGGCAACATGTTGGTAGGTGCTTGTATTGCGGTTTTTATGACGGCTTTATGGGCAGCACTGACACGCCACAGTGTAGAGTGCCAGTGCTTGGGGATGTGCCCAAATGCTAATGTCTGGTGCAGTGAGTGACTTTTATTCAACAAAAAGAGGTTAAGAACAGTACTTTGTAGTACAGTGCATTACCTACAATGACTCAAAGCTGTACTGCATTGCATATTAAGCAGTTAGTCATAAAGATGTCTTGAGATTTATTTGGATAAATAATTAAACGTGGACAGTAGTTTGGTCAATACATTCAGAGGTGTCCTGAGACATAAATGAACTAAGTGCCTCTTATATTAAGTACATGTACTTAATATAATGAGCAATGTAAATTTCTTACATATTTTGAAATAGTTATTTATGTTCTTTTCTATGTTTCATGTACTCTGTGTGAGCGCTCCATGCTTTATGCCAAGGTATCAATTTACAGGCACTGAAAACAGAGGATGTTATAGCTCATTGTCGTTGCTATGCATCATTGCCTTAGGTCAACTACTGGTTGAGCCAAAAGCAAAAACATGTAGGTTACATGTACTGATACTTAAATGGGAAAAAAAGAGTGAGACACAGAAATCTGCCAACATGTCTGGTTAGATTAAATTTAACAGACAAGGCAATTGAGACAGGCCAGTTCAGCTGAGTGATAACAGACAATAGAACACCTGCAAGTGTTCATCTGCACCTATTCTAAGATAAACTGAAAGGAACAAATGTCTTTCATACTGTACATCTGATGTTCCCATGTTCATGTTCATTAAGAACAATAAATATTTCTTATCGAGTCAAAATAAAAGAGACCCGTTTGCAGTGAAGCAAATAAGAAACACTGGATTTAATAAAGAAAGTAAAGATTTTAATGAAATAAGATTACCTTCATACACAGAAATCACAGTTATTGTTTTTAGTAACTAAAATATGTCAGAAATATATAATGATTTTTTTCAGAATTGAATTGCTACAAGGTTGTTCTATAAAGAAATGATAAAACATTAAATTACTGCTTTAAAATGGATGAGAGTGATTTCATGGAGTCTGAATCAAAAGTAGGATATCTGACATTTAAACAAAATGACTACATTCATTTTGACTGTTGCATGAGAGTGAAGGGCACTTTTGATGGTATTAATGACATCAACCCACATTCTTTATGTGCAATTGGATTCAGTGAGTCACTTCCCTTGCACAGTTATTATGCTTTTTGCTATTACCTGACAGACCCTTAGCATAAAGTGCCAAATTACAGCACCACATCACAATCCCATATATAATGGCATTCATCCAGATAACATCCTTTTCCATATACGATATCTTTGAGAAAATATTGACCTTTATAGTCCAGACTGGAATTTTTGGACTCCAACAACAGCTCGCTTTAAATAATGTAGATACTGAAAGCACTAACTGTGAAACAAAAATGACACTGCTTTTAGGCTATTGGGATGATTTGGCTCAAAGTATTTCACATTGTCAAAGCTTACACTAAGTGAACGTATGGGGGAGGAAGAGCGAGACAGAAAGAACTATAAGGTCCATACCCAAGTAAGCAGTTTCCTTCGAAGGAAAATGAAACGAGGGGAGGGGGTTACTGACACTGGTAGCAAGCAGAGCTTCGGTAGATCAGACATCAAACTGGAGGCAGCGAGTGATGAGGACAGTGGTGCTCCAAAATCCCTAAGAGAAGATAGGATGATTTAGTGGGTGAGCGCCTTTTGAACATAATCACTTAAATACTGTTATTTCGTTAATTTACTGTTTATTAGTTTAAAGATTAAAGTGCAATGACCAAGAGTTTTCAATAATAATGTTTTTTCCCTTCTCTCTGCAGACTGCAGTCCTGAGTTCGGATTATTAAACAGAAAGGGAAAAAAATAATAATAACGGGGTGTGCTGGCAGAAAATTACGTAGGGAAACTAAGCTAACACAGCTGATAGAGGTCCCGAACCTGGGTTTGTAATGTGACTGCTGGCTGCGCCTAAGTGGCGCTTTTACGCACGATGGAAGACCTTTTACGCGAGCAGTACAGTTGGTCTCACAATCTTACATGGAGCAGCTCAAGTCGTGAAAATGAAAGCTACGTAGGAAACACCACGGTGAACCCTCTGAAACGAAATGAAGAAGTGGCTAAAGTGGAAGTTACCGTTCTGGTCCTTGTGCTGCTTCTCGCGCTGACAGGCAATCTGTGCGTCCTGTGGGCTATTCACACCACCAAGCACAGTCAGTCTCGGATGTATTACTTCATGAAGCACCTGAGCATCGCAGACCTTGTAGTTGCAATCTTTCAGGTTTTACCTCAGCTCATCTGGGATATCACTTTTCGCTTCTATGGACCCGATTTGCTGTGCAGGTTGGTGAAATACCTCCAGGTCGTGGGTATGTTTGCGTCTACGTACATGCTGGTTCTAATGTCGATAGACAGGTGCTTGGCAGTCTGCCAGCCACTTCGCTCCGTGCACAAGAAAAAAGACCGTTTCTGTGTGATCGCCTCTTGGATGCTCAGCCTGATATTCAGCAGTCCTCAAGCTTACATATTTTCTCTTAGGGAGGTTGGTAATGGTGTGTATGACTGCTGGGGGGACTTCGTGCAGCCTTGGGGTGCCAAAGCATACATCACTTGGATGAGTTTGAGCATTTACATTTTCCCAGTGGCCATTTTAAGCATCTGCTATGGTTTGATATGTTTTAAAATATGGGAGAATTTCAATCTAAAAACCAGAAGGGAGCACTTTCTGGCTCTCACTCCAAGGCCCTCCAAAGGCGCCCAACCCTTTTCTCGTGTGAGCAGCGTGAGACTCATTTCGAAGGCTAAGATCCGCACAGTAAAAATGACATTTGTAGTGGTACTTGCTTATATTGTGTGCTGGACTCCTTTTTTCTTTGTCCAGATGTGGTCGGCATGGGATCCTGCTGCACCAAGAGAAGGTAAAAGCACACCCAACGGCCTTCGTTTTACCATAACAGTTTTTCTTTTTAAAGCGTTTACACATTTTGATTAATGGCAATATTTATTGGTTTATGACGCCGTTTTCTTCCTCCTATTGTGGGCAAAGTGCTTAGTGACACAATGACTAATGCGTCGTCTTTGTCCAAGATTAATGGTGTTGATTTTTTTTTTTTTCTTGCCCAAAGCACTTAATAGGGAAAAAAAATTCTGTTCCACAAGTGTCCCACACAAACCAAAATCATTCTTCCACCTCACAACATATCTTTAGGAATGCACAAGATATGCCGTTCTTTCAAGGCAACACAATGGTGTTTAAAATCAGACTTCCCCAGAGTAAACAGAAATGGATGGGAGTAACATTCACAGTGGTTATCAGTTTGAAGAAAGACCTCAGAGCCTCTAGGGGAGCAAATGTACCAGAACATCAAAGCGTTTCTGTCTCAATTCCCAGTGCTATTTTGTCTAATATCCATTTAATTGAACTGTTTGTTCAGATATACTCCTCAAATCTTGTCAGTTTGCCATTAAAGTAGACATTCAAACTGCATTATCTTAAAAACATCCACAAATGTGCATTCAGAGCTTTCAGAGATTCCAATCAATGTTTTGGTGGCAAGACTTTCCCCCCAGAATAATCCTTTTCCTGTTGCTCTCATTAAAAAAAATAAATAAATACCAAGGCCAAAAATGTGTCAAACAAGCACAAATTACATTTAAAATATATCTAAAAAGAAAAAAAAAATCCCAGAAGGCTGTGTTATATTAGGGACCCCAGATTGCTTGAAGTATTGAAGTATTTTTTGTCAGAGAGCATTTAACAATATAAGCATTATCTGTGGACACAAAAAGTATGTTTAGTGGCTTAGAAATAAAGAATAAAACTTTAGAAATAAAGAAAATTTATATTGGTCTCACATTCATATATTATATCAACTTTCAAAAATTTTGCTGTCTTCATCTTCTTGGTTTACTCAGGTCAAGTAGTATCATCTGTTTCTCAATAAATACACCTGGACAAAAATTGAAAAAAAGTTACACATATATTTTGCCATTAAGCAGCCACAATAAAAACTTGTTTCCTTCTTTATAACTCAGTGGGATAGCAATGTTACCGGATTTAACACTCTAATATTAAGCATATATTTAATATTTGTAAATCCAAATAATAATGAAGAATGGGGGAACGAACAGTGCAATCACTTTAAATTGATCAGTCTTTTTTATTACGAACACAGCCAAGGACTGGAGAAGGGTTGCCAAACCTACCACTGACTAAATCTTTGCCACGTCTCTGTCTGTCATGCAAGCAGCGGGGAAGCCTCTTTCGGTGTTGCACACATTATTATCTTATCAGCAGACTGTTATTGTAGAATCATTTCTCTACTGTTCCCATTCTGGTAAATTTTAAAAAGCCTTTTTAATTGTAATTATACTTTTTAACTTTAAACAAGTAAGAAAGCATTGCTTAAGGAGCTCAAAAATTTTATAAATCAGTAGAGGGTTACAAAAAATTACTTTGACATATAGTCATGCTTGCATAAGTAAATCATAAGAGTGAGTGACTGGTCTGCCTCTGGTACTATTTACAGGGCATAACAAAAATACAGTGGGGCTTAATACATCAGTATAATTTGTGGAACTGGAGAAGTTTTATGAGAGGCAGACAACAGATTGAATTTAAATTAGGCTTTGTGGTTTCTGTGCACATCAAATTCTTTTAGATTTCAAAAAATACTTTTCCAAGGAAAATCTCTGTGCAAATCTATATGCAAAAGTAAAGATAATTTAGATTCTCTATATTTTCTGACTCATTGCAGTCTCTTTGAAGTAATGCCACATGGGTTAAGACTCCATGAAGGTCATGTTTATCAGGGCATTTGATCCAGCATGAAACCTGTGAACTTTTTTCCAGGGCCTGCACTTCAGTCATAACATCACACTGTAAAACTTCCAAAGGATTCACTGATACTGGAGGAGAATGTGGCTTCTTGCAATGTTTTCTTAACTTTTTATCCTCAAACTTATCTTTGATATAGAGCCTGTTCTTCCACAAAGTGACAGCAGCTCTGTTTTTGAAGTTGACATCTCATCCTTTATATTTCTCCTGAAAAGAGCAGTAAATCACAATGCTGAAAAGGAGTTAAGATAAATGTTTTTCTTTCATTTCAGAAAGTGATGAATGCATTGTACCAGTATAAAAAGGAAAAGTTGAATGCTGTCATTTTCAGTTTTTTTTCCCTCTGTGTTTCCAGTGGCTAGGATTTCTTGCACCAAATGATTTTACAACTCTGGGCAGGCTGTTAAACACTTTTCAGAATTTTGATGGGCCATTTGGTTGGCACACCTCTCACAATAAAGCAAAGTACTGTGGGGAGTCAGAACACAAGGAAGAGAATGGGTCAGTGCTTGAGGAGCGACGCCAGCAAGCTCTAAATATCTCTCACCCTATTAAGGATAAAGAGGGGGGACTTGGAAGTTGTCCACTTTCCACTTTTCAGATTATGTGCTTATTCAGTGTGCTCCAGGGCTCTAATAATTGGAATGTAATCAATTGAGTGAATGAGAAAAAAAGCTGTATTTTTCCACCAAGGATAGGTTCTTTTAATCAAAGCTGTTCGTCATATTTGTGTCAAGCAACCTAAAGTTCTATCTGTGAGGCATCCAGCAGCCTACCATGTTTCATTTTTATGATCCAAAATGTTTTTTGGAGGAGGAAGTCTGAATTGCATTAGCTTGTCAGCTAATATAATTCTGTATGAATAATGTGGGTATACAATAAGTACATCAGATTGACAGATTTACAATACATACATGAAATTAAGCATTAAAAAGGGCCCCAGTGGTTTTACTGGGTTTTATGACCCCAACCCAGTACTTTTAGTGACTTAAAAGATTATCAACCACACTATTAGATATGCTATCCTAAAATATTACATCAGATGATGGGGCTTGATGAAAAAGCAGGGTGTTTAAGTTGTTAGACTATAAAGTAGTTGTTCAGATATTTAAATACAAACTAAAAGTGTTGGCTCAAGTAATAAATTGCCATTACCCTTCCTAGAACCTTGTGCAGCTTGAACAACTTGTGAATAAACAAACTTTCAAACCTAAGCATTGAGTGATTACATCTTACTGTGATGGGGAAAGACTTGCTAATTTAGAGTCTTTTTAAAGATCAACCCACTTCTTCTTTCTAAACTGTTCATTTTATTCATGGTGGCAAGGTCTGGTATTTTTCCCATCTTTATTTTCATCACTGTCAGCAAATGCAGTGAAAAGCTGACAACTAGATATGTGTTAGTTTGTCTCTTAACACTTCTCCGCACTGTTTGTAGCTATAATTCTCACATCCGGTGGTTTCTACAGATGATCAAAATCTTTAAAAAATGTAATTTGCTGCTAAAGTATTAAAAGAAAGTTTCAAAAATACACAATTTAAAACAGGAAGACAGTGTATTTGTTGGGGTATGTATTTGTCTATCTCAGATGTGTTATTTGGTAAATATATCTGTAGGACTGAACGCCAATGTGGTTGTAAATTATTGTGCCAATGGTCATGTTTATGACAAAACATGTTATCCAGTTTAACGCTGCGTGTCACTCATATGTTTTTAATATCATCTGGATAAGATCAGTTGAGCTACACAGCTGATATTTGTTAGTAGAGTCAGTTCAATGTTGGTTGTGGCTTTTCTGGGGATTAACAGACTAAAAGAAGAATGTATGAAGAGAAAAAAGTCTTTCAAAATAACCTCTTACATCTTCTTGTTTCTCTCCGTCTTCCTAGACATGGCCTTCATCATTGCAATGTTGCTAGCCAGTCTCAATAGCTGCTGTAACCCGTGGATTTACATGTTCTTCGCGGGTCACCTATTCCATGACCTGATGCAGTGTTTCTTCTGCTGCTGTCGACGGTACCTGACAGAGTGCTTGTGCAGCTGTGATCAACAGTGCAGACACAAAAGGGGCTCCTCCACTTACGTTAACAAGAACACCAACAGTCAGAGGAGCCTCTCACGCACATCCAGTACGGTACACTGAAAAGCCAGCTAAAAGGCATGCAAGCTTCGTGCAATCAAGTAATCTAGCAATCATGCAGCTACCCATTTCACCCATTTAACTGACTACAGAGGCAGTGTGCTGGCTATTGCTGCACATTTTTTCTGTAACATTTTGAACCGAGCTAAACTGACAATGTAAACTTCCTGTCCAGATGACACCCTGCACCCACTGGTGACAGAAAACAGTACAAATGGTGTTTTATATATATCGTGTACAGAATTTGAACAAAATGTGATGTAAAATTCAAAAAGATTTTGTTATCATTTTCATCTTTCTTTGCAACAAAAAATACGTGTAAAGGTAAAGTAATATGTGATGTGAAAGGTCAGCTATGTTTATTCATATATGTTTGTTGTGAATTGTCAAAGAAAACATTTTAGTGTATAGCCTCCACAGGGAGAAGCTTTAAGGTGGAGGAGGGGATTATATAAAAGGTTTGGGGCATTAGTGTCAGCAGTAGAGCTGTCAAATAAAAAACAGTCTGTCTGCGAGAGGGAAAGTGCTCTGATTTGTGATTTGGGTGAAGTTATACTAATTTTGACCTGAAGATTGAACCCTCCAAACCAACCAAAATTTCATAATTCACACTTATAAGACACAAAGACTTTTTTTTTCTCAAAAGCTCAAATCAGTGTGGAAATAAATCTGCAAATACGTAATTGGTCCAATACCATCACACAGTAAATTTCATAAGTCATGAATGATAGTTATCTGTCCACTTTCTGCCATCCTGTCTGTCTATACATATTATATCTAACAGAGATTTCTCTTAGACATAGTGTATGCTACAGTAAATTCTGATGTGCATGGATTTCTGCAACAATAAAGTGTGCCAATGAAGTCGATCTCTGTCGTGTGAATGTGGATGCCACTGCACATCTGTTCCTGCCTGTTGTTACTGACAGCTGTGGGAGTGGAAGAGTGACATCAGAAACACCTATTTCAATCAAGTGTTTGCTGCCTCAAATTGCTAAATGTACTGTAGGCAATCTTGACACATCACAATAACTAACTAGATGTACAGTATCTCCCTGCATGGTCATTTGTCTTCAAGCAAGAAGATAAAGAGATGACACAGGAAAACTTAACCTTATATTAGGGATGTTGCAACAAAAGAGCATATCAACGTTGTATTTGAAAAATGCTTTAATAATGTCTTTTTAATATCAATAATAAGTCTAAAAGTGTATTAGTTTAAAAACCATATTAAACCATGTCTTTTACTTTCATTTCCTTCTAGGACAATACATCAAATATTAATTATTATTATTCAGAAATATATTCTTGATATTCTGTTCAATGCTAAACGTTTAACAATAATAAAGTTTCTTTCTCTATGACCACAACTGAGCTGTGGAGATAGTGTGACGGGTCTTTCAGTGATAGAGGAGAAGCTCATGTCCAGTAATTAAAATTGTGAAATGAAAGATATTTGCACATTCAAATATTTTTTCATTGACAAAGTAGAACTCATTTCAACACTTGGTACAAGGTAACTGAACTCTTTTTTTCTGACTAGACAAAGTATTGTTAAAGCCCCTTTTTCATACATCCTCAAACCTAGATCTTGAAAAGCCCAAACTCTATTACATATTATGTAATATTCAAATTGCAAAAAATGATTTCTGCATGCATTTCTTAAACTATAATCCCTCAGAGTGAAAAAAGAACTACATGCTGAGCAAAAAGAGTCACTAAAATGGTTTCACATCCTGAATGTGAATTGAAGAATTGCATCACCATTGATTTTTTACTTCAAGTCTCAGCAGATACTATCGGACTTTAATAATAGCTATAAATAATGGGTGTTACATTTTGGATAAAGTATTTTATAAAATGCCTGCTTGGTTTGGGTCCACGTGACCACATAACAGTAAGTGCACTTGTCCATGTCAATGAGCATTTGCAGTCTTGAAGTGCTTCTCACGTGTGAGTCTCATTCTTTGGCCAGGTGAATGCTGAAGCCACCACAACATTTTCCAGCACTTGTGAGAAAAGGCTGTACAATGACACCAAGGACAATGCTCCATAGGCTCTGCAGCCAGCGAGTGCCAATAAGGAGACACTGGATACAGGGACTAACCAACCTGTCATAGAAGAGACACAAAAATGACAAAGAAAATCATTTAAATCACAGGGAAAAAAATGCTTTTTTGTTTGTTTTAATATGTAACAGTAATAATTTCCTATTTCTAATTTCTCATGTTGAATTAATATATAACACTCTGCTATAACACTTTGTTTCTCAACAATGAAGTGAAGAGATTAGTACTTATATGGCATCTTAAAGTTATCCTAATGCAGAAAAGCTCTGAAAACACCTGGCTTCCCAAAACAAAATTGGAGGGGGGCTTGAATCAGACCCCTCCCACCTTTCAGCAGTCATGTCTTTCAGACTTCACATAACCACAAGGTTTTAATTGACATCATCGAGGTCATTTCTTTGAGCGATTTGAAAGCTCCCTCCAGGCCACAGAAGCTATCACCCATGGAGTGACACTTTAATAGCATTATAGAAAATTTTTCCCCATCAATATTTCTCAGATTCTTGTCTCATCTCCAGAGGGATCAGGTGGCTCTTTAGCCTCGAGGCCGGAGGTTCGGATATGTTTTGATGACCATGTGCCAATTTAGGGAGCCACCCAACAGAGGCAAAATGCACTTATGTTGGCATGGTTCATTTCTGTGTCAGTTTATAATTATAACAACCATTATGGAGGAGGATGTTATATTCTCTGACCGCAGCTGTATGTGTCAGTCTTAGGAAGGCTTAGTCTTTTACGATGGTTAGGAAAAAAAATTAAGCTGAAGAAAAATTTGTCTAGTTCCTGCAACTATACCACAGTATGATGTGTACTGGAGAAAGATTAAAAGGTATAGTAATGTTAGGCTCAGTAAGCGGTCACAAAAGGTCACCTGTACATTACTTTAATTGAAAACAAAAATCTTAATTACTAACCTAGAGGTCCGAATCTAAACCTACCAGATATGAAGACAGCTGAGGATGGCGAACAGGAGTCCAGAGATTATTGACACAGGAATGGCCAAAAATACTGTGACTATCCGGTAAATCCAAATCCTAGACACCTCGAACAGGGCATGGCTCCAGATCCACACTCTGTCACCGCTCCGCACTGATACCGGCTCAGCTATAACATCCTCAAATGTCACCTAAAGAAACAAAGAGAGACTGATGCTAGTGCTACCGAGGTAAATCAATAGCTAGTATTCTTTGGGGTCTTGATTCAATTTTTGCAGATAAATGATGTCCACTAGAGAGCGGTGCAATCAGTAAAGCAGCTTTTTGGTCCCCTGTGTCAATATTTAAGTGCTTTCTGTTTTTTTCAGCTAATGTGCAGCATGACAAATGTACAGATAGACAGCGAGATAAAGTTTAATAGAGCTACTGCAGAGAGAATGCAATACCTTAAGGCAGTCATTGATACCTCGGGGGTCTCTTGCATTAATCAGAGGCTTGGTATCACTGATTTCCACTAGTGTAGACGTGTGAATGTTTTCCTCCTCTTCCATAGCAGGAGAGGCCTTCCACAGTGTCTCACGTTGCTCCCCATTTTCAAAGTCTTCAGGGTCACTGGAGTCCCCCAAATCTATATCCACTTCCTCTGAATCGTCCCCTTTCATCATGGTGTTAATTAAATGCAAAAAAAAAACCACAACCAAAGAAAAACAGAGTGGGAAATTGTTACTTTAGTAACACTCCAGACTGTGTGAGGCCATTGACTGGAACAGCCCAGCCGGCTGTGCCGGGAGGTTATATTGGGAACGTTACAGTGCCCTGGGTGGTATTTGCAGATGGTCTTTCAAGTGAAGATCATTTTCCTCTGCTGTGGGAAGATATGGGAGGAGGATATAAATACTATGGGCATGAACAGAGATAGCTCTGTATACACTGATACGCCCAAGTGGGACAGACAGACACTAAAGTATAAATGTCAATTCAGCTTTATTTAACTGGCAACTGTAAACAATAAAAAAAATCAATTCAGGAATTCGTGCATTGCAATGACCCTACAATATCATAGACTAAAACTAAAGGATTTCCTTCATCTTTTACTTTAGTTGTTTGTAATACAACAAGGCAGAGATGCAGAACTAAAAAGGATTTCAACCGAACATATACAGTGATACTGGAATTCCTGTCATGCTGATTCTAAAATGTCATTCATAGGCTCCATTACTTCTGCATCTAAAAAGCCTTTAACTATGAGACAACACTGCCCCTATCTGACCTTTTATGGAAATTAACTACTTATCGTTGCCTGTTCCTAATCTAAACACTGAAATGCTATCCAGTTCTGTACACGTAATATATACATCATGTGTCACTGCTATCAGTAGGTTAAATACTCATCCACTCAGACCATATACAAAACTAAGCAACACATACACAAGAGATACTAAGAAACAAAATCTATACAGTAAATATTGGTGTATGATGTTGTACAATGTAGAACCTAAAATAAAAAAAGCTTATATCAGCCAGGCAAATAGCATGGTGCTGGGTGGATGGAGAGAGAGCAAAAACTGAGGCAGCCAGCTTTTAGAGATGGGCCAGGTTGTATTCATTAACTCTAACAGGGGCTATCACAGTGCATACATCAGGATTTACATAATGGCAGCCCACAGTTCCAACCAGACATTCCATGCGTTCCCTGGCTCAAAACTAAATGAGTTTAAGATGAGCAAATTAAATATAAGGACCAAAACTTAACGTATTTAATTTCTTAAGAACATAGCAGTGGTCTTTCTGACTTCCTATCCAAAGTTTAATTAGACAATTGTATATAAGTGGCTTGACGGTTGTAGATGGTGTTCTGAACAAACGGTTGCACAATATTCTAAATGTAAATATGTGGTTGAATGAATTAAACTTTTGCAGTATGAAATGGTAGATTGTCTCTAATGGCTGTAAATGGATGATGGCTTTTGTAACTTTTATCACCCTTTACCTTTATGTCCAAAAAAAAAGAAAAAAAAAAAGCACATAAAAATTGAGTAATCATATCTTGATCAATATTAAGAGTAATGCATTAAAAAGTTTTGCTCTTTTCAATCCTGAAAAACTGTTTAAAGAAAGAAATAAAATGGGGGGAAAAAGCCAAGCCTGATCTGAAAGACTGAATGAACATGGCGCTACGTAACAACCTGCTATCGAGTATGTAACAAACTGTACATTTGTTCAGAGTTGGGGATAAGTGCTCTACTCTGTGATGAGCACTGGACGGTCTCCATGGTAATGATAATTTCTGCCTGCTGGATGGAGATAGAGAGAGAACACAGTGTATGGATGACAGTGAATTTCCTGTGTTGGTGCAGGAGACAATGGTATGCTAATGGACTGCACACTTCACCAGATGGGGTTTGTTTGTTTCCGGCTTCATAGGTGAGGTCAGCAGACGGTGAGTGCATGTGTGAAGCAGCCAGATAGGGAGAGAGGGGAGAAGCAACCATGAGGGAAAGATAGAAAAAGAAACACGAATATCCCAGCTCACTGAATAATGCTATTCTTACCCCAAGACTACAATTCTGAGGGCTTGCAAGATAAGATAAGCTTCAGCTAATAAACAAATAATTGGGAGCAGTACTGTCTTTGTCATGTTTACTGAAACATATTTTTTAATAAACTTGTATGTAATAGTTGGAACATGATTTATACTTTTTATATAACAAATTACACTACTTACTTTCTTTTTATATAAATTGCATGGAGTACAAAACACTGTAAAGAAATAGTGTCACAGTTTAGGTATTTTCAAATAGGTAAATTTAAAGCTAAAAAAAGAGAAAGAAAATTTTAGGAGAAAGGGTTATTTTCAGATTTTATTATTATGAGGGTTTAAGGGTTCAAGGACGATAATATTGCTTTGCAACACACGTAGAGCAGCACACTAGCCTCCATTTATGAGTTCATTCTTTCATAGTGGGGCATAATGGCAGTCACAGCTCTGATACAGAGCAGCAAATCAAATGCTCTTGTGGACTTTCTTTTATTCATCCTTCTAAATGAAGTGAAGCGTCAGAGGGCCCAGCCCCCATAGTCAGGTGCAGATTTCATGAAGACTTCACTGCAGAGGACCACGTGAACCATCACCTCATCTCTGATGGTGTTGATTTTTTAGCTTCCTGTTTCCTGTTTAGTAAACCTTTTATATGAGGGCTGTGTAGACGTGGTTTGATCAGATTTGGTCGAGAGTGACCCAGGAACATACTCACACAGCCAGGCAACTGTCATTACATTCTGAGTCAAATTTTGCTAAATCCCAGCTGGCGCGTGGAATTACGTGAAATCCTCTTTTTAACTGATGTCCACCTACTTCAGACTAGTAGGATAAACAAAGACAGACAGTACTATTTTGTCACAACTTAAATCAAATGTGATCATGCATGTTGTGTCCAAGAACTTGTAAAAGCAAATATAATGTGGAAGAATGCTGCATTATCACATTTTCCCTTATAGACTAAAATAGAGGAAAAACTGTGCAAATCACAGACACACAATAAAGAAATTAATGTCACTGAGTGGAGAAATACTATGTTTGCTTTAAATCATCTAATATTTTAACGCCAGCTAAAGCTCAGATCCTTTTCTGCCAGCAGTAGCATTTTATGTGGGGCACAAGAGATGTCAGACAGTGTTTCTCCTCAGCACCTGCCGGTCCAGCTGTTTTCAGCACAATAGGTCAGACTGACCGTTATGTCATGATTCCCACAGTATCATGTATGAACATCTGCAGGTCAGCAAAGCAGCTCTGATACGAAGCACCGGCATCCCCAACACTTGGCATGACTATATAACAGAAAAGCTTAAAATATCCATCCAGTCAGTTCTTTTCTGTTTATTCAGTTTGGGGTCCCAGGGGGGCTGGAACCTAAGCTTAAAATATAAAAAATATATATAAAAATAAAGCATTTGGCAACACTGGTTCAAATATAGTAGATTAGACAGAACTAGTTCCATGAAAAACATCTGGTTGCTAACCATCTACATTATGCCAAGAGGACTTCATGTCAGTGAAGCACTGTTGCTCTTGCTGCTGCTCTCTGAGCAGGATTATCTGAGTGAATTATTTTATTTTGCATAATTTGACCAGATGTGTCAATTTGCAGCCAATTTGCAGAACTCCTTACATCCTATCACACAGCTAATCTGTGTTCCTTTGGTTTGAGAGGCTAAATGGAGAGGGTAACAGCAGAAAGTGAAATGACTCATTAAAGTCAGTTCAAAAAGGAAATGCAGAGCAGAAATGGAAATGAAATGAAGGAAAGAAATTGCCATTTTAAATGTCAGAATAATCTGAATTTTGAATCCATTTACTTTTTTCTCTTTTTAAATTATATTTTTTAAAAATAAAAAAAAACAATTTATTGAGTGTTTAATGTGGCTTTCTATAAGTCAATCAAGTTTATCAATAGCTTTGTTTGTTTTACATTCTTTCCTGCTTTTTGGACAGTAATTATTCTATCGATTGTGAATAAACTGGGCAGGAGGTTTTGCTCTGTGACTACTGCGAACAAGGTTAAATACCTGTTGTGTTAGTTTGTATGCACTTCTGAGGAAACTCTGGGAAAATGCTGTTACTGTATAAGAGGAAGTTCTGGTAAAATAATTTGTTTCGCACCATCTGACAGCACCATCAATCAAACCTTCTCACTTTGATTCTTCTGAAGTGATTCTCCCATTATTATGTCAGAGCATCATTCATCCTTTTGTGAAACACCAAAGCAGGCCTTTCAGCAAACAAACAGCACTGGGTATAGAAAGGGAAGAATTTTAAGTCTTTTCACCATACTTACTATTCAGTACAGTAATGTATTACATATTAAATGTTATTTAATTGTTAAGCAGTATGGCTGTGTCACGCTGTGATTTTCCTCCTCCTGCATAGTGCAAGTGCAGGAATCCATGCTGGGTGGAACTGTATTTACCCAGCATGCAGATAACTGCCAGCCAGACAACTTTGTAATGCAAGTAATTTTATTTCAAATGTAATGTAATTACTGAATTGATTACAGTAATGCATTACTGTAATGTGTTAGTGAAAAATGTAATGTGATGACCTGATGCGCTACAAAGTAATGTGATAATTTGTAATGTGTTACTTGTCTTAACACATTACAAACTATTACTTAAAACATTATTATATCTGCTACAAAGTGATGTGTTACTTTGTAGCACACAAACACTGTCGTGGTTTGCACATTTTCCTAACAAGTGAAGCCTGTTCAATTCTGAGAGAGTGCACAAAGTCGGGCTGTGGCAGGAGGGGCATCATTTAAAAAAAAACAACCCAAGAAACTAAAATCTAATTCCAAATCAAATATGTGGATCTGCTGTGGTAACCCCTGATGGATAAGGGAGCTTTTTAAGATCCAATAGTCCTTTGGTCCTCTTTGTCCAGTCGTCTCTTTCCTTTGTGGACTTTCAATGAAAGCTCACCTGAACCACCTTTATTACCAACGGTTCCTGAGACCAGATGTGTCTCGTCATATGATTTTATGAAGTGTGACATAAGGGCCAAAGGTCACAAACATTCAATATTGGTTATCTGGCTTGTCCGGTGTGTATTCATTTCTCTGGATTCTGTAAATCCTTTAATGATGGGATGAACTATAAATCCTCAAATCCTTTGCAATTTCACATTGAACTATTTATGAACTATTTATTGGCATAGTTTTCTGTCAGGGCAACAATCTGCATGCCCTCCTCCACTGCACCCGTAAAGCTCCTCTGTGGTCTTCTTCTTTTCTTCTTGTCTGACACCTCCATAGTTAACAGCCCTTGTGCAGTATATTCACTGTCCCTCTTCTGCGCATGTCCAAACCATTTCAGCCTTGTCTCTTTGTCTCCAAAAGACTCAAGCTGAGGTGTCTCTCAGATATACTCACTTCTAATGCTGTCCATCCTGATCACAAAAATCTTAGCAACTCTGCCACGTCCAGCTTTGCCTCTTGTCTTTTTATCTTTATACTGTATTTTCCGATAAATGTAGGGATCTAAATGTTTTGAAAGTCATTGCATTTTGTTAATTATACACACACGCACACATATCTTAGTGAGCACATCTAATTGAGATAATACTTTCCCTAGCTGCCTACCCTAACTCTAACCTTCAAAAACGATTGCCTAGCCCTGACCCTTAGCCTAAACCTAACCATAACCTAATTGTAACTAAAACCACATTTGAGCCTCAAAAATGCCTTCAAACTTGTGGGGATGGGCATTTTGTTCCCATAAGGGACTGTTGGTCCCCGCAAGTATAGTAGCATGCCAATTTTCTGTCCTCACAAAGATGTCTAAACATGTACACACATACACAAACACACACATGGTGAAAACAACACCAATGTTATCAGAGACTAACACTCCGCAGCACTTACTTGAACGTGTTTACAGCCAGACACCATAAAAAGGCAGCGTTATCTCACTTTTAACATATCCAGATGTCTATAAACTGGATTTCAGTTACTGTGTGTATGCGTGCATGTGTGTGTGTGTGTGTGTGTGTGTGTGTGTGTGTGTGTGTGTGTGTGTGTGTGTGTGTGTGTGTGTCTCATTACATTTTGTGTATTGTGTGTGTGTTGAGGAGTTATCTGTTCTGCTGCCTTTCAGTATGCAGTTGTCACTCTTCCAATTGTTATTTCTCTCTTTAAGATCTCTGCAAATCACCATGTATTTAATTTATTGGCTTACTGGTTTATCTTTTCATTTGTCCACATAAGCATGTCTGCCTGATGTTATCCCAAAAGTCTAATCTCTGTGGGAAAGCTGTGCATAGCCTCAAAATATTCACAACAGACAAATCATCAGAAACATCAAACTGTCTCTAATGACTTATCTAAATAAATAAACATCAAAGTTTAATAAGAATAACTTCATACACCAGAAGTCAATTGCCAAGCTGATTGTAAGTAAATACAGAAACATACAAATTCTTTGCTGTTAATCTGCTCATGTACTCATATTAAGTGGTATTAGAGACAACCACTTCATCTATTATGAAATGGCATTTTCTGCTTATATAATGATGTTTTAACTGGGCTCAGTTTTACTTACAGTGCTTTCATAAGTGGGCAAAGGGAGGGCGCGGAGGTCAGAAACCATAAATTCAAACCCACAATGTCTGTCCTGAGACAAAATGTCGAACAGAAATTGGGCAAATGAGTGTCTTTAGGCACGTATTAGTTATCTCTTACAGAAAGTAAACTCAAGCAAACCTTAACAATACCCCTGAAGGACTTGGGTTGGCTGTTGAATCATGGTCACAACAGCCTAGCAGCCCCAGTGCACTCTTAGAGGCTGTTTCTGTAAGATTAATTAACTATGTGGTATATTAGTTAATGTTAACAGAATACAAAAGATGAAGAAGAAATGAAGACATGCGGTTTACATAACTGTATATAATTCCGAACATCTTTCACCAGAGAATAAAGTAGATCCGATTTTAGACCAACATGCTAAAAAAAAGGTTTTATATAAATCTCATACTTATTTCTAATGTACAAACATTGTTTATCAACATTATTAAAATGCCAGAAATTTATTTTCACATTTAAATTGATAAGAAATAAAATATCCTTGAACAAAACAAATATTTCCTCCTGTTTGTGTATAATAAATAACATTTACATAAATTCCTGGAACATAAATACAATAGGACAACATTTGATTGTGTAATAATTACTTGTGTTGATTATTTTTCATAAAACAGAACTATTGATTGTAGATAAAGAGTAACTTTACTTTAGGCTAGCTAATAAAATTAAAGTGATCTTTAAGGACTCGTTAAGGCTTGTTTTACCACAGTAACAATGCTTTTTTTAAAAGTCCATTTAGTACTTCTTTGAATCTTTATAGAAACGATTCAAAGACGAAAACAGTTGTTTTCTGTATGCTGTCTCTCACTTGTTATTACTGTGTGCAAAAATTTGCTTGTCATATTGCATATGATCTTTAAATAACTTAATCCCCCAAACTTTCAATTATTTGTGGCACAACACTGAGGTACAGTAGAGCATAATCTAACTGAACTCCTCTGGAATCTGTCCTGGTATCCTGAAACCAGTCTGCCCAGTATAATCCAGAGTGCCTCCAGAACTGGGAGTAGCAAAGCTTGGACGTGTCTCTAAACTGCAGCTGGTCCTGTTGAGAAACTGCAAGAAGTTCTCATGACCCGAGCCCTCCTGGCTGGACGCTGGCAATTCCATTGGCCGAGTCGAGTAGCAGCGCCTTAGTTTACAAAGCTCTTCCCTAATCTGCCGATTTAGAAGCCCATAGAAAAAAGGGTTAATAGCAAATGATGAATATGCCAGCCAGGTGACTGTTTCCTCCAGGTCATCGGGGATCTGGGGTGTTGCATCAAGTATCAAATGAAGGTGGAAGGCAAAATAAGGCAGCCAGCAGATTAGAAACTGCCCAACAATGACCACCAGAGTAAGAGCAGCCTTACCACCCCCAAAAAGCCGGTCTCGGGTAATCCTGCGTGGGGCATTGCGAGTTGTAATGATGGTAGTCTGACTGTTTATTGAGTCAGAGCGATGCTTCAGTTGATTGTTTGTCCAGGAGGGCAGAGGTCCATGTTGCCGGGCAGCCACACGGGCCACTTTGTAGATATTACAGTAGACAGCAAAAATCACAACTGCTGGCAGACAGAAACAGGTGACACTGAAGAGCACAGAGAAAATACGCCTGTGGTCACTGTTGCTCCAGTACAGTGAGCAGTGTGCTGCACTCACGGAGGTCAGGCTGCCATAAGACGGCCATCCAAACACAGTAGACAATCCCAGCCCTGCAGAAGCGACCCACACTATCACCATCACAGCTGCAGTCAGCTTCAGCGTCATCTTGACCTCATATCGCATGGGGTGAACAATGTAGTAATAACGCTCCACGCTAATAGCTGTGATGGTGAAGATGGAGGCTGCTATGAGGATTACATTGAGGAAGACATAGATCTGGCACTCCAGCACAGTGAACACCACACCAGCAAAGTACCCCGAGCTGGACACAATGCCGAGTGGCATGATCAAGATGGCACACAGAAGGTCCACTGCACAAAGATGGCACAAAAATACAAATTTCCTGAGATGAGGGGCTTTGATGACAACCACAAGAACAGCAGTGTTGGCCAGAAGTGCCAGAACATTTAGGGTCACCATGAAAAATAATCCCACGAGGTCCTTGAGACGTGTTTGTGGGCTGGGAACATTTCCTAAGTGTCTGCTGGGTGCAGAAGGCTCTATTGGCCAAACGGCGGTGCTTTCATTGTACTCAGTCACAAATGAACTGTTCTCTTCCATGATTCATAATAAAGAACGAGTTAAGATCTGTATTCCAGTGTCTCCCATTGTTAAGCGATGAGGCTAAAAAGTTCTTCAGACATCAAAAGAAATACACCTCACTTCTGTAAAGACAAAATGAAGAAAATGATAAATATATCAATGGCAAATTTTGCATCTTTTCATTTGCATCAGATGGCTTTACTTTTGCACAATGGAAACACTTTCTAGTAAAGCATTACGTATTATTTCGCAAATTTGGAGCTACTTTCCAATAAGTTTTGCTAAATCCTCGTCTGTATTCACCCAGTAGTTGCTCATTTTATCTGCACTGAGCCCTTTGTAATTTGTCTCAAACAGTTACTTGCTTTAGCTTAAAATGACGCTGGTAATTGAGGGCAAACTAAAACAGAACAGCTTTAGGCTGAAAATCTTTAAAATGCTCTCCAGAGCTCAGATAGCCTGCAGCTGGGTGATAATTGTTTGCAGGTTCTTTGATAGGAACGGGCCTTTTCACAAGTAGCTATATTGATTACAGTAAGGACAAAGAATGTTAACAATACACGCTATAAGTTACACAAAGCACTGTTAAGGGGGTTATTTAATACCTATTAGATCATTTCTGAATGATAAATTCTAAACATATTTCCAACTTTAAACCTGCATTCCTAAAGCCATATGTAGTCTCAAGGCATGAGTTCAGATAACCCTAATGACATCCCAACAACGGCATTAGCCATTTAAAAAAGCACATCCAGAGCCACAGAAGGCATTACATACAACAGTTTTTAACATACAATATTACATTTATTGTCAAATTGATCACAACTCATCACACTAACTGTATCTGACATACTCTGCAGTGTGATATATAAATACAAACATCCAGGAGTACTCACTACAACCTTCATCAAAACACACAGACGTTCACCTTATTAGTTAGGCTGTTTAAGACATTTTGTCTCTATAGTGAGGGAGAAACATGATCAATGGGAATAATTCATGGAGGACACTGTGGTTCTCCTCCATCCATCCCCATCCTTTAGAAATGAAAGATAATGAGCGTGCTTGTTTTAGCCCAGCTGCAGTGAACTGCCTGCATTGATTAGTATGTGTTCAGTGTCACCCTTCACCATACCATCAAAGAGGAGACCTTAAACCAGAACACGCCTGACCCCTAATCACCGAGCAATCTAGAAATAGTATATAAAACAATGTAACAAATGTAACATTAATGCGTTTACATTTACTTCCACGTCTGTGCTGCCCTTCATGTGTCTCCCCATAAATGTATCTAACTATCTTGTTCTGATAATCATAATCAGGTTTCAGGCTGTGGAGGACGCTGTGTCCTAAATACATGTGCTCTCTATCCACTGGTTATCCACTGATTCTCTCTGCCGCTGTAATCTTCTATGGTGGACAGCTATTGGCATGCCACGTTTGCACTGAGATTTATCCCCAGGAAGGACTAGTACATGTACATTCTCATACACATTATGTAAGGCTGTCCTCGTTCTCAACATGTTCCAGTTGCAGCACAGCATGTGATGTTCTTCAGTCCACAAATGACTTCTGAACAAGTTTACCTTTTCTAGCCACTACTCAGTTTCCCTTTATTTGATTCTCCAAAACATTTGTAGTTATTTTACATTTATGTTTAATACTTCTGTCTGATTTTATCGCTCCTCTTGCTTTTTCAAACAAATCCTTTTTAAAAGCCAAAAAATTTTGATGTATTTAAGCTTACATAATGTTAGTGATGAGCATTTATTCCATTATCTGACTTTTCTGTTGAATTTGAATTGCACAAATACGCAGAGGTTTTAAAGAGTTCAAACTTAATGCAAGAAACTGAAAGTGTTGACCAATTTTAATTAGATTTAAAAATGAGGTCTCCAATAACTGTTAACTCAGCTCATTCTGATACAAAATGAATGACACTTCAACATGAAGCTGCAAAACTCCATCCATGTGCTACAGTATGTTGAAATGCTGAAAGTTCATAAGTTTAGGTTAATAATTTCATTCATTCATTCATTATAATAAATTCACTAGAAGCTTGTAATGTACTTGGACTTTGTGGGTTTTAAATGTGTAGTGAACCCTATGAATTGATGCACAGTTATATTCTTAACTAGCATCATCTATCCAGTTTTTCTGAATGACATAATTTGAGAGACTTTTTTTTTATTTCTGGCATGGCTCAACTTGGTGTTAAACTTCCTCAACTTTAAGAAAAAAAACATTAAGGAAGTGTCAGTGAAATCTGCCAAACAAATTCGAACAATTTCAGGAAGTGTTGCACAAACGTCTCAGTCATTTGATCTGATAGAACAAAATAAATCAATGAAATAAGTAAATATGAAAGTGAAATGCTTTACTTTACTTTGCATTTTACTTTAAGCAATGAACCAAACAAATAGAATAATATATATTCTTTCGCATCAAAGTTAAGTGTTATATAATCAAATAGCTATATACTTACATCAAAGCACTTTCATTTTGAAAATTGGTCCTTAAAAAGTTCTTGTAAACTAGAAATCTTCCAAAACACTCTGATATTTCAGAAACTTTGAAAAGCATCAAATTCAGTACTCAGGTGTTGCTGCAGGTGCATAATGGTCCACCGGGAACTATCCTGCTGTGTTGCAACTTCTCATGAAAACAGCTGATTTCCAACAGGAAAAAAAAAGGCTCTTGAGGCTTGACAGAGGCTTGACAGAGGACCCCTGGGAGGACTGAGGGTATCGTGATGTGCTGTGAGTCCACTGAGGCAGCCCAGCTAGCCCGAGGGAGGGGGGGGGGGGGTCGAGGAGCCAGCCTTTGGTTGTTCAAATCACATCTTTCAAGCGAAGATGACTGCATCAAACCGCCTCCCACTGACATTAACCATGTCCCACACACACTGTCTTTCATCAGTCAGTCAGTATTTGGCTGTGACTGTTACACACTGTTCTTGTTCTTACACTTGCTCCTCTATTCTCGTCATAGCTCCAGAGAACGAGGACACTGGTGTATTGCTTGAATGTAATGGCTCATTTACCATTTAACACACAGTACTTCCTTAATTTAGTTAACTGAGTTTCTTTCTTTTCTTTTTTTGTTTACTAAAGTAACAGTCACCTTTCAGTGGAGTAGATCAATACTACAACAGGGGAAACAGGGGTCAGTACTGACATCTGTTGGCTGAGGAGGAAACAATACTGTAGGTTACTGTGCTGATGGAAGAAAGATTCAAATAACTGAAAAAAAAATATCAGCTGCAAAACTTTATTGTTTGTTAGAGTGAAGCACAGAAAACACATGACAAACATTTTGAAACAGTTATTACATACAGTATACCTTGAAATTACCTGCAATGCACAAGTTGGAATGAACAACAGGGCAAAAATGAGATCCCTGTCCTACTCACACATGTAAAGGTCAGCTGACTGACTGATTCTAGCTTAAAAGGTTATTAACTTATAACCACTCTCTTAAATACAGTAAGAAAACCTAAATAAGAACACTTGTTTACAGTATTAATGATTACATATGTGGCAGTTTATAGCGCTATCGAACGTCTGGGTGTGGACACCATGTGACACTCAAGGTGAAAACAATCTAACAGACATTAACTGCTGTCAACGTAAAAATATAAATACTTATCATTCTTAAAAAATAAAGAACTAGATTTTAATGCTGAATGAACTATAGTGGATAAAAAAGGCAATCTGTGACCTATTTCTATCAGACATGAAATACGTGTGACCAACGGATGAAGACAGAGGTGAAGGACTATAACTGAGAGTCACTTGTCATTGCTCCGTCGTCGGGCAGAAGCGAGGCATCTTGGCAAAAGCTTTGCTCAGCATTAGCTCTGTTTTCTGTTTTACCCAACCCCAGTCTCTTCTTCAATAATTTATCCTCATTGTTCAACTTTGTGCGGATTGCGGTTTTTATTTGGCTGCTGTCAACACTGAACTTGGCTGCCACATGATCTGCAGGAAAGAAACAGAAACCTCTGGTTATCAAATTAGTACGTACAGTGGTGTGAAAAAGTGTTTGCCTTCTTCCTGATTTTCTAGTGTTTTGCATATTTGTCACACCTCTATGTTTCAGTTCGTCAAACAAATGGTAATATTAGACAAAGATAACCCAAGTTTTTAAATGATGATTTCATTAATTAAGGGAGAACAGTTCTCCAAGCCTAGCTGGTCCTGTGTGAAAAAGTAATGGCCCCTCTTGTTAAATCACAAATTTACTATGATTATTGTTTTGTTAATCATTGTTTTGGAAAGTGTTTTACTAAAGACACCCAGGCCTGAATACTGGCAGACCTGTTGAATCAAGAAATCACTTGAGAAACAAAGTCAGAGATATTCATCAGTCTGGAAAGGGTTACAAAGCCATTTCTAAGGCTTCGGGACTCCAGTGAACCAGAGTGAGAGCCATTACACACAAATGGAAAAACTTGGAACAGTGGTGAAGCTTCCCAGGAGTGACTGGCCTACCAAGATTACTCCAAGAGCACACCAATGACTGATCCAGGACAACATTAAGGAACCACAAGCTTCACATGTCTCAGTTAAGGTCAGAGTTCATGATTCAACAATAATAAAGAGACTGGGCAAAAATGCCATCCGTGGGAGAGTTCAAGGAGAAAACCACTGCTGACCAAAAAGAACACAAAGACTCGTCTCATATTTGCCTGAAAACATCTTGATGTTCCTCAAGAATTTGAGGGAAATACTCTGTGGACTGACGAGAACAAATGCTGACATTTTTAGAAGCATGTGTCCCATTGCTTCTTCATCTCATCTTTCATTTCAGAAAAGGATCATACTGGCAGTAAAATATAGTGGTGGCAGTGTGATGGTCTGGGGCTGTTTTGCTGCTTTAGGACCTGGAAGACTTGCTGTGATAAATGGAACCATGAATTCTATGGCGTTATTTTTGTGCCACTATTCTGAGCGCACGTAAAAAAAATTTGAGCGCACGTAAAAAAAGTTTGCAGGTGCAAGTGTTGTATTTTGAGGAGAAATTTATTTTGAGCGAAGAAAAGCTAAATTTGAGCGAACAAAATTCAAAAACTGTATTCCAGTGTTTGCTATTATCCACACACACACACACACACACACTAGCAGCCCCTCTCGCTCAGTTTTTGCATTTGCGCTCGCTCGCAATGTGTTGCTTGCGCTCTCAACATTTCTGCCCGTGCGCGCTCAACTCTTTCTCTACGCCGTTGTGCCACAAAACCAGCCAATCACAGACTTGGATGCAAAAAAAATCTGATTGGCTGTTCTGGTCTCCAATCAGCTCGAAATGACGAAATGCAATATCCCAGAATCCATTTCGTCCAAAACTCAAACGAGGCAGTGGCGGAGTTTGAAATATTACTCTTTCTGGGTCACAAAATAAACTTTAAAGATATTTATTACAGGCATTTATTAAGATATTACAGGCATCTCCGAAAACATTAGAGCACTTATGCAAATATGTGATGTCTTGATGAATCGAGCAGATATTTGAAGTTTACACAGCACCATTATCGCATGAAAATATCTTAAGTTTACTTTGTGTCCCAGAAAGAGTAATATTTCAAACTCTGCCACTGCCTCGTTTGAGTTTTGGACGAAATGGATTCTGCGATATTGCATTTCGTCATTTCGAGCTGATTGGAGACCAGAACAGCCAATCAGATTTTTTTGCATCCAAGTCTGTGATTGGCTGGTTTTGTGGCACAAATATAACGGCGTACAGAAAGAGTTGAGCGCGCACGGGCAGAAATGTTGAGAGCACGAGCAACACATTGCGAGCAAGCGCAAATGCAAAAACTGAGCGAGAGGGGCTTCTATTGTGTGTGTGTGTGTGTGTGTGGATAATAGCAAACACTGAAATACAGTTTTTGAATTTTGTCCGCTCAAATTTAGCTTTTCTTCGCTCAAAATAAATTTCTCCTCAAAATACAACACTTGCACCTGCAAACTTTTTTTTACGTGCGCTCAAATTTTTTTTACATGCACTCAGAATAGTGGCACAAAAATAACGCCATAGAATAATGCTGTCTACAAAAAATCCTGAAGAAGGTCTGTTCCTGACCTCAAGCTGAAGCACTATTCAAGCACAATGATCCAAAATACACCAGCAGGTCCACCTCTGAATGGCTTAAGAAAAACAAAATAAAGACTTTGGAGAGACCCAGTCAAAGTCCTGACGTGAATCCGATTGAGATGCTGTGGCATGGCCTTAAAAAGGTGGTTCATGCTCAAAAACCCTCCATTGTGATTAAATTACAACAGTTCTGCAAAGGCCAAAAATTCCTCCACAGTGCTGTAAAACTCTCTTTCTACTTTTAAACCCATCTTTTCAGAACTTCTACCCTTCATTATAACTTGGTCTCAGTCTGTTGTTACCTTGATTAGTTTTATAGTGGTTATTTTATTTTTTTTACCTTATGCTTTTATTTTGCTGCACTAATGTAAGGTGGCCTTAAGGGTATTTAAAGACACCTATAAATAAAAGGTATTATTGTTATCATTATTAATATTAATATTTGTATTATTATTATTTTCATTAAGATTCTTTGCCAGTTATCACTAATGCTTGATTGTAGTTGTTGCTGCTAAGGGTGACACCAAACAGTTAGTAGTTTTAGGGGGCAATCACTTTTTCACACAGGGCCATGTAGTTTTGGATTATTTTCCCCTTAATAATAAAAATCTTCATATAGAAACTCCATTTTGTGTTTAATTTTGTTATGTTTGTCTGATTTTCAAATTTGTTCGATGATCTGAAACGTTAAAGTGTGACAAACATACAAAAAATAGGAAATCGGGAAGGGGGCCAACACTTTTTTCCATCACCATATATAGCATTTACAAAGAAGGCTAATGTTTCTAAGGCATCCTTCATGTTCCTTGATTTACCGATTAAACTTTTCAAAATCTCAGGTGGGAGCTGTGGCTTGTGGCAATCCTCTCCCGTAAAGGTATTCCTACGGCCCTGCAGAGAGTGGGTGGCCAGCGTTTCTCTGTCAAAAAGTATCATGAGCAGGGCTGAAGTGTACTTCTTGTAGTCTGCAATTTCTGCAATGCGCTCATAAAGATTTTTTGGTACTCGAAGATTCTCTGAGAGATAGATGAAATTGTGGTCATCCTGCAAAGAACAAGAAATATCTTTTATAAAAACATTACTTTTCATTGGCATTTGATCCCAAATTAACCACTTATAATATAACAAATTAGTGCTAGCCTGCCTGAGCTTAAAAACAATGAACATTTCAAATGAGCACCAATGACATAAAACTTGTTCTAAGATAACAAAATGTTAATGAACTGATCAATCTGCCAACTCAGTTATACAAAGAAAGTACAAAGTCTACAGCACACAGGAGCGTTGACCTCTGGTATATTATGAAGCGCTCTCATTTCTGCCTCAGGCTCAGTCAGGAAAGAGATAGTCTCATCAGAGTTTTGTGGCGCAACTGCTCCTTCGCCTCCGTGGAGAACATGATCCAGGGTGACCCGCAGTTCATGTGCCGTGTGCCTCATCTGCATCATGAGAGTGTTCATCTCTGAAAAACGTTACAAACCACTGAAGTAAAGCCGACACATGGTGAAGATATTCATCAGATAAATTATTTCATTTTATGTTTACAGCATAAACTCAGACAGAAAATTAAAAAGACTGACGGGATCCAATTTTTCCCTCCGCACATGTTATCAATGCACTAGACAGTTACACAGACGAATACTCAACATTTGACATTTAAATTTTAATAAGGCCCTGTTCTTGTCATTGTTGTTAAGAAATTCCCTTAAAAGAATTATAAAATTTTTGCACTAATTGCAGTTAAAGTAGCTCAATTTAAACATAGACAAATGTTTAAAAAGTTAATGTTTTAAGTTAAAAAAAAAATGTAACAATTGGGTTTGCTAAATGAATGTACCACTCTAGAAAACTGTCATGTTAGTCAATTTGACTTGAACTACTGTGCACTTGACTGTGTGTAGCAGCAGTTAATTGCTGTACAGTACTTGAGCAAAAACTCTTGAGGTACCCTTCATTTCTTTATATTTTGCTAGAAAAATGGAAAACAGCTGCAATGAATTATTGAAATGTGCAAACACACATAGAAATACAGTGTATAAGGCAAAAACAGCTTTCTTCTCATTTAAGTAATCTTCAGGAAAAGTTCTCCTAGCTTCTTGAAGGAAGCTCAAAGCTCTTCTTTGGATGTTGGCTGCCTTTTGTTCCTTTCTCTGTTTTCTCTGTCACGCACTGCTTCAGTAATATTTGCTCTGTCAAGGCCAATCCATGACTGTGTGTTTGGAATCATTGTCAGTATAAAAAATGAAGCTGTTGCCAATCAGAAATTTTCCAAATGGTACCTCGCTGTTCTTCTGCTCACAAAAGTTTGACTCAAAAAAATTCAAATTTGCCATACCCATTTTCCTTCCTTACGCATGGCTTCTTGACAGCCACCCTCCAGCTGAGACTGTTTGTGATGAGGCTTCAGTGAACAGTAAATGGATCAACTGAAAGGCCAGATGCATCTCCTCAGATCTTTTCTGGCTTTTTTCCTAATTATTAAGGACATGACTTTCACATACTGTAGATATTTTTCTAACTAACACTTCTTTTGTCCTCTGCTTATCCAGAACAAATTCTCCACAAGTTCTATAAGGACACACTTCCCACCATGTTGAGATGTACCAACTTTTAAGCTAATAGCTCTGTGAGAATTACCATGATGGTGCAAAAATACAATTTTATGCCCATCAACATAAATTATCTTTGGCATATTCAGTTCATTTAACTAAAGAAATGGGAACAAATTACATGCTTTTCGCCACAGGCTGCTAGTAACAAAGATACAATTTAAAATGAACTCTTTGCTAAGTTGTCTGGAAAGTGTAGTCAAAACACTGATTCGTCTCCTCACTTGGGTGCCTTTTTATGCTTGAATGATTCATAGGTCAGTCTTAAGTGGATTAACAAAGACAAAGGATTTCCTTGGAATTGCCAAATACAAGAACTCAACTGAAAATGAGTGAAAAAGCAACCAGTGACCAAAGAAAAACTTTGGTGAAAGAGCTTCCTGCTCTTCCACTTTTTAAAAAATTACAAGAAGGTCTAACTCCCAGGAAGAAAAATACAAAGAAATGCAAGATGACTCATTCGGATTTGTCCTTGTAGCATCTAAACCAGTTAGGTTTAGTTAGAGTAATGTGTGTGCTACAATAAATATTAATGTGGTCTGACAGTATTTTTAAAGGATATAAATTAACTGATTGATTGATTAGTTATTTTTTCCCACCCACCTTTGAGTTCCCTCAGCTCTCTCTCAGCCAAAATTCTGCATCTGCGTTCATATTTCAGTTGTGCCTGCAGCTGCTCTATTTTCATGAGAAGGCTGATGGTGTCTGTTCTGATTCCCGGGCTTGCAACATTGTCTTCATCAAATTCAATAGTGTCAAGCTGCCACAAGAGTCGAAAAAGAACACATAAAGAAAATCCAAGTTATACACAAGTTACTTATTCTGATAATTAAACAATGAACTCTCACGTCATTGTTGGGATAAGGTGAGTAGCTGGCCTCTTCATGGAGCCTAAACTTATCCTCGCCTGAATGACAGCCAAACTCTTGTGCATCTGTAACGTTATCGATCTTTATCATCTTAATGGGTGGCTGTGCTGGAGTCGCACCTGCGTCTCTCTTGGGTGGCATGGTGGTGAACAATCTGTGAAGAGTAAAAAGCACGTTGACCAAGTGCTGCTGCTTTTCTGCACAGGACGAACTCAAAGTTGGAGCCAAACTTTTTTCTTTTTTTTCACTCACTCAGCGACGACCTCTGCTCGTTTTAAACTCCCCCATGCAAAAACGGAGACAAAAAAAAGGTTTGCAGTCAACCTTGCATCCCCCTCCCGCTGTCTCATCCCCCCTCCTCCTACCTACTACTAGCCTCCAGCTGCTGGAGCCAATGAGTGATGCAAACTGCATTTCAAAACATGTTCAAATACACGTGATATTTACTGTGCGATAGTTTAGAGGAACCTCACCTCAGGTTGAGCTCAACGACAAACTGTAAACACAGTCACTGAAGACAAAGGCAGTGCAGTACATGGAAATACTGCGTAGTAGAGGAAGTAGTAATACTACTGCAGTAGTACAGTACATAGATCCTGATATAATTAGGGATTTTTTTTAACCGCCGCGCATAACATTTTCGATTAAATATGTGTGAAATACTAATCTTACGTTTACCTTCCACTGTGTGTGGCGCGCACATTTATGGGATTACCGTCTTGTCAAATGCATATTTTTACAATTATGTGCGGAACAAAGCTGCGAAAACTTATTCCCCGAGGGAAGTATTTCGCCCCAGCACAATTTCCTGTTCATCGAAATTCCTACATGGGCCAATTAAAATCCAGAATTTTAATAAAGGGTGGGACATGTTAGAGTGAACGTGACAATTAGCCAATCAGTGTGCGCTCGCGGCCCATTTGAGCTTCCTAGTTTGGTTGCAGTCGACCCATGTGGGTTCAATGTTGACTTGCGGCTTGAGAAAGTTGAAGAGTTAACGCTGCATAACTGTTGTCAGTTTTGAAACGCTGCTTGTTGCGTTTCGACATGTCTTCATCATTCTTTATAAAAACAAAAGAAAACCCCAAGTTTGCCAAGAAGGGGAAAAATACGGCGGGCACGAAGCGAAAGGTAGGTGAATTGAACTGTTAGCGGGTAAGCTAAACCATAGGGTTCACTCGTGGCTTTTTAACTGATTTCCACTGTTGTTATAACGCTTTTATTTACGCTTTTGTGGTAGATACATCGTATTTTTTCCCCCCTCGCAGGGTGATGTGGATCCTACCGGAAAAGGCAAATTACGAGCAAAGAAATCGAGCTCGAAATATAATGAAGAGATTTCCAGCGACTCAGAGACGGAGAGGTGCGTTTTCAGTGGGGGTTATACATTAATCACAAGCCTTTGGCCTCTAAATAAAAGCACGAGTCTTAATGATCTTTGTGATAATTTGATTTTTCCAGTGCCACAGCGCCAAAGAAAAGGCAGTCCACCGAGCAGATTGAGTATGAGGAGACTCCACAGGAGAAGAAGCTGAGATTAGCTAAACTTTACCTGGAGCAGCTCAAGGAAGAAGGTAAACGTGTGTCATTTACACAGGCACAACATTAAAATTCATTATTCCAGAATGAATGAAATGAATTCTTCTTATCTTCAGAGGAAAATAAAGCAGAAGAAGCCTCCTTTGAGACAGATCTAATTGCGGGAAGACTTCAAGAAGAAGTGGTAAGACATTCCCTATGTGAGCCCGTTTAAATGGTATTTGTAGTACCAGGGTACCTTACATGACTTGGTTATTACACTGCCAGTTGCATGTGTTAAGCTATGTCTCTGTGTACTAACATTTACTCAGATTGTCCCCTCACAATGAAAATATCTTGTTGCCAACTCTACACCTAACATTACAAACTGTTGAGCCTGTTGGCCAGATGTTCCTTAGATCATGCTGTTGTGAACGCCGTTCATCCTGACATTAATTGAGTTTTCACTTCTGGTCGATTTGCACTTGCTCCTTTGTATGAATGGATCGCTCTATGCTGGGCAGTAACACAAGTCCTCCTGAATATGTAGCAGAAATGCGCTCAGTATTTTGTTTTTGTTTTGGTTTGTTTTTTTTACTTGAGGCAGACATTTGATGATATCTGTGGGTCCTTACATTTTGGCAATAATTATTATGCTCTCAATTCCAAAAAGTTGATTCTGTTCATCTGGACGTAGTATTTTCAGTGGGAGAAACATTTTGTCACTCATCAAAGTGACTTCTTCTCATCAAAGTGACTTCTTCAGTCTCTGAAGACTGACATGACTTCTTCAGAAGTCACTTGGATGAGTGAATTGACAGTACTGAACAGGTTGATCAACATAGCGGTAGACTACACTTCAGAGTCTCAGAGGGGTTTGCTGTTATGACATTCCTATGGCATAGATTCAACTCAGATGTCTAAATCAAATCTTAATAAGGTTTTTTTTGTTCCCATGATTTTTCAAAGTTTAGTTAGGCCACAATTTAGCTTCAGTTTCATAAGACAATTTTCTCTAAATTAAATAATGACTGATGTAAAAATGCTGATGTGGTCTTCTGGGTTACAGTTCAGTAATTTATAATAATTTGCAGCTTTACATCTTATGATCAGATGCAAGAAATATTTTGGTTGTACTTGATCACATCAAAAACAGTATCTCATCGATACTGTTTTTTTAATTTTTATTTGGATTTACTGTACTTGATTTGCTGGACTTGTGTTTATAATATTGATATTTCTGTGGATGTGAGTTTATTTTATTTTTTCCTTCTCCCATCAGCTTGAACAGAGAGGAAAGCTCCAGCGGCTCATCGCCAAAGATGTAATTATCAGAATTTTCATCCTTTTAATCCCGCTGTGTGTCTAATAAGAAGTTTAATGTTATTTATTTCTGTGTGTTTTTTGTTTGCTTGTTTTTAGCTCATACCACCAGATCCTTCAGAGATCAGGATGTTCAGAGGACACAAACTTCCAATTACGTGCCTGGTCATCACTCCAGATGACAAGTACATCTTTTCTGCTGCCAAAGACTGCTCCATCATTAAATGTTAGTGTATAGTTAATCCTTACAATTTTTTTAAAACTCCTGTCATGAAAACAAATTCAAATTATTTCACAGTTGTGAAGGCTAATACTTTAATAATAATGTGTTTGGAAATGTTCTCATTAGGGGATGTTGAGAGTGGTAAAAAAATACATACAATACCCGGTGGAAGGAAGGGTACAGAGGATCGCCATGTTGGACATACAGCTCACATCTTGTGTATGGCCATATCATCGGATGGCAAGTACTTGGTGAGTAGTTCTTCCTCAGCAATTCCTGCTTTTACCAATTTTGGGAATCCAGCTTATTCTACCTTTCTTACCAAAGTGTGACCATAACGTCTTTGTTTACATATTTTTAGGCTACTGGAGACATGAACAACCTGATCATGATTTGGGAGGCAGAATTGTGTAAACATTTGTATAAATTTACAGGACACAAAGGTGCTGTGTCGGTATGTTCTTGATGTTTTTTTGTTTGTTTTTTTTCCCCCCTCACTAGTTGGCTACAATTTTGACATTTTAACATCTCAGCTGTGTGTAGGTGATACCTGCAGTTCTCTTATAACACAATCTTCTTTTTCCTTCACAGGGCCTTTCATTCAGGAAGGGGACTCATGATCTGTACAGCGCCTCTCATGACCGTTCAATCAAAGTGTGGAATGTGGATGAGAATGCATATGTAGAAACTCTGTGAGTGACCAATCAGAAAATAATTTCTCACATTCATTTGGCTCTAGTGTGTGAAATTAACTGTGACTGTAAATTCCTGTAGCTTTGGCCATCAGGACTCGATCACAGGACTGGACAGCCTGAGCCGTGAGCGCTGTGTGACTGCAGGAGGGCGGGACGGTACCGTACGGGTGTGGAAGATAGCTGAAGAGTCTCAGCTGGTGTTCCATGGCCATGAGTGAGTCTCTTGACTTCTGTGCATTGCTTGTTCTCACCAGTGTGCACAAATTCAGGTGCTTTGTCTGTTTGCTTGTTTTCTAAGATTCATATAAAAGCATTTAATAATTGCACAGAAATGTTCATAGTCTGCATTAAAAATGTATGCAAAATTACCATCTGAAATAAGAGAACCTGAGAAGGAAGCCAGAGTGTTTCCACAGGAGTGGTAATTGTCCTATTATTTATTTTTAAACACAAAAAGCGATGCTTGGCTGGAATGACAAGTATGCTGAAGATTGTTTCCCCAAAGACAAACTAGCTCAAATTAAAACTTTTGACTTTGTAGTTGGTGTGGGGGGAAAAAAAATCTAAGCAGAACATAAGAAAGAGAAGACAGTGGATAGCAAGGCGCACCTCATCTGTGGGCTTCAGATGAGAAATTCATGGCAAATATTGAAAAACCCCCATATTCTTCAGCATATGCAATAAATAGTTAAAATAAGATAACTAGTATATATGAAAAATGTTAAAGTCTACACATTCCCATTTTGTTCTTTCTAGGCAATTTAATATTTTATAGTGTTGTATTTAATTCTAAATTTGAGCATTTTTGACCTATGGTCTTTTGGAATAGGGTAAATATTGACCACAACAGAAGAAGTAATATGGAAATATTGTGCTAATACACATGGTTTACCCGCAGATTTGCTCACAAGCACTGTTTGTGAACCAATCACATTTTACTTTTTTGGCCTGAAAAAATAAATTAATAAATCTAAAATTAGAAACCACTAGGAAATTATTTTTGGACACTGCAAATGTCAGCTAAACCACTAGAAGAAAGAAGTGGCTCGGTGGTGTAGTCGTTAACACATTAACCTTACATGCAAAAGATCTTCAGTTCAAGACAGAGAGCAAACAAACCCGGAGTCATGCTACTCCGAGAGCCAGTCCCAGGCTTGGATAAATGTTGTGTCAGAAGGTATCTGGCTGTGCCAAATCATACACGCAGATCCCATCTGCTGTGGCAACCCCTAGGGAAATAAGGGAGAAACCAAAAATGGCCAAAAATCAACACAATTTCTCATGGATGATCTTGCTCTTCTGCTGCTGGCACTATAGTCTCATATAAAGTTTGAAAAAATATGAAAGAAATCAAATTAAGAGTATTGTTTGTTACTACCTTTTTGACTGCTGCATGGTTTTTATTGTCCCTCTACCATTAAACATGTCTGTTGGTTGGTTTATATAAAATCTTTTGATATTAGATGTATTAGAGTAATTTTCATTCTGAAAATTTAACAGCACAGCTTGATTTTTTTTTTTTTTTTTTTTTTAAATAGATGTACACATTCATAAATGCATATTTATTTATACTCTATTTTTCTTTAAGCATACAGTGAGACTGACAACTCTGATTTTGTTGTCTTTTCTTAAGGGGTTCAATTGACTGTATCCAACTCATAAATGAGGAACACATGGTAACAGGAGCAGATGATGGGTAAGAATTTGCTGCTATTTTTATGTTGGTTCAGTTTCTTTCTCTCCATTTTTATTTTATTCGGTGTGTAATGGTGTGAACTAACTCATTCATATTTCCTGACAACCTTAGGTCTGTGTGTCTTTGGAGTGTCAACAAGAAGAAACCTCTCAGCACAGTGAAACGGGCCCACGGTTGCCATGGTGATGCAGGGATTGAGCAGCCTCATTGGGTCTCTTCAGTGGCGGCACTTCAGAACTCTGATACTATTGCCTCAGGTGCCTATAGCTGTGAGAAACCTCTTAATGTGCCTTTCAGTAACACATGGACCCGTTTTTATTCGCAGGATAATGTAAATAAAGTGTTTTACGGGTGATTTGTTTGAATGCAGATGTATTCAGTGCAAGTAATAAATTCATTCCTGATGAAAAGGACATCAAAGTAATACATCAGCCTAGGTTGGTGTTTAAGTAAGCTGTCGTCATTTGGCTTTGTATAACAACGGATCTTCCTTGCAGGTTCCCACAACTCAGAGGTTAATGTGTGGAAATGTGGCCAGAATTATCGTGGGCTTGAGCCTCTGTTCAGTGTACCAGTGGTAAGCAGTTAACCCTTTCCTCTCATTTAAAAAATAAAATAATAATAATAAGTTGCATAAATGTTTATTTTCTTTCTCTACTTTCCTTTCCTGCCTAGTCTGGTTTCGTCAACAGTTTGAAGTTTTCAAGCTCTGGTCAGTTCTTGGTGGCAGGAGTTGGACAGGAGCACAGGTACATTTATACTCATGTTTCCATAGAAACTAAAGTTCCTGAAAACTAATGAATGTCAACGCAAGTTCATGTTCAGTGGACAAAACATCCGCTAGGTGGCAGTGTTAATCCATCTTTAACATTTTAGAATTTTTAGGTTGATTTGGCCTCATTCATATAGTTATGCAGTAACTAACTGAAGGTAACCAGGAAGTATGATGTTGGATAATATCACACTTGTCATGTAGTATTTTTGATCAGTTTAGCTGAATGCAAGGTAAAATAAAATGTGCAAGTGGATCAGATATTTCGTCTTGATGCATGCTCAATCATCCAGGTAAGTAAATCCACAAAAGCTGATTCTATTCATGTTGGGGAAACCTGCAGTCAGCTGAGACTGAAGAAGTCACTTGGATGAGTGACGAAACGTTTCTCCCACTGAAAATCTATGTCCAGATGAACAAAATCAACTTTTGTGGATCGGATATTTCGTTTTGGTGTGTCAATCATATTTTACAGATTTTACAGAATGACATGTAAATCTGAACTGTTTTTTTTTTTTTCTTTAATTTGATTGTATTGACATATGAAACAAACAGTGTTAAACTTGACCACTGTGAAAATTGCTGAGGGGAACCGACAGTGATTATTGTAATTTGAAATCCAAAATGTTTTCTTGTGTACTGGAGGGTTTGAGCTGCTCTATAGTAAATCCATCCACCCACTCATGGCTGTAGCTCAGGTCATCTACTGATCAGAAGGTCAGTGGTTTGATCCCTGGATCCCCCTAGTCTTCACTCATCCATTGGTGTATGAATGTGTGTGAATGGTACTAAGCACTTAGACGCATACAAGGTGGTGCTTGTGTGAATGGGGTGAATGTGGCATGTTGTATAGAGTGCTTTGAGTACTATATAAGAATCAGTCCATTTTACCATTTACCATTCTCTTCCACTTATCCATTTCAGGGTTGCGGGGGGGGGATTATCCCAGCTACCACAGAGCGAACTGTTCTCTACAGTACAGTTTAATTAATCCAAAACCTTGTCCGACAGATATAGGATTTTTATGACTAATACCAGTATTGACCAATTACTCATTTGCTCTCTGGACCAGCTGTTGCTGATCCATCTGTTGCTTATAGGGAAGTTAGATTGCCTTCATCTGCAATCAAAACTTAATGACTTATCTGAAGGGATCTTGTCTCTTCTTCACTTTGTAAATGTTTGCTTTTTTTTTTTTTTCCTAACCTTACCTGAATCCATCTTAGATGAGCTCGGGCTCAGAGACAGCTTCTGCATTTCTCAATCACTGTTTATTCCCTCGAGGTTTTTGCTTTGCATGCTAGAGTTTTAATGAACTGACAGTTTTCAGGAGTGTGCCTGAGCCTGTGCATTGATTTCTACTTCAGAATTGTCTTTTTCCAGCACGGTGTTGCCTGAGGACCCACAGATCACAGACATTAATTACTGGTTTTCAACCTTTGCGCAAAGAGATTTCTCCGGATCTCTGATTTTTAATGTACCATAGATGATGAAATTCTTTGCAGTCTTCTATTGAGTGGGAAACCCATCCTCAATTTTTCTTCTGAAAGCCTCAAGCTCACTGTGGTGATCGTTTAATACAAAATGTTTATGACCTGTTACCAGATATCAGATTTAAACCATTTCTCCAGTGTTTTATTACTCCATCCCTCCTTCTTATTTGTTTTTTAATTAACAATCCATATGGTGATTAATCATTAATCTTCAGTGAATTGTTAGTGTTAAAATAATGATTTGTAAATAAATCTTTGTTTTGTTTACAGATTGGGACGATGGTGGAGACTAAAGGAAGCCAAGAATGGAATTTATGTTATTCCTCTTAAAAGGAAACCCTCTGATCCAGAGGAAACTAAAAGTGCTGAATAGAAAACTGTTAAATGCTTTTCCTTTTGTAAATTAAAGATCTAAAAATAAAAAATAAAATCTCAGGGTTTTTTGGTTTTGGTTTTTTTTTTTTTTTTTTGTTTTTTTTTTTTTTACTTTAAAAAATAAAAAATAAAATCCAGACAGTATCTGTTTCTACAGTTGTTGTCTGTGGATTCCTCTTGTTATTAAAAGGCAATAACAGCTTTTGGTTTAGTGAAGAAGTCAAAGCATTGTTGGTAAGGCATCCCTGCATAAAAATAAAGTGTGAAGAGGCTGAATTGTAGGAGAGGAAAAAAGACTGCTGGTTCTATTTTGTGATCATAAAGTTTTGAAGTGTCATGATGTTCTATGAAAGTTAGGCTGTAAGTGTGTCTGGCAAAGTGATGACTGCTTCTGTGTGTAGGGTATTGGAGGAGTCAGATCAAAAGTTGTGAATCATAGATATGGTGGTAGAAGACCAGCATATCATTTGAATCTCATAAAAATGTAATCGAAAGTATATTGGCATCTTTTGGTAATAAGAAAAAGTTTACAGCTTATTTCTACTTTTGCTTTACTTGACATTTACTTGGTATTTACAGGAGGGAAAGTGCACAAAATATTTTAATTATTCAAGTGATTTGTCAGACCAGCCTCGGGGACTGCAAGCTGTTGACTAGTGACATTATGTCAGTGACAGTTATTGTTATATAATAACCAAGAATTGGTATTTGCACCATCTTCAGTCATCCTGCAGGTGTCCTCTTAGACCCGGGTGGACATGTTGTTTGTATGCCATATAGGGGGGAAAAACCAGTATCATCTTCTTTCACAGTTAAACATGCAGACAATAACATTTAAATTTTTAATAAAGTCACTTCTATTTATGCTGCAGGCAGACAGTGGGTACAGTTTCACATCTAAAACGCCAGTCCGCATAAAATGTGTAAATGTAGGATTCGTGTGAACTTTTTTTTTTTCCCCCATGTACAATTGCAGGTACTCAACTATTAAAACAACAGCTATCCTGCACTAGTTTGGTTACTGAAAATTTACTGAAATGGCAGAAATCTGCTAATCCTGCATCCAGATCTCGATTGCGGTTCTTGTGCATAGGTCCTCTGAATTTGACTGAAAGTGGGAACCCAAACAAAGTAGAATTTGATCTTTTAATATTAAAAAACATTTTATTTACATAAATTACAAGTAAGCACGCACTGCTATACCAGTCTACATTAACACACGTCCTTTACGTTGTCTAGTTGCCTAGTTTTCATCACGTTCACTATAGTTAGTCACACATTTTGCTTAACAGAAGGGCTAACTTTATCTCAAAGCATTTTTTTGTCAATGTCTAAACATCTGGATATATTCACAGCACTGTAAGAACACAATAAGAACAGCCTTTTGTTTTTGTATAACACTATTGCTTCACAACCACCCATTTGACAACAAGACTCTTTAGGACAAGGCACGGTGCATTTAATCACATCTATCTGTAAACCAAGGAGATCACAGCATATTAAATCTATACAAAAAAAAAGGCTTTACAGTTGATACATACTGCTCACTGTAAGAACATCGTTACGCTTTCACAGTTAGAGTTACCATTGCCACTGTCAGTCTAGTTATCTCTCTGCAACATGTTAGATGCCATGGGGGCTTTGTCATACACAGCTCTGTTGGATGGAAGGATGATTGATGACAGGATGGTTGCTTCTGCTTAGAGAGGAATGTTTTTCACAAAGAGGATGTTGTGGAGTCCACCACTTCTCGCCCGTTGCAAACTGCTGGCACATAGTTGGAGGCTGATCCTGAGGGAATAAAAGCAGTGATGTTAGAGTTTCCTGCAAACCAGAGATAAAAGCTGCGAGGAGCAAGTGGTCCAAATACATTAGGCACCCTGTCTTTAAGTACAATTTTGAGGTATCCTTTTTGTGCATGACTTTTACTGTGAAGTTTATTTGGCTGATCACGATTATACAGACTTGCACATAAAATGTTACAAAACAATACAGTTTCTGTCCGGTTGCTTCATCACTAGCTATAATTGAACAATGTGAAATACTGCAACCAGAAATCCATCACAGCTTACAGTGTTATTTTCCAGACAGTATCCTTACATTGTTGAATTCCTACTTTTAATTGCAGCAATTAAATTTTTTTTATTCCCTACATCATTTTTTTTTTCTGACAACAGAAATCACTTTAGTCTAAGAGACGAGATAAAGCATAAAGTGTCAGAAGCCTTTTAATGCGCAGCTTTTCTTTTGGACTAAAAGCAGTGTGAGGTCTCCCAGCTATAAAAGAGTAAATGGCACGCTCACTATAGAACCATGTAAACGTCTCATATATATTTAATGTGTTTTTGTCTGTGAACATAGTCAGTTTATTAATTGGTTTCAGATAAGCCTTTCTCTTACCCAAAATGAAAAGAAAAACATAATGGCATGGTTATTAATTGCAGAGCTATGCTGATGCAAAACTACAGAAACAAGCAGGAAAAACCTTTCAGTATTATATAGAAATTTCTTCACTCTTACCCATGTTCCACTAAATAAGAATAATAAATTTTTTAAAAAAATGAAATAAATGATATTTCAGTGTTTTACTGCAATGCTGTCATTTTGATCTGAGTTTCACAGTGAAACTGTCAACTGTTACCCAGTTTTATTTCTGATTTTATTGTGAAGCACTTTTGTGATTCTTATACATTTTAATTACTTACTTTTTTGTAATACTTACTTAATTTTTTAATTATGTAAGATGCCCTATCGGTATGGAAAAGGGTATCTCAGCTTAGAAAGAACACAGACAGGCATATTCTTATTTGCCTGACAGCACCTCACAAATTTAAACAGTACTGTATATTTCATTTACAGTGCTGTGAAAAAGTAATTGCTCCCTAAACCTAATAACTGGTGTTGGCACCCCTGGCAGCCAGAGATTAGGCAGTAACGCGTTACAAGTAACGCGTTACTGTAATCTGATTACTTTATTAAAGTAACGAGTAAAGTAAGGGATTACTATCGCAAAAACGGTAATTAGATTACCGTTACTTTCCTGTAGGAATGCTGCGTTACTGCGTTACTAAAACCGTGATTTTTTTGCCAGAATGTCTCATGACAATGACATAAGCGAGTGCCACGTTGGTGACAACAGCTGTGTGCAGATCAACAATGGATAATATACCCAGTGGGGAGAGAGTATGAGCGTGTAGCGTTTAAAGCGTGGAAGTACTGACCTTACTTTGAGTTTGATTCCATAAAAAGTGACAAAAACATTAGTGTCCGTTGTGCGTGGGAAGAAAACTTCTTTTTACAGCGAAAAAAAAACCCCTAAACAAGCACCGAGTGTGCTACGACATAATGGGAAATTCACAGAGAAACTCGCGGATTCTTCCACTGACCGCTGCGGCTCACCTGCACCAGGGTAAACCTCCGCCTACCCCACTCCTGCTTTACAGGTGAAAATAGAGCAACAGGACCGCTAGTCTTTGACTTTATTTATTTTCTGCTGTGTTTTACTTGCATCTATTTAAAAGACTGAGTGTAAACACAAAAATAGGTTTAAATGTTAAACTAGTTTAAATGTTAAACTAATTTATTCAAGTCAGAGAATGGTGCATATAATTTAATTTTTACTTGATGCATAAAGTTAAAAGATTAAAACTGATAAAACAAGTTTAAAAAAAAGAGACTTTTCCATTTGATTACATTTTGTATGATGGATTATGCAAAAAAAGTAGAATTGATTGGGCTGAAAGATCTATCGCTTTATTACCTATTCAGGTTGTAAATCGTGTTTTTAAAAAGTAACTAAGTAATTAATTACTTTTGAAAATAAGTAATCAGTAAAGTAACGGGATTACTTTTTTGGGGAAGTAATCAGTAATTAGTTACTGATTACTTTTTTCAAGTAACTTGACCAACACTGCTGGCAGCAAGAACAATGCGATAAAGCATTACTCTTTCACACAGGGCCAAGTTGGTTTGACTGGGCTTTTTATTTCCTGTGAAGTGTGACAAATATGCAAAAAATATCATAAATAAATAAGATTAAAAATAAAAAGGCCAATTAAAATAATGGGCAAATCCTGAAACAACAGGTTTTTCAGCTTGCAGCCCATTTGTGCTCGTCTACAAATTAAATAATCTCCAACTTAAGTAAGTTTTACGTAGACTGATTGTTTAATATTGGAGAAAGCCATGTTAGCTGATAAGTTAAGTTAAATCTCCTGGCTGTATATTCATATTTACCATATAAAGTGTGTATGTTAGCATGTTGAGCTAAAGACCATCTGGTAGTCCTTTGTCTTTATGTTGTGTTAATAGTTTCTTTTACAAGTAAAGAACCATATTCTGTATACTCTGCATTTGTACCTTTTGAGAAGCTGGAGCTGGGGGCAGAGGCAGACGTAGAAACTGTGGTACTGAAGCGGTTGGTTGTGACTCTTAGTGTGGCCACATTTTTCTGGGGCTGAAAAAGGATGATGTGGACCTTTGGGGCGAAGAGGCACCCGAGAACCACGGAGCCACTCAGACTGACGGAGATGCACATGGTGGTGGTCTGTACCTGGGATGAAAGAGAGCATGTGTGTAATGATGGCTACATCAGTCTGCTCTTGGATATTTTTTTTTTCATTTGGTCTTCAAAAAGACTAATGAAGTTCATTCAAAGGCCACCTGGTCCTAGTTCTTCTCTCTCACACAGCCTTTGATCAAATCACTCATATTTTCATTTATTCCCTGTTCTGGTTATTTACAAACCTTAACCTTAATGTGTGGTTCCTTTCAAACATCCATTAATCAATCTTTACATTAACGTCTTTGCTAAAAGTCAATCAAAAACCAAACACAACCCTGTAACAAATATTCACTTATACATGGATATAAGCTTTACTAATAAATAGTGATATAATAAATTAGATGTTTAACAGAAGGTTAACAACTGATAATCAACTTTTTGTTCAAGAAACAGCAAGCAAAAGAAAACGTTACCTGGATGGAATCAAAATGAAAAACAGAAATCAACTTTGTCCCTTTCAGGTTTCTTATAGTTATTATTCTCACATTATTAGCCATATTTTGCATTTTGAACAGTGTGTGGTTTTCAGCTGTGTTTGTTTGCAATTCTAATTGTCCATTTGTATGCGCATGAACATGAGGGCAAGAAGTCGAAAGAGAGATAAGCACAGCTGGCCGTCCTGGAAAGTCGGAGCCTTGTTAGTCATATTTCAGCTGCTAATGTGAGCTGACTGCTGGGGTCATCTTCCTGAGCTCCGTCTCTTCCCACCCCACTGGTTACCCCTGCAGTCCAGGAACTTCTATTTGCAGAACCACAGCATGAAGTGAAATCTCTCCCAAACATACTGCACAATAACAGCACTGCAGAAATATGAGAAGTCATCATGCATTTCAACTTCAAAAATAAGTAGTGAAAAGCACCACCAGGACTCCTGGTAACATAACTTTGCCTTCTCTCTGCAGCTCCTAATCTTTTTCAGCCATAAAGATAACTTTCTAGCAGCTATTCCCTTTAAACAGATTACACAAGTAATTAGAAACCACCATTGTTTGCAACAGCACAACATGAGCTGTATTTGTATGATGTATTTCATTGTTAGACGTTTGCATTTAATGTCGTTTTAGCTTATTACTCTTTCTTAAATTTCCTTCCCTTTTATGAAGCACAATTTAATGTACTTTAATTTAGCCTTTATAGGTTGTTTACTCACTGTTTTATTACCCAGTGAGTAAAGTTCATACTACAGAAACTATACTGTAGAAAGGAGACGGAAAAAAATTAAAGGTTTTGAACATGAAAGAAAATGTGTCTACATAACAGTAAAACCTTGGGCTCATCATGATTCACTAGGCTACCCTCATTACGATATTACCGTGTTATCCAACTCCAATTTGAAATGTGGCAGCTGAACCCACAGCCATTGTTATTGTTGTCACACAGAACCAAATCATCAAGATCTCCAGTGCAGTGTGAAACCCCTCATTCCTTCAGTTAATCTCTCGGTTGCAATTTTAGTATGAAGCCTTATTTCCTACAACATGTATCTGGTCTCTTAAGGGCCACTAAGGATCAGGAAAGTTGGCTTTTGGTTCATGGGTTGAGTACCCAAAAGGCTGCTTACAACAGACATGAAAAGCCAGAGGTTTCTCATGATACAAACCTTGTGTGACCCTAGACCTCCCCCCTATCTGTTTGCACAACAAAGGCCTTGTTGGACACTTCGACCAAAATGCTGTGACAGTAGCCTTGGGACTGCCTAAGGCATCAGCACTCATAACTTACATGGTCTGTCAGTTTTATGCTTAATGTTTTGTCTTATTTATCCTATGTCACATTGCACAAATAAATAAATGCATTTATATATGCAGCTATTAATAAGACAAATATTCTCATTTATGGCTTGCTATATGGCTAAAGTCACAATGCATATTGAGCATGTTTATTCAGTGTAGTTTGATGCACTACAGACTAAATTTAGCCTGTAGTGATTTTTTAAAGGCTAAATGCTGCAAAAACATTATCCCCATGCGACAACTCTGTAGCAGATTTGTCAAATTTCCTATTAGGGAGGTAGTGCCACAAAATGGGCAACAGTAGGCCGCTCAAAATGATTATTAATACAGACCATAATGTTGCTTATTGTGTTCCCTGTATGGGTTCCCACTGGGATTTAGCCTAGGTTTTTAAAAACAAAACCTATTGTAAATCTCTAGAATCCATCTCTTAGCTGAAAAAATGGGTCAAAGAGCATTTAGTAATGCCACGGTTTAATGAATCAATCTGACTGTCTTTAACTATTTCTGTGGGTATATTCAGACCTGATCTGTCTCCGGTCTTTGTTGTTTTCTTGAAAGATCCTTCAACTCACATGAAAAGAAAGCTTTCATGAGTCTAGGTGAAGGTGATCAAATGGAATGTGAAAGTGACACCTTCTTCAGGGATGGTAAAAACACAGGGGACAGTCATTTATAGACTTTGTTTGCACTACTCCACATAAGTTGGCTTTAGAGGTTTATAGAAATATGAATTATAAATACTCAATTTGCTATTTATTAGAAAAAAAATCCTGGATAGTTACCCTGTAGTCACTGGCTGTGACGTAGAAGATAGGCTGAAAGGCGAGCCAGATGATGCAGGTGGTGTACATGGTAAACCCAATGAACTTGGCCTCGTTGAAGTTTTCGGGGCACTTTCTTGTCTTGAAAGCGTAGACGGTGCAGAGGATGATGAGAATGCAATTGTAGGTGAGAGAGATGAGCATGCTGGTGTCCCTACTGTTGCACTTGAGCGTAACAATGTTTCTCCTCTCTGGGCTCACCTCCTTTCGAACCCCTGGCACCTCCACAAGCAGCCAGATAACAGCCACTAGAAGCTGGCAGGAGATAAGAACACCACAGATTGCTACCTGGGAGGCCGGGCTGATGAAACGTGGCCGCTGCGCTCCATCCTTTACCCCACTGAAGATGCGAGCGATGCGGTTCGTCTTGGTTAGGAGAGCTGAGTAACATACTGCGAAGGAGGTCCCCAGGCCTAGACGGCGTAGGGTGCAAACAGCTGTGGAAGGCTTGGTGATGTAGATAAAGGTCATGCTGTAGCACATCAGCACTCCCAACAACAGGATGTAGGAGAGCTCACGTCCACTTGCTTTAACCACCGGTGTTTCATTGTGCTTGAAGAATACGCCCACTACTGACAGGGTACACAGTATGCCAAGGCAAGAAATGGTAACAGGCCCAATAGCCCAGGCATCCTCCCACCGGATGTATTCTTCAGGCAGATCATAGCAGCCAGTCAAGTTAGCCAGAGGCCACTGACCGAAACTACAGTCAGCACAGGTGAACTCATCCTGCAGGTACTGGTAGGACTGACAGGGAATACAGATCCAGCAGCACACATCACCAGGCTGCATGCTCTTCACTTCATTCTTCCTGCAAGGGTCACTACACTGGGAGGTTGGTGGCACATTACCACGCCAGGCCACCATGGTGGTATTCAAGGTCAGGTTCTGGTCCCAGTAACCAACTTTCTTGTAGACGAACTTCCCCTCTTCTTTGTGGTAATGAAAGATGTTGTAGCGGCTTATGCCATCACCAACTGAATCAAAGCGCACCATGTTCTCTGTGTCTGCAGGTTTGAATGGTGCTGGTGGGAAGCATAAAATACAGCAATGAAGACTTAAAGGAAATATAAAGGATTTAAAAATTCAAAGCCAGGAATATAATAATAATAATAATAATAATAATAATAATAATAATAATAACAACAACAACAACAACAACAACAACAACAATAATAATAATAATAATAATAATAATAATATAAGAATAACACAAAAGGCAAAAAAAGAAAAAGAGAGCCAAAGTTCAATTCATGGACTGAAGAACAGTGCTATGTTTTTGTATAATTTAAATTAAAATACTTTTTTTTCTGCTATTTCATGTAACAGGAAATGTAAATGCACTGCGTTATATACAGCTTTTCCTATCAACTCCTCTAAGCCCTTTATACTACAAGTCACATTTTTAACATAAGACAGTTTCATGCATATGTTGTTAGAGTTCAGGAGGGCAATGGCACTTTGACAGCAAATTAGAGGATCCAAGGATCCAAACCACTGACCTTAGGATTAATGCACCTATTCAACACCTATTCAACCTCCTGAGCCACAGCTGTTCTCTGAATTTGTTCATTCATTCGTCCTGTCAGTACTATTTTAAGAAAAGTATGTTCTAGATATGTTCCCTGCCCGCTGTTTCTTCAGTGCCAATTCATGGATTATTTTTTGCTAATTGAATAATTACAAAGCCTTTCTCTGCTCAGCAGAAGTTGTTTGCTTAATCCTGTGTCATGGCTCTTTGCAACCCTTATTTCCTTTGCATCCATGGTGAAATATATACCACTTCCAACCATTTACAAAACATGGTAAATTCTTTTTTTTTTCATGTTTGTTGTTTACTTATGTTGTGCATACCTTCAAATTTGGTCTTCAAGATGAACTCCTTGTAGAACCTTTTGCCATTACCTGGTTTCATAGCATCGCAGACCTTAGATGTGTTGGAGCACACTGCTTGCCTCATGTTGTGCAGGGCATAGGCCATCGCATAGACTGCGTTCACCACAAACATGATTTTGGATTCCTGTTCGAAAGTTCCATCTCGTAAGCTGTAGTCAGCACAGCCAGGCTCCTGTAGGCTGCAGTCAAACCGGTGCTCCCAGAACTCCCTGAACCACGGATTCCTCATATTGGTTGATGGGTTCAGTTTGGTAAAGTAGTCTTCAAACTCTCTGACAGGATAGGAGGCTAGTTCAATGGTGAAAGCTCCATCTGCTGCAGTCTCGCTGCCCCTCACCACACCCTCCTGTGCTCCCCACCCATCACTGGCCACCCAAGTGAAAGTGACATTCATTCTGGCAGCAGCCACAAGGAGCTCGCGAGCGTCCTCACTGCGCGTGAACAGGATGACAACCTTTGCGTTAGACTTTTGTTGCAAGGAGCGGATCACATTCTCATAGCCCTGGCGGTTCATGGAACGACTCACTTTGGCTGAAGTGGCAATGCAGATTTGGCGAGAGCGGGCCTCCTGCTGGAAGGCGTCAATGCCTGTTTCACCATAGTCACCCTCTGATGCTACTGTTGACACGTATGTCCAGTTAAAGTAACGCAGAATCTCAGCCATTGCTTTAGCTTGGTAGAAGTCAGGGGGCACGGTGCGAGCGAAGTAGTCATAGCGGGTTTTATCACTGAGCTTTGCACTAGTAGAGGCATAGCTGATCTGAGGGATCTGGAACAGTCGCAGGAGGTTAGCCACCTGAGGAAAGCAAAGAAATGAAAATGCTATCAAAACAGCCTCATCACATCCTCTCATATATATATATATATATTATACATACACAGGAACTGCTGGGGGAAAAGGAAATAGGTGCAGTGATATATTGAAATATATTTAAACATAAATAAACATACAAATAAGGGGAAAAATAGTTTGTACAATTCTAAAAGCTTGAAAGTCAATATTTGGTATGAGCATCTTTATTCTTCAACACAGCCTGAGCTCTCTTAGGCAGGCTTTCTTTTCTAATCTTTGATGAGTCTACAGGTATAGTTCTCCAGGCTTCTTGGAGGACATTCAAAGCATTGCTTTGGATGTTGGCTGCCTTTTGTTTTGTTCTCTGTTGTGATGATCCCACACTGCTTCAGTCATGTTGAGGTCCAGGCTCTGGGGAGGCCAATCCATGACTGATAGTGCTGCATTCTGTGCTTAGCTAGGTATGGTTTTACTGCATTGACCCCAACCGGTCGCAGCAGACGGCCGCTCCTCCCTGAGCCTGGTTCTGCCGGAGGTTTCTTCCTGTTAAAAGGGAGTTTTTCCTTCCCACTGTCACCAAAGTGCTTTCTCTTAGGGGGTCATTTGATTGTTGGGGTTTTCTCTGTATGTATTATCGTAGGGTCTACCTTAAAATATAAAGCACGTTGAGGCGACTGTTGTTGTTTTTTGGCGCTGTATAAATAAAATTGAATTTAATTGAATTCATTGGCAGAGTGTTTGGGATCATTTCATGCTGAAAATGAAGATGCTACCACAAAGACACATTGCATGATGGATCAAAATCTGATGGTACTTTGCTGTGTTCATGTCCATCAATTTTGACAAGATCCCCAACACCACTAGTGACACTGCAGACCCTAACCATGACAGTGCCTCCACTGTATTTTGTATGCCAGACAAGCCAAGTGATTATTTGCTGGAATTTCAGAAAAAGGCTTGAGCTGTACACTGATGTGCTCCCAACACTACAAAGTTGAACAAGATTTTTTAAACATACAGTCATATTTGTTTAAATTTATTAAATATACCTATTCCTTTAATTGTACTTTTTAACCTGTCTTGCATTACACATAGATGTTTTATCAATTCTTAATTACAAAAATATGGGTTCCAAAATAATTAATAATGAAGCGTGCAGAGTCATTGTTTTGCTGTAAATTGTATAATAAAGTGTAGAAATTAATTAATTTACTTATAAGTCCTGCATTAAGTATTTAGTCATTTATTTATATATTTTTAAGCTATTTTTTTGACTTGTATATTCTGTTTGTAGTTTAAGTGGAGCCATTAAGTGCAGATCAGCCATCTGTCTGATAGTCTGATTCAGCTCAGCGGTGGAGACTGGCTGTGGAAACAGCAACAATTCAGTGTTTCTCTATCTCAGACTGCTTATTGTGTCAGAGATCCACATCACCAGCAGCCAGTGCCACAAATCGATTCAACAATAGTGCAGATAACAACAGCAACAATGGCAGACAGATATGAGTTTTATCAGTGGGATTTTTCTGTTTTCTCCACTTGAGCCATTCTGTCAAGTTATTGGGGGAAGATTTTGCTGGGACTTATGATACCCATGTAACCCAGATAATACATTAATTTCCTCCTGGAGCTGATTGCTGGTGCTACTGAGTTCACCAGGGTTAGATGATAATCTTTGACTGACAACTCAGCGTGGCATCCTTGTTGAACACAAGCCTGCAGAAAACGACTGAGTTGTAGTCATACCATAAACTCATGGCAATTATTTTCCCACACAGTATTACAGTGCTATGGCAGCAAGGCAGTAAAAACTTGTCATTTTCCAGGAATCCCCTATGAGACACAGTGGTGATTAGTGAATACCCATGGGCTTCAATGTGACCGCCTCCTCCCTCAAGCACCACTGTTTGCCTGGAGGCTTTCCAAACAATGGCATCCCCGTGTATGTAATTGGAACCTACTACACTAACTCCAAGCCCCAATTAAAGTACCATTTTGTCTCCCAGGTCTCTCATTCCAGCTCACAAAAACCTAAACAGAGCTATTAGTCCTTTCTGTGATGATATAAATCATATGTATTATCCTGCATACACACCAAGTATACAGTTTTCTGCATGTAGCACGTTCCCAGATCATGTTACTCAGTAATATTTTGTTAACCTTGAGATGTAAGTTATTATTTGTAAGTTATTATTATTTGGTGCTATATATAAAACATCCATCCATCAATCCGCTTATCCTTTTCAGGATAAGCTGTCTTATCCCAGCTGTCTTAGGGCGAGAGGCAGGGTACACCCTGGAGAGGTCGCCAGTCTGTCGCAGGGCTAACATAGACAGAGACAACCATTCGCACTCGCATTTATTCCCACATATGGGTAATTTAGTGTTTCTAGTTAACCTAACCCCATTGACGGCATGTCTTTGGATTGTGGGAGGAAGCCAGAGAACCCAGAGAGAACCTATGCAAACACGGGGAAAACATGCAAACTCCACACAGAAAGACCCTGGCCCGATGGTGGAATAGAACTCAGGAGCTTCTTGCTGTGAGGCAACAGTGCTAACCATCATTAATTTAATTTACCAGCTTTTTTATTAGGTACACCTCTTTGTCTGCTAGATAGTGCACATATCAAATCAGCTAATCACATGGTAGCAATTCATTGCATTTAGGCATGTTAAAGACAACCTGCTTAAATTTGAACCAAGAGCCAGAAAAAAATCAAGTCAGAAGCACGAAGTTGAGATAAACAACATTAAAGTATGGATTCTCCATTGTGGTGATGGTATTATGGTGTGGAGGATACTTTAGCAGTAGTATTGTTGATGACCAATAACAACCATTTTATGACAACAGTGCTCCCATCTTCTGATGGCTGCTCCTAGCAGGAAAACATGCCTTCCAACAAAGTTCAAATCAAACTAGTTTCATAAACATGGCAATGAATTCACTGTACTCACACGGCCTCCACAGTCACCAGATCTCAGTCCAATAGAGCAGCTTTGGGAAATGGTGGAACTCAAGATTCACATCATGGATGTGCAGCCAACAAATCTGCAGTAACTGTGTAATGTTATCATGAAAATATGGACCCAAGTGTCTGAGTAACATTTCCAGCACCTTGGTAACTGTATGTCACAAAGAATTAAAATAGTTTTTTGGCTAAAGGGGATCGATATGGTGCTAGCATGGTGTAACTAACAAAGTGCCTCATGATTGTATATATCAGGTCAAAACACAGACATGAGACTACTTGGTATTGTGAATGCAATCCACAGTAGGCTGTTAAGCCTAAAAAAATCACATTAATCCCTATCTGCAAGTTGCCATCTGCTTAAACTTTTTAAGCTAAAATACCCAAAAGCTAAGAAGCAGCATAAAATACACCACAACCTCCTGAGGGGAGAAATGGAGTAAATATGATGTCTTTTGGCATAGAAACTGTACCCAGTAGTATTCTTTCCAGTGATCTAGTGTGGTCTCATGCAGTTATTTGCACTTAGATATGTCTGTTGTTGAGACATAGGTATGCCTGATTAAATCCACTGATTAAGGTTATGCTGCCTGGGATATATACACCATTTATGCAAGCTAACATGTCAGCAATCACAATGAGCCAGTCAGTCACACTTGCATGATAATAAGGTAGTTTCCTCTTGCAGGGTTTTTTTAGACAGGCAGTTGGCCTTCATCAATAGATTCTTGGAGAAGCTTGACAGCGCACCTTTCAGGACGGCACTGGAGTGTGTGACAGTAACCGTCTGTTCATCCTCATGTGGTATTTCCCTCTTGTTCTCTCATTCGGATAGAAACACCCACCACACCGGCTCAGGGGAAGAGACACCAAAAATTCTAGACTTGTATTTTATTTTGTGATTAAGTCACATAGCTTTGGAGGACTGTACACTTTCACTGACACTCATTTATTTTATTTAGTTAAGACCTGGTTCCTTATTTTACAAACTTATAACTCAGGCTTTTAACTTCAGTCAAACTCATATTAAGTCTTCTCTATATAGAACTTTTTTTATTTTTAAGTTTGTGCATAATGAAGAAAGGTGAAATTATCATATATGAAGCAACCATAATCAGATCTCTAGTGATGAACCAAACCAATATAGGTTGTTTGGATCAACTGCAGAAAAAAAGGGGAGGAAATGCCCAAAAGTATTCCCAAAATTACACATAGTTCGGATCATAATTAAAATTGTACATTCACAAAGCATATTTACACAGCAGTCACAACTACAACTGGGGGAGGGGTGGGTATTTTCCACCAATCATGAGCGATCTTTAAATTGAAACTCTTTCCAGATGTAGAAGTAACATGGGCTGTGCCCATTTATTTTTTGAGGACGGGTTTATTATTACATAACTGCAATATTATTTGCATAATTAGTTTACAGACCTCATTAGAATTACAGGTTATTTTTAATATATCATAGTTATTATGGAAGTACATTAAATAGTTAAGGGTTGTTTTGGTTCTGTTGTTAAGGAGGCTCATTAGTCCAGCCAGAATCTCTATAACAGGAAAAAACAGAGAAAACGCTCTATTACACTGCACAGGAAGTGCTTTCATGACTACCAATTTATACATAAACTAATATTTTTATTAAAAGGCTGTAGGTCTTTATATGTCAAGAGAAAGCTGTTTGGTAATCAACATTTATTTCATTGGCATGTTTATGTTGACTGACATCATTACCTTGAATTATTATTTAAATGTTGTAAAACTTTACAACTTTTGGGTGACTGAAGGTGAAAATGATGCTTAAAATTGTTGGTTGTATTCAGTTATCGTGATATATTTGGTAAGTTTTGGTAATTATATTTGGTTAATTGCAACTTGAAATGACTGAAATACATTTCGACCCTTAAATTTTGGCAAACATGGCCCAAATGGGGATATGTGCTCCTTTTCAGATGATTATTATTATTATTAAACTTTTCGTCCAGTTTTGATGAAATTATGCTCAAATGAACTGGAACTTTATCAAGTGTGAAATGCAATTGTCAAATATTAATTCTTTTATTATAGCTGACCTTGAAATTGTCCTTCAAAGTAGTAGGAAACCTAATAATGCTTAAAGGTAAAGTTACATATACACATATAGACATACATCCCACAAGTGAGCTGCTGTTATCGCTTGCTGCATTGATCAGGTAAAGCATATACCCTAAGGCTATTGCAGAGCCTGAGTTTGAATCCTCCCTGAAGCCTTTTACTATGTATATTCCCTGCTCTCTCTCTCTTTTGGCTTGCCTGACATCTCTTCATTGTACTATTTCAATAAACACTAAAAAAAAAAAAAAAAAAGCCCCCAAGTAATATTTTCATTTTCTTTCAGAATAGGATATTGAAGGTACTGTGAGTAGAAGTTGCAACAGTTGAACAGATATAAACCTTTTCTCTACTGGTGCGCTACATTGTTAAAAATTTGAATAAATCTGATTGTGGAGACATCCAAAGGCCGACATTTGGCTGAATGATAAAGCTAACATATCTACATATCATAATGTTCTGAAATTGTGTACTGGAGAAAGTGATGTTTCTTCATGTCACATCATCCCATTCCACATTTTGATCTGGCCTTGTAAGATGGGCTCTAAAACTGGGTGCAGTTTTCTTCTGAACTGTGTGATGTAGAAAAACAATCCTGCTACGATTTCTAATGTAGGGCTAATGTTTCAAATTAAGTCTTCCTTTCTCTGATTTTTAAATTTGTACATAATAAAGAAAAATTATCATACAAAAAATTGTTGACTAGTGATTGTATAAGATTTTTTTAGGGTTATTATTTATGTTCTTTTGGCCTAGCAATTCAGTTACATAGATATTTTAAGTGTAAGTCCACTGAATAGTTACAATGTATCAGTTATTTGTATTGTATTTCTATCTATCCCAGTTGGTCATGTAACTTATATTTCAAACATTAACATCCAAAAGAGCACCATCAGTTTACAATGTAAAAATATAACAGAATGACTGCTTTTCATGTTAATTAAAAAAACAACAACATTTAATTCCGCAAATTTTTTGTCTACCACAGCCCCTTCCCTGAGCAGTTTCCATCAAATATAGTTAGACAATGGCCAACATGCCGAATATCTATGTCAATATTGGTTCAGTCAGTAATATGCATCATGTAGTTTAGACCACATTTGGAGGAAGCATTAAAAAACTGAAACAGCTGGAACATGGGCAGAGACTTTCTAATATGTCTTATAATATGTTTCAGGATAGAAAGCCCCAAAGATCAACTGAGTCCTGTAGTAGATACAGCTGATGACACAGGTTAAATTTGCGCATATATGGTTTTGCTGCTGAATTAAGTACAATGCATTTGAATTGTATTAGTTAAATTCAAATACTGAAATTGATAGGAAAGGGTTGAGTGCAAAAATAAATATGCAGTGTAAATCATTAAACATGTTAATTATTGATATTTTTAATCAAGCTGCTAAAAAAGTACACGGTAATTGAATTCTTGGGCAAACTATAGAGTTCATTTAATTTAATAAGAATTGATTTGTTGCTACATTAATGATACATGTCATTTTAAAAAACAAAAAGAACAACAATAACAATAAATGTAAATGTCTGAGCTCCACTAAGTCTTTGTGTTTTTGTAGGCTATGCAAAAACACATCAAAGGTAAAAGAAAAATAAACCTAAAAGTGATATAACTGTAAATGAATCGGAAAGCAGTTTGTATGGAGCTCTTTGAATGTTCAATCTATCATTTGAATATGATAATTTATCGGTGCACTGAAAGATATGAGAAAATGGTTGTTAATGAAAATAACAGCTTAGCATCATTTTAATGTATGCAGCAGTTTAAACTTTGATCAAAACACTCACTGAGAGGGAGCAGCACTAAGGCTAAGTTGTTCTGCTCTACTGTGAAGAGACAGCTGAAACAGCAGAACACCGATGGTGACTTAATTGACTGTGCAACATCAAACAGACACATAGTTTACACTAAAAATGTTCGTTCACTTCGGTCTAGTTTGTTTTTCTCTTATGGCAAACCCAACACCAAGTGAGAACCTCGTGTTCAGCTGCAGAGTCTCTCTGCAGTTCTCCAAACCTTCTTCAAAACTGAAAACTCCAATTCAGATGAATCAACATTCTTCTGCTTGCTATTCTTTCCACTTGGAGCTATATATACACACACACACACACACACACACACACACACACACACACACACACACACACACACACACACACACACACACATATATACATATATCTATATATATATATATACATATATACAGTGGCTTGCAAAAGTATTTAGCCCCCTTGAACTTTTCCACATTTTGTCACATTACAGCCACAAACATGAATCAATTTTATTGGAATTTCACGTGAAAGACCAATACAAAGTGGTGTACATGTGAGAAGTGAAACGAAAATCATACATGATTCCAAACATTTTTTACAAATAAATAACTGAAAAGTGGGGTGTGTGTGTAATTATTCAGTCCCCTGAGGCAATACTTTGTAGAACCACCTTTTGCTGTAATTACAGCTGCCAGTCTTTTAGCGTACGTCTCTACCAGCTTTGCACATCTAGCGACTGAAATTCTTGCCCATTCTTCTTTGCAAAACAGCTCCAGCTCCAGCTACTTGCGTGTAAAGGATCCAAAGGGACTATCAAAAAGTAAACTAATTTTCAGACGCCTATGCAGTGCCACATTTCACCAAACAGCTCGTGTGAACAAGGGCACAGGGCACTGCACAAGAACCTCAAATAATGTTCTGTTTATTTATGGTAAAGTGATTTGAATTTGGCAATACACTCCAGGAAGTCAATATCACCTCAGATTCTAAATGTAAGTATATATGGCCACAAACAGACCCATATTTAAACAACTGAACTAAGCCACAGATACAAACACACAAACCCACAAAAACAAAGGGCTAGGGATTTCTATGAAACTTTATATACACCACAAATAAACCCATCTAAAAACGAAATTGATCAATTTCTCGACAACATAACTCTTCCAAACTTATTAGACACCCAAGCAATAGCACTGGATTCGCCACTGACGCCAGGTGAACTCCAGGAAGCTCTGATAAGTATGCCCAATAATAAGGCTCCAGGTCCAGATGGTTTTCCAACAGATTTTTACAAAGAATTCTGGACAATTCTGGCACCAGTTTTTCACAGGATGTTGCAGGAAATCAAAGAAAATGGTAGACTACCACCAAATATGAACTCTGCAAATATCAGTCTCTTACAAAAACCAGGCAAAGACCCTGTATATCCCTCAAGCTATCGTCCAATATCCCTTATTAATGTAGACCTTAAAATAATCTGCAAAGCTCTCTCAAAGAGATTAGAGAAAATAACCCCCCTTTTAATTCATCCTGACCAAACTGGTTTTATAAAAGGTAGGCACTCATCAACAAATACACGTAGATTACTTAATTTAATAGACTACTCATGCAGTAAAAACACTGAAACCATAATATTTTCTTTAGATGCAGAAAAAGCATTTGACAGAGTTAATTGGAAATTTCTATTTGCAACTTTACATAAATTTGGTTTTGGACCCTGTTTCATAAACTGGTTAAAAATATTATATAACTCCCCAACAGCTTGTGTCAGAACAAATGACCAAACATCCTCCCGCTTCTCTCTTCTGAGGGGCACCAGACAGGGATGCCCACTCTCCCCTTCACTGTTTGCAATTTTTATTGAGCCATTAGCAGCAGCAATTAGACAGGCTACAACAATTAAGGGCATAAAATGTAAGAATATAGAACATAAAATCAGCCTTTATGCAGATGATGTGTTACTTTTTCTCCAAAACTCACAAACCAATATCTCTGGGGTAATTGCATTGATAAATTCCTTCTCAAGTGTCTCAGATTATTCAATTAACTGGTCGAAATCAACAGTTCTTCCGATTAATTGCTCCTTCCATAATTCTTCTCCTTCCCCACTGCAATGTGGAAATATAAAATATTTAGGTATCAATGTCTCTCCTAAACTTTCAGAATTAACTAAATTAAACCACATCCCCCTTTTAAAGACAGTAGAAGGCGACCTGGCTAGATGGAAATCTTTACCCATATCACTCATGGGAAGGGTCGCCGCTATAAAAATGATGATCTTGCCAAAAATAAACTATTTATTTTCAATGATCCCAAATAAGCCATCACAAGATTGGTTCAGATCTCTAGACTCGTACATTTCTAAATTCCTTTGGAAAGATAAACCCCCACGTATCAGCTTAAAAACACTACAAAGGACCAAGGATAAAGGAGGATTAGATCTGCCTAACTTTAATCACTATTTTTTAGCCATCAGGCTTCAGTTCATCTCTAGATGGTTTAAACACACCTTCTTAGATGAACCTTGGATAGATGTAGAACAGGCACTATGTAATAACCTAGAAATTTCAGACCTACCATTTATCAGCTCAAACATCAAACGACATGAATGCTTTAAAAGCATCAATATTAGCTCTTCTCTGACAGCATGGTGGGAGTTTCTAAAAATGACAGAGTCTTCATTAATCCCATGCAAACGTACACCTATCTGGAACAACCCGGACATATTACAAAACAATAATATGATAAACTTTTCAGATTGGAGTTGCAAAGGAATTAAATACTTGGAACATATATTGGAAGGAACAGACTTTATTTCGTTTGACAGACTAGTTATACAATATGGGATCAACAAGAAACGATTTTTGGAATATCAACAAATTAAATCCATAGTAAAAAAGAAATTTAATCCCAGTGAAGCTGAATTACAAACACCACCAAGTGTGGTACAATTTCTTAGTCTAAAACCCCCCAGATTATTGTCTAAAATATACAGAACACTTTCTAAAATAGATGAATCAATATCCCTTCCTATTGCAAAATGGGAAGCAGATTTATCAATCAACTTAGACCCAAACCTTTGGTCTCAGATATGCTTAAAAACCTTTCAATGGATCAGAAATCCCAGTTTGCAATTAATACAATACAAAATATTACACAGAGTGCACTATACTGGTCATAGAATGTTCAAGATGGGCTATACGCCTTCCAACAACTGCTCACACTGCACAGCAAATACACCGGACAATTACATCCACGCTCTTTGGTTCTGTCCACCAGTTCAGAAATTTTGGCGTGAGATATGTGAAGACTTATCAAAGTGTCTGAAATGTAACATTCCAGCCTCCCCTTTAGTATGCTTGCTGGGCAACTTGGATGAGGTCACTGCAGAAATAAACACAGCCCACGTTGTTTTTACGGCCCTATGCATTGCCAAGAAAATGGTCCTCATTAACTGGAAAAATAAAAATAATCTTAATTCTAACCAATATAAAAACCATCTAATAGATCACATTAGTCTTGATACAACCTCTGCCATCACATTTGATCAATCCCTTTGGGCTCCTTTGATCGGCTTCATCACCTAGTGGGGGTGGGGGGTCATGGTTTGGTCCTGCCTTCGCTATTGTGGTTGATGTGGGGGTAGGGACGGCCTTAGGGCGTCTGGGGAGTCCCTAGGGACGTTTCCCTGGAGGGCCTAACCTGGAGGCTGTGGCCATGACCTGGTTAGAAGCTCTGGGGCTCTTGGATGGTGTTTTCCTTGTGGCTGCGTACAGCGGAGATGGGGGAGGGTCTGTGCTGGCGGACGTTGGTTACTGGCCTGGTAGCCTGGCTGCCCCTGGGAGGGTCCGGGACGGGCGTGGAGGCTTGGGGGTCTGGGGGTGCTCCGTCCCCCGGTCTGGGGTGCTGGCCGGGCCTTGGGGGCTTGGGTCCTGGCTGTTGTGTCGCCGGAGCAGTGGGCGGGTGGGTGCAGGGGGGCTCAGCCCCAGTGCAGGGGACCTCTGGTGCATCGGCCCAACTGGGGGGCTCTCTAACTGGTGGGGAGGTTGTTACATCTTTGCAGGTGGTCTCCTCACTACAGGAGCTCACTCTGCAGGTGGGGGGAGAGATATAGGAGAGGGGGAGAATGAACTCAACCTGGGTGTCTATTGTCTTGTGTAGTTTGGGAGATGATTGGATGATGGGGTGGGTGCAGTTTTCTCTGGGGTGGAGTCGGGTGGGCTGCCCCGGACTCTGTGGGGCTGGGCAGTGCTGCTGCTGCGGGCCCCGGTCCGGATGGGCCTGGGCCTCCTTGCCCTGGTGGGTTCCAGAGCGTGGGGGTGCCTACTGGGGTCAGCGGGGGAGCTGGCCCCAGGGAGGGGCCGCTTGCCCCTCCCTTTCTTCCCTCCCCATCCTCAGCTGCCTCCCTATTCCCGCTCTACCACACCCACCCACACACGCAGGGCTTGGGGTGCAGGTATGTCACCAGGGTGCAGGGGAGGCACTCCCCCTCTGTCCCCTTCTGGCCGCCTGTGCCTCAATTTTATTCTGCAACCTAGACATCCACATTACTCACACTCTCACATAACACATACATATAGGGCCTTGGGGGTGGGCACGTTTTGCAGCATCCAGAGGATGGTCGTTGTACTCCAACCCACCTCTGGCGCTGGTGCCCTACCCTCAATTTTAAATGCATTTAGACACTGAGGGTTTTCGGGAGGAGCCGTGCTGCTCTCTGAGAGGAAGCTAGTACCATGCTCTCCTGAGTTTTAAATGCACTTTAGAACAGCACACAACAACATTACATATGAGCGGGCGTAGGGAGGTTTGAGGTCTTCACTCACCCCGGTTCTGTTAGCCGTCAGGGCTGGGGGGCTGGGAGGAGGTGCTGGCCGTCAGACTGGGGTCTGGGATGCGGGGCCTCCCTGCTACTGCAGATAAGGAGGTGGTCCGCTTGCCTCCACCCCAGAGAGAAGGGTTACATCTCCTGGGTCTAGGTGCGGCTTGCCCCTCTGGGGGCGGGGGTACCTGGACCTGGAGTATGTTTGGGGAGTGCCACTGTCTGTACAGTGTCTATTTGTGTCTGTCTACACGTTGGGTGAGTGCCGAGTATTTGGTTGTGCATATGGGGGTGGGAATGCACGTCTGTGTCCGCGTGTGCCTGTTTGTCTGTGTCTATATGTCAGGTTGGGTCTTAGACTCAACCTCTCTGGGTACATCTCAGGCCCTCTAAAGTACGGAGGCCTATCTCCCCTCACCACACTCCCTGCCGGTGGCTGATGCCCTTAGACGTTGGTGTGTTGGTGGTCCTTGTCATCTGGGGCTGGGCGCTCATGCATGTACCGGCTCACTCCTGGTGGCCGATTGGCGGGGCCGGGCGCCTGTGGCCCAGCTGGGCTCCTTCCGGGGGGTGGGATGCCCTCAGGCCTCTGGCCTCTGGGCCTGAAGCTCGGTCCTCTCTGGCACAGCTGGCTGCCGGCGGAGCCCGCGGGCACGCCACTGCAACCCCCTCTGGCCTCTGCTCCGTAGCTGCAGGGTGACCTCTCGTTTGGGGCTCTACTCAGCTCTTCCCAGGAGGGTGGCACGGTTCCCCCCCCCTTTGGTGGTCCTCCTCGGGTCCTTGTACTCTGGGGCCTCTGGATATCTGGGGCCTGGATCTCCTCCATACCTGCTTCATACCCTGGTGGACGGGGCTATGGCTCCCCACACTCCCTAGCAGATCGTTACATGGAGAAACCTTTGGAATACAAGCATGCTGATCCACACAGGTATGCACACAGGTGTACACACGGGTGTTCACAGACGCGGACTACACCTTTCTTGGCTGCTGCCTCAAAGCACATTGTGCGCTGTCTATCTTGCGTGCTGCACAATATCGTTTATTATTTAGTATCTACTGTTATCTACTGCTAGCTAGTTTATTGTGATGGTGCTGTTTTTATTATGTTGCTCTTTGTTGTTTGCTTTCTCTTCTGTTTTTTTTCTCCATACAGGTGATCCAGGCGTTTTGTTTGTTTGTTTGTTTGTTTTTTCCTTTCTTCCCCCCCTTCTCACCATCTCTTCTCCCCTTTGGTTTTCTTTCTCTCCCTCTCTTTCTTTCATTCTTTCTCCCTGTCCTATCCCCCAGTCACGTCTGTCCCGTTTGTAGCAACCGAAAATAAAATAAATACATAATTATAATAAAGGTCAATCAAATGGACCAATATGGCAAGGCCATGATGATCCACTTGGTAAAATAAATCCGCTTGGCATCTTTCTTGGCCTTAAGACAACAATTCTGATGGCTAAAGATCCAAACGGGACACACAAAAAAAAGAAAAAGAAAAAAAAAAAACCCAAAAAAAACCAAAGGGCTAGACCTATTCACATGTACTTTATATAAGACCATGTCGTGCATGCATTTATGTCTGTGGATCCCAGCTGGCTGTAATCAAAATCTGATATCACAGCTCATATAGCTGGCGATGCAAAGGCAGAAAGGATTGTTTGTTGAATTGCTTGCATGAGCTATTTCAGGAACAGGCAAATCTTCATATTAAACATACACCTATTATTTCCTCCCACCAGCAAAACAATACTCACCACACGAGCAACCTTTTGAGCCACACTTGAGAACAGGAATACATCTGCTCTTTATCGCCTTCTTAGAAAATAATGCTTTGATATATCACTTCTAGCTCCTAGCACTTCTGAACCAGCTTGATAGGTTTGTCAATTTTTACTGTTATTAAGACTGAAGTGCAGTGCTCCTGTCACACAATCTTCAGCGCTAAATTTTAAATAACAGCCACGGGTTCTGCGTAAACACTCATTTTTTATTTATGTGATACTACGTAGGAAAAAAAACAACAGCTCTAAGACGGGCGAGATGAAGGGAAGTGCATCAAGGCACAAATAGGCTAGTACTATTATTGACTGTGTGGGTCTTGACTCGAACCAGCTTTCCAGTCATTACAATGTTTTCCTTCACTTTGAATGACATACTGATGTGCTAATTAGAGAGCTGCAATGTGTTCTCTGAATGTGCTAAAATTTTCACTTCTAAAATAACGGATATTATATTCAGCTATAATATCACATGATAAACAAAAGTCTTTTGAAGTTAACACCAAAGCAAGGTTGGTTTTAGTTTTTTGTTTTACCCGACTTGCTCTGTGAGCGGGGGAAAAACAATAAAGACAGAGTTAATAAAACACTGCACAACAAACGTATTAAACATCGATATGTGGCGGGACAGATGTTATAACCTGAAATTATTGAGGACCTTCCCAGATGCTTCAGCAATGATAAAATAGAGTTTATCTACCGGTCTTGAAGGATTTAGTTGGTGTTTTTTGAGTATAATTTCAAAATATTACACCTTTAGATGTCTGCAGTCTTGATGTCTGGAGACTGAAGGGAGATAAGTTGATATTGTCATATTACATGCCAGGGATGGTTCATCTTGTCCATAAATTCTGATTAAAAAAAATTTTTAATGTCAAAAAAGTAACCCAAGATTTACAACACTTTTTTCCCAATCCATAGATGAGTTAATGTAGGTACAGATTAGACACAAGCAGCTGGGCTGTGCATATAGTCTGTGCAGTGGATTAATCTGCTTCAGAGCTCTGCGTGTTGCATTTTTTATCTTCAACATAAAGTTAATGTTGAAGATAAACTTGTGGCTATGCCTCTAAGAAAATGTCATTTTTTAAATTGTTCAGCTACCCAAGCATAAGACATTGTGGGAACACATTAAAATTATTTAATTGTCTTTCTTAAATGATTTCTCTGTGATGCTAAGCTAAATCCATAGGTGTAAAATGTGTGGGCTGTTGGTTATGAATCATAGATGCTTCTATATGGCTAACATCCTGTTTGGCACGGCAAACTATTTTCAAAAACCTCAACTGTGAGAAGACATAACAAAGACAACAAAATACACTGGGATGAGCAAGGCAGCGATGCAAGCCTTCTAAATGTTGCTGGGCTAATTATGAACAAATCCTTTGAGACTAAACAGAAACTGGCTCATCTCCCACCATCGTTACCACCTCTTGTCCTTGGCCCTATCACAGGCAGCATCAGCCTTTTCCACACGCAGGTGGGCACATCCCTGCCAGCCAATGGAGACATATCCCGCAGATGGGAAAAGCAGCTTCTCTCAAAGTTCCCCAGGATGGTCTCTGGCACTCATCCTTCTCTGTTTTATAATGCCCTTCATCTCCACAAAGTGCTTCTCTGGGATAAATGGGGACTGTGAAGACAGTGACCTCTCAAAAAAATCCCACCATGGGCTTCAAGCCACTCTCACGGCTCGATTCATTAAAGTGTCCAGGAAGTGAAGGCACTCACAAAGAGACTGTTGAGCATCGTGACAGTAGAGGTATGTATTCAAATTTATACAAAAACAAAAAAGCAGAGAGTTTCTTTTTTAGCCTTTGTGACTGTGTGGCTGCTGAAGATTCATTCACAAGGAAATAGACAAAAAACAAGCTGTTCTTTTGTCAAGGCATCATCAACATTTCTCGCTATGAAAGGAAGCCCTGAGTGTAATGAAGGCTTTAGAAGATTATAACATGGTGCTGGATATCCTCAGTCCCTTTCTGTCGAACTCTCCATTCAGCTTTAACACACTCTGACGAAGCATTCATCTCTGCAAGAACTTAGCTAAGGTTGGATCATATTCTGGCTGTAGCACAACTCAGTGTTATCTATACTCCTCAATGCATGGTGATATGCAAAATGAGACAGTTCAGCTGTCATACTTTATATTTAAAGAAATACTAGATTTCAAAGTGAAAACCATACAGCCTGCAGTTATAAAGGATAAAGGATTCAGTTATTTATAACATTGGCTTGACACTATGGCAAACATTACTGATGACTTTTTCTATTGAAGTGTTGACACATGATATTTATAAGTTAACATACGAAGCTTTGTAAGTGACCTAGAGTACTACACAAAAGTCTTGATCTTTGTTTTACTTTGGACATTGGTTGCTTTTTCACTCATTTTCATTTTCTTATAGCTGACTCACGTTCAGACTAATGTTTTTCTTTGTCTGTTACTTAGTACAGACCTATGAATCATTCAAACATATAAAAGGCACCTAACTCAAGGGATGGACCAGTGTTGTATCAACAGATAATAAGCAACTTGGCAAAGAACCAATTTTAAATTGTATCATTAGTCACTTTGACGCTAGCAGCCTTTCGCAAACACATTATTTGTTCCCATTTTGTTAGTTTAATCTACAAAAAAAAATAAATAAATAAAAATACCAAGGACACCACAGTTTGACAGGCATAAAACTGTACTTCTGCTTCAACAAAGTGATTCCCAAAGAGCTATTAGTCAAAAACTGGGCATATCTCAGCATGGTGTGCAGTTTGTCATTAATAAATTTGAGGAAAGTTGACAAGTAGAGGACAAGTAGAGCATGTCTTTTATCTTATCTCATTCCCATCACCCTCGAACAGTCACAGCAGATAACTGCCCCTCCTTGAGCCTGGTTCTGCTGGAGATTTCTTTGTATTAAAAGGGAGTTTTTCCTTCCCACTGTCATCAAATTGCTTGCTTATAGGCGGCTGTCTGATTGTTGGGGTTTCTCTCTATTATTGTAGGATCTTTATCTTGCAACATTAAGCACCCTGGGGTGACTATTGTTGTGATTTGGCACTATATAAAAAAAATTGAATTGAATTTACTTGAACTGACAAAGGAAGAATTGTCAGGTCAAAAAACTATCCACAGCCAATAAACAGTGTCTGAAAGTCATGTATAATAGGGGGAAAAAATCCAGCATGTACTGTTCACTGAAGCCTCATCAGAAATGGTCTCAGTTGAAGCATGGCTTTCAAGAAGCCATTCTTAAGGAAGGGAAACAGGGAGCAAAAGCTGCTGTTGCTTTTCATTAATGTAAAACAGTACATTAACTCATAACACACCGGGGAAAGTAATCTTTTACACTACTTGCTATATTTGTTATACGTTACTGCAGAAATTGACTTGACAGATTATATCATAACCAGTTAACACTATAAACCTGCAGCTACAGGTGATCACTCATCACGGTCTTTGTTATCTGTTGTGGTTCAGGTTCTGGCTGCTGCACTGGGATAGGCATCACTCAAGTTTAACGTAATTCTGGGTTCTTGGCTGACTTTGTTTTGGCACGCTGTCTTTGCTTGCCAAGAGGGATGTTTTGTTAGCAGAACAGTGCAATTGTTTCTGTCCTGGATGCAGTCGGAATTTCACCATCAAACTCTTGACCTTTCATGCAATCAAAATAAAAGTACTGTCCATATTTCCACTTCTTAAAAACTGTAGATCACTCCACCACTTTCCTCCACCCAGCACACAAACTGAAATAAGCTGATTGTAGCAAACCCACAGGATGAAAAATGTGCTTGATTTTTTTTCTTTCTATTTGCAGTGTGTCGATGACTGAAGAGACTTTGTAGTGCAAGTAACAACATGAACTGTAATGCAATTATTGAATTTAGCACAGTAACGAGTCAGTTTAGAAGGCAAAGCTGGGTTTGTCAAATTGGACTGAAAATCAACAGTTAACACTTATGGAGTTATACTAATCATCAGTCACCCTAATCATCAGTGTTATCATCAGTATGTGTGGAAGAGGTCAGGAGAAAGGTAAAAAAATGAGTGTCTATAACCTTTTGAAAAACCCAACAGAGGCTCTGTCGTGGTTTGGGGCTGCATTTCAGCCAGTGGTGTTGGGGATCTTGTCAAAATTGATGTAATTATGAACACATAAAAGTCCTGCCAGATTTTGATCCACCATACAATACCATCTGGAAAGCATCTAATTGACATTTCTTCCTTTTTTTACCATGGCAGTGATCCAAAACACACTGCCAACAGAGTAGAAACATACCAGGATAGAAAAATAAACAACAGAAAACTACCAGTCATGGACTGGCCTCCCCAGAGCCTGGATATCAACATTACCGAAGCAGTTTGGGATCAAGGTTGTGACTAATATCCAATGAAAAGCTCTGTCCTTCAAGAAACCTGAAGAACTATTCCTGAAGACTACTTAAACACGTTACAAGAAAGGGTTTTTATTAGCTTTAGAAAAGCTGAAAGAAGGTTTTTTTGTTTGAAAAGCAAAGCCACAGCATCCAGTGGTCAAATTAGACACAAAAAACATGAATCAGCAATATAACTGAACAGAGATGTTACTGAATGAAACAAAACTGTTTTATTAGTCACATACATAAACCCATGAACCAGTGAAACATAATGTTGGTTTCCACCACAGGAACTAACAGGCTTTTTAGGCCACCATAACCTTTTGTGCCTAGTCAAACTGCCTCTGCAGTACCTTGCAGCGGAGAAAAAGTACCTATTCCACAGTAAGTTCTTCTCATCAGCCACAAAAAACTGCTGAGCATGGACTCATTGCTTACTGGCTGAATTTGGACAGGAATGTAGGAAGAATGGAGGAAAGGAGTCTGTTCAAGTAAGTTAACTTTCACCTTCACCAAGTTCCTGCAATGTAAGGTAGCTATAAGTAGTGAGAAACCTAAAAGATTTAGCAGACAATGAAACAATTTGTTATAAAGCATAAAATGATTATTGCAGTTTTATCATGACAAGGATATTGTTACTCCTGTACAATGAGTCTCCTAATGCCTAAGAGGTTTTGTGTTGTGGCAAAAGCCTGTGCCTCTGTTTGTTTCTGTTTTCATTGTATTTTATTATTGCTGGGTTTCTCTGAGACAAATATCCAGGATAATCCCGGCAGCCAGGATGCTATGCTTTGAGGTCCTTTGACTGAGGAAAAAAGTGGATAGACATTGCCTGTAGAAAGTTGCTGTTAAAACTGGTGATCTTCACTGTGTCACCAACTTTTAATTAAATGTGATGGAACTGTACTGTTTGAACAAACAAATCTGAAGTGCCCCACAGTGTAGTGTTTCAACTGCTGAAAACAAGTTAGAGGGCAGAGCAGTGATATTTCTGGAAAACCACAATAGCATTTTCATTAGAGGTGGACATGTACTACAAATACTTTGTGACACACTGAAAAGGTTCCTGTGGCAAAGATTCCACTGTTGTACTTAACAGACCGCATGACACAAAGTCTTAGGGGGCACAAAACAGGACAAACCCCAAAATCAAAATGCAGAACTTGAGTTATTTTATCATTTCAGTCAGTATTAATTAAATATCGGTGTATAATAAATGACTATTAGCTGGATTAATGATGCTTATCATGTAACAAGCGAAAAACTGGAAAACATTGGTTCAGTTATTATCTGAACTCAAATGTGATCATGTTGCCGCACCCCTAAGGCTAATAGAGATGATCTTTACTTGTGTATAGTTTACCTAAGGCTTCGCTACATATTGTGCGTGTGTGTGTATAACCAAATTATTCCTGTGCACTTTGTCTTGCTAACACTGAGTGCTTCAGTAATTATGTCATGTAAGGGCAATCAGAGTTAATTAATTATGGTCAGATGCACTGCCTCTAGCAACCTTTCATACATGTGTGAAAGGTCAGTTTTCCTTGCAAGGCAGAAATGAAGTTGCTGACAAAGTGATTGATGTGTCTGTGAATGTTGATGCTTCAGACAAAATAATCTCAGTAAATTCTTACTCCAGCCTCTTCTACTGAAGGCTCAATTCTACAGCTTGTGAAAAGTGGAGATGCAAGGATTCTTTTAGCAACTTCAACATGTGAATGAGCATCCACCCCCATGTAACACAATGCATGCTCACAAAATAAATAATTGGAATAATATTGTGAATTAACAAGTTTTTTTAAAGGTGTACAAGTGTTAAGTTGCAAAATATTTGCTCTTGCAATAACAAATTACTTGATTACAGACGCAGACAAAACGCAATCAACTGAAAAGACTACATAAACACTTACACACTTAAAGAAACATTAGGACTTTGTTTTGGTGAGACCCCCATATACAAAGAAGATAATTACCAGAGGCAAAACTTCCGCTCATTGCTGAAATAGATCACTTATTGTGTTTGGGGTGTTAGTGCCTTTTGGATTCATGCTGTTAACTGACACATACAATGCCTTGCTCTGTAGCTAATTTTGACAGATCATCCAGGAAGTCTGTGGTCCAATTTTGCTAACTGTAATTCTAAAAATATAATTGTATGCGTTAGATGGGAACCAATAAGCAAGTATTTCTGTTTCTGCAATGGACCCATGCAGTTTATGGATGCACCTTGCTAACCATGCTTGCTAGCATAGGCTGATAACTTAGCACCTCAACCCCTCACCCCAGATGAGGTCAGTACAAGACGTAGAAAACCCACATGATGTACCATAGCTATACCATATGGTATACTATTTATCTTAGTATAGTGGCATGGCAATTTTGCATGTGTCACAGTTTTCAGTAAAGGCATGCAAGTGCAACTGATGCACTAAACAAAGGTTAATATACATTTGCACACTCACCTGAATTGAAACATCACTGTAAGATCCTCCGATAACCCCTGAGATGGCCAGTGGAACCTCATTTTGAATTGGTCTCGAGCCGTCTGGGCAGATGAAACCTGGGTCGTGCACCTTAGTGAGGGATGCTCTTACAAAATCTAGCGACTGCTCCAGAGCATAAGTGTCTTTCGAGCAGGTGTCCAGGATGTGAGCCCCCAGCTGGAGACCAGGAAGGATGCGATCGCTGGAGTTAATCTCATCAAGTGCCAGCAGCATGGCTTCCAGTCTCTGGATCCCTCTCCCCTCGTTGATCTTACCACAGTCTTCCATTCCATCGCCTTTTTCGTGCACCGGGAACAGGCCTCCAATCACCAAGTCCCCATCGACGATGATCTCACGTTTGGCTGAAGGGGGCAGTCTGGAAATACTAGGCAGGACTCCTGGTATCAGCAGCTCGAGAAGGAACACATGGAGAGGCCAGTAATGTGCAGAATTGGCCTGCGACTTGGGGCAGAGCACTGCACTCAGCATGGCAGGACCAGGTAGCTTGATTTAGCAGGTTGAAGTGGAGAGCAGAAGAGGTTCACACAATTTGGAGGCAGATGTCTTTCAAGTCCTCTGTCAGTGAGTGCAGCATCTTTAATATTTCCTTAAAAAAAGGGAGGGAAAATTAATATATGCTATCTATCTATCTATCTATCTATCTATCTATCTATCTATCTATCTATCTATCTATCTATCTATCTATCTATCTATCTATCTATCTATCTATTACATTTGTATCCTATTCCTGTGGAGTAAAATGTAACGTCCTTGCCCAGTGTCAATGAAATTCTTGAACTAAATATGGGTCAGAGGCCTATTGGTCACTTTTTTGCTCACAGGTTTACTCAAATATATGAACAGTCATGCTTTTTCTCTCTTATCTTTTTAACTGATTCTTACCTGAACTACAAGGCTTTTTCTTGACTTTCTTGACTTAGAGTCTATAGAATTACTACAGAGAAATGGTTTTATTGGAGACTCTAAACTTAAGAATTCTATCTGAAGGCTGAAACACAGTCATTAATCTTAGAATTTACTTTCTGAAGTGAAACAGAAGACCTTAATATTTTAGTCAGAGTCTCAGCAATTCCAGTGTGAAATAAATTAAATTTTATCTGAAAGACTGACTCAGTGTTACCACCTTCAAGTGACCACATCAAACATTTATTGATATTTAAGGCACCTCTTGACTGAAGCATATTTTCCAGGCAACGGAGATATCACATACACGGTGATTCTCTTCAATGGATGTGGTTGCCATGGAAACATGGTGGGTAAAAAATAAGGGTTGGACTGCAGGGGAGTGGGCAGAGAGACATGTATGCTAATATAAATTCCTATCATGTTGAAGTAAGAGGTTTGGATCTCACCGGGGGTTGTCTGATTAGGTGGGCAGGTTCAATCACAGCGCTCTTAGAGAGCCAATCGTATTTATTCCAAACACAATTATTAATCACATTTATCAAACGCATAGTTCAGAACAAACACAGATTAAAGTAGATTCATACTGTGGAATGTATTTTTAAAGACTTGTGGTTTACTTTTCTTTTTCTGCAAATATTATCAGAATTTCTTATCGGAGCTTATATTTCAGCAGTATTACTCACATAAAGCTCTGAGGGATGTAACAATGGCACATAATATCAACAAAAATTGTCTGTGGGTATGTTTTTCCTTTTTTAAATAGAAGTTGAGCTATCAGAGGAGTCACGCTGGTAAACCCACAGAGCTTGGCAGCAGTTTGGACTAGGCGATGTGCTGCCGCTACGTTCTCCTTTAAGACACAGTGGGAAGCGTATTACTGACTTTTCCCCTTCTGTCACACAGTGTTGTTACTTACATTATAATACTGTATAAAAAAAGATGCTCGTGCATTGACACTTCTTTTATTGGCAGTTCTATCAACAGTCATTTCATTGAGTCTGAGTGTGTCCTGTTTCCTGTGCTCACAGAGGCAGAAAACCATCACAGTGGGGTTCACAGGGACTGGTTACAAAAACACCAGCGACACAAGCATAAGTTCATGCGTGCGTGCATGCTTTTGAGCACTTCAGGATACACAGGATACTGTGAATCACACAGGATATTGTGAGGAATATCCTGTGACAGCACAAGCATCTCTTGAGTGAAAATGAGGAGCAAAAAGTGTAATGAATGCCAAATTTCTTACCAGATAAATATTACATCAGATTATGGGTGGGGAAATCTTATGCATTGATGAATCTGTACCCATCAAACTAAATTACATGTGGTAATATACAAAGTTACAGCTTCTGTCTCATGTCTGCTGTGTGTGTCTACGTGCAGGTGTATGGGACTGCTGCAACACATTTGCCCTATTATTAGAAGCAAGGTGAGAAATCAACTTGGAGAGCTCAACTTTAAGAGTCTAATTGGTCTTCAGTGCTGTCTGTTGAGCAGATGGGGGCTTTCTGGTTGCAGAGACTAGGTCACAGTATGAATTAATGGTGCAACAAGGAACAGCCAATTAGGCTGGTCAGTACAAACTAAGCTAAAGTGAGGTTAGAGATGCAGAAGCTCTTCTAAAACCTCTAAGAACTGCAAAGAAATGCTGGCGTGGCTGAAGTGGACAGCTATTAAAATCAAATTTTTTCCAGTTATTTGCATCCATTCTTTAAATGGGAGCAGTATTATCAGCTTACATGAGAATTAAAACATCAACATCTGCTAAAGTAGCTTTTATCAGGCCTCGATCACATCATTAAAACTATCTTGAAACGGCTGTCACACTCACACTGAGCAGCCAAGAGAGTCACACGCTCCCCAGCTGTCTGCGCACAATATTCCCTCTGAAAGGCAAGTTCAAAAAGAAAAGACGGCGTGCTTTACTCAGCTTTGAACCATCAGCTAATGCATTACTGCTCCTGCCCAGCACAGAGGATTTCTCCAACATTAGCATAAAGAGGCTTTGAGAACACTATTCCTTATTGTCCTTACTCCTTATCCCGGTATAACTAATGTGTAAAAAATGACTCACCACCCAGTTCCTTTCAGCAGTGATGGTGATTGGCAGGTATAATCATATTATCTACGCAGAAGTACAGTGTTATTTATGTCTGGCGAATGAGCTGAAGAAATGAATGCACCTCCTTTTTTGTTATCATCAGGTACAGACTGAAAAATAATTGTTATAAAACAATAATTTATTTTTTTAATTGTTTAAAATGGTGACACAACTCAAAATCTGAAGAGTAGACACAGTCTGCATGCAGTTTTATTGAAAAGTACTCGACCTGACATTTAATTTAGAGCCCGATCCACTGCACATGAATCATTAAGCCGGGTGAGTATGACAGCCTAAACAGCGTACTTGTCCTATGACATTTAAAACACTACTTTTCTGTGCTTATCTGATTAAAAACTAGATTTAGGTTTAAAGTTTAGAGGTTACAGTGTTATATAACATCAGATAATAAACTGTCAAAAACTGAAGGTTTCAGTCAGAAGACAATACACAAATCATCCACTTCAAAGCATCAGATCTCTACGTATGAAAATGAACTACAAAAAGAAGAGAAAACTGCAACCTCAATAGCTCATCTTATGATTCCCATCATTATATAATCTCCACTGGGGACCCAGTTTATCCCTCCACCTGGACTTGTCAGCTGAAGGAATTAGGATCCCTCTGTGGTGGCCAGCAGCCAGCTGATTGTGTTTGAATGTGAAATAAATGCATATTTTTCAGAAAAAAAATAGTGCAGTTGTTTAATTTTTATAAAATAAAATAAAATAATAAAATAATGCCCTGTCAGTATGTTTATTCATAGGTCACACTTAGACTGGGAGACAAAGGACAGATGTAAGAATTACACGTGCTAGAGCAGATTTTCTTTGTTTCCTCTTGGTGAGCATGTTGGTGAGCATGCTGACACCATCTGATGATAAAATACATAACATCCATCAAGACACTGTGGTGGTGTCTCCCATAATAAATAACTTACCTTTGAGGTAAATCCTACCGCATCACTCCTGTCTGACTCCTGTCATAACAATGTGATGCGTGAGATACGTGGATGATTCCAAAGCAAAAACACTTTCTTCATTTTTTGCAATGACTCGATACATTTACCAGCTGAATTACTTTCCACATTAGGGTCCATCACATTGTTTATGGCGCTGTCCAAAAACAAAAGCCCTGATTGGTTTGAGAGGAATCTCTGCCTCACTCAATTATGTAATTTTTATTTGAGACAGTGAATACACTCGGGTCAAGCAGGATTACAACTTCACATATTCATACAGGGAAATGCTAGCACCTCCACAGTAACACGCAGGTATTGGGATGGCTGATAATAAAGTGAAAGAAAGTCTCCTCCTGCTATTTTTGGTTTGTGTTGACAAATAGACTTTGGTGCATCAGATGTGCCTTGTGAGAGGGGGAATGGGGATAAATGCTGGGGAAAATCATGAACTGCTGATAAGGTATTATAATAACGGACCTGTTGGGAGTAATGTTGTGGCTGTGGGATACATGCGGGGGGCTGGGGGGGCGACGACTTTGTAACAAAAAAAATAAAAATGCAAAATCACGTCAGATAGGAAAGACACAAAGTACTTTCTGTGTTAAACCCACCGTCAGTATAATATCAAAATTATGAAGGGACCATTTCTTACCTGTTAGTAGCACTAGGTGTTTCTTCCCGAATGGATTTGAAGGGTTTCTTTGCGCAAGCCGAGCTTCAGTATGTTAGAAACGTGAAGAGCTTCATGTGACGAGCAGATTCCAGATGTTGTTCACTTTGGGCATCTTTGCCAGGCACCGGTTTGGATCTGTCCTTGGTTCTGAAGTGTTCTTCACATTGGTAAGTCTTACAAACTCCTTTCGGTGCCCCCCAACTTGTGCCTGCTAGCCACAGTGACTACGAGCCCGTAGACTATCGCCCAAGTGCTCATATATCCATCCACAAGCGCAGCAGAAGGACCGAGGGCTTCTCTTTGTCTCTCACAGCGAGCAGGACTAAGAGGCAAGTGAGTCTAAATTAAATCATAACCGCGCATTTTTTTAACGTTACATTTCATATTGAACGTCGCTTCTCTTCGGAAAGTTCGTCAAATTAACTTCAAAACAAGCGGCGCTGAGAAAATCCTGCCGTAGCCCATCGGCTCAGAGACGCACAGCCACTCTCAGCTCTTCCACAGAGATAATGAGTGCGAGAGTCGACACCGTGCTCGTCTCAGAAACCTGACGATGCTTCATACAGCGTTTGTTTGCAAGACAGTGAAGGGAGCCACAGCAGCGAAAGAGGTGTCATTATTTTGAGTCGCTCCTATTTGTAAAAAAATAAATAAATAAATAAATGTATAACGATAATAATTTCCACTGTTCTTTCTGCAGGACTAAAGCATAAAAAGGTGCATCAACTTCTCAAACAGGTCAAGTGACTTATTCATGTGGCGCTGAGCTTGTATAGTGTCAATGTCATTTTAATGATAAACCGAAAAGAAGAAAAAAAGGCGATTGCATAGATTATATAAACCGGATCTCTTCTGCTAAATTTAGCAAGATTTTTTTAAAAGGAAAATGAGCATCGACGTTGTTTTATTTTTTTGTTTTTGTTTTTTAACCACTCTATGAAGGCTGGCCAGCTCCTTGTTCACCTCCATCTCATTAAAACTGAATCACACTCCAGTTGAGTGCCACAGCACTTCACAAACTCAAGAGGTTGGATGCACAGTTGGTTTGTCATTGGATAAAGCACCCCCCTCCCCCCTCCACTATACACATACACAATAGATATCATTTAAAAGTTGGCATATTTTATTTCTCTCCAGATAACTAACCTTGCTGTGCTGTTACATGTGTGAATACACATAAACTTTTTCTTGACTCTCTGCGCTAATTCTCACTATTAATTTGGCTACTTTAAGGTCTGTGCAGCCAGCAGTGGGGAACTTCAAAGTCTGTTGCTAATTAAGACTAGCTTTACATACAGTTCTATGGCAAAACTTTTTTTTAGAGACACACATCTGTGCTACAAACTATGCACTTTTCCAAGTGTACCAAAACAATATTACATCAGCAACATTCCTGTTGTACAATTAGGGAGAAGTGCAAGGGGGAAAAATCTGCTGCACCAGCTTGGATTGTGTGTTCACAATTCAGCCTGCTGCACAACCGGTTGCAGTTAAATCCGGTGATATTCAGGGAGGAAGATGAAATTAATTCTGAATGAATTCAGCTCCACTGCAATTCGCCACTTACCCACACATATAAAACACATCTCACCGTTTGCATTTTTTTAATTTGTGGCTTAATAAGCTACTTTGCAGTTAGGGGTTGGCAAAAGGCGAACTTTTCCTGTGTACAGTGGCAATTAAAATGACGACCGGGTGCAGCTTGTTGCATAATTCCCTCAGCTAACACAAAGGGACCAATTTTCCTCCCTGAAATAGAATTGTAGTTTACATTACAATAGTTGAGGGCATGTGGGCGGAATACAGAGTTTATATAGGAACATGCCAATTAATGCCAAGTAAAATTACAGAGGACAGAGGGAAAGTGCTCCCAGCCACTGGCCATTGCACAAAAATCAGACCACTTGTCTCTTTGTAAGGATGACAAAACTATCGGTCCACATCCACATCGGTTCTTTTAGTGTTTTGTTAATGTCCACACACATGGAAATGCAATCTTACTTGAAGAAAACACTATCTCACAGACAGACGTAGGTGTAGGTGTCACAGATAAGAAATGGACACATATCTTCTGATCAGATTACTTTTACCTCAGCTGAGTCAGTCACTCTTATGTACCCACAGCTTGGGCCTCTATGCTGCATTTCCTCCACAACATTTTTATCAGCAGAGGAAATCAGGCTTAGTTTGCACAGAAGTAGCTTTTAAATATTCAGTTCACCCAAAAACAGAAAGCTTGTGCTTCCAGTCATTAAGATGGTATCTGTCTTTCACTTCTGTTTCCAAACCCAATATAATGAAGGCAAGAGGAAGCTGGTTAAACCATTTTTGCAACAACAGTACTACAACAGAAAATATGCAGACCTCATTGTCAACGCTGTTTAGTTTAACAATATAGACTTTTATATGATACATGATATCACTGCTTTAGTTTCAATGACCTAAGGCTGTCGTGTAAAATAAAAGTCAAGGTTTAAGTTCCCATTCTCTGTGTTTATTTTTGCCTAAAGGGAACCTACAATGCCCATTTTCAGCTCCTCAATCTTGGACTTCACTACAGCAGCTTTACATGGTTCACAGCCTTTATATCTCTCATACTTGGTGCAGATCCAGTTCATCAAATGTCTAGAGGAAGCAATCTTAGCTTTTCTATATTTGAGACCACCCTCCCTTGAACCATAAGGTTTAAGCAGCAGGTGCATGGGGATGCTGTGCTCACAGCAAGAGCTATGTGCCTGAGATGACCCTACTAAGGACATCCCCTCTCACTGGCATCATCTCAAGCCAAGAGTAGAAAAAAATTGTCAGAAACTGAGCTATTTATAGCAGCCTGAAGGTTGAGGTTCTGGCTCATGAGGATTTGTTGTACACATGCTGACTCCATTATTTGAAACTTTGGCCATACTCAATATTAGCATGTGCTTTTGTAGGATTATATGATAGCAAACAAAGATCAGCGTTACAGGATCTTTATTGGCTTTGTAGTAATGAAACACTGAACAAAGAAATGAAGGTGCAATTCTCTCAGTGCAAAAGAAGAGAGTCACTCAATAAAAAAAATAAAATAAAATAATATATATATATATATATATATATATATATATATATATAGAGAGAGATAGATAGATAGATAGATAGATAGATAGATAGATAGATAGATAGATAGATAGATAGATAGATAGAAACACAACGCAGTTCCTATTTGCCGGTGTTGATGTAACACCAGTATTAATCTGTGGTTGTAAACATTGTACATGAAGATTATGTTGGTTCTGATTGTCTATAACCTAACAGTTTTCTGCATGGTGATGGCTGAGAGATAAAAGCTGCTCCTTAGTCTGCTAGTTTTTGTCTTTATGGATCTGAAACGTCTGCCCGAAAGTAGACGTTCAAACAGTACATGACCAGGGTGTGATGGGTCATGAAGGATTTTATTAATGTTCCTGAGATGAGAGCTGTGCAGCTCTTTAAGTGAGGTGAGAGGACAGCTGACTATCCGCTGGGTGACCTGCATAATCCTCTCGAGCTTTTTCTTCTGTGCTACTGTGTAGCTGGAGAACTATGCACAGAAACAGGAGGCCAAGAACATGTGAAAAAAACCACATCAGTTTAGTACTGTAATGCTGGATTTGAATGAGGCCCAGCTATAATGAAACTGTAATTCTGACAGTTTAGGTTATAATTTGTAGTTTCCCTTTGTTTTGTAATCCAAATATGCTTATCTAACCCAGGTGGGTTTTTAAAATGTGTAACCTCATTTCACTGTTGATGCTTCTTGTCCCGTGTGAGTATTTTTAGAGATGTCACCATGTTCCCAGATCTTAGTAATACCTCTGGTGAGTCCATTTTTTTCTCTCACCAGAAGAAATAATACTTGGAAATTTGAAAAATGATAAATAAGATGTAAGAAATGCATTTAAATGTAAACTTACAACAACTAGGTGGTATACATACATATATACACATATATATATATATATATATATATATATATACACACACACATATATATATATACACACATATACCTCCCATATGTATGTATATCTATATATCTATATCTATATCTATATCTATATATATATATATATATATATATATGTATGTGTATATATATATATATATGTATGTATATCTATATATCTATATCTATATCTATATATGTATGTGTATATATATATATATATATATATATATATATATATATATATATATATATATATATATATATATATATATAAGAAGAAGCAAGGACCCCAAGAAGGGACCGGTCCCATCCAACTACCGACCAATAACCTGCCTCAGTACTACATGGAAGCTCCTGTCAGGCATCATATCGGCTAAGATGAACAGGCACATGGGTCAATACATGAGTGGGGCACAGAAAGGGATTG